>NC_072832.1:4498333-5175000 GCF_027744805.1 Dunckerocampus dactyliophorus | reverse complement strand
CCAATTCAGCAAATAGCCAAACAAATCACAGGCAACCTTAAGCTAGGAAACCATTTCAGGGGAGCATTACCACCCCCGAGTGGTCTGGAGTTTCCATTTAGCATACTTGGGTCTTTTTTAGGCAACAGGTCATAAAAAAAAATAGCACATTCTTTCATCATGTCCTCAACTTGCCTTAAGTGACGTCCTGTAAATGCTCTAATTACAGCTGGGGCGTTTATTTAGCTAAAAAAAAAAAAAGTAAATTGGAAGCAGGCCAAGCCTAGAGAGAGGCCGTTAATTCTTAAATGTGAAATTCATCGTACTCTTTGTACAAGTACTTTTTAAGTTAAATAATGATTAGGAATGCATGAGAAAGTGGAAGGAAAATATAGCTTTCTTTCACCACATTGTCATTTATTAACAAGTATCTTGTCCAAGAGAGCAGCAACAGAACCGATGTTGTAATAGCAGTTAGGAGCAAACTGCTCCGCCGGCATTAACGGCGCTGATGAGTTCATTGTAAACAGTACAGCAAGTTTAACACGCATGTCATCCACACCGGCAGCTGAGCAGCTGCATCCGACATTTTGAAGCGCATGTAGAGGTAGCTAAAGCTGCAGGGTAATGGCCACTCAGTTCATTAAAAAAAAAACTACACCAAGAGGTTGCTTACAGACACAGCACCTGCGCTGTTTTGGTTTTGCAGACCGCACACCGGCAACTGTGGGCTGCCGCGGTTAATTGAATGGAGGTGTTAATTGGAGCATTTCTGGTGTTAAGGCTCACATAAAAAGGCTGAAATCTTGGTGGGCTTGGTGGGTTTCCCACATGTATTCAGGCAAACAAGTGGTTTTCTGTGTGAATGTAAGCATTTAAGAGCAACTCAATGTCGGACTAGTTTACGATAGACAAAAGCAAATTTGACTTACGCAAATGGGCTTTGAGCATCGGTGTCAGAACCAGGCAGAATTATAGCATCAAATCATCGTCTCGCCTACAGCGAACGGTTTATATTACCGTCATACATCTAAAACTGGTTTAGAACACGTTGCCCTGTACAGCGTGGGAAATTTCAAACAATGCTTCCTGTTTCCTCTTTTCCTCACTTTTCTCTCTTCTCTTCCTTCCTTTTTCCTCCCTCTTCTCCTCCGCCTCCTCCAGCAAAACCATCAACGTGAAAATAATTGACGACGAGGAGTACGAGAAGAACAAAACCTTCTACGTAGAGATCGGAGAGCCTCGCCTGGTGGAGAGCGACGACTCCAAAGGTCAGGAGGAGGGTGAGCCTCGCGGGCCGCCGTGTAACCTTTGACATTTTTAACGCATCCGCTACACTGGCGGTGTCATTGAACTACACACCAGCTTGTGCGCCACATCTCCACCTCCTGTGTGTGTGTGTGTGTGTGTGTGTTGTCATTCATTGTGTGTCATGATGTTTGTTTTGACACCGTGCATGCATTTACCATCCCCTTCTATGTGTGTATGTACGTGTGTGTCCCATACAGGAAGTCCATAACCGTTAGGATCTTAAACCGCGAGGAGTACAATAAGCAGTCCTCCTTCTACATTCTGCTTCAAGCCCCCCAGTGGAGATGCAGCTGGATAGAGCGGACAGGTGTGACACCCCCACCAGCATGGGGAACGCTCGCCATCACCTTTGAGTAGATTCTCAGTCAACAGGCCGCTTTTTCCACATCATCCTGTTTACAAAAGCAAAATACAATTGAAATCAACTCCATTAATTATTGTTAATACAATTAAATAAATGACAAATAAAATACCTTAAAAATGTACAATATGAACCCAAATACTTATTTGTACAGTAGTACATTACAGGGCTTATTTTTTATTTGGTAACAAATGTATATTTTTTACAAATGGATAATAATAGTAATAATTTTATGACATTATTTATTGTATTTTCTGTTATTCTATTTAGTACGTGTTTTTTTTTCCATTATTATCGTCTTGCTGGGAGAAACACATGGACACATGGTGTCATTTTTGACATTATTTTAATAGCTGCTACTAACTTAACTTTAAAAACCAAATATGCCTCCTTGTGCTTGCAATTCATTTTAGGTGAAAGAACTGATATCTGGAGGTTTGGAATATCCAAATATTAAAAAATAATATCAAAATGTAATCCAGCATATTATAATCACGTGAAATTGGTCCATTTTCTTTCGAAAACGTGACTGACGACTGATGCAGCAAGAGGCCTGTTGATTGAGGATGGATTTTCAACACACGCTGGTGCAGTTCTCCTGCTTCTTTTTGTATCGCCCTCTTTTTCGCCACATTTCCTACTTTGCTTTGTTTCAGAGGTTTTCTTGAGCGTGAATCACACCTGTCCTCTTTCTCCTCCTTTTTTTTCTTTTTTTTTTTTGAATTTCTTTTTCTCTCGCTTCCTGCCAGGAGCTTTCAGTGCTTGTGTGCAATCTGTCTGCTGGTTGAAAATGTCAGCGCTTTCTCACCGTGACATTTCTCAAGTGTTCACCGACAGCGGTAATGGACGTGGTGGGCACAAAAGCACATTTTGAGGGAAGAAAACCCGAGAGGCTTTGCTTCATTTTGCCTTTGACAAGTCACATATCAGGGAACACACACAAGCCAATGAGTTCTAACACACACCTTCTTTGTGATCAAGTCACCTTCTGCATGAGGCCATACTAACTGTACTAAAAAGAAACAATGCCTGATAACAAAACAATACCTTTATGGACACAAATGTGATGTTGTTCTTCTCGTGTGCATCCTCTTTGGTTTATGCTAACTTGCCGACAAAACACCGGCTAGACTATTTGCACAAAAGTATTGGGACACACTTATTAATCAGTGAATTAATCATTGGTGTGTTGGACTGGACCCCTTCAACCCTGCCTTGAATCTTAATTCTTAATTTTAGCAATGCATTTTGGTTCAACTTTGTGTGAACACATTAAAGAAGGCCAAAGTGGCGCATTTAGTCACATCAGAACTCTTAAAATCCCACAGACGCGCTTCAAAATCTTGTAGAAAGAGCAGAAGCTGTTACGGCTGCAAAGGGCAGGGGGACACCTCCATATTTTTGTGCCAATACTTTTGTCTGTGTACCTCTCGCCCAAAGCCAGCTGGGATAGGCTCCAGCATACCCCCGCGACCCGAGTGAGGATAAGCAGCATAGAAAATGGATGGAAGGATGAATATTATGAAATAACTTTATAAGTTATTTAAAAAAGTATCATTATTATGTTATTATCAGGAGATAGAGCAGAGAAACCGCCCAGACACCAGAAGGTTGGCGGTTCGTTCCTTGCTCCCTCCACCCAGTCACTGTTGTTGTGTCCCTGGACAAGACCCTTCACCCAACTTGCCTCCAGCGCTGCCCACGCTGGTGTATAAATGTGAATGAATGTTTGGTGGCGGTCAGAGAGGCCGTAGGCACGAATTGGCAGCCACTTTTCTGTCCGACCACCCCGGGGCGGCTGAGCCTACAGATGTAGTTTACCATCACCGGTTTGTGACTGAGGAGGTGTCTTTATTAGAACTTTTCATTATTATCATGACCCACATTCATTGGCTGGGATTGATCAATGGTTCTACTGGCTTACAGTGAAGTGTGTAGCATCCATAAAGTGCTACACGTACATTCATAGTTACAATACAGAGGAACACACAATCAAATAAACACAAAGAAACCACCTGACGAAATATGAGTCGGTGTCTAAAAATAAAGAAATGAGACTGTAGTGTTTCGTGGTTGTAGACGATCCATAAATCTAGGAGGGACTTAATGTCTTTACACCACCTATAACTCTGCTGTGTACACTCATTAAAGCACATACACACACGCACACACACACACACACACACACACACACACACACACACACACTCCAGTGCTATCAGTGCTTCCAGGGCAGTTTGTGTGTGTGTGTGTGTGTGTGTGTGTGTGTGTGTGTTTATGGTGATGAGTGGATCAGAGCTGAGGTTTGGATGTAACATAATCACAGTGAGGAGATGAAGCACACCTCCGGGACACACACACACACTTTGAGAGCTGCAGCACTTTGTGGGTATTTAACACACATTTAACGACCGTCTCTTGCTGCTAGCACACATCTTCATGGTCTGTGTGTGTGAGTGTGTGTGTGTGTGTGTGTGTGTGTGTGTGTCTGTGTGTTCTAGCATCATGCATGGTCATCAGGAATGTCATCACATTATCCGGATTTCATAGTCTTCATCAAACACTACAGCCCTCACACTTCAACAAGTATTTGATGGTTTCTTCTCAAGGGACAATACTATACAAATTAAACTTGGATATACTTTAGAGTAGTCAGTGTACAGCTTGTATAGTAGTATATATTTACGATACACTTGCGTTCCAAAAACTCCAGCGAATGGAGAAATACTGCCACTATTTGGCCACACCCATAAACATCCCTCGAAACCTATAATATGCCTCTCAAAGTTATTCAACACATTTTATATTTCTATTTTACACATTAAGAAACAATTACAGTCATACAGTATACGGTATTATACTTACAAAATGCGTAATTACACAACATCACATCTTGCTACAGCATCTTCCTGCTGGAAAATGTCGAGTGAATTGACTGGTGAGACAGTGCCCTCTGCTGGATTTCTGCACCACTGTTTTTCCCCTGCAGATATGCCATGCAACCACTTTCTGTGCAAGTTACCATAAAAAGCAAATTACAGTTTGCAATTTAAAGCAGAGAAAAGATATTTGAGGGAGCGAATGCCGAGCGTGAATCAGCGGAGATTTGTCCACTGAAGGCTGCATACTTAAAAATAGATATATAATTATAATAAAAATAACCATATTAGATTCCACAAATTCATTTTTGTAACAAAAGCTTATTATCATTATTAAAACAAACAAACAAACAAAAACAAAAAACAAACAAACAAAAAAAAAAGATCTGTACTGGATAGGATCAGATCGGCAAGACTATAAAAAATCTGATCGGATCGGAAGCCAAAAAATGTGGATCAGTACATCCCTATTAATGGTTAATTTTATTATAAAATATAATAGGCTATAACAGGCAAATTGCGGCAAACACGGCTGGTTATGCAAGTCACCGTGTGATTTTATTGGGACTTTCTAACCACTGTGTGGCTTCGGATGTGAGTTACACAACAGCGTTGGCACCATGAGAGATCTGAGTCAGCTTTTTTTCTTCTTCTTCTTCTTTCTTTTCCGGAATCCAATACGGATGCAGCACCTGAAATATTTGCGGACTCCAGTTTCATTTTTGCTGTTCCACAGAATTAAAGTGTGGTTTATGCAGGCTGAGGTTGTGTTGGAAGTTAGCAGATGACCTTGCGATGTTGCAGCTTTGCTTGTGTTTGATGGAACCGGCTGGCCAGAGGAGAGAGGAGGAGAGAGGAGGAGAGAGGAGGAGAGGTCACAGCAGGCTGCAGCCCTCCGACACTCTTTGCGAAAGGGAGAAAGTGCAGCGTGAGGAAGGAACAGTGCTGAGGGGGGAAACATCCCAAAACGCACGCCCTGCACAAGGGTCACAACCCCTTCTCCCAAAACACGCACGTATCTGCACGTAGCATACACTCCGACACACACGAGTATGTGACAGATTTTGTCTGACAGTAACATCCTCTCGCCCTCCATGTTGCGTTATGTAAGGCAACACAATATTCTCATCATCTGGCCTGCACTAATTAAGAGCGTGCATGTGCCACAACAAGACAACGTTAATGAGGGTCATGAGAGTCCTCCTGCTAGTTGTCAGCATCCTAAAGTTTTGTTGCGGGTCTCAGTGTGTGCTTTTGTTGGTTAGAACGAGGCCGCCTTGTGTCATTTGTCCGCTCCATATCAGCGTCTGTGGACACATTGTAAAGTCTGCATCGTTAGGTAATGTGTGCTTAAGCTGCATACCACTTATCTAAGTGGTGGTTTGAAAGGTACATTGCCTCGTTGTCGGCATGGTAACCAGCGGTAAAAAATAAGTTAAAAAAACTCACAAATATAAAAGGTTGACTTGAATTGCTTTATTGACGACTGGTTGGTCCCTATTATAGTATTTTTCCACCAATTTTAAAGTCCCAGAGGTCCCACAACAGTGGACTGCTAATGCACTGGTGCCCAAAGTGCAGCTCAGGGCCATTTGCAGCCTGCAGCACATCCTAAAAATACAATTCAAATACTCAGCCCGCATCAGAACATTATAAAGGACGCTTAAGGCTACGCTGAAAACAAAACAAGCAAAAGGTAACAACAAAATGTCTTAGAATGTTTTTGTTTTTCATTTCTGCTGTTGTTTTTTTTTTTTTCAATTTTCCAACTATTTCAACTTTTCTCTTATAAATGTTCTCCTTTTATTATGACTGTATTCCCATAATATTTTGACTTTATTCTCATAACATAATAACTTTTTCCACAACCTAATTTTCCAAAAATTACAACTTTATTTGTTGTTTTGTTTGTTTCAGATAACATAAGTTAAAAAATAATGTCTTTTTTGTTAAAGATTTCAACTTTATGCTACTAAAATGACATTATTTTCCATCCATCTTTTTCCGCTTTTCCGAGGGTGGGGCAGCCTAAGCGGGGAAGCTTAGACTTCCCTCTCCTCGGCTACTTCGTCCAGCTCCTCCCGGCGGATCCCGAGGCGTCCCCAGGCCAGTTGAGAGACATAGTCTCTCCAACGTGCCCTGGGTCTTCCCCGAGGCCTATTAGCGGTGTGACGTGCCCTGAACACCTCCCCAGAGTCCGGGAGGCATCCTGAGCAGATGCTGGAGCCACCTCATCTGTCTCAATGTAGTGAAGCGGCGGTTCTACCCCGAGTTCCTCCCGGATGACAGTGCTTCTCACCTTATCTCTAAGGAAGAGCCCAGCCACCCTACGGAAAAAACTCATTTCGGCCGCTTGTACCTGCGATTTTGCCCTTTTGGTCACTACCTCATGCTCATGACCATAGGTGAGGGTAGGAACATAGATCGACCGGTAAATTGAGAACTTTGCCTTTTGGCTCAGCTCCCTCTTCACCACAACGGATGCAGAGTCCGCATCACTGCAGACACGGCGCCATTCCGCCTGTCGATCTCGCGTTCCTCAACTCCTCCACTTGGGGCAGGATCTCATCCTCGACCCGGCGATGGCATTCCACCCTTTTTTTGAGCGAGAACCATGGACTTGGCGATTCTCATCCCGGCCGCTTCACACTCGAGTGCAAACCGATCCAGTGAGAGTTGAAGGTCACGGCTGCAAACAGCAGAGACCCAATCCTGCAGCCACCAAACCAGAACCCCTAAACGCCCCAGCTGCGCCTAGAAATTCTGTCTAGGTAATGGCGAGAAAAGTAATGAACGGAATCTGTGACAAAAGGCAGCCCTGGCAAAGTCCAACCCTCGCTGGAAACGGGTCCGACTTATTGCCGGCAATGCGAACCAAACTTTTTCTCATAATATTACAATATGATTCCCATAAAATTGCGACATTTTCTCTGAACATTACAACGTTTTTCTCTTAACTCAGTCAATACCAAAGACGTATTTAGACGTTTTTATAATCCCGAATGCCCGATCCCAACAACGTATTTATACTCTCCACTAATGCATTTTACTAAGCCATAAAAACGGCCACAAGATGGCAGAAGTGCATTTGATAAGAGCTCCGCAGGAGATCATCTGAACGGGAAATCACACCTGACAGGAAGGAGGAAGTGAGAGACCGTGGAGGAGTGCGTGCAGAAGGTTACACATTGTAGGGGAATTTTAACGCATGCACGCACACACACACACGTGCACACGCGTGCACACACATGCATTCACATAGTTCAGTTCCAAATGTGAAAATTGTAAATAGTTCGTGGTGTTACATTTGTAAATAAATGGTTATTTTGTTGTAAAACAACCACTGTTTGTGTTGTTTATGTTTGTATAGTATGTGATGCGTCATGTGAGCTGTCCCCAAAAAATTGTGTCAAAGGTAAAGTTATGCTCGAAATGTATATTTTCACAAAAGCTGGTTTTCTCCCTTTTCTAGTCGACAAGAGATATTTTCCTGAAACTTACGTATGTTCTACTGCTGATCACTGGTGAAGGGAAAAAGGTAGAAACAAACTTTTTTTCTGATGAAAGATGGGAGGCTCATCTTTCTTTTGGTAGGTTCCATGTTTATGTAGCCATAGAACACAATATCCTGTGTGCCTTGAAAGATCAGTCAAAAAATCATGGGATCGAATGAGTTCATATTTTGACTTTATTCTGGTAAAATTTTTCACATTTTTAAAATTTTTGCTGTTGGTTTTTTGGGGGGGTTAAATTATATAAATAAATAAATGTATAACTTTGGACACAAGCTCCATTGGGAACACACCGTTTTGTGTGACTGTAGCTTTAATGCTCGTGAACTGTGTCCACGCCTGTCGCCGATATTTTTGTCAAAAACACCAGTGATGACTTTCCACAACTCTGTCTTTAGTATTCTGTGGTCTGCGACATTAGAAACATGCAACATTAGGTCATGAATTTAAACTGTCTTTAAGCACTTGCCCATCTCTGACCAGGCTGCTCAGTGACGTATGGCTAAGATGGCTAAGTCAATAAGTCGACAGCAGTTTAAATAAAAGGAGAAAATATGCACTGCAGCGTGCGTCACGCTTCTGCAAAGTCACATGTGCCATTTGTGTCCATTCGTCGCACATTTCATTGATTTTACATCCCATTCGTGATACCGGCTAACTTCTTTTTACACTCGTATGATGGTTAATAATGAGAAATAATATGCATGTGTGGTGTGTGTGTATGTGTGTGTGTGTGTGCAGAGGAGAAGCAGCAGAAGGAAGAGGAGGCGCAGGAGGAAGAGGAGGCATTGACAGGAAAGGATGAAGAGGAGAGACGCATCGCTCAGATGGGTCGCCCCATGCTGGGAGACCACGTCAAGCTGGAGGTTGTCATAGAGGAGTCCTATGAATTCAAGGTAAGACCTTAGGTAAAACTCTTAATGAGCAGGAACTTGTTTGGACTTTGTTTCCATATTAATAAACACCATAGCCCCAGTAATTCCCAGATGCACCGACACTAGCCCAACCAACCTCCCCTGAAAGAAGGTAAAATACAATGAAGGATATTATATGCTTTAATAGATTCATTTTAATACATATTTCTAGCAATCATTTTCTATTAGAATTAAGGGTGGCTATATACATGTATCTGTTAGGGGTGTAATGATTCCTTTTAATAATGATTCGATTCGTATCACGATTCATGGTTGCCAATACGATTCAAGGACGATGTTGGTTCATTTAGAATGATGCCATCCGAAACGATTCAGTAACTTTAAATTGATTCAGTCACTTTTTAGCTAAAAATTCCACCAGTGTGACTGTGAAATAAATACCTGGATACTGGACAGTTCAGGGGAAGTTTCCTAGATTCCTGTTGTTTTGTAAGGGAATCAGGAATGACTGATTAATAATGTTGTCTTACTCAAGAATAAATTATCATAGAGTACAAAAAATGAGTTCAAAATCAGGAAGAACAGAGGGTGGTATAGCTTGCCATTATGAATTATTTACTTTAAAGACTGCAATCCAAACCTGCACTTTGGACCCAAAGGTGACGGACATGATGCAAATTCCTCAGCAAACGAATTTGGTACGGTATCTTCAATCAGGTGTTGAAATGTTCTCACCTGTACAGGCCGATGGAAGCAGTGGCTGTTTTTGGGCTAGCAATCCTCCTGATCAGAGAAGCCATTTGAAAGAACAGCAGCTAGCAAGGATACACTGACAGACGTTTTGCAGCGCACATGTTAGGAATGTTACAACATTTTGAAATATGTAAAGCCTCTCATGAATTCTGTTTGATAAAAAATGACTTGAACTTTAATTTGACACCTCATTCACTTATCTACCACAAGTATTAAAGAAGTTAAAGCAAATTTCATACCGGAAAATAGTGCCTTTGGTTCCCATTGCTTTAACCTTGAGTCAAGACAAGCACTGTGATCGAGCCACGGACCTTGGCAATTACAACCGTACAACAAAATATATCATAACTTACGCTGTGACATTTGTTTTAAAAGTCTACAGAGTAGCCATTTACATTTTTTGGATCATCAAAAAGTCCAGAGAAGAAAATCATAAATGCTGCAGCAGCAGGCTGTATTGGTTTCCACGCCACACTACAGATTGCATGTACACAGTAATTCCAAGGCAAAATGAACATATTTCATACCAATAATAAAATTTGATCTGCAGATAGATATTAAAGTGAATTTATATCCTACATACTGTACCTATTATCTTGTCCTGAAGCTTCCATCCATGAGTTTGAAAGGCTTAAAGTTGGACTTAGCCTTTCTTTATACTAATGAAAATCCATCCAATATTGTATGAAAAAATTGCATTTTTAAGGACGTCCCCACGGACTCTCCTAGTCAAGCGTGCATGCACAGTGTTAGATTTTTGCATTGCTAAAAGTGACTGAACTGACCAAAAGAAGAAGAAGCAAATCAACTGTATTTCACGGCTCCACTACAACTCCCTTGACCACCAATGACGTCATCGACAGACAGACTGTAACATTTAACGTCTACAGTATATCATTCAAAGAGCTAAAAAGAAAAAGCACATCCATATAAAGCCTGCCGTGCTTCCAATCCAATGCTACATTTCCTAGTATCAATTCAATAGATTGATTACCTTTTCGATATACACTGTATATGTCTTCCTGAATGGAAACTTGAGAACCCAGATCGGTGTAGTTGAAACGAAGGAATATAAATCAATGCATTGATGTAGTGAATTAATTGTTACACCCCTAATATCTGTGTAAAATAAAGTTAATAAACAAAATTAATTTGTACAAATAAAGTCCTCTGCCCAATAAACGGCAGTTACGGTATATTGTAGCTAACAAATTCTGCTGGACATATGTGAAAAAAATATGTTATTATTAGTATTAATGTTATTATACAACTGGATCGTTTCGCTACAGACCTATCCCTCTATAAATACCTTGCATTCTCTGCAGTTAAGTAAACAAAAATTCCTTTTCACAAAATAGGAAATACATTATTTTCAAGTATTTGGATTTTGATTTGTGTGAAATTCTTTCCTTGCCAAGTGCTGCCGTCTTTATATCTCTCCTTCCTATTTAGACTCGTTTAAAGGGAGAGAACATTTATGAAGGACTGAGATAATAGTCACACGCGCGCACACACATTCGTTACACTAATTAGCTGAGCTTGCGGGATGGTTCTCCTCCTTTTCTTTGCACTTCAGAGGGAAAGCAGGATGCTAATTGTGTTGAATGAATCTGGGAGGGCTGAAGATAAAGCTCTGCACGCGTGTACACACACACGCACCCACACACACATGCGAACACCAGCCTTTTGTTGGAGTGCTCATGCAGTTATAATGACTTTTTGGCATCAAAGTCCAATAAAAAAGTGACAGTCAATAACAAGCTCACTGTGCCATTTCCTCTGCTTCACCACTCAGGGATAAAAGGACAGAGACAGTCAGCAGGACCACAGACAAGGATTATTATTAAGATTTTTGTAGCGTAGCATCATATACTGGTTACAGTGGGGTGCTGTCCCATGTGCTAAAATCAAGATTCGATGCTACATGTATGCTGTGCTATGGTGTGCTCTGTGTGATTGTTGTCGTCCTGTGACAGAACACAGTGGACAAGCTGATAAAGAAGACAAACCTGGCTCTGCTGGTAGGAACCAACAGCTGGAGAGATCAGTTCATCGAGGCCATCACCGTCAGTGCAGGTAGGAACTGCAGTAAACACCGTATGTACTGCACATACTCTATTTCCTCCTGAGACCCAAGAGAAAAAAAGTATCTTGTTTTATTTTTCTTTTTTGTGATTTGTTGCATTTTTGGAGTTGAAACAACAACTCACAAGTTAGAATTTAATTTTTTCAAAAATCTAAAATTACCTATGGTATTTCAGGAAGCAGTTTCTCGTCTTTGTAATGCAGAGGAACATCTTGCAACCTACGGTCATGGAAAAAATGCTTAGACCACCCTTGTTTCTTCAGTTTCTTATTCATTTGAATGCCTGATACAACTAAAGGTACCTTTGTTTGGACAAATATAACAATGACTACAAAAATAGCTCATAATAATAGCTCATTTTTTGGTAGTACAATGCTGTAGCTATTCATGTAAGAACTTAAGTGATTTGGTTATTATCAAGAAAACCATGGAAGTTGCTAGATATCACCTCTTACATTCAACTCTTATGAGCTATATTTGTTATCACCATTATATTTCTCCAAACAAAGGTACCTTTAGTTGTACCAGACATTAAAATCGATCAATAAACTGAAGGAACAAGGGTGGTCTAATCATTTTTTCCATGGCTGTATGTATGGCATGTATGTTTTGCCCTTGCATCCTTGGTTTCGGCACCTCTCTGCATGGCTGCAGTCTACCATCCCTGGCATGTGCTTGGCCCCATATTCTCTGAAAGATGGTTTTGGTTCCACTTGCTGGAAGGTCCTTGGCCAGCAATTCACTCTGGAGGTTAAGTGACGTGAGGTAGCAGTTGAAGTTCAGGCGCCTTCCTCTGGGCCTGAACACCCCACGGTGCAGGGAGAACAAAGCAGTATGGAGACATGCATGAAGTTGTTCATTTCTCTGTGTGCATCATATGAACCAATAAGTAAGTTTGGTGATTATTTTGTGCATTAAGAGTGTTTCATCTTGAAGAGTTCATAAATATTGGTGTTCCAATCCCTGCACATAGCAGCGGCAAAAACCTGTCACTGTGAGTAGGGATTCCCCAGGAAATGAGGCTTTATCATTGGTTGTATGTATTTATGTACTTCGGATATTGCTTTATTAATAATTCATATGCAGATTTTAAACCACAGCTATCATGAGTGGACAAAAACCTGAAGCTCGCATTCAACCAATTCAAACGCAAGGATGCCAACATCAGACTGGAATAAAAGATTGTAGAATGATTACTTATCAAAATGTCACCATGCAAAATACACATTTTTGACCTGGAATTATCATAAAATTAATTAATCAAGCAATCGTGTTCAATATTTCAAGTTCATTAATATAAAATGGTTATGTTTTTTAAGTGTGCATTCAGGTCAAATATGTGAAGGGGTACACGACTGTAAAACGTGTGGAAACCTCTGGTATACTGTCCAGCATCAGACCCTCTGGAGAAACAAGGACAAATAACGTGCAAGACTGTTGAGTATGGCTTGCCTGGAACAAATTGCCTGATGAACGGCCCGTAAAATTGATCATTTCCTCATCGATGCAGACTTTTGGTGGTTTTGGCAGGCTGAGGCGTGTTTCCTCTGTTGCATCCAGGCCACTGACAATGGTCAGTGAGTTAGTTCCTCAATTTGAAGAACTCGTTTACTGTCAGTTTCTGGCTTATTGTCACTTGCGCTTTGCCGGCTGAAAACATGTCGATTTTGGGAAGACCAGGACAGACCGTGTGGATCGACATGCCAGAGAAGAGCCTCGTTTCTTCAGTGGTGACGTTAAGGCAGACAACTCTCATCTGTAGCTCTCTCGGATTTGTGAACTCTGCCCAGTCTTTAAAGATTTTGTCTTCAATGTACTGTGAAAAGTTGGACTCGAGTTTCTATGAATGGTGCGGTTGGCTTGAAAGTCGGGAGGCCTGGCCAGCACAGGTTGGAATCCCACCACCCACAAACAATCAATGAGGTGCTGGACACAATAGCCTACCTATCGTATCTATTGGGCTATTACACCTGCTAGTCTTGGCCCAGAGAGGACGACGGTGTTCCTGTTCATCTTTGTCGATCAGCTCTGACGAGCCTCCCGAGTCTCTTCTTCTGAGCTTTCCCACTAACTCTGACAAAGATGTAGACCAAAAACAAATGTCTACAACATAGGAAACAAATGAATAGTCTGGTTCCCAGGTGTGCATTTATAGAATATATGCGTATTAATTATTCGTTTTTTAAGTAGATAATGAGTGCCTAGTGTGTGTTTGCCGTCATTTTGAGGTAGTTAAGGTGGAAAAGGCTGACGTGTGAACATGTGAATGTAAAGGCCAAACAATCTGTCTAATAGGTGCAACTTCCTGAAGTCTTGTTAGGGTGTTGTTGCTAGGCAACCCGCAGAGAGTTAGCCAAGAAATCATCTCCTGGAATGATTATTGAGCCTCCGAGGAGCTTACCCTCTGACTGCATATACCGTAATTGATGCTTCAATTTAAATGTGTATGCAAGCTGTAGCGCTAACAGGATCCAATGCAAGACTCCTATTGTATGCATATTTACAGTATTTAGGCACAAAATGATAGATAATATACAATATAATTCAATCTTCCCCCACTTTCAGTTCATTCACGCCTTAAATGTTCCTCCAAATGTTTATCTTGGATTGACAAAAAAAGCAATAACTTGTAAAAAAGGAATATATAAGCTACAGTGTTATTATTATAATATGAATGCAAATGCTGTAGATCTATGTTTTGCACATGAGATCAATATTTGGGGAGCATAAACTTTGATTTGACTCTGTGTTAAATGAGTTAGCCAGCTAGCTATACATATGCTGCAACATATGCTGCATTTCTTCGTGCATGGGTTAGAGAAGAAGCCATTTGAAAGTGGTGCAGATCGGGATAAAGGAGCGGATCGAGGAGTTTATTTTCACTTTTGGACGTCACAGTCCTCTTGAATAGCAGCCAAGTAGCGGAGCTGACTCAGCAGATCCAACAGATGGAGCTGCAAAATGTAAATACAGTTTTGTGATGTGCGTTACTGCCACCTAGGGGTCTGGAGGGGAAGAATACCATGTTTGAAGGATTGCTGGGCCTCGCCCGAGAGCCCTTCTAGTTTTAATATGCAGCAGTCTAATTGTCATCTAATTGGTACTGCAGTCTTTTCAGATCTGTAGCTGATTGGCTGCCCTTGTGTCAAACTGGCCTTCAGGAAGGTTTTTGCTGTTGTTGCTTATAAACGAGACAACAAATGCGTCGCATTAGAGGCATGCTGTGAGAGCAGCATGGGGAGGCGGTGGAGTTGATGTTGATGCAGCAAAGTGCATGATCGTTGCACAGTGTTGTTGTTTTATCACACCTGTCATGCTTAAAGGCAGTCTCATTTGGACCGTAAAACAGCCTCCTCTTCGGGCTCTTTTATTTGTCTGGCGAGATGTAATCAGTTGCTTTGACTTAAATTGGCACAAAAGTTGTCACGCCTTCCTGTGGCTCCCCAGCTTCATTACCAGGCTGAAGCGCGACAACGCAAGGTCGGAGGGTAATGACTTTTCCTGGTGACTTTAAGTGTGCTGAACCCAGCACAGCATCGCCGCCGGTCTGGGTCAGGGCCATTATCTCTGAGGCTCGGTTCTGGTAATTGATGGAAGACACTGAGTAATGGATTTGTGATGATCTGCACATCTATTTGACCACATGCTGACACCCAAACATCCCAAAGGGAAGTGGGGCTAGATTCTGAAGATTTAAGGCAAGACCGCTGCTCTCCATGCATACTGATAGCTGAAGAAAGAGGCTCCACAGGGATCTGTCCTGGGTCCCCTCATTCCTCCATAGACACTGCAAATTAGCATGACATTGTGGACAACTGTATGCTCCAAATTTGTGGGAACAATTTAAGAAAGGCCTTTTGCTGTTTCCAGTGCACAAAGCGAGGACCTTAAAGGTGTGATTGGATGAGACGCATCTTGTAGAAGTTGTGTGCACAACTGTTCACCTTTCACTTCTTTCATGTGGAATGGCCATGTCCCAATACATTTGCATAGGAGAGGTCCCCAGTCCAGATGCTTGTAATCCTTACCAACTTTTGAGGGATTTATGTTATTGTTACTTTAACTTGGGCGTCTTTTTTGGTCATTACGATAGCACTTGGTTTACTTCTATTGTGTTATTAAACGCACTAGATTTCAACAATGGTTATATTTGTCAAAAACAATAAAATATTGTTGTTTTTTTGTGGTAAAACCATACGGACAACTGATACAACTGTGGCAATAAATTGTAATGCATACACAATAATATGCTGGTTTGTCCCCCTGTTATACAGACTAAATCTTGACTATTTGATGAAAGTCCAGTGAGTGCAGTGCAGTGTTTCGTTGTCCACACAGTCTCCTCTGATGACATCCAATCAGGCAAATGAGTGGACAAGTCGTTACAATCAAACATGATTGGCTGCACATGCGATACATACTGTACAGTACGTTGCTCAGTGATGATGCTAAGATTTGTTGACATGCTGAGTGATTGACACGCTGCTCTTACTGACGAGTGGGTGGCTTGTTTACCATAGAGGTGACTATGAAATTGTTGCTTGGCTAGCTGTATGTAATATGAATATGAATAAAAACATGAGCATGTCATACCCACTAACACACACACATGCACTGGGCTGTCATACTGCTGCAGGGAGCGTTTTTGGTTTGAATTCAAGCTGCCAGACTTGGAAATTAGCAGCTCACATTCGCATATAGTGATTTTCTTAATATTTGTCAATGAAGAACGTCAAAAACGTGGGTGGTTGGATGTCAAACGTCTACTCGGTTGATTTCTTTTTAACTCCGAGGAGCACGGTAGCCCATTTCATTGACTTGACTGTAATCATTGATGACAAAGTGTGTTTGTTTGTGTAGTCGGTGCATGCGTTTTCTAGGAGAGTGAGGCTTTTACCTCCACTTGGGATTCAGAGTGTGGCGCCCTTGAGCACACATCTTGACAATTGCCAAGGATGCTGCAGTTTTTTATTAGTTATTTTGATTGCGCTTGCCTGAACGCTGACATTGAACTACGCTGTCTGTCTCATCCTCTGTCATGGACAGTGACTGTGGAGTTGTTGGAAGTCTGCTAGACGCAAAGCGCCTCTTTAAAGAAGAAAATGTAACTTTTAAACATGTTTAAGTGTGGCAAAAAAGTTGTTTTTCCATTTTTCTGTGATTCTACAGTTCTATAATATATCCAAACTTCTTTTTTAAGTCTGCTATGTAAAACATTAAGTGGGATTCAAGAAATGGATGTTGTTAGTTACCAGACTATTTGCTGCTCTGTGGAGGATGATGAACAGTGAAAGCAACATCCTGTATCTGCACCTTTATCCAGACACTCACCTGAAATGTCTACGCTTGTGCCCTACAACTTACAGTATCTTTTACTCTATCAGCAAGGGAGAAAGCTCATTAAAACAACTTCTGCACAGTTAACGCTACTACTAAATAACATGCAATGATAGTTAATGTTGGCCCTTGAACATGGAGTCACATAACCAGATACGCACGCCTGGCGGTTCATTGGCTTTAGACTTACACAGGAACGCCCTCCGATGCCTTTATAAGGGCGTGAGACTGCACACAGTTTGTGTTGTATGCATGCAACACTGCAATTGTATTTAACAGTGGCTCTTTAACATAGTCACATGACACACGTCCTAATCAATCAATGAATCGGTTACAGGTAAGGACAAACACTTGAATGAATCACATATAAAAGTATATAAAAAAATAACATAAATAATGTTATGATAATGTATTTGCTGATGGTCATCCGGGAGAAACTCAGAGTAGAACCGCTGCTCCTCCGCATTGAGAGGAGCCAGAAGAGGTGGCTCGGGCATCTGGTCAGGATGCCTCCCTGGGGAGGTGTTCAGGGCACGTCCGATCGGTAGAAGGCCTCGGGGAAGACCCAGGACACGTTGGATAGACAATGTCTCCCGACTGGCCTGGGAACGCCTCGGGATGTGCCGGGAGGAGCTGGACGAAGCGGCTGGAGAGAGAGAAGTCTGGGCTTCCCTGCTTAGGCTGCTGCCCCCGTGACCTGACCTCGGATAAGCGGTAGAAGATGGATTGATGGATGGATGATCATGTATTCATTTAATAATAAACTAATAATCTTAATTATTCATCTACGCAAGACATTGTCGGACAATTGTGTGCTTTAAATTTTGTGGCAAAGGCCCCTCTTCTCTTCCCAGCGCACAAAGCAACATCTATACAGGCATGTTTGGCTGAGTTTGATGCGGAAGAACTAGGAAGAGGACCGACATCTCTGACCTCTGACCTCACAAATGGACAAAAAATCCCATAGAAACACTTAGAGAATTTCTAGATTTCTATATTTTCTATAATGTTCTCGAACATTTCCAGACTATATGTTGTAAAATGTCACTCTCATAAAAGTATCATCACAACGTTTGGTGCTAATTTCACTTTAAATGTTCACTGTGAAATACAGTACTGTCCAGTCCCACCCAATCAGACAGTATTCTTGCGCTCCTGCTGTGACTTCCAGTGGACGGCCACCTTTATAATGAACACACACTGTAGAGGTACACGGGGCTGTCTCTGTGTGGTGACCTTCTCCTCTCACTTACATTTACACTTAATGAGATGATTAGCGCCAAGTTCTGACCCGGAAACAGGAAACGTTTATTTTTAAGCCCGTAAAAGTTAAAGTTTAATTGGTAGGATACTGTAGGATACTGTTAAGCGCCATCGTCAGGTTTGTGACTTGTTAAGTGTTGTTACTCAACATAGAGAATACATGTGATCTAGTCATTCATCATTTTCAAGGTCTAACCCAGGGGTGTCCAAACTTTTTTCACCGAGGGCCACATGGTGAAAAATGAAAGGATGCAAGGTTCATAAAGAAACATGTGGGTATGCTATGAAGTTATATTATATTTCAAGAAAAATGACATCTCAGCTTTGTGGTATTGGTAAAAAAAAATGTAAAAAAAAAATATTAGTGTTAACGTCGGTCTTTGCTCCTTTTTTTCCCCATTTTTTCTGTTGTTTTTTTTTGTTTTTATTTTCCAAATATTTAAATTTCCTTTTTGCATAAGCTTTGTAAATTAGATTTTCATATTATGACTTTATTCCCATAAAATTTGGACTTTATTTATATAATAATATAACTTTTCCTCAACATAATTTTCCAAAAAATGGCAACTTTATTTTGTTTTGTTTGTTTCTCATAATATTACGATGTTTTAAAAAATGTTATTTTTTTAATATTTAAACTCAGTGTTAATAAAATGTTATTTTTTCTCGTAATATTACAACTTTATTCTCATGAAATTGCGACTGTTTTTCTCGTTAGAATAAAACTTTTTTCTCTTAATACTTTGATTTTATTCTTGTAAAATTGTGTCTGTTTTTTTTCCATTTCTGTTGTTTTTTTCCCCAACTAGTTCAACCTTTTTTGTTGTAAATTTTCTTCTCATAATTCTGACTTTATTCCTGTAATATTTAAACTTTATTCTCCTAAGTAAGCTAGTTGACACGGTTGAAGACACCACGTGAGCTCCCCTTAACAGTAATGATGGTTGACACGCATGCAAATGATCGTTATTTGTTTCACTAAGGTGGGGTCTTCCTGTCCTTTCTTTCAGGCGAGGATGATGACGACGAGGAGTGTGGCGAGGAGAAGCTGCCGTCGTGCTTCGATTACGTCATGCACTTCCTCACCGTCTTCTGGAAGGTTCTGTTTGCCTTTGTGCCGCCCACAGAGTACTGGAACGGCTGGGCGTGCTTCGTGGTGTCCATCTGCATGATCGGCCTGCTCACCGCCATCATCGGTACAGCAAACACCGCACAACGTGTGTGTCTTAGTGTGTTAGTAACACATGATTGTGTGCTTTCAGGCGATCTGGCCTCTCATTTTGGCTGCACAGTTGGCCTGAAAGACTCCGTCACGGCTGTTGTGTTCGTTGCGTTGGGAACATCGGTACCAGGTGAGTTTGCGCGCGCATGACATCAATTTATCCCCGATATTCTGCATTCGACCTTTCTCTCTTTTCCCATTTGGCTTCATGGGGCCTTTATGAGCACAAATCCCCCCCAGGGTCTTCCATTTAGCAGATTTGTCTTCTCCCTCCTCTGGGAGCATTACATAACATTTGCAATTCAGTGCATTCAATTTTTAGATCTAGATTTATTCCACTCATATCCTTTCTGCACATTATTTGGATCTAACAGCTAGAGCCCGACCGATATGGGATTTTGGGGGCCGATATTGGGGGCTGAAAAAAGCCGATATCCAATATATCGGGCGAAATATGAAATAAGAGCATTGATATACACAGGATACATATTGTACATGATCATAAGAACATAAACATGAACATAAGATACTATAATTGACCATTTTAAAATAAAGAAAACAAAGAAAGTGATCATACACGGGCTAATGTGAAGTGTTTTTAAACTAATACATTACGTGTTTATAAAAGGCTTATTCACAAAAACATCTTACCAATATCAATCTGTCATATTTACTAGCGATTGAAAAGTTCCGCCTGCAGCCACCGAGCCACACATGAGCATGAGCATTACTTGGAACATTTTCAAAATAATTTTAGTAAAGACATTAACTTGTGAACGTATGAGCCATGGACGCATGAAGTGAAGTGGGACGCTGTGTAGTAGTCTTATGTCAATGATGAACATGGGAGGTAACAGTTTCATATATCTTTATTTCACTTTCAAATACTGTATAATAGTCTTATATTAGATCATGTGGATTAGCAGTTGTGTCTATCTTTGTTTATCTCACAAAGATAATGTACACAACATTAAAACGCTGTATAATTGTCTTCGATAATGGTGGACGCGTGGGTTAACTGGTGCATCTATCTTTGTTGTCTCACAACAATAACTCACACAGCTTTAAAGGAAAAGTGCACTTATTTTCGTAATTTTGCCCATCATCCGCAATCTTTATGTGAGACCTGAGCACAATCTTTCTCTTTTCTGTGCGTACTAAACATATAAAAACAGCTTAAAAAGACGCAGCTGTGAATGCACGTTACGGGAAACACTTCTTCCGCCTATAAAGCCTTCTGAAAAAAGCTCCAACAACACTCCATTTACATATAATGTGACGTGCATATTAACCAAGCTACAGGCACATTGTTATTATTATTATTGACATTGTTACGCCGATCGAACTACGTTACTGGCGCACTGACACCTTGCCACACCACGCCGGCTAGCGACAAGCTTCACCACACACTTCACCGCTGTCACCACGATTCCTCGGACCACTGCCAAAAGGTAACGCTATGTATTGGAGCTGCTGCTACTGCTGCTGTGTGTAGGCGTTCCTTTCTGTGTTGCTATGTGAGATCAATGCGGTCAGTAACGAAACTAAAACATAGCAAAATACTGTGAGTATTACATGTTTAATTATGAATGTACCTGTTACTACATGGTCACAGCATGGATATACAACCATAAAACCTTGTTGGAGGCTTTTGGAGGTGTTTTAATAGCGGGCTTTGTACGCGGCATAGGTGTCTCCCAGTAATGAGTAATAATGAGCTGTCTATTTTGAATCTGTTTTTAGATTTTTATAACGCACAGAGAAGAGAAAGACGTGTGCTCATGTTTCACATAAGCATCACGGATGATGGGCAACGTTCCCAAAAAACTGCAGTTTTCCTTTAAGTCACATTTGAGCATTTCTAACTGTCCTACAAGTGTGAAAATAAGCTAACCACCGTTTAATACAACCAAAACCAAGTAAAACAAATCACGGAGGGAACTGGTGATTGTGATTGTGTCACCTATGGTCGTTTTGTTTGACTACTGAAGGCATCTTTTTTTAGAAAGACTTTTATGTTGTTTGGCGACACACAGCATCGCCAATTTTTTTATTATTTTTCATGAATTTGATTGTTTGAATCAAAAAATAGGCAAAACGTTGGGGGATGGTTGTGTGTTTTGGATAAGAAGTGAAAGGAAGAAATAGACACGATACACTGGTTAATACATTTTTCATCAGTAAAGAGTTTGATCATTCCAACATTCAAGATTATCAACAAGATGATGTTGAAAAATAATGGCGGTGTAATGGATTTCACTTCATGACATTAGCCAGCAGGGGGTGCATACGATTCATTAGGCTCTGAATGTGGCAAAGCACACCCACTTGATTCAAGTAAATTGAGTTAGGTTCCCCATGCTGCCAAAGTTAGCCGATGAAGAAATCTGCAAACCTAAGATCTATTTTAAAATATACCTTAAAACAACAATTAAACCTAAACTGATGATTACTTTTGTGCTGATTTATCTATCAACACTAAAGTACAAGGATGATTGCGAGCTATAACAGCTGCTTACACTGGTTTTAACCTTGCTCACACACACACACACACACACACACACACACGTGCAGACATCATACTGTACATGAAGACAACTGCGAAGACTTTCCTGGAAGACTAAGCATGCACACACACACACACCCACACACGCACTGGGTGCTATTAGCATGAGGCAATTTGTCATGTCAGGATGAGATGTTTAGAATGCTGAGGCATTAGCATGATACATTGCAAGAGCATACACAATATGACACAATAAACACACAGCAGCAGCGGTGCACACAATGTTGAACTGCGCAATGGAAACAATTTAGCCTTATTAGCGTAACCTCACTCTCTCACACACACACACACACACACACACACACACAGGCATAGTTACACAACACAAACTAGACCTGCAGTTATTTGGCTTTTGCCGTTAATAAATCCCATCTTGCGCTGCTGTCCCGTGAAGATTAAGCTCGTTTGTCACAGTTACACACAGAAAAACAATAAGACTTTCAAGAGCGCAGCGTGATAAAAGAAACATACTGAGAGTGAGCGGGTTTATTCCTGTTTCGTTCATGGCGGTGTTCTGTGGAACAAACGAGGCAAGGTGCTGAAACCAATGCACAGAGCGAACTCTCTTCCTGCCTGTCTGGAGGCAGGAGACGAGGAAAACACACACGCATGCGCATGGCAATGGATTGAGGCCGGAAAAATGATCAAGTTCATTTTCATTTATTGTGTGATTAATTCATTTGGCTGGTCTAGTGCCCACGAACGAGAACAAAAAATCTTGTCACGCTTTAACCTCATGAGATCTTGTTATACGAGCTCTTGTGACTGTCTCCAGTAAAAAGCTAGGTGCTTAAGCTGTAATAACCGATCATTTTGGTCTGCGTGGCATGGATAGACTCTGGCTGCAAGTGAAGCGTCAACAGCAGAATCAATTACGTTGATTCAATTTGACCTTTTCAAGTTGGGTGTAGCATGAAGAAAGGCCCCATAATGCTGTGGGCCACTGCAGACATTCATGGACGTTTTAATTTGAAGCTTTTCACATCACAGTTTTTTTTTCATTTGACTGAAAAGGACATTCATGGCAAGAGTTCTGCTGTCGCTACTGGAGTACTGGAGAATATTTTGGTGTTTTCCTGACCACACTTGCACACACACTGACCACATAGCTTGCTGACTTAAATGCATACCGATATCGAGGTACTACAGGAGGATAATGCTGCCTTGCATGTCGCTCTCAAGTAAGAGAAAGAGAAAGCAAAGGAAAAAAATCATTGACAAAAGGAAGAATACAGTTGACGAGAATGCACGAACGAACAATGTGATCCTGAAGGGGCTCAGCTTTACACCTACAGGTAGGTCAAATGCCACGGCAGTCGAGAACAGAGGAGACCCGCATGAAATCAATGTTGCTTCAACAAAGCAAGAAATTGCCAATTCTCTGCAATGAAAGGAGGTGGATGTAAATAATGACACCACTGATACATGCATTCCACTGTATGGCAGAAACAACCTCACCAGCGTCATCATTGCTGAGTTCAGCAACAGAACATTCAATACTGCACTCCATCCATCCATCTTCTGCTTATTGGAGGTCGGGTCACGGGGGCAGCAGCCTAAGCAGGGAAGCCCAGACTTCCCTCTCCCCAGCTACTTCATCCGGCGGATCCCGAGGCGTTCCCAGGCCAGTTGAGAGACAGTCTCTCCAAGATGTCCTGGGTCTCCCCTGGGAGGCATCCCTGCACCTCATCTGGCTTCTCCCGGATGACAGTGCTTCTCACCTTATCTCTAAGGGAGAGCCCAGCCACCCTACGGAGAAAACTCTTTTCGGCCGCTTGTACCCGCGATCTTGTCCTTTCGGTCACTACCCAAAGCTCATGACCATAGGTGAGGGTGGGGGTAAAACCTGTAAAACTTCAACCAAACTAAATGATGCGGAATATGACATTCATGTGTTTTGCGCCACAATACAACGCTATTTCTTTTCCACTGTTGTCCGTACATCATCGGAAGAACAACGGGAGTCTTTGCCCAAGCAAGTAAACAATGTGATCAAAGCTCTGGGGGCGCTCATGTTGACCCAGAGGGTAAACTTCTGAGAAACTCCCTTAATGGGTCCCCTGAGGCCCCCACAGGAGGGAAATAGAAAACACTTGAAGTAAACTCAGCAGATTGGCAATTCTCCCTAATGATGCTGGAGGAGGCCAGGAGGGATGAGCGGAGGAGGAGACTGGGGAGGGGGGGTGATTAGATTGACAGCGAGACAGGGGGAAAGGGCAGCCGTCTCTCCAGAGCCTCACTCACTTTTTTCGTGGCTTCACGCATGCTCCCAACATTACTGCATAGAGCGTCATGTGGCGTCATGCTCGCCACGATAGCCCATTCTGTGGCCTTTCTGCACCCCCTTCCTCACATCTTCCTTTTTTTTTTAGTTCCCCCATCACTTTGGCTTCCAGGAGAAGCATCGCTCCCTCTGCTCTTTTAGCCTTCACTTTCTTCCCTCTCCCTTCCATGTTATTTCCTCACTTCTAAGAGTCACTAATGAAGAGGAGATGCAGACCTTTAGCTACCTGCTTGCTTTTCGCATTGATGTTTCGGAGCTTCGGCTTTGAAGTCAAGCCAAATACTCAAAAAAAAGCACGATAATTAATGTGGATTAACCAGAATTTTGGCTTACGTGGATACAAATGTTTTGTCATAGCCAGACACACATTCATACGTTAAAATAGTTTTTTATACATCATTATTTATTTATTTTAAACCTCATTGATCTATTTTGATACCGCCATCCTCAACTCTACTCCTTGCATCACCACAGTTCCCCCATTTTCACCTACCCCATCTACTCCACGGTACAACAGCTTAAACCCTCCTCCAGTGCTTCTTGCCTTGCTGCCTTTCCTTCTGGTCTCTTGGACACAGCAAATCCATTTTTACGCTTTCCTTTCATTATGCCAACGTTCAGAGCCCCTCCTGTCGCTGCTATGCTGCCGCCTTTCCTCATATCTCTGTCTTCCCTCACACGTCTTCCCCGTCTTTGCCTTCGCCGCCGGCCAACGGTAGCACTGTTTCCGCCGGCACCCTGTCGGTTCACAATGCCAGTAGCGATCGTTGTTAACCCGGGTCACGATCGATCCAAGCTTTGTCTTTCGTCGCATATTTCTTTCAAAAAGTTTTACCCTCCGTGACGCATCCCCCACCATTTATCCAGACTTGGGACCGGTACTACAAAGCACACTGGTGTGTGACTTCTTCGAGGCTGGTTTGAATCCTGCTGCTAATAAATAATCTGGTCACCCCCTTTTTATGTCCCCACACAGACACCTTTGCCAGCAAGGTGGCAGCCATCCAGGATCAGTACGCCGACGCCTCCATTGGCAACGTGACAGGCTCCAATGCTGTTAATGTGTTCCTGGGCATCGGGGTGAGTGGATTCCCCTTTAATGCTTTGATTGTTTAACCCTTAACACCCTGACTAACCCTTGCCATTCAATGTTTTTATTTCCAAGCCGTTTTGGCTGTGTTCAATGAGTAAAGGTAGAATTTGCTAGAGGATATTCATGTTTTTACATGCTTACAATTCACTTAAAATGGCAGCGCAGCACAAACTACAACATCCTAATGACAAAATATGTCCCACCTACAATGCTATATTCCATCCCACATTCATCTGTACATAAACTAATCCTGTATGTTAACATTTCAACGTGGACTTTCAGTTTTAAACTTTTAAATTTGTCCACCAGATGGCGCCATTTTCCCCACTGAAAGCATGCAGCAAAATGTCACGTTTTTACTGTTTTCTGGTACTGAAATAAGTGTATGCAACAAAAAAAAAGCTTGTGTACTTTATGTGTTTTATTTTAGCTCTTTTTTTCGATAAAAAAAGACAAAAATGGCACAATAATTCCCCAAATCTAGTTAGTATTTCATATACTGTATATATATTTCAGGTGGAGGTAGACTGTCTTATTTAAAATAAAAAAAACAGTCATATATATATTATATTGTTGCAGCAGTTTTGGAGATGCACAAACTGTAAAAATAAAAATTTTAAAATCAAAATTAATAATAATATGAATCAAATAGTTTTCTTTTTGAGGACTTTTGAGGAATTTTGTTTGTTCTTCGATCGAGAATGCTAGAATGTGACATTGAGTCATCTGAGGTTCTAATAATAATAATAATAATAGGAACAAATAAATAAGATACAATGGAAAAATATTAATATGCAAGATTTTTGGGAAGTTGGCATTTTTTGTGAGTGAGTTTTAAGGAGGATTTGATTGGCTGAGTGGTAGCGTGGTTGCTAAAGAGTGATGTTGCGGGACAGGTGGCGTGGTCCATCGCCGCCATCTACCACCAGAGCATCGGGGAGCAATTCAAGGTGGACCCGGGCAAGCTGGCCTTCTCCGTCACGCTCTTCACCATCTTTGCCTTCATCTGTGTCGCCATGCTGATGTACCGGCGGCGGCCCGAGATCGGCGGAGAGCTGGGCGGGCCGCGGACTGCCAAGGCCCTGACCACCATGCTGTTCGTCAGCCTGTGGCTCCTCTACATCCTCTTCTCCTCGCTGGAGGCCTACTGCCACATCCAGGGCTTCTAGGACGGCAGGAGACGAGCCTGCGGGGACAGGCGGCCCAGATGTGGAAGTGGAGCTTGTCTGGTTGGTCTATCATTCCCTCCCTTCAAGGATCGACTGACGAATGAACGGATGAAGGAGGATGTGGTAATGCGTCTAGAAACACAACAGAAGGAAACGCGTGGACAAGAGGACACGCAGATGAGAAGAGTTCTTTGAATGCATTTCTTTTCTTAACTTAAAAATGAAGCCACTAAAACTTGTCTTAAATCCCCATTTGGCGTCCATACAGCTCACACACACACACACACACACACACACACACACACACACACACACACACACACACGTGGTAGAAATCAAGTGAAAAGACTGAATCGTTGTGTTTGTGCGTCAGTGCATGAGCAGACCACAAGCACGGGACGGTGGCGCCGGCGTCTCTGCTGCTGCTGACGGACTGTGCATTTCCATGCTGGTGTTTGCTGGGAAGATGAGTCCAGTACTGTGAAAACACAAAAAAAAGTCATGTTTTGCGACTGAAAACGCTTTTGTCGGCCTGTAGAAACGCTCGTGACAGGAGGGGAGGGGCCAACTAAAATGTAAATACGGCTGAACTTCTTCTCTGTTTAGTTCTAAAGCTGAATGTTCCGGTTGTGCTCTCCTGAACGGCCGTCTTTCTGTTGCTTTATAGATGTAAATCAGACAAATGGGGGGGGGGGGGGGGGTTAGCGTGCTTATACCTTTAATAAGGCCACACAACATGGCCGCTGTACCGTTTAAAACTGTTAGAGAGTATTACGAGTGCATATATATATATATATAAATATCTAAATATAAATATCTAGGTTAATTTTACGTGTTTAAAAAAAAGTAAGGTACCACCTTCGTCCCTGTGTGTCTTAATGAACCCACACCCCCTAACGCTCACCGACAGACCAATCACAATCCTTAAGGGCTTTTCAGTAACGGCCACTGACATTCGACTCATTGTTTTGTCTTTAGGATAATTATTGTGAGTCCTTCCTGGTATTAAAAAAGCATAACAGAAGGTCCAGCTGTCTTCAGGTAGGCTTGAAAACCTCAAGCTTGGCGCAAATGTGAGTAATTTGAGAAAATGTACTCTTTTTCATTGGAAAACCCAAGAAAAGAAAGACAAGCGTTGTCTTCCCTGCAAAAACTGACATCTAAACAAGATTAAATGGCAAAAGTTATTATTTTTTTCATTACTATGTCAAACCAATTTGTACTAAAAGGTCCCATAAAATAGTATTTTTAAGTTTAAATCTGTCTTAAAGCGAGTGTGTTGTAGAATTTAGACAGTTTAAACGTGCTTTTAGTGAGCCCTACTTGGAACGCGCCGTTTTCTGTGTCTGTAGCTTTCATGCTAATGTTTTTGTCAACGCCTGTCTCGCACTACGGTTGCACTTTATCTACTTTGTACTTACACACTGCAGCTGCACTAGCCAACGTAATACCCGCCATACGTCACATACAAGAAAGGACATTAAGGAGGACACAAACGTTATAAAAACACGAGCATACTGTAGTGTTTAAAGAAATACTGCACTGTTTTTGGAATTGTTGACGTTTGTCTCACTTAAGGATTGTAGATGATGGGCAAAATTCCCAAAAAAGGACAGTGTTCCTTTAAACCTCAGTTATCCCGGGGGTGCAAGACCACACCTCGACTCCTCAGCTTGCGCACCTCCCGCCTGACTCTCCGTTTAAAGGGTTGAACTCCTCCGTTGCGGGTGAGACTTCTAAGTCAGGGCTGAGGAGAGCTCACCCGGGTTTTAGCATACTTTGTAATATTGTACGCAATGCTGAACCCTCTA
This sequence comes from Dunckerocampus dactyliophorus, assembly GCF_027744805.1. Classification (NCBI taxonomy): domain Eukaryota; kingdom Metazoa; phylum Chordata; class Actinopteri; order Syngnathiformes; family Syngnathidae; genus Dunckerocampus; species Dunckerocampus dactyliophorus. The sequence goes on along the minus strand of NC_072832.1, from coordinate 5,146,499 downwards.
CTTCATCGCTGCTCCCCCCCTTATGGTTTGTTGCTCTTGGTTTGGACCTGGGATCATTTATTCATCTGTTTGCGACCGGTTAGGGACCTGTTGATTGTTTTCAATGTGAGCTCCAGTGCTAACGTTCCCACCACCAACATGCTAGGTTAGCCTGTTCACTGAAGAAAAAGTACATTATCAAACTCACAGCTCTCCCATTCGTATGCGCACGGGCAGGCTTGACAAGCTAGGGACGGGCCGAGGCGGTATCGCTTTCATGAGGAAGGAGGCTTTTCATGAAAGCTGCAACTTGAAAAGGGAGCATTTCAGCGCTTCTTCTCTCAAAGGTGGACCAAACTAACAGGCAAGATGATACATTTTGGCTCGAGGGAGACATGTCACTGTTCGAACGGCATTAAAAAGTCAATTTTGCATAATAGGGGACCTTTTGAAATAATCAGCCAGGGGAACAAGATCATTTGCCTCACCATTGTCAAATTGTCTTGCTCTGCTTGCAGATTATTTCCTTTTTTTTTTTTTTTACCTTTATTTCAGATTTAATCATGCTTAGATTCCAGGCTTTGCAGGAATCCCATCTGCACAACTTTGACTTAACTTTGCAGAGAACTAAGCTTCACTTGTACCAGTATAACTACCAGTGACTATGGGGTTTTAGCCAGTAGATGACATGACCACGTTTGTAATGCTTTCCAGACTGTTAACAACCAAAAACAAACGTCAGTATGGTACAGTCGCGATACATCTGACTTCTTTCCAGACCTTTCCTGCTGAAGTACTTTGTTTTTTTGTTTTATACTTCATATATTTGAAAACGTCATCCGTAAGTACGTAGCTAAGTAGACGTAATCCATTTTAAATCGTAACCTGCTGTGTGACGCTCGAGGCTAGCGGGGCCGTGGACTGGACGAGTTTAGCTAGTCCAAAACCTCTAAATGATGACTCTGGAATGGCGCTGGTCTCCTGAATGACTGAAGTCACACCACAACACAAAAGTATCTCAGTTAGGATGGCTCCAATATTCCAAACTCTGCATGATGCACAACTTTTGTTCCAGTTGGGAGTTCTCCTTGAAGGCCTTGGAGTGCCAGTTTACCCCTGTTTTGGGAAAGGGACACATTTCTACCCGAATCTTTGCTGTCCACAAGGGTTTTCTAGCTGAGGGGTCTTTTTCTTAAGAAAACACCAAAAAAAACCTGCTCATTCGTAATAGCTTGTTTAGGAGCTCAGCACCGCATTGGAATTTCTCGATGTTATTTGTCTCTTCACTGGCATGGAGCTGACGGTTTATACACTGTAAAAAGTTATGCTTATTCGTGCAAAACGAGAAGAAAAAAAAGAGGAAATTGTGTTGTGGAGGCATCACTTTTTAAGTAGCTTCAACTTGTGACCGTTCATTGGGCTCAGCGTTGTTGGACTTACTGAAAATGTGCACTTGATTTGTACCTGAGCAACAATGAAACTCTTGTAGTTGTTTGCATCCACGTTCATTTCTTCTGCTTTTTTTAACGGGGAACGAACTCCTTTGCTCTTACTCGGCGTTTCCGCAAGGCTTGACAGGAGGAAACTGATGCATTCAAGGCTGCTGGGAAAGGGAACCGTCAAAAAACAAAAAACAAAAAAAAAACGTGGCTGACGGCCGACCAAAAAACAACAAATTTCTCCAAAATAACCTTTTTAAACATAATATTGCATTATTGCACGTGAAATATGCATTTCACACAGTGCTTGACTCAATTAAAATAAAAATAACAAAATTGCAGAAAATAACTATAAAAAATAAATAAAAATAATGACTTATTGTTGCTTTGAGCACAGACTAATCACTTATAGGAGGCAATTAAACAAAAAACATAATTTTGGCCACCAAATTTGACATTTCCCATATTTGCATTTTTAAAAACGAAACGTAAATATCAGGAATGCACAAAATAGATCTCAAATGGAGAGCCTTGAAAACGGCATGGATGAAATCAATCAAATATGATAAAATACCAAAACATTTCACTCATAGGTCTGCATTTTTTAAAAATAAGGAGGAAACCGACAACTGCGTTTATAAAAGTTGATAAGCAAAAGTGCACAGAAAGAAAATACCGAATGCCGGAAAACGTGTGGTCTGCCTTCCTAAATTGCACAAAACCAAATAGCAGGACTGCACAAAATAAATAAGTTCACTAAATGAGATATTTCACTCACGTGCGTGCATACAAGTCTATCAAATATAACATCCAAATTTTGCGGAAGCCATAAGGCCACAAGTTAAGACGTTTCACTTGTACGGTACCTCTTTGTCTGCTTCGAGGTCAAACAGGGAAACACGGCAGCTGCATGGATAAATGCCAATAAAATTGTAATGATGTCATTAAAAACTGCTAAATTAATAAGGCCACAAAATGAGTTATTTCACTTTCACTATGTCTTCATCAGGAAAAAAATAAAAATAAGTAGTATATCTACCAGGAGGAACATGACAGCTGCATTCATAAAAATAGACATTTCATTTACAGTATATTTGTGCTCCAATGCCTTTCAAAATAAAAGGTTTTCAGAATAAAGCATAAAAATGTAACAATATATATCAAAAGTGCTCAACATACCTGCAAATAAGGCGACAAAATTAGACATTTTATTCACTACACTTCCAAATGGAATGATTTTCCAAATAAAAGTCTAACATCAGACACGCTTTGAATGTTGAAACTTCCAAATTCCCAGTTTTCTTAAATGCAGCCGAGCTGCCAGGAGCCAACCATTCAGCTTCCTGGCCTGGAGGTCATCGATCAAGACGTCAAACTCTGTGGTGTTTTATTTTTTTTTCAATGAAGGAAAAAAAGATTTGCACTGATTATGTTTTTGTGTTGGGTGGGGTGGCTTACGTGGAATAAACGGCTGCTGCGATGTTTTGGGTTTTTTTTTTTTCCTCGAAGTTGCTTACAATGTAAACAACCGGTGCAACACGATGACAATGTTGCACCTAATGTGAAAAAAAAGAAGAAGAAGAAGAAGAGGAAGCGTTTACCTCTCGGTTAACCTCCTGACTGATTGAGGGTTCAATCTCTGGGCGGACGAGGAGGAAGTTCAAGAGAGGAAGGAGGAAGGAGGAATGACAGACAATATGAAGTTACAGCCATACGTTGATTTCTGGGTCAGCGAGATTGATGATGGACTTCTCCTGCCCAGCATGTGTATCGTCCTGGTTGTCTTACCTGTCCTGATTGCTCCCCCCGCCCCCCGTTCGTGTCTCTCACTGCTGTGCCGCCAACGTTAACCGACGGTGGCCGGTGAGCCTTTTCTTCTCTTTTGAATCCTCTCTGCATTTTCCCACCTTTTGGAATGTCGATGTGCTACAACGTGTTGACGCAGTGCATGAATGGTAACGTGTGTACATACTGTATATGATTCATTCCAGGCAAGCGTACCCCGTTTCCCCGTGGTGTCAACACACACACACACACACTAAAATGGTCCGAATGCTGTACAGATTCAGGTTTTCTCTTTGGTTGTTTGTTTTGTTTGTCTTAACTGCGCTCTGGCGTTCGGTTTTGGAGCAACTTGCACATTACTGGTTTATGTTGTCCTTAAAGCGGGGGTGTCCACATTTTTTTCCAGCGAGGGCCACATACAGAAAAATTGAAGGATGTCGGGGGTCTCTTTGTGATACTTTTTTGGCATTAAAGACAGCAAAGCCAATCCGGTGTAGGTCAGGTCGGAACACAGCATCTTAGCTTTGTGTCGTAGGTGACAAATTAGTGTAATATCTAATCATCCATCCTTTTTCTATGTCGCTTATCCTCACTAGGGTCACGGGTATGCTGGAGCCTATCCCAGCTGGCTTCGGGCGAGAGGCGGGGTACACCCTGGACTGGTGCCAGGCAATCACAGGGCACATATAGACAAACAACCATTCACACTCTATGGACAATTTAGAGTCACCAATTAAGCTAACATGCATGTTTTTGGAATGTGGGAGGAAAGCGGAGTACCCGGAGAAAACCCACGCACACACGGGGAGGACATGCAAACTCCGCACAGAAGGAGATTCGAACCCAGATCTTCCCGATCTCCTGACTGTGTGGCCGACATGCTAACCACTGGGCCACTGTGCATATTTATTAATAGACCTCATTAATAATATATTCCCCGAGTTCATAAACAACATAACAACATTATCAATGTGAACAACACAACAAAAAAACAAAGATATTTCTGAAAATAAACGTAGAAGAGCACTGAAGGATCTCGATTTCATCACATTAGTATCGATCCAATACCGATGGTTGGATGGAGGCAATTGATGCGCTATGGCGACCCCTGAAGGGAAAAGCCGAAAGGAAAAGAAGACCGGTACTACCCTTGGTATCAACACCATCCATATTTGAATCCGTCCATCTGTAGTTTTTTTTTTGTTGTTTTTTTTTTTTAGACTTGCCACGAGCCACGGGTGGAAAATGTCCCCCGGGCCTCACGTTGGACACCCCTGCTTTAAAGGAAAGGCGATATCTGCTGTTGTTGGACGAGAGATGACGTGTCATTGATTGCTAAAACACTGCTTGCGTACCGTGGCTGTATTCGCTGACAGACAGGAATCCTTGTGTACAGAGAAAGATACTTCATGTACATGGAAAGGTTATTTTGTCATGAAAGAAATACTATTGTGTATATACTGTACTGTGTTCTAAAGGTGAGGTGGCCCTGACAGAATCAACGCTACATATTTATTTCAAGCAAAAACAGTGAAGATTGACATATTTGCCTTTTGGGAGCTTTTTTCTTTTTCACTTTCTTCTTCTTCTTGGTTTATTTGACTTCCACACGGGGCATTTCTCCATCTTTTGGCTGTGACCGTGTTGTGTTACGTTGGTCTTTCTCGCTTCCGTTGCATCACGTTGTGTCACTTAGTCACGGTAATCAGGACTTGACTTGTTTTATTTGCCTCTGTCCTGTGTCCTGTGTGTGTGTAAGAGTGTGTTGGACTTTTGCTTTTTTTCATTTCAATTCATGTTCTGAATAATTTTATTTGTCAGACACCAACTGAGTTGTTGTGTGTGTGCGCGTGTGCGTGTGTGTCGCCACTAACTGTGACTGCTCTCCATGGTACTTCTGATAAATCCACTAAAATAAAGTTTGGGATACCCTGTTTCAAAGACACCATGAGTCCAGTGCCTTTTGCGTGTCCACGCAGCACGAGCCACTTTTTGCTTAAATCATTTTTATTCCTATTTCTTGCTCATTTTTCACACTTCAAGTCATTTTTATTTGTATCGCTTTTTACACTTTGATTTAATTCATGCTCATTTTTCATTGTTTATGTTATTTTTTACACATTTATTTCCCTATTTTCATTTTTTCCCTCTTATTGAATTTTAGTATTTTTTACGCTATTATTTAAGTCATTTTTATTTTTTTTTACATTTTTATTTAAGTCGTTTTCATTATTTTCAACTCCTTTATTTAAGTCATTTTTAATTTTTTTTACATTTTTATTTAAGTTGTTTTCATTATTTTTAACACCTTTATTTAAGTCATTTTTACGATTTATTTATTATTCTTTTACACATGAAGTCATTTTTATGTTATATTATTTATTTATTCCTCCATTTGATTTTTTATCGCTATTTTGAGTCCTTTTATTTCAGTCAAACCAAGCAAATGCATGTTTGTTTGTTTTTTAAATCAAAGTCCTCTTTTGAAACATTAACAGGAATTAATAGGAAGCTGCATGCATCGAAATAATGCATCAAGTAAAATGAAATATCAAAAAGACCACAAACTGTGCAATGCGCCTGCGCCAAGGAGGAAGGTGACGAAACTATCGATCAAGTTTCCTTAAAAATATGTCCGAAATCAGTTGTATATATTACATATTTTAATGGCATTTTTGCCCCCCACCCAGAATGGATCTGTGCCTCACCTTTGGGTCCCGACCCACCAGTTGACAACCGCTGTTGTATCGTATAGCCTCTACTTACAAGTCGCAGTTTTTGGAAAAAAATGTGTCAGACCCTCCACTTGCACGCTGGTCATCACAGTTAATCTATTGTTGGAAAAACATGTTTTATTGGTAATAGTGGCTAACTTTTACGTCTAAATATTCAAACGGGACTTTAAAACGCACACTGAATAAAAGTTTGACAAGTTTGTTTGGCTTTATTTTGTTTCCTGCGGGGAAAAGCGGGATATGAGTCGTCTCTCATCTGACTTTGGCATGCGTCCACCACCGCTTAATCCTCGCCCTGATGCCAGATGAAGACTCCTCACCTCGCTGCTGCCTGTCAGCAGGCCCTGCTGGTCCTCGGACCAGGACTTGTTGCCAACAGTTTGACTCGTGCTGTCTGGATTCAAGTTGGAAACTATCACCAAAGAACCGTTTCCACTCGGCAAAGGTATGTTGTCACATTTTCATGATGTTTCTGGCACCTTTACCAGCTGCAGTGGTAGAGTTCCTACAGCAGGGGTGTCCAATGTGCAGCCCGGTGGCCGTTTGTGGGCCGCGCACATTCTGGCAATATCCTTGAACAAGGAAACTTGAAAAAATAGAAAAATGTATGGAGGCCTGTTTCCGCCACTGAAAGAAAACAAAATGGTAGGTCATAAATATGAGATAAAAAGTCATAATTATGAGAAAAAAAAAGTCGAAATTACAAGATAAAAAGTCAAAATGATAAGATAAAAAGTTGATTTTATGAGATGCAAACTGCGCATGTGTCGCCTCCTTCACTGGAGCCTTTGTCACATGGCCCTCAGCACATGCACAGGTTGTATCTCATAAAATCAACTTTTTATCTGATCATTTTGACTCTTTATCTTGTAATTTGGACTTTTTAGCTCATAATTATGAATTTTTAGCTCAGAATTTTGACTTTCCTATCTGCTAATTATTATTTTTATCTTGTAATTTGGACTTCTCATCTCATAATTATGACTTTATGACTTTCTTATCTCATAATTTTCCACTTTTTATCTGATAATTATGACTTACCATTGGGATCATTTTTCTCTTTCAGTGGCGGAAACGGGCTTCCATGAAAACTAGCTGGAAATTTACAAGGATAAAGTAAAAATATTAAGAGAAAAAAATCGGTATTCTAACGAGAAACAAGTTGCAAAAAGTTGCAATTTTACGAGAATAAACTCGTAATATTATGAGCAGTAATATTGTCATTTTAGTCGCATGCGGCTGAAATATTAAAGGAAAAATATGTGATGACAAACAACAAAACAATTGAAAGTTGTAGTTTTTGGACAAATTAGCTGGAGCAAAAAGTTGTAATATTATACAAAGAAAGTCTAAATATTACGGGAATAAAGTCACAATATGACAAAAAGAAAATTTACGAAGATTATGTAGGAAGAAAGTTTAAATATTTGGAAAATTAAAAAAAACAAAAACAGGAAAAAAAAGTGCAAAGACCAAAGTTCATACTAATAATCGCCAATCTGAGATTGAAATAGAGACAACTTTGGAGCATAAATATCAAAGTGGCCTTTGCATCCTTTCATTTTTCAAGTATGTGACCCTCGCTGTTAAACTTTGGACAACGCTGACCTAAAAGAGGCGGAGCTTGACCGTGCCGTATGTTGACTGGTGGACTGAGAGTGTTTACTTCCTGGAAAAGGAACGCTCATTGGTGGAAACTTGAGTTAGCCTCATTTGAAGCGCCTTGAACTAAACTGTGGTGACAAGCAAGCCTTTTAAATAAGAGAACTGTCCTCGCCTTAGAACGTGTATCCTGTTCCGTTTCCTGTTTGCCTCTCCTGTTCTGCGCTTTGTCCGCCCTCGCCTTGTCCGCCTCTGTGCTGTCTGTTTTCTCAGGCCATTCCTCCGCCTGGAGGCGAGACAACTGGGCACCCCAGCTGCCGATTGGCTGCCTGGCTACTTAAAACCAAATGTTTGTAGCCGGGAGACGCCGGTTCTTTCTTCCATGCTCGGAGGATGCACTCGCTTTTTTACTTTTTGGACATTTTAATAGCTGTTGCAGCACGTGCTTGCTGCTCCCTCCTTTGTAGTCTTTGTTGTACTTTGTCTTACTCTCAAAAAAAACCCTCTAACTGCTTTTCGGCCTCACATCTCCGCATCCGGGGTCCAGACCTACACGGCACCTAACGGATATCCTCTAAAGTCGAAGGCTTTAGTCGTTAGCCTTTTGCAGTAAAAGTCTGTTTTCAAAGGTCACTTAATTTTTATGAAGCATCTCTTTTCGTCTCGTCTCCATCCTTTGTCTCTCGCGGAGCACCTTTTTCCGCTGTGGATGACAATGACATGATTTGTGAGCGCATCTAATTAACTGTCTTGTGGACGGCGGAGAGCGCTGAATCGCAGCTGATGAATTGTGTTTATCTACAAGAAACGTAATAAAAGGTGCATTGTTTCACTCATCAGACAGCGGCGGTCATAAAAGACGAAGGGCCATTGCAGCACACTTGCATTCATCAATGGAGTATTTCTTGTACGTTTCATACAAGTCATTAAAATCTATCCGCCCGTGGCTTGCCAGATGCTTGACTTTCACCTGCCTCATCTCGCTCGCTGTGCGTCTGCGCGCCACCATCTAATCCCGCTTCCTGCGCCGGCAGCAGATGCATGGATTCGGCTCGCTGGCACGCTGACATGACTTGAAAGCGGCAAAATAAAATTACATTTTTGGCCTGCCTGCCTGCTAGCTGCGCGTGTGCTGACGTAGCGGCTGTTAAGGCTGACAGGAGTGAGGCTCGTGTATGTGCACTCCTATTTTTAAAATACTAACACACAAACCAGTGGCTAATTTGTCTTTAGCGGGCAGGGAACCAAATTTGATGACTCCAATGAGGGGGTTGTCCAAACTTTTTCCAAAAATGAAAGGATGCAAGGGCCACTTTGATATTTTGTAAAGCAACACATGTAGATATGCTGAGAAGTTGTACATATTTCAGGAAAAATATGCATCTCATAATACTTTTATTCCCACGACACCACCCCTGGCAAAAATCAAGAATCACCAGTCTTGGAGGAAGTTTCATTTTGTAGAAAAAAGGCAGATCACAGACACAAAACATTTTCAAATGGCAACTTTCTGGCTTTAAGAAACACTAAAAGAAATTAAGAAAAAAAAATGGTTGTGAGGGTTTGTATGACAGTTGTCTGGATCCCAGTATGCAGAGGCGTACACGAGTTATGAGAGAAAGAGTCTTTAATACTGGTGTAAACAGCTCAGGAACAAAAAACTACGATGCCACGGAAAAGAAAAGGGCATCGCGGAAAAATGGAATAAGATATACTGTAACTGAAAAATATACCAAAGCTGGTCAGGCGGAGCTACCACAAAGCCGTGAGGAAAAACCAGGCGGGACTGGATGGCCGACGGCAGCAGCACGGATCTTGGCTTGGAGGTTCTGCCACGAGGAATCACCGAGTGCCATCCAGTCGCCACAGGTGAGCTTAAAAAAGGAGTGACCGACAATGAGGCACAGCTGTGCCTGTTCTGTAGCTCCGCCCAACTAGAGATCACCTGGGTCTGTGTGATGACACAAAAGCAGAAAATGAACAAGTGAAAGGAAATAAGCCACAAATAATAACCTGTACCCAAAATGTAAAACTAGTGTCTACGCCAGGCGTGACAGTATTCCCCCCCCTCATTCAATGGACGCCCCCTGGTGGACCACCTGGTTTGTCTGGGAACCTACGGTAAAAATCAGAAATGAGGTTATTGTCGAGAATAAGCGGCCGGGATATCCATGAACGGTCTTCGGGACCATAACCCTCCCAGTCCACCAGAAACTGCACACCCCTGCCTCGTCTCCTGGCGTCCAGGATCTCCTTGACGGTGTAGGCAAGATGACCATCCACAAGCCGGGGAGGTGGGGGGGTCGCCAATGGGGGGCTCAGAGTACTGGAGACCACTGGCTTCAGACGGGAAACATGGTGGACCGGATGAATCTTGAGAGAAGGGGGAAGTTTTAGGCGAGCCGTCACCGGATTGATCATCCGCTCTACCTCATAGGGACCAATAAATCTGGGCGCTAGCTTCTTAGTCTCTCCTGCCAGGGAGACATCCCGAGATGACAGCCATACCTTCTGGCCGGGCTTGTAGGCAGGGGCTGGTTTGCGGTGGCGGTTGGCGAGCCTCTGATTACGCTTGGCCGTACGGGATAGAGCGGCCCTGGTACTGCGCCAGACGCGATGGGCACGGCGAAGGAATGCGGCCAGCGAGGGTACAGTGCAATCGGCCTCTTGGGAGGGAAAAATGGGGGGCTGAAAGCCGTGCACCACATGAAAGGGGGAGAGGCCTGTCGCAGAACAAATGAGGGTGTTGTGGGCGTACTCTACCCATGGGAGATACGTGGACCACGAAGAAGGACGCTGCTGGCACACACACCTCAGTGCTGCCCCCAAGTCCTGGTTGGCGCGCTCCGATTGTCCGTTGGATTGGGGATGGTAGCCAGATGATAAACTTGCAGATGCACCCAGAGACTTGCAAAAGGCTTTCCATGTGGCAGAGGAAAATTGAGGGCCCCTGTCCGACACCACGTCCTGAGGGATGCCGTGAAGGCGCACCACATGCTGAATGAGTAACTTGGCTGTCTCTATGGAGGAAGGGAGCTTGCGGAGGGGTATGAAGTGTGTGAACTTGGAAAATCTATCCACAATAGTGAGTATAACAGTGAATCCTCTTGAGGAGGGCAGACCGGTGACAAAATCCAAAGAGATGTGAGACCAAGGGCGAGACGGGATAGGGAGGGGGTGGAGCAGTCCTGCTGGCGCCTGATGGGACGACTTGCCTCGTGCACAGTTGTAGCAAGCCGCCACAAAGCTCTTGGTGTCCGCATGAAGGGTTGGCCACCAAAAACGTTGAGCGACAAGAAACGCCGTACGTCGGGCCCCTGGGTGACAAGCGATCTTAGAGCAATGAGCCCAGACCAGGACCTCTGAGCGAAGGGGTCTTGGGACAAAGAGGCGGCCAGGCGGACAACCACTTTGAGGAGGAGAATCCTTGGAGGCTTCTGCCACCCGTCTCTCGATCTCCCACCGCAGGGCCCCCAGAATCCGAGACTGGGGGAGGATAGTCTCTGACTTCGGCTCTTCCACTGCCGGGGAATACATCCTGGATAATGCATCAGGTTTTCCATTGAGGGAACCAGGGCGGAACGTGATGCAAAAATCAAACCTCGTGAGGAAGAGGGCCCACCGCGCTTGGCGAGGGTTAAGGCGCTGGGCAGAACGGATGTAGGAGAGGTTACGATGGTCCGTGTAAATCACAAAGGGGTGAGCCGCCCCCTCCAGCCAATGTCTCCACTCTTGGAGAGCGAGTATGACTGCCAGAAGTTCTCGGTTGCCAATGTCATAATTCCTCTCTGCTGGTGAGAGGCGTCGAGAGAAAAAGGCACAGGGGTGCAGTTTCTGATCCGCTGTGGACCGCTGGGAGAGCACGGCCCCGACTCCGGTGTCAGATGCATCTACCTCAACAAAAAAGGGGAGAGTAGGGTTAGGATGAACAAGCACCGGAGCGGAAATAAAAAAATGTTTAAGGCGCCGAAAGGCTCGGTCTGCCTCCAGCGACCAACAAAAGGGAACTTTAGATGATGTGAGCTTATTCAGAGGTTCCGCCACCTTGCTGAAATCCCATATAAAACGCCGGTAAAAATTGGCAAAACCCAGGAACCTCTGCAACAGCTTCCTTGATGTAGGAATGGGCCAGAGGGCCACAGCCTGGATCTTGGCTGGGTCAGGTCTGAGTTGCCCTTTTTCCACAATGAAACCCAAAAACGACACCGAAGACATGTGAAAAGTACACTTCTGGGGTTTAACGTACAACTTATTCTCTAGCAGTCTTTGAAGGACTATACTGACGTGCTGCCTGTGTTGTTGCGTGGAACGAGAAAAAATAAGGATGTCGTCTAAATAAACAAACACGAACCGGCCGATCATATCACGAAGAACGTCATTGATCAGACACTGAAACACCGCAGGAGCATTAGTGAGACCGAAGGGCATGACGCAATACTCAAAATGCCCTAACGGTGTGTTGAAGGCAGTCTTCCATTCATCCCCTCTCCGTACCCGCACCAAATGATAGGCGTTGCGTAGGTCGAGCTTAGTAAATATGACCGCGTCATGAAGCGGCGTAAAAGCGGAATCGATGAGGGGCAGAGGATATTTATTACGGACCGTAATTTTATTGAGGGCGCGGAAATCTATACACGGACGTAGAGTACCGTCTTTCTTTTTAACGAAGAAGAACCCAGCTGCAAGCGGAGAGGAAGAAGGACGGATATGACCCGCAGCCAGGGAGGATGAGATATATTCCTCCAGTGCATGTTGTTCAGGTTGTGAAATATTGTACAAACGGGAGGAGGGGAGAGGAGATCCCGGCAACAAATCAATGGCGCAGTCGTATGGACGATGGGGGGGAAGAGAAAATGCTTTGATCTTGCAAAAAACCTCACTAATATGATGGTATTCTCTGGGTACAGATGACATATCGGGAGGAGTACAGGTGGAAGGTTTAACAGCACTGACAGGGGAAGAGGCAGCCCGGAGACAATGACTATGACAAAAGGTGGACCAATTAGAAATTTTAAGAATAGACCAATCTATAGTAGGATTGTGCCGCTGCAGCCAGGGCAACCCAAGCACCAACGGGGCTGAACGAGACGGAATAACAAAAAACTTAATTACCTCGTGGTGGTTACCCGCAAGCAGCAACGAGACCGCGTGTGTCTGGTGGGAAATACTCGCCAGGTGGCGCCCATCAAGAGAACGGACATTCTTAACATTATCCATCTTAGAAACTGGAATATTCATAGAATTAATCAGTCCACAATCAATAAAATTTTCATCAGCCCCCGAGTCAATAAGTGCCCGTACAGGACACGTTCCCCCCGGCCAAGAAAGAGTACCTTCTATTTGGAGACGTCCCACCATGGATGACGAAGCCGAGGCCTGAGTGAGAGGGAGGGGTCCTCCTCCCCTAGGCGTATCCCCAGTGGACGACGAACGACGTCTTGTGGGCCGGGCTGGGCAGGTTGCGATGTTGTGGCCCGCCTCCCCGCAGTAGAGGCATAGGTGCAACCTTCGGCGACGGCTCCTCTCCGCCGCCGACAGACGACTACCTCCGAGTTGCATGGGCACCACCCCCTCGGCGTCTTCTAGTGGCGTTCCGGCGCTGGAGGGTGGAAGCAGCGGGTTCGAACGAAGACCAAGCTGTGGAGCCGAATCAAGCCGGGGTGGTGGAAGAGGCTCCGCCTTCCGCTGTGCGCTGCGCTCCCGCAGGCGGTTGTCGAGGCGGATGGAGAGTGAGATGAGATCCTCCAAGGAGCGGGTCTCATCCCGAGCGGCCAATTCATCCTGGAGGCGAGCGTTGAGACTGGCCAGGTAGACACACCGCAGAGCCTTCTCATTCCAGCCGCTTTCTGCTGCCAAGATCCGGAAGGAGATTGAGTGATCCGCCACGGACGCGGCGCCTTGACGTATGGTAAGGAGGCGGCCGCCAGCCTCGCGTTCCCTTACGGGGTGATCAAACACACTCCGGAATTCTGCCGTGAAGAGAGGTAAGCTGGAGCACAGTTCCGGTTTGCTTTCGCACATCGCCATGGCCCAACTGGCGGCACGACCGGAGAGCAAGCTGAGCATATATGCCACTTTAGAGGAGTCCGTGGCGTACGTGTGGGGCTGTTGGGCGAAGATCAAGGAGCACTGGTGTATGAAGAGCTGACACTGGCCAAAGTCGCCGCCATACCTTGCTGGGTGTGGAATGCTGGGCTCACGGAAAGCGAAATGGGAGGATACAGCAAGTGTATCGCTTGCTGCTGCGGGCTGCGTTGGTTCAGCAGCCGCTGTCTGCGGGGCTCCCGTGATACTTGCGTGCAGCTCGCGCACCAGCGTGGTCAAGTCACTCAACGTTTGCTCGTGGGCACTAATGCGCTGGCCATGAGCCCGAAGAGCCATCTGGACCTGACTCTCCTCTGCGGGATCCATACTTATTGACTCGGTGATTCTGTGAGGGTTTGTATGACAGTTGTCTGGATCCCAGTATGCAGAGGCGTACACGAGTTATGAGAGAAAGAGTCTTTAATACTGGTGTAAACAGCTCAGGAACAAAAAACTACGATGCCACGGAAAAGAAAAGGGCATCGCGGAAAAATGGAATAAGATATACTGTAACTGAAAAATATACCAAAGCTGGTCAGGCGGAGCTACCACAAAGCCGTGAGGAAAAACCAGGCGGGACTGGATGGCCGACGGCAGCAGCACGGATCTTGGCTTGGAGGTTCTGCCACGAGGAATCACCGAGTGCCATCCAGTCGCCACAGGTGAGCTTAAAAAAGGAGTGACCGACAATGAGGCACAGCTGTGCCTGTTCTGTAGCTCCGCCCAACTAGAGATCACCTGGGTCTGTGTGATGACACAAAAGCAGAAAATGAACAAGTGAAAGGAAATAAGCCACAAATAATAACCTGTACCCAAAATGTAAAACTAGTGTCTACGCCAGGCGTGACAATGGTGGTCAGTGACAGCTCCTTGTTTAGAGCAAGCAAAGGGGAAAAATGATGGAATCACTCAATTCTGAGGAAAGAATTATGGAATCATGAAGAACAAACAAAAGAACACTCCAAACACACCACGAGTACTTTGTTGCACCACCTCTGGCGTTTACAACAGAGTGACAAACGGTACTCTTCATCACTGTGGCTCCAGCTTTCTCCGATTGCTGATGCCAGATCAGCTTTGCAAGACGGAGGCTTCTCATGGACCATTTTCTTCCTTCTTCAATTGGATTGAGATGCGGACTATTTGCAGGCCACGACCTTGGCCTTATGCGTCTTTTTTTGCTCTATGGCAAGATTCGTTATCATCTTGAAAAATGATTTCATCTTCCCTAAACATCCTTTCAATTGATGGGATAAGAAAAGCCTCCAAAATGTCAGCGTAAACGTGTGCGTTTATTGAAGATGCAGTGTCGGCCATCTTCCCAGCGCCTTTACGTGACATTCAGCTCCATATCATCAATGACTGTGGAAATGTGCACGTTTTCTTCAGGCGGTCGTCTTCCTTAAGCTCATTGGAACGGCACCAAACACAAGTTCCAGCACGGTCACCTCGCCCAATGCAGGTTTGCGATTCATCACTGAATGCTTTCATCCAGCTAAGCTTTCCTTCAGCTCTTCTGTACGTGAACCCCGTTTCCTCCAGATGCTTTTTTTACAGTTTGATCACAGACATTCACTCCTGTTTCCTTTGTTTTGCTGTGAATTTTCTGCTTTCAGTACGCACGCTTTAAGTTTCCTGTCTTGATGCTTTGATGCCTTCTTTGGTCTACCAGCGTGCTTGGCTTTCCAAGCCCTCCCATGTTGTTTGTACTTGGTCGCAGCTGACATCCTTTGCGACATCGCGTGATGATTTACCGTCTTACAGAAGTTTGATAAGCCCCTCCTTTGTTTCAAGTGACATCTCTGGTGTTGGAGCCACGATTCACGTCAGTCCACTCGGTGCCACAGCGCTCCAAGGTGTGACTAAAGAGCAGATCTAAAGCGGGACTTACATCCCGACGTATGTGCTTCTACACGCAAAAATGGGGAAAATCATCCATCCATTCATTCTCTATGCCGCTTCTCCTCATTATGCTGGAGCCTATCCCAGCTGACTTCGGGCGAGAGGCGGGGTACACCCTGGACTGGTCGCCAGCCAATGGCAGGGCACATATAGACAACCAACCATTCACACTCACATTCATTCCTATGGACAATTTAGAGTCGCCAATGAAGCTAACATGCGTGTTTTTGGGAATGTGGGAGGAAACCGGAGTACCCTCCACACAGAGATGCCCAACGGAGATTGGAACCCCGGTCTTCCCGATCTCCAGACTGTGACTGTGTGGCCAACATGCTAACCACTAGACCACCACATGGGGAAATCGCTACGTTATTATCATAGCATCATTACATTTTTCAACCTGATCTTCTAAAAATTACAGCTTTATTTGAGGTTTTGTTTGTTTTTCATCATATTATAATTTGAAAATATAATGTCTTTCTTTAATATTTCAACTTTATGCTACTAAAATGATGTTATTTTTCACCTTACGTTCTCATAAAATTACAACTTCTTGTTAGATGACAACTTTTTTTACATATATATTTTGACTTTATTCTTGTAAAATTACCGCCGATTTTCTGTTTTTGCTGTTGTTGTAGTTTTTTTTTTTAGGTTTCTTGTTAAATTATATTTTTAGAATATTTTTAGAAAACTAGCCATGTGCCACAAATGGCCTCCAGGCTGCACTTTGGACACCCCTGACTTAAATGGACAAATAAAAATCCCGTTAAATCATGCTGGCAATGATTCAGTTTGGAAAGCAGCACATTTCTATGTGGCACAAACATCCATATATTATAACGCTATATAACCAAATATTATAATAACAATACATTTAAAACATTGTTGTTTTTTTTTAACTATTTAAATTATTACCAAATAAAATATTAACGTAAATTATTTTATTTTATTTTATTTTATTATTATTGAAATAAATATGTTTTATCATCTTTATCATCACAACGCAACATAATAACCAACCAACCTTGAAGCTGTTTAAAGCACATAGTTGCTTTATTAATCACTGTCTTTGCTTCCGTGTCGATGCTGCAAGAGGTTTAGCGGTACTCTTCACTGCACCATTCCTCCATCACACCTCCAAGACACCTGGCCTACATCTCCAAGGGAACAAGAAAAAAAACTACTCGTATGTGTCATTCTACTGTCTCGACGTGAAACTAGTTCACATAACTCCCTAGTCTCCCGGGTCTGACTTTATTCTGCCCCGAGAACGAGGCTGGAATTGAAATAGGTGCCAGACATGTGAGCAGACTTTTGAACAAGGAACCACCAGCCTGCAGGGAGATGATCCACATGCCAGTTTGACGTGAACGTCTGGCAGGTAAACTATCAAAAAGAACCTCTCCACTATGTTGTGGGATGGCGAATGCAAACAAGGCTTCACAAATGTTCTCAGAAGCCATGAAAACCTTGAGGAATAGCTCATCTTTATGTATGGTGGTGTGCCACAGGGCTCTGTTGTTAGTCCCATCATGTTCTCTTCACAGATGATGTTGTTCACTGAGCACTTATCAAGTTTGATTGACATTTCGCATTTAAACTCAGTGATCTCTTTAGAAGGTATTTAAATTCATATTCTGAATGTGTTTTTGCAGTGACCACAGACCCAAATGCAGTGGAACTTTCAAAAGCAAACAAGGGTCTCAAGACAAATCCTCCCATAGAAAAACATTCCTTGCTGGATTTACACTGGCATGTGCTTGTTAAATTAAGTTTTAGTATTCACATTTAATTCATTGTATTGAGCTCGAGGAGCAAGACCCGTTTCTTATGTTTCAATAAGTTCCATTTCCTGTTCTATGGTTATCGTCACGAGTCAGATGGGAAAAAAATGATGGCAAGGTAGGAGGGACTTACTTTTTTACACTATTTACACACAAACAGAAGAATAAATTCATGTTTTTGTTTATTCATTTGTGTGTGTGCATGTACACACACACACACACACACACACACACACACGCACACGCACACAAACATAAGAGATTAGAATGAAATGTCAGGCAAATACCAAAGTGTGCACTCTGCCCCGCATCCAGCGTGTGTGTTTGTGTAGCACATAAATCATGACATTTGACTATTTTAGATGACTCCATGAGATGAAACGAAGTAAGAAAAAGAAAAAGCATAAATTAAGATTTCAAAGCGTTTTTCTCTTCCCGGCTCGTGCTCGTTCTGATGGATTGCATCTTTTAAAGAGCGTTCCAAGTGGCCGCAAGTTAATTTTGCTAACGTGAAATGAATTGAATCAGCGGACGCTAAATCAATACAGCAGCCTTTATTGCTTTGGAATGTGCCGCCATGACGGCGCGGAAGTGCACTTGATGGTCCGCATAAACGTAAGAGCAGCTGCATACGTTTGATATTGATTCTATTGGAGTCCAAAAATACTGATGGTTGACAAGCAATTTTGCAGTAGCTTCTCAAAAAGAGCAGAATGCTGGTGTCGTATAGAGCAATGGTTCTGGCTGCAGGACCCACCATCACCCTTCAAGGACAAGCGGCAACCCAAATTGTGGCCTTTTTAAATATCTTATACGCACCTCATGGCCGCGAATCGCACAGACAAGAACGCAAGGTGCATTTATGGACATTGGGTCTTTACTCTTTTTTTTTTTTTGCTCAGGCAAAGACCCGCGACCCACTGAGAACGGTTCCGACCCACCAGTTGAGAACCGCTGAAGAGGATCTTTGTGTAGCGTTTTTGCAGTGGGTGCTTAAAAACTGCTGCTGTCATACAGAGGATTCTTTAACTAGTGTTTTTGCACTACAGCCTCAAAAACAGCAGGGTCCTGATGTCATACAGCGGATCTTTGCGTAGTCTTTTTGCAGCAGGTCCTTCAAAAACAGCCGGTCTCTGATTAGCAATTTTTGCAGTAGGTCCTAAAAACAACAGAGAGCTCCTGCCATATCATATAGAGGATCTCTGACTAGTGTTTTTGCAGTACATCTTCAAAAACAGCGGAGTCCTGATGTCATACAGAGGATCTTTGTTAGCGTTGTTGCAGTGGGTCCTTAAAAAACAGCTCTTGTCATATAGAGGATCTTTGTCTAGCATATAGCAATTTTTGCAGGAGATGCTTATGAATAGCAGAGTGCTCCTGTCATATAGAGGATCATTTTTTGTTTTTACAGTAGGTCCTTAAAAACCAGCCAAGCGCCTCTGTCACATAGAGGATCTTTGACTAGTGTTTTTGCAGCATGTCCTGACAAACAACAGAGTCCTGATGTCATATAGAGGATCTTTGTCTAGCGTTTTTGCAGTCGGTCCTTAAAAAAAAAGCTCCTCTCATATGAGGAATCTTTAACTAGTGTGTCTGCAGTACATCCTCAAAAACAGCAGAGTTGTCATGTCATATAGAGGATCTTTGTCTAGCGTTTACCAATTTTTGCAGCAGGTCATGATAAACAGTAGGTCCTTGAAAAAAGCTCCTGTCCTATAGAGAATCTTTAACTAGTGTTTCTGCAGTACATCCTCAAAAACAGCAGTTCTAATGTCATATAAAGGATCTTTGTCTTGTTTTTGCAAAAGACAGCAGAGTGCTCCATTGACTAGTGTTTTTGCAGTACAGTACTTCCTCAACAACAGCAACGCGCTCATCTCATCTAGAGAATCTTTGCCTGCCATTTTTGCAGTACAGCCTTTAGAAAAAAAAACAGCAGTGCACTCCTGTCCCTTTGATGAGTGTTTTTGCAGGACATCCTCAAAAACAGCAGAGTGCTCATGTCATACAGAGGATCTTTCTCTAGCGTTTTTGCAGTACAGGCTTAAAAAAACAGCGCACCCCTGTCATAAAGGATCTTTGACGAGTGTTTTTGTGCAGCATTTTTTTTATCACCTACCTTCATTACCAACTTCATATCAGTCTGATGAGATGCCGCGGGCAGCGGTGTGATGAGCTACGTTGCCACGGTAACAGGCTATCTATACTAATATCTATCCATGTATTTGGGTTTGACATTATGAGGGCCTGTCAAGAATGAAAGGAAGGAAGACGGGGAGGCTGGAGGAAGAGCGGGTATAAGTGTGAGAGTAATAACAGCAATCAGGCAGCATTAGCGGTAATTGGTGCTGTGAGGTGTGACACATCGACAGCGAGGGACAGACTTAGGAAGACCATCAAGCCATCACTTGAGTTCACGCCATCTCTGAGCACACTCTTCGTTTCTGCACACACAGACACACATCCTGCACTCACCTGGTATGACACCCACACACACACACACACACACACACACACACACAGTGGAGGCCACGCTGCAGGGTGGGAGTGGGACATCACACTTTCAACCTTTCCCAGTGGAGCGACACTTAACACAAAGGACCACTCCTGTGAACACAAGATGCCTCACGCTGCCTTCTAACGCATGCGGCGTTACAGTGCCATGGTACATTGTACAGTTGTTGCATGCGTCGACAATGTGTGACAACCACACCCCGCAAATGTACGTCACACCAGAGATACTGGACAGGTGTGCAAAGAAGATGCTCCGTCTGAATCCCCACATTCCAATCCATTTTATCAAAACGTGTGCATGTACAAAGATAATAATGCACCATTCCATGCTTTCCACTTCATGTTTCCAATATTCTGACCTTCTCTGGTGGCTGAACTACAATAACACGCATGTTACAAGAATAGTATCAACCAAAAGTGAGCGTTATATTTGCAAAGGCATCATTTCTGAGCATTGGAGCTCATTAGAGTGTACCTAATGAAGTGTCCCCTGTAGTAATACGTAAATACCATCGGAACACATGCGCATGATGGTAATTATTTCTATGTTTTAGCCATTTCCAAATACAAATGCCTTTCTATCTACAATGTGGACAAATACACACACAATTGTTGAAAGCAGAGAGCGGTTTTATTGAAACGCAAAAAGCACCCCTAATAAATACTGTGTGTACCATTCTGTGATCCAAATAATGAAATAATAATAAAATGATGGTATTTGTTAAACCTGATGGTCTGGAATGGATGTTCACGTGTAAACAAGGTAATCACGTGTCAGTTTGGTAAAGTATTATTATAGTACTGTATAGTATTACAACTTTAGGGGTATTACATCATCTGTGTTTCTACAATACTCAACTTCAAATCTTCTTCTCTCTCGCCTTTTTCTGATGCGTGTCCTTCATGCATTCCCTCAGCAGGGACACGAGGACACCGTCCCGTCTCTTTGCCGTCACATGCCACAGATGGGCAACCCGGAGGTCCGGTTCTGAGCCCTCTTAGTTTATCGCTGGCCTTGTTGAAGTAGTTCTTGAGCTCTGCCACGGGTCCTTCTTCAGAGAAGAGCTGCTCCACGTAGGCCTGGGCGTACCGGTCCGAGGTGACCACGTCCAGGTTAAGAGAGGGGGACAAAGGAGCTGCAAAATCAAGGTCGGAAATGTTGTTTTAAGTGTGCTAAAATGCAAACTGACTGGCAGCTTTCTTGAAGTTTGAATGCAACCAACCAAAGGGTGCAAGTATGGTGGACCACACCAAGTGTTTACTGCCTAAATGGGCTGCAGAGGACATTGAAACAGGAAGTAAATGTTCTTCTTCCGTTGCGGTTCCATGCTAATGCTAAATAAAGAGAAAGTAAAGTTTGGTGCGGAACCGCTGTGAAGTAGAACATGTTTTTTTTATATAAATATACATAAACACTGCAATTGGCTGGCGACCAGTCCAGGGTGTACCCCACCTCTCACCTGAAGTCAGCTGGGATAGGCTCCAGCATAACATAACCCTAGTGAGGATAATGGAGAACGGAGTCAGTTAGCGCATCATAATCCATCTACAAAGCCACAATCTTGGCCAGTCAGTATTATTATTAATCATATTTATTATTATTATTTATTTTATCACAACTTTATATTTTTTATGTAAAAAGTAATTAATAAAAATGTGTAAAATCATTTTAAAATATGCATTGCGTATATTATTTACATATTATTGATTTGATTTATATGAATATTTATGATATTATTCTATTATTTATTATGAAGCATCCTTTGTCCAGGTTCTTTATGGCAAAAGATGGACCTTTATGACTTCATTAATTCAAATGATTTATGACGCATCACTTATATTAAACGCAATGTCGAACTACCGTGTGGAACAAATTGTGCTTGAGTTCCAAGGCTGCACTCTGGGAGGCACAGCAGCTTGAGAAAAATAAGTCATTTAAGTCAAATGAACTTAAACAGAACACGCTCCAGCAAAGCCGTTTTTCTGGGATCAGGGGAGATCCCAACCATAACATACTGTATTCTCTGAGGGGAGCCTCGCTGTGCCACACCTTGAAAACCCTTTGTCTACTATACAGGTATATAAAAATAACTAATTTCATTTGTTTATTAAAGATTTTCTTTCTCAGGGCCCATCTTTAGCGGTTTACATTACCTATCTCGGCCTGCATGGCAGCGAGGGTGACGCTCGCACTCTTTCCCGACTCCCTGTCAGTCAGCGTGATTCCGGTCATGGCTCCTTCCTCGGGTCCCTCGCAAGGCAGGGGAAGACCACCTCGACTTTTCACAACACCCACTGTGTTCGACTTAAAACGCCTTGAAAGAATAAAAACGTGACAGGTTGTCAGAAAGAAGCTAATTTGCATCACATTTGTGAAGAAACATCTTGTACAGTCAGTCATTGTGCATCCGGTGTGTGTGGTATGAAAGCTTATTCTGCAAATGACACATTTAGGCTTTTATTTTCATACACTGCTGTCACATTTGACAGATGATGTTGACTTGAAAGTTAAGACAGACGCGCTAATTAATGTTTATTTGTGCTTTTGCCGTCATATTCGTAACAGGTTGGCAGCTTAGTTTGTGTGTGTGCATGCAGTTTGGACTTTTTCACGTGCTTTTTCTTCATACGTGGTGTGTTTTTGTATTTTTGTGCTGTCTGCCTTTCCTGCAATTTGGCAAACTACTAAATGAACGGAACACCTACAGAAAGTGAAAGTGAAGAAGTCATAGCTTTGGTGACTTCGCCGCTTCCGCTCTGCATTTTGGGTAATGGCCCAATACTTTTGCACACATCGAACTCTTAATTGACAATGTTAGGCTACAGTTGTTTGCATGAACCTGAAAGAGGGTACAATCTGTGCCAGATCCTCCTTGTATTGCTCCAGCACAGCCCTTGCCGCCAGGGGCTCTTCCCGCCCCTCCATCCCAGCCAAGTGAACCAACATTTGGGTGTGGAATGCCGCTCCGCTGGCCCAGAACCGCAAAGACCTGCAGGTCCGACAATGTGTCACAGGAGGAATAAACGGATTCTTCCTACTACAGAATATTCACCCACCTGGAGTCGCAATCCCCCCCAAGCAGACAGGTCTTCAGCTGGGTCAGGCCTAGGCTAAGCTGGCCCTCCAGTCTCAAAGAGTCCTGGATCAATCGAGTCTTATCGCTCAGGTTGATCCTACAGCGCTTCAAGTACTCCTCCATGACCTCCTGGAGCTCCCACACTCTCTGCTGGAGGGGACAGTTCATTCATTGACTGTTAAAACTAGCCGCCATCGCCACATCGGCAGTACCTGGCACGATGACGACCCCGCCGCCTTCACTTTCCCCCCAGAGGACTGCTTGAATGACATGTAGAGCATGTCCATCACCATGGTAACCGCCAATCCCAATAGGCCGGCCAGGCGGGGCTCATCGGAGAATGAAGACAGCCGTCCAATCAGATCCCTCAGGTAGGTGGGCGCTTTGTTGCCAATGTTGCCCTGCAGCTGGAAGGAACAGAAACAACATTGAGAAGATTCATGGTGTTAATGTTTTTACCAATACACAACATTGCTCCTCTTTACAGTACATCCACGCCTACTCGTGTGGCGCTAGCCTGCATGTTTGCAGATTTCCTTTCTCTGTTTTAAATTGTATTATAATTCTTTTCTATGGTAACTTTAAACAGAAAGTATCAGCAGGGGGGAAAAAAGCAGCAGAGGGCGCTGTCTCACAATTACTCAGCATTTTCCATTAGGAAGATGCTTTGACAAGAGATGTGTCCTAATAAATGTAACGAGTTCAAATGTCTGTAATAACTGTAAGGGCAAATTGTGGTGTAGCACAAGAGCAGCAGAAATAGGCATTAATATTATGGCCATCTATTAGTCACGTTTTTTCACCATTTGCCGGGCTCTTGGGACGTAACCCCTGCGAATAGCTGCGATTGGAAGAATGCACCTCTTAACATTGACAGCGAGTTTCTGAGGAACCTGATATTTGTATTCTTGCTTATTTTTCTGCCTCGAACAGCATGTAATATTGTGATCGTTTCTCAGCAGAATAGCCCTCCATCAAAGGACAAAATGTGCACCGCTTTCGAGACGGGTGAGCCATTAAAATGACGTTGTATTAGTATTTATTATAGTCCTCAATGAATGTACTTTCTTGATATTTTGGCTGGGCCACCGCTTCTCTTGGTATTCACAGTTCATTTCTGAGGGAACTGACATTTACAGTTTTGCTTTTATTGCTTGCATTTTTCTGCCTTTAATGACACATAATAAGGTTGTTTTTAAACGGATTTGCGCTCCGTCAAATGACAAAATGTGCACCTCTTGTGAGACGGGTGACCTGTTATGTTTCTCATTCCAAACACCTAGGAACACCTATTCCAATGAAATGATCTGACTTTTTCTGTCACACATCACGGACAAAAAAGCAGCAAAGTCATGTGGCATTGCGCATCGCTCACAGCCACAATGGGGGGGTACTTACACAGTACAGTGTTCCCCTCATTTACGTTCCCAAAATAGCCTGCAATAAGTGAAATCCGCGAAGTAGTCAACTTCATTTTTTTATTTTACAATGATTATATACGTATTAAGGTTTTAAAAACCCCTCACCATCCACTTTGTACACTTTTCTCAGACAGGTAATAACATATTCTCACATTTCTCTCTTGTTTAAACACTCTCAACACCCTTAAACACTTTCAACCTGCAGGTAGGACAAGAAATTATTAAGTCACTCACGCGTATTTCACCTTTTTGTCCTAGCGCCAGTCCGCTGTACTGTAGCGTTTTGGTATCCTTGTTAAAACATATTGCAGCAGTGCTCCTCCTGTTGCAGTCCCCTTCCTTCGAACTGAAGATTCATTTACAAGCAAGCTAGCCATGAAACAAGAGACTTGGCAGGGCTCCGCAAAGGAGATTGACTGACAACAGTCTACATCCAATTAGGATGCACAAAACAATGAGTGGTGCAGACAGACAAGAGAGGGAAGAGAGAGACCCTCAACCCGTGTATGTTATAGGCCAGGCTTGGCCTGTAACATATATAACAATATATAACAAATTGCACTTTGTACACCTTCAACAGGATGCTACAAATGTGTACATCAAATACAAAATGTTTCACTCTGTTGACACCGGTTAAGTATTATTTTTAATGTGTGTGTCGTTTTTTTGTTGTTGTTTTTTACTTGTCACTTGCTTTTTAGGCTCTCGTTTACCTGCAGCAGTTGTTCCTGGAGGCGGGACCTGCAGTCCTCATCCTGATTGGTGAGCAGCAGCGGGTGCACCACACCTAGGTCAGGTATGGCTCCGCCCACCAGCATGGTCCGGTATAGGAGTGCGCCAATGGCTCTTTTGATTCTGGAGAGGTCTTCTTCAGATGACAGCAGCTGGCCCATGTTGACTTGTTTAGTCGTTGGTGGATCATCTGAAAAGAGCATTCCGATGGTTGAGATCCAAAACAGTAACGAACAAAAGTATCATAGTGGCTGCACTCACAGGTGATGTGCAATCAAACATTTCATGGACGTATAATGGCTGCATTCCATTTCAAACAGTCCCAGTACAGCCCCTTAACATTTGAAGCTAATGCTACAGCATTATTGTTACATTTCAAGTTGCTTTCTCACCCAGCCGGCCTCTTCCCTAGCTTCTGTATCTCTTCCTTGTCTGCCTGCCTAGCACACTGTCAACCAAGACAAATTGCCTGCAGAAAGGAGCTGAGCCGTAAACCAAGACCTCCCCCTAGTCACGGGGACCAGGACCTGCAGCTGAAAATCGACCCAGAACACAAACCTCTGTCTCCTGTTTCTTGTTTTTTTTTTTTTTCAAGCGCTATCTTTAAGCAAATGCAATTTAAATTAATCCTCCTACTGTGAAATGTGTGTGTGTAGTAGGGGGGTCCCTAGAATAAGCCAGAGGCACCTTGGGAGTGAAAATAATAGCGACAAAGTCTTTAAATACTGATAAATAGGCCAAGGGCTTCTTTCGGGGCTTTTTATTTAGCTAAATGGAACAGCGGTGGACTTGGCGGTGGTGTGATGTTGACTTTTTTTGCACTAGATTAAATGGGGCAAGTGGAGGGTGTTAAGAGATGTTCTTTGTTATCTGGGACAAGAGCGTGTTCACTTTCGTCAAGCAGGGGGAAGCGACAGAGCGCCTCTTGACTGCAGCTCAGGTTACGGCGGCTAAATATTCGACTGGAATTTAAGCTGGGGATCATGCACAAAATTCTTGGGCAGATGGGGGGGGGCAAAATTTAAAAAAAGAAGTACTAGTGGTGATGTTTATATCATGCGTGTATGTGAACGGGCAATCAGCTTGTGTGTGATAGGACAAATAGGGCCCTGTGATTTCCGCATTAACGGCCAATTAAACGCGGAATCTCGTGGAAATTGGCATCATGTGAGTGAAACGCTGTCATTGTGAGTAGATGGAATGTTGGTGCAGGGAAGCATTTACCCGGCGGACCGCTCTATCGTGGCTGAATCTCATCACAAACACTAACCCGCCCCCTCCCGAACGTCGACCTGAAGCGCCAGAGAAAGTTGGCGTAAAAACTTTGAAACTCATCTCTGAATGGAAGCTTGTGGGGTTAGCTTAGTGTAGCAGAGCATGCTATTGCGGCTGTGTGTGCGACTCAGGCTGTACGAGTGTGTTCACACCGTGTTGTGTTTCGCCGCTTGTTAATGTAACCGAGCGTTTTACGATGCCCGCTGACGTCATGCGAGTTCGCAGTGAAATAAGGACGAGAGGCACGTTTATTCTTGTTCGTAGATCGTCTTCACCGTAGATGGACATTCGCAACACAAACAACACACTTCCGGCCTTCAAAATCAGAGTTCGCCACATCCTGTCTAATTGTGTAAAATAAGGGTGTCATTAAAAAAAATCTTACAATATTAATGCAATTGGAATTGCATCAGTAACTACGTCTTCCTTAACCACCAGCACGGACATTACAGTTGGTTGAGTATTTTGCAGCAAAGTGTGTGGAGGATGACATCCCATTAGAAAAGTGAGCCAAGCTACAGTACATCCGTATCTGAAATACTGGGCAAAATTGGCCAAAGATGGATAATAATAAGGATTTTTGCATTTAATTAACAAACATTTTATTTACTGACATAAAAGTACACACTCTATGCTGGTAAAAAGCGTAATTCTAAAAAAAATGAAATGGAAAAAACAAAAAACTAAATAATGGATTTCATAGGGCCCTAGGGAAAGAAACATGGCCACAGCCTGAATGACCACTCTTTACAGTTATTATCTTAGGTTGTGCTTGTTTGCTTTGCTGAGCAATAGCAAGAAGTACAGTGACCTTAAAAGGTCAGTAAAGTGCTACGTTATAAAATGGAGTCTGGCAGTACGGTTACTGTAAATTGCAGTGGCCCCACCGGTGTATAAGCCACATATGTCCGCTTCATAAAATGGCATATCACACTCACAACAAGGCTGTCAACCCATTGCAAAGTGCAGGCGATCAGCACGTATATATCACAGTATAACAATATAACAGTCTGACTCACGGTGTCATCTAATGAAGAACACCAAACTAATCACACGGCAACCTAAGACTCAAAAGGTGTACCTCAGAAATATACAAACATGTACCAAAAAGATTACCCATAATGCATTTTGTCTGAGCAAACATTTCATTGGAGGACAAGCGGCATAGAAAATGGATGGGTGGATGGATGGGGCTGCAATGCTGCCGCCGTCCACCAGAGAGAGGCTGACGTCACTGCAATGAATGAATGCATTCAAGTAAATGCTTTGCTCAGACGCAATGCATTGTGGGAGGGCTTTAACAGACTTGTTTTTTTTCTTTTAAATTCATATTGGTGCATGTTTGTATATTTCTGAGGTACACCTTTTGAGTGTTAGGTTGCTGTGTGATTAGTTTGGTGTTCTTCGTTAGATGACACCATGAATCAGACTGTTATATTGTTATACTGTTACATATACTGACCTCCTGCAGTGTTTATTGCGTTGGTACGCCCAGGCTCTGAGTGCACTGACAGCTCGTGATTGGCTCCTGCCGAGCTACTGTTTCCTCACTGACTCGCGATCGGCACAGTATTTAACCAGGGGTGTCAAACTCATGCCGTGGAGGGCCAAGACACTGCAGGTCTTCTTTCCAGCCGGTCACTAAAGCAGGTGATTTTAATGATCTACAGCTCCTTTAGTTTGAGGGAAGGCGCTCAGCAATTAAATCACCTGCTGGAGAGAAAATCTGCAGTGTCTCGGGCCTCCGTGGCACGCCTTCGACGCCTGATTCAAACAATTAGTAGTAGTTCTGAAGTAAAGGAGATGTCACGAGATTGGAATTTAGCCATAGATTAGCCGCAGGGTTCAAAGTTTATACACCAAAATGTACGGTAATACATTTTTACACTTGATTTAAGACATTGCCTGAACAGTTCATAGAGGTTTTATGATGTTTTATGAAGTTGCCAGTTTATAAGGCAACTTACATATTGTTTATGGGGGGAATAAATGCTTCAAAGTTCAAACAAACTGTGCGGCGGTGGATTGTGCTGAGGGAGCGCTACCAGTACTAGACATGCCCCGGGTGCTTGCTCCATCACGCTGCGCCATCCTGTTAATGTGTGGCTTGTGTCAGATGGACGCAGTGTTTGCTCCTTCATCCCTCTCTGACTCACTGCTGACACGCTTCACACTCCTCCAAGAGCAAATGAATATTTCAATGTGCTGATGTCTCACACACACTCATTCATACACTCAAGTCTGCCTCCTCCTTTTTCTTGCTTCTTTGTAAAGGCCTCTTTTGCACTGGAGTTTGAAGATGAGAGGAATAAGATAGGGCTAAGGCAATAAAAAGATCATGAGGGAGAAATGGGAGAAGTAAGGTAGGAGATTGGAAGGAAAACGATAAAGAATTGAAGACGAGCGGGAGGCCAGACGCTTTAATCCCAATTCTTACTTATTACGAGTCCAACAGCGGTGTGAGATTAAAACAAGAAAACAAAGTCTTAGCCTCACAATGACCTCTTAAGTTGTCTCTCCATCTCAAAATGTTCTTGCACGGATTTCAAACTCATATTGGTCGTCACGAGCGCGCGCACACACGCACACCTGCTGCAGTTCGCTACCCACAAGGGGAATAAATCTTTATTAAACCCTGTGGCAGGAATAAAAGTCACCACACGTTGCTTATTTTTCCCCAAAATGTGGACGATAAAGTGGTTCAAATCAAATTGAAACTGGTTTCCAGGTGAGGTTTTCACAAACTTGAATGACCTTATTTGCTTTAAAACCCTTAAATTGATCGTATAGTTTGGGTTCCAAGTTAAATATGCTTGACTTGTGAAGTATTTTTCAATCAACGATCAAATTTCCATAAGAAAAAAATGAAGCCAATTATTCGTTGCAGGGTCAAACAGTCGCCAACATAAATCCTTTATTAAACGTACAGCAGTACATCTTTTGTGGCCTGCAGCTTCTTGTTTTATTGGCTTATTGTAAAAAATACAATGAATCATAGCCTGCATGAGAACATTCAAAAAGATTACCTAGAATTACAAATAAGATCGTACAAGAAGCTATAATACAAATGCAGTGAAACCTTGGTGAGGGTGCTTTTTGGTTTGAGTGTATTCTCTGGTTAGCGTACAATATGGCGCGCGTCTTGTCGTGTTATTAAGACACTGTGTGAGTGCACCTGTCTTCTTAGTATTTTTTTTTTTATTAGAAAACATCCTTCCTTGTTAGCATCCTATTAGCTAGAGAACTAAATAATCATCGGAGTAACCGGAGCCTGAATTTACGTCGCCCGTCTCTGCTGTCATCAGATTGATTCGGTTAGCATCCTTTCAGTTACAGTCGAACGTTCTGGAACAAATGAATGACGCTAACCAAGGTTCCCCTGCGACACAAAACAGCAACATTGGCTTTTTAAAAATGTGTGCAATTTCTCTTTTTGTCTGGAACCACTTTGATATTTTTGCATGGTTATTAAACAAAAAGCTGAAAAATATAACACCCCCACTCCATATTTTTCCATTTTTCTGTATGCAGACATTCTTAACTGTGATACAAAGATAAAACTGAATAAAAGTAAAAGAAAGTAAAACTAACTACCATTTGAAGATAATTATTAGATTAATTTATGCAAATAATTGATATTTATTTTATTGGATTGCAACAGACAACCTTTTTTTCCTGTGCTGCAATAAGTTCATATGCAGCTCTCTGTTTCCAATCACATTTTTTTCTTTGCCACAAGTGTCCAAACGTTTTCCCACTGGGGCCCACATACTGAAAAATCAAAGGATTTGGGGCCATTTACATATTTTTTATGTTTTAAACGGGCTAAAACCAACCCATGTGCTAAGAAGTCATACAGTGTACCTTGAAAGGAAAAACAGCCAGCATGTGGCAAAAAGCCAAAGAAAACACATGTCCCATGACGTCTCGCATGATATAACGGGTCTCAAACTCAATTCACCTGAGGGGCGCTGGAGGTAGAGTCTGAGTGAGGCTGGGCCGCATCAATTATTGGGAGTCGGACTGGGAATCTCAGGGTACTTCACAATACGACACACGATACATGGCTCACGATAACAATAGCATCTTGATACAGCGATAGGGTGAATCACAAATAAATAAATAATTTAATAGTTTATATTGTGCTGCATTCAGCTGGGATAGGCTCCAGCTCACCCGTGGCCCGAATGAAGACAAGCGGTATCAAAAATGGATGGATTTTTTTTCAAATTGTTTAAGTGACTCCCTCACTCTTAGTTCAGTGTAGGCTTATGAGTAACACTGGCTTGTCTCAGACCTTGCAGGCCACATTACAGTAATCTTTGAAGACAAGTCACGGGCCACAAAATGTGACTCGGCGGGCCGCAAATGGCCCACAGGCCGTGGGTTTGAGACCCCGTCATAGGCAGTTCAGTAAAACGGCAAATTGTACAACTTTTGCTTTGAGAAATCAAGCATTTTGATTAAAGATGTAATGCAACCACCTCCCCTTAAAATATGCAAACGCTGTGGGTGATATTATAATTTCCGCCGCATTTCAGAGTCACATTAAAGGTCTAAAGAACTTGTCATGTGCGGCTGGCGATGGATGGTGATTATAACAACCCTGAAAGCCCACATTTAAAACAAGACAAATGCCCCTGTTGCCATTCAGCTTCTTTGTGTCCCCGGCGTTCACTTTGACAACTTTCATCAGGCCGTGATATTGAACGTGTCCATGCAGAACGCCGATATTAATTCTCCTTTTCAGCTGCTGTCATTTGCAATAATTAGCACTGCTGCTGATAAGTGGACATAACAGCGTTGAAAAATGGATGCTGTCTGACACCCATGCCACTCGGTGATGTATTGCTTAGTATTAAACTAGAAGGATGGACTCAGGAGGAAACTGTGAGGATAGAAAACTAATAAATAGATTACAAGTGAGGTGTGCTATTGTACAACTCCATCATGTTGGAATAATCACCCCTTAACGGGAGTGACAGTATGAGATATGAATTATAATTGGAGATTTTGGAGTGAAAACTATGTTAATGGACCCAAAACAATCCATCAAATGGAACAACAGACGCAACCAACAACATTAACTCAGAGAACCTAGTGAACCTAACAGTTACTGATTTTAGAGATCGAATGAACACAGGTGGGACCAAGTCTCAAGCAAGCCTCAAGTCTTTAATCTCAAGTCGAGGCAAGACTGGTTAAGTCAAGTCTGAAGTCATACGCTTGAAATTTTTGAGTCCTTACAAGTCATAATAAGCACCTGTCTCACAAATAGTTTTTGTTTTGTGGTTTGTTCTAAAACCTGATTGGACGTAAATAAATGCATTCAGTGAGGCAGAATCAAAGGGAAAATGTGTTGTATTGCTGGAAATGACACAACGATCACGTTAGTTGGGAACACATTTTACTCAACACACTCAAAATCTCAAGTATTTTCAAGTCATCAGACTAAAGTCGGAGTCAAGTCCCGAGTCATTGATGTCAACGCCCAAGGCAAGTTGCAAATATTTGATGATATTGTCGAGTCCAAAGTCATCACTATTGTGACTCCAGTCTGACTCGAGTCCAAGTCACGTCCACGCCTCTGCCAATAAATGCATCATGTTGTAAATAATGTCATTTTACCAAACAGCAGACCAGTTATAGGTGGGTGACATAACACATGGACACAGAGCATTTTTCGCCCTCTGATTTAAAAAACTAAAATGTGCTCAGCAGAGATACAACCTGTTTTACTTCAGTAATAAGATTTGACCCCCTTTGACATTTTAATCGTGATGCAGGGGCCAGATTCAGCCAGGCTTAAAGAGGAAATACCATTTAAAAAGGCCATGGTTCATGAGTGTGACTGTCATTGCATTAGCCTTGTGGGGATGGATGGTTTGCGATTAGATTATATGCTGCTTTGTGTGTGTTTATGAGCGCTCACACTCTGTAAAACAAATACAAATTAAATTTATATTTCCTAATAAAGACTTATTAGATATTTATTGTATTGTTTAGGCATCACATTATCACATTAAACTATAAAGAGCAGGAATGTGGAATGAATTGTATTTAAATATCTTGTACAATTAGCTCCATCCTTCTTGTTGTCAAAAAGAGCCCCCTGCTGGTCTGAAAAATGAACCGCAGCGATTGATGACGTACTTCCGCTTCCTGTGTAAACAATCATGGCGGTTCGTCGCAATTAAACGAGTTTTTTTTTTTTAACTTGCTTTTACAGTTCAGCTAGGATTTAACGGTGGACACGATGGTTGACAGAGGCACGGAACCGAGCTTAGTTCGATATTTCTGCACGGCTGGTAACGGAATGGAGCCGTTTTTAGTCGACGAGGTTACGCGAAAACTAGCTGCTCAAGACGTGAGTTTTGTATAATAGAGCACATATCTAGTTGTCTTTCTTTTCACATACACATTGTTTGTGTTTGCAGATTAAGCGGTTGCCAGGAAAGGTACTGTTCACCTCCCGTGCAAGGATAACCACAATTCGGGATGTCAAGTCTGCAGAAAGACTCTTCTTGTTGTTGAAGAAAAGCTCACCTGTGAAGCTGTCCGCTATCACTAGCCCAGGTAGCAGCTTGGACACAAAAATTACCTAAACAAATCTGGATGAATTTAAATTTAACTGTTTACTTATCTTATACTCACAGTAAGTGCAGCCTCTGTGGTGCAGTCCACACTGATGAGCGACCTGAAACAGTGGACTGATGCTGCAATGACATGGAGGCGCCTGCAGGGGGAGTTAGAAGCTAAGACAGTAGAGCTCAGTAGAGACTGTAGAGTAACCAACAGGGAGGAGGTTAGAGATTGTGGTGAGAAGTGTGATAAATTGAGAAGTGACCACAGGGAGGAAGAGGAGGAGGTTAGTATTGAACAAAATGGAGAACAGACACTGGAAACAAGGAGAGAAATGTTGCACAGCAGAAAAGCGTGCAGAGGCGACATCCCGAGGATGATGAAGAAAAAGAGAAAGATGGACTATGAAGATGAGTCATGTGCTGACGACAATGAGAAAAGCAGTGAAGTAGACATGGAAGACGACTTTCCTGCTGGAAAACATGGTACGCTCGCCTTGAATCAACTTTACAGTGTCATTTTCATATTCTATGTTATTATTACCATTCGTTTTCAATAGCACTTGTTCTCATTGGGGTTATGGGTAAGCTGGAGCCTATCCTAGTTGACTTTATGACAAGAGGCGGGGTACACCCTGGACTGATTACCAGTCAATCACAGGACATTTACAATTATTCACACTCATATTTTGTGGACAATTTTTGAGTCTCCAGTTAACCATACACACCTACATGTTTTTGGGATGTTGGAGGAACAGGAAGGAAAACCCACAAAAGCACGTGGAGCACATGCAAACTCCACACCGATGTTCCTACAGAGATTCA
Organism: Dunckerocampus dactyliophorus; assembly: GCF_027744805.1. NCBI lineage: Eukaryota > Metazoa > Chordata > Actinopteri > Syngnathiformes > Syngnathidae > Dunckerocampus > Dunckerocampus dactyliophorus. The sequence continues at coordinate 5,112,761 of NC_072832.1, read as the reverse complement.
CATTTGGCAGCGGCCCCTCTGTTATTATTGTTTTCTTTTCATTCAGGTAAAGGTAAGACAGCAATAGAAGCCCCGCTCTCCTTTCGGATCAGCTGCAAGTGTTCCGGATCTCTGTCACGCATCCTTGGCATGCAGGTACATTATTTAATGAATTAATAGAAATAGAAATATGTCTAATGTCAAGTTAAAGCACACTTTAGATTAGTTAAATCACCGTGCAAACAGAATATATGTACAGTACATGCATTGAATAATTACAATTATTTCAAAGGAGATAAGCAAAGTAATGGGCATGAGTGTGAATCGACAGTTAGGCTGGAAGGCTGACTTGAGGAACCCTCAGCTGGAGGTAAGCTTTGTTTTTATTACTCCGAATGGATTCTGTTTCTTTCTCTATCAGAGCTGCTGATTTTTCATCCTGCAGATTAGCATGTACTTGACTGATGACCACTGTCTGCTAGGGATTCCACTAACCAGGTTACACACTGGATGCACGCCTTGAATGCATCTTGTCTTGTTTTGTTGGTTTGAGTTGTTGATTATTTCCCTCAGGTTACCTTTGGCAAATCGCAGCTACATCAAAACGACAGGACTGAGGCCCACAGTCGCCTGGGCGATGGCCGAACTGGCAGAGATACAAGTACAGTATTATCACATTTGGTCTGTGTTAAACGTTAGTCTTTTATGCGGAATGATTTTAGAAACTGAAGAGGGTTTAAATGTGACAGTTGTACCTCAAAGCTGAACGACGAAACATTTCATAATGTTAATTATTGTATACACTATTAATAATTGTAATATGTATAATAATAATAATAATAATGGGGCCGCATGGTGGCCTAGTGGTTGGAATGTTGGCCACACAGTCAGGAGATTGGGAAGATGTGGGTTTGAATCTGTTTGGGCATCTTTGTGTAGAGTTTGCATGTTCTCCCCGTGCGTGCGTGGGTTTTCTCCGAGTACTCCGGTTTCCTCCCAGATTCCACAAATATGCAAGTTATGTTAATTGGAGACTCTAAATTGCCCATAGCTATAGATGTAAATGTGAGTGTGAATGGTTGTTTGTCGAAATGTGCCCTGCGATTGGCTGGCGACTGCATATCCCTGCAAGCCTAGTGAGGACAAGTGGCATAGAAAATTGATGGATGGATATTAGTAATAATTTATTATTTGATTATATTGTTGTTTCCATATTATTGTAATAAATTATTTTTCAATTTTAATAATGTATTTTCAATATAATTATTGTATTTAAAAACAATCATGCTAATTAAAAATACTACTATTAATACATATTATTGTATCACTATATTGCTATTATTACAATGATCACAATTATTGTTAAAATATTATGTTAATGTTACAGCTAATCTGTATGTAATAATATACATGTGCATACAAATATTTTAAAAGCTGTTAATTAACTCTAATAACATGATAATAAAGTATGTCTGTTTGTGTCCTGTTTCCCAGCCAGGTTTCCTTGTGCTGGACCCAATGTGTGGAGTAGGAACCATCTTAATAGAGGCTGCCCAGGAACACAAGGTCCGGACAAATGTTTGCGTCTGCTGTGTACAATTCAGGCAGGGGCCTCAAACTTGTGGCCGGCAGCTTGCCCCTACTTGACATGGAAGTTTAATATTAGTGGCCCACGCGCTCTGGGTGTTCCATATGTCCAGAAGTAGTCAATACTGAACTGGCAGTGACCTTGTCACACAGTGAAATGAACAGGGGGGGCACTAAACAGAACACTGCCTACAATTACTGTGCAAACACAAAAATTACAGCACAACATGTAACAGGTAAGTAAACACACATAGGGAAACTACTACTACTATGGGGAATAATAAACAACTACTATGTGAACACTAAACATATAACTTTAGCAACTTTTTTTATATTTACGTTTTATATTTTTTGGAATAAGTGATGCGTCCCAGCCTCGTCCAGACTATCTCCAGGTAAAGACCCCTGAATTGAAGGGAATTTATAGTAATATAATTTTATGTATTGGATTTTCAGCATGCCTATTTCCTGGGTTTGGATATTGATGATGGACAGCTGAATAAGGCCAGTGACAATGTCTCATTTGCACAGCTGGGAGACAGGATGCATCTGTTAAAGGCTTCATCTACGGGTGGGAAATCAGTGCCAAAAATCATCACTTAGTTATCTAAAATGTGTAATCTGAATAAATATACAATTAGTACCAAGTATTTGGACACAGTGGTTGTGTCAAAGATTACGTTATCTGTCTCCTGTGTCAGATATTGCTTTGCCGAGTGCGAGTGTGGACGCAGTGGTCTGCGATCTCCCATTTGGGAGGAAGTTTGGCACCAAAGCCAACATGGCCGCCAGCCTGCCCCTCATCCTCAAAGAGATGGAGAGGTGCGTTCATCCCAGAACCACTTGATTAGGAATAAAGTGATGATACAACACACGTTTAACAACGCTGCGCTTCCAGAGTCCTCCGTGTTGGTGGAACCTTGGTGCTCCTCCTGAGTCCCCAGCTGTCCTGTGTCCTGAAAAAACTCCTAACACACAAAGACCCTGGAGGACCATCGTCGTCTAACCAGGAGCGAGACCCTCATCCTGGAATAGAGGACTGCTCTGTTGTTCACTCAAAACATCAAGAAGCCCACAGCGTCACAACATCTACTCAGGGAACAGAGCCTCGAACTGGGCTACAGACCAGTGTACCTGCCCCTCTCTCCTCTCTGAAGCACCAGACCACTCTGAGACTCAGCTTAGGCGCCATTGACGGACTTCTGCATAAATATACAAAAATAGACACTTGAACAATCAGTGAACAATCATAAAATGGACATATTTTTGACATGTTAAATCAATAAATAGTATTTTTTAAACGTTGCCTGTAAAGATATTTGGAATCAACATGAATATTTGAGAATATATAGGAATTGAACAAAAATGTAGCATATATAGCATAATTATGGTTAAAATAGCCACATTTAACGCAAATTTAGCTGCACAGTGCATCTCTCTTTCCTGTGCTCACAAACATACCACACAACTTCCTGAAAAGGCCATTGAGGCCCCGCTCCCCTTCATGCTCTGTGCATTCCTAAATCACATGCACGGATTATTTACTAAAATATTAAGGCCACACTACTGCAGTATACTGCAATCTAGTGCTTTAAATGGATTTTACTGTAGTTTGCATGCATTGCCACATTGTTGACCTTATATTTACTTTTAATTGTTCGGGAATTCCCTCGCTAAACTTGCCAGAGAAAGTTTATTGAAATGTTCTTCCCTTTAGGTCTTTGACAAATTGTACCTGTTCTGCTATGGTGTGGGACCCCAGGTGAGTAGTAGTGTGCTTGCAAGTTGCTGCAGAGGTGAACAGTGTGCATTTGTTTGGGCCAAGTTCCTGGTATGTGACATTGACCTGGAATAAACTACAGGCCATTTATTCAGACTGATACAGAAAAATAGCACGCGTGAAAAAAATCTGCAGAATCAGTGTTTCAAATACACAAATAATACTCTCTTTTAACACTTTCTGGGCTTTTTTGTTGTGCTGCTCACACACTGACCCCATCAGTGGAATCACAATGGTACCATCTGCCAGCGTTTAGCCCTACTTAGCCTAGTTAAACTGCCCAGACACGGCCACTCAGGGCTTAGGCCTTCATTCACTTCTTCTTAAGCCAATCACTTTTGATTTTTGGGGTTTTGACACCTGCAACACAATCAAGGCCACGCCACCACAGCATCAATGAGGTCCTGGCTTAATTCATGAGCACAAGGAGCAACTAAAATGCACCTCAGGCAGCAATTCCTAAACTCCATTCTTGAAATGTCTCACATTGGTTATCATGCATTGATTAATGTTCTACAAATAACCCACTACAGCCTTTGGCCAACTCTATTACAAAACACATCATGCTAAGACATCAGCCCGCATATGCAATAACCTGTTGTCCATCACATTGTAGCTTTTGGGGGGGGGGGGCGCGCTTCAACGTGCTCGAAAACTCACCAAATTTTGCCAGCATGTGTATCCTGGTTTGCAGGTGCCATTTTTCTGTGATTTTTGCCATTTTTAGGGTTTGTACTTGAGCAAAGTCCTCCATTAGTAATTAGCCCAATCGCCACCAAAATTTAACCCTGTGTACTAGACGAATGTGTAATACTAAATTCTGAAAATTGTGCATTGTCACTGTAAGAGTGGAGCTTGGCAGGTGAGTTTGTTTTGTGTATCAACATGATTAGCTAATCAGCTATTCATGTTGATACACAAAGCACCGCCCTAGTTTTATAAAGGATTAGCACCTGCTACCAGTGTGATTGACACAAAATTTGTTACCCGTCTTAATCATGTTGGAACGAATGCAAATCATCAAGGAACCTATCCTGGAGGATGCACAAGCAGTCGGGTGCAAATACATTATAACACTCCAGGGGGCAGCTAAATTTGCATCTTGTTCATGGCTTGAATACTTACAGTATATTGTTATTATTATACTTTATATTTGTCCTATGATTAGATTCTTGATATTTTTTAGCCATATACGTTTGCAGAATCACACTAACATACTAAATTTCCCACAGGGCTCAATAAAGTACTGTACTTTGATTATAATTCTGAATGGATTTGGTTTTAAAATTTAAAATAATGACAGCTTTGGTTATAATATGTATTTTATATAAATACTTACATTATATTTAAATGTTCAAAACACATTGTATTTATACGTTCAATGTTTGTTCACAGTATACTGTGAACAATCGTTGAGCTCCATCTGCCTCCATGGAAGAGAGCACGTCTACTGCGCATGCTCACTGCGCAGCGGACGCCATGTTGGAGCAGGAGTGGGTTCGGGTGGCTATTTTCTGACGCCGTATGTTTTTCTTTAAAATTATCCGCCTTCGCACATAGCTGGTGTCTGTCAAACGAGCGCGTTTGGCGCTCTGAGCGACAGTGACCATGATGAACTCCAGTGTCGACCTGTCCCGGAGGAATCCGCAGGAGGATTTCGAACTGATCCAGAGGATAGGAAGCGGCACTTACGGAGATGTGTACAAGGTAAAAAGCTGCAGTGAGGGGGTAGTAGAGGGTGGGTTCCATTATCGGACACTGGGTGTTTTGAGGCATATAGCAGAATTGAGCATTTTGGCTTCTTTTGCATTTCTTTAGAGAGTTGCAAATATTGTCAACAACGTTAGTACGAACTGCACCAAAACTCGAGGCTGTTGCAGGTTTAAATGCACGCATATGAAGGCTTACGTCCCCACTTTAGCTGGTATATGTGGTTGTCACATATGAGCTTATATCCACTCATCTACGTTATGAGTTAACTTTTCGCTAAACTAGCCGACATTCACGCCTTGGCCGATTGCTGTGTAAAAAATCTCAAGCGAAATAATATGTCAGAAACACACTGCATAGCGAGCCTGTGTGTGTGTGTGTGTGTGTGTGTGTGTGTGTGTGTGTGTGTGTGTAGGGGGGGGCAGCTAGCTGTCCGACATTGGACTCAACCGATGATAGCATCGCTATGCTAAACTGGCTCTAGCAGTTCCGTAGGAACATTGTCGTAAAATCACAACGTTCAGCTCTGAATACACCCTTACTGACACCGGGAAGCACCAATCGGTTCTCTTTCCCCCCACGCGAGCTGCCTCCTGCTTTGCGTTCTTATTGACAGCTGTCCTGCGTGAGCCCCAAGCTAGCAAGCTGCGATAACAGCAGCAACAACAACATTAGCAGCGTTTATTGTCCTCCTCCACCTTATATGGCTGTAATCGACCAGGTAGGGGTTGTTACAGAACTAAGTGACCCAATTTCTATGTCGTCATTGTGATTTTATTGTGAATACTGTCCCTTATCGCTGGTCAACAATCAGCCAAGGCCCTGTGTCTGGGAGCAGAGCTCTCAGGACATGATGGCTGGGTTAGTTTCTGCTCGTTAATTAGATGTAAACGCGAATCAAAATTAAATGTTTTAAGGATGCGTTCACCTTCGTAGTCCGGTATTCTCCTCCAGCCAGCCCCGCAACCTTCCTGGGCTCGAACCTGCGTCCCGCTAAATGACAGCTGAGCAATGCTAGTCAATGAGCTAAGAGCCCGAGTTGTCAACTCGTTGATTTTCACTCAGCTTTTGCATTTGGTGTTGATATGCATCGCCTGGTTATGCTCCCATTTGAGCGATCGAGCTCTCCTCACACTAGAGTTTTTGGCCCGATCCTTTTGGTTCTGGACCAAACAGAGTTGCTTTGAACCAGACCAAAAATGACAAGAACACACCCCCAGAGGTGTGCCTGCCAGCACACTCTTGTAAGGAAAGTCCTCTGATTGTATATGACCTGGAAAACGTCATGTTATTTTGGATGCATGGGGTCATCGGACATTGCACACGTCACACACGGCGTCTAATTGAGGCACGACTTTATGTAATGCACATCCATGGGAAGTACAGTACATTTGAGAAGAATGAGTACATTACATTCTATTCCCGAGCTATTATTCATTGTGCAAGTGTTTGTGCATACTTACCTGTCACAACATTAGCAACACTTGCACAATACGGCCTTCACACAGATGCTCAATTGTTTATTCATTTGTAGTGGTGTTGAATTGCACTGCCTCACACTGAGAGCTGTTTCTAATACACTGCTTGGCCGAAAGAAAGGTCACCACCTGGATCTAACTAAGCAAATAGGTAAGCGCCTCCCATTGGATAATTACTGCACGGGAGATTACAATTCAGCTGGCAACAAGTTATTTAACCCTGACTGATGCAGTCAGTAGCGCGTCACTTGTTAAATTAAACAAGCTGTTCATCTGCTTCAGAAGGGGACGTTATTGGCATGCATCAAAGCATGAGGAATCATGTACAAGTGGGAGGACAATGGGGAGACTTTGCGCAGTGGTCCGAATCGTCCATCATCAATACAAGATCTTGGCAAAAAGTTAAATAAATGTTGTGACATTGCAGAAGCTAGTAGAAATGAAAGCTACAGGTAGTCCTACCAAGTACACGTTGTCCATGGTTTACGCCGTTACGTACGCACTCCCATAAATTAATTAAAAACTTAATTTTGGTCTGTAGACACGAGGGTCCCTCGAGAAGTAGTTACAACGCGGTGCGCAGCGGAAGAATACCCTATGTGTTCAATATACTTGTCTCAATCACTTGACACCTGTGATTATCATTAAGCATAAAGATAGTATCCTAACGGCTTTTCGGCCATTGTGAGGATGACGAGGAGGTGGTCGATCAAAAATATCAGCAAACTCAGCTGTCCTGTTGCACACAGCCACACACACAAAGTCAGAGCACATGTCACGTTCACTGATGGTTGGAAATCACAAAACTCTGGACACTATATGTCACATAACTGCCAAGTTGCTGATCCTCTGAAAGAGTCAGTAATAACAAGGCAGTGTAGTGGTCTTATTGAGATGGTTAGGTTGCTAGTGCTTTGGCTTTTATTTTTTGTTACACTTTCTTGTAATTATTTTATTATTTGACTGTATTTGACGTCCTTCATCCAACTTACACCGAAACTCGACTTACATCACAGTATAGGAACGACACTCGTACGTAACTGGAGCACCACCTGTACTACATAGAGTGGGGGACCTTTATTTGGCCAGGCAGTGTACTTCCCTAACCCTCTTTAGCGGCACGAGAGGGACAACTTTTAGAAATAGCTTTTAATATGATGCAGTGCACAACTACAGCCACAGCAATGATAAACATTGTTAACAGTGTCAATCCAGTTGAAGTGCGCGTGTGTATGAAATAAGGTTTTTCTTGGGAGCAGAACTCTCAGGACAAGATGACAAGTCTTATTACTGTTTGTTACTTAGATGCAAACACCAGCAAAAGTAAGGAAAAATCATATTTCATCACATCTGTGCATGATGTCTCTGTGTGTATGCATACTTACCTGCACAATGTGGCCATCGCACAATTAATAATGCTGAGTATGAATTGCTTATTATATTGCAGAGGTGTAGAATTGCACTGCATTATACTGAGAGCTGTCTGTAATATTTGGTTTCCCTGCCTTAGCAAAACAAGAGCATCAAAATATTACAAGCAAGTAAGATGCAGTGCACACCACTGCAAAATACATCTACAAACTGTTGAATCAATACTTTTGACAGTGTCAGTCGACTTGAACTGCAGAGGTATACCTAATAAAGTGTCAGGTGCACTTCAAGTTCCGTCGGCTCACTGTCAGAGAGAAGCAAAGTTGTTGTTGACATGTTGCAAATTCATGAAACATTGAAGACTCCTAATACAACTTGATGACTTTTGGTCCGCTTCCAGGCTCTTTGTTGCAGTTCACAGGGCGATAAATGCGCCCTGAAACCACAAGATTTCTAGTCCAGCTAAGGACAAAGGTGTTATTGTTTTGTTTTTTTGCAATTTTTTTTTTTGGTGGCAACTTTCCTTTTTGTATTTAACATCTCGCATGCCTCCCTAACTGGAGTGGATCATGTGTGTTTCTAATTTTAGGCGCTTTATCTTTGCATGTTGCAGCCACTCGGCTTTGGCAAACTTGCCCGCAGGGCTGTTATTGCTCCTGCTGGATCTGTTGTCATCTAGCAGTTCATCATGGAGTTGCAACGCAATACACTGTAAACGTGCTGCAAGGTGTCGTAACAAGTTGGCTTCTAGCCCCGATGAGAACACTTGGAGGCTCAAACCTGAAAGCCCTCTGCATTATGGGATGTCCCTGTAAGCACGCTGCCGCTCGGTAAACCATCATTGATGACTATATTTGGTTCTACCGCTGTGTGAAAATCTGTGACTTGGATCGGAATGCTTGAGCAGGAAGCAAAGTGTGAAGGCAGCTACTGTGTTTTTCCTCTACTGTTTTGTTGCACTGCAGCAGAGGAGCACCATTGGCTTGGAGAAAGACGGGCCTCCTGACACATGGTCGCGTCATATTTGTGCAAGGGAAGCGCTAATGTATGCCATACTTTCAATGAATTATCTTTACAACTCAGACTGTGTCATTCCTGGAGGCAGGGTAGTACTGGGTGACCTTTCCCACATTTCTGAGGCTGTTTTGCCAAAACAAAGTGAATATAAGGTGATTAATTTATGGTAAGTAAAGTAAAATCTAGATGAGCAAGACTAGTATCACCCGGAACCCATTCTACATTAATGTGATAAATAGGGTTAGGGTTAGATCAATTTGGATTTCCAAGCATTTTCAGGTAATGGAAGTTGAATTCACCATCATGAAATCCTTATTAGTTGTGAAGCCAATGTTTTCAGTAATCATTTTAACATTTTTGACTGTCCAGAGGGTCTCGCTCTGAGTGATTTCCCAAAATAAAAAGAGTAGGGTTCCTTCACAATAAACAAGTTGCAGGGGTGTCAAGGCAAACTCAGCCATTGGGGCCCTCCACATCCTTGTACTGCACTGACAAAGGTTTTTTTTCATTTATTTAAATTTCAATTTTGACCAAAGGCGAGTATTTAATTAAGGCCACTTTTTCTTGCTTTTAAAATCTGTTAGCTTAAGTTGCTAGTTACATACATACAAAAAAACATTTTTTAGATACTAATGTTTAGCGAATATGAGAATTCTCCTATTTCCTGAGCTAGATAAAGTTCTTAAAATTCTCTTGGGGGGTAATTATTACCTAACAAGTGACTTATCCATCCATCCATCCATCCATCCATCCATTCGTCTATCTTCTACCGCTTAGCCAAGTTTGGGTCACGGGGGCAGCAGCCTAAGCAGGGAAGCCCAGACTTCCCTCTCCCCGGCCACTTCGTCCAGCTTCTTCCGGCAGATCCTGAGGCATTCCCAAGCCAGTTGAGAGACATAGTCTCTCCAACGTGCCCTGGGACTTCCCAGAGGCCTCCTACCGGTCGGTCCTCCAACCTCATCTGGCTCCTCAATGCGCAGGAGCAGCGGTTCTACTTTAACACTCACATCTTTGTGATGAAAAGTGTCACTCTCAGCTTCATCCCTAAAACTACTGCATTCTTCGGTAGTTTTGATTTTTTTTTTTTTAACTGTTTGTTTCCCTCTCATCTTCTACTCTTCCTCACTCCACTGGGTAACTGTGCATCAGTTTTCTCCAACAAGTGCCAACAAGTTTGTTTCGCTCCTGTCTTCCGGAATTAATCTGCACAAGCAGTGACATGGAATAGTCCATTACATGAGAACGAAAGGGGGAGCAGTCGAAGCACTCATGATAGATTACACATTTTGATGTAATTTTAAGCACATTAATTAAGACTAAAATAGTAAAATGTGCTTTAAATCGAAGAGAAAAATCAATAATCCGTTTTTATGAGATGTTTGGAGGCCCCTGGAAATCTTGGACTCCCTGGCAATTGCCTGTGTTTGCCTAATGGTAAGTCCACGGTGTCCAAGGTGTCACGGTTAAACTCCTCAGGACACGTCAGTAGTGGTCAAAGTTTTCCCATTAAAATGTCCATGTTCTATTTTTCAGTAGACTTGGAGGAAACAAAACATTTTGTAACATTTTCAAGAGCAAACACTCTCTATGATGTCATTGAACTTTTTGGAATCCATGCAGCTCAGCCCAGCAGTCAGCATGTTTTTTGTTTACCAACTGCTTTGTAGTGCTTTAAGCCAAAGAACGCCTAAAAACAAGAGACTTTAAACCATTTAGTAACAATGACTCAGGCTTTTCTGACAGACTCCAGACAGTGCAGTTACTCCAAAGACGCTCTTATTGATTTGTGACGCTCATTTGTCAACATGTCTGCTGAGCCAAAATAGCGGCACTTCTCAAATATTTACCATCAGGCAGGATGCGACCTACAGTGGGGTTTGATGTTTGAATAGGATGACGCTGACGTTGAGTGTGGTTTCATCTTGAGGAAGTACAGTCACAGTCACACATTGTGTAAAGCATGGCTCCCCAACCACCAGGAAAATTTGTTTTTTTTGTAAATGGTTTAGTAAGTAACATGGAATTGAATGTCAGTGCATGTTGCAATTTTTGAAACATGTGCGTTTATTTAAAAAAAAAAAAATCTACAGTCAAAAATCGGTTTTCGAACACTCCATTTCCATGTGATTCAGTTTTAGTCCAAAATGTTTACCCAAATTTTGCCTCAGTATTTTACCCTTTGCTTTAAAATTGTATTTATTCTGTCATCTTGGATCACACACTCCACACCAAATACCACCAAGTGGTGACCCAAACTAAGAGAATTTTTCAGCTCAAAGTTCTTGTATATCTTATATTTTAAGGGACTGTTTTCAACACAGCGTGCACTGCAGCGCTTTTTGGCATGCCCTTCTCCGGCAGATATCTGCAGCTGTGTGTTGCACGGACAGCACGTTATGTCTCCACTCAATGGCCTTCCTCTCTGACTCAAGCTTGACAGTTGCCCAGAAACATGGCATGCACCTTGCGGCGGTGTAGCAACCGAAGAGCGCAGACAAGAACGTGGGGTGCATTCACAGACATTGGGTCATTACTAGGAGTTAGAATCTCTGGCCACCTCACGATTCGACGCGATTACGATTCAGAGGCCTGCAATGCGATGGCAAAACGATTATCGATGCATAATTTTTTGTGATCAATAGTTTGTCGGTTGTTTTTATGCATACATTTTTCGCTCTATCATTTCTTTTTACTTAAAACAAAGCATATTTGTAATGATCCACAATTTAATATAAACATGAAACAGATTATCTTTTAATCACTGGAAGGTTACATGTACCAACATATTTCCCATTGCACAGAACCAGCAGGAAAAGTAAAGTGCAACATAAAAATATCTGGCATTATTCACAAATAATGACTTCTGAAGTCAAACAGAAATCCTGAGCATAGAATCTCTGACAAAATAATAAAATTGCTGTGTAAGTCAAAAACAGCTTTCATACAAAATATAGATTTTTGTACCAGCGGCTCTCAATAATGATTGCAGACTTTAGTATATTATGAATAACCAAATATACTAGGCTGCCCTTATTCACAAATAATGCAAATAAATAGGCCACAAGAAATCAACATTCCTCTGCAACATTGTTGAACAGCTCAGCCATTTGCACTAGTGTGGTTCTCATTCATCCCTCTCGTTTGTAGCACATGAGATGCTAGCTTCCGGTCATCATTAATGAAGTGCGCTGTTACGGTGACATAAGCCGCGGTTCTCAACAACCGAATACTGCCGCAAATCCTTCGCAATAGAAGTTGCGATTGACTTTATGATTCGCTTAGCCTTTTCCGAATTGGGTGGAAAATTAGTTATCACCTGCTCGATGGTTCTCTTCTTGGCAGCAGCTTCAGCTGGCTGTTTTTCCTCGTCATTCGGGTGGAAACGTGCTATGTGGTTTCTCATATTTGTTGTGCTCTCAAACAGTTTTAAGCTTGTATGGCAAAGCTTGCTTATTGTCTGGCTCATTTTTCCATCAGCATCGATTATTGACATTTATGAATTGAGAAATAATCGTCAGTGTCCGTATTGCGTTGCATCTAAGAATCGATTATTTTCCCCACCACTAGTCATTACATTTTTTTTTCTTTTCCCCAAGCAAAAATCCGCAACCCACTCTTGGTTCACAACCCACCAGTTGAGAAGCATTGGTTTACGCTATACTATGGTATCCTGTAAGGCACATTCCGAACAAAGCAGGCTAGTATGCTTGCTGACCGTGCAATTGTTCAATAACCTGCCATGGGGCAAAAGAAAGTTGCAAGTGCCAGCAATTTTGTAAATAAGGTGAGAAACACTATTGAATTCAAGAAAGAACTCATTGCGAAGTACGAAAAATGTATTTTTCACTGTAGTTTTATACTTTGTGTAATAAAGTAAAAACATTCATTTCAAACTAATTCGTGTTTTTTGTTTTTTGACAATGAGTCAAAACAAGTAGTACACTCAAAACGCGGACAGCAGATCAGATAAGCAATAATTGTTTCACTCGTCGGCGAATCGAAAAAATAGTGGCTGACTGGTCGACTATTAAAATAATCATTAGTTGCAGCCCTACTGGAACAGATTAATTGGCTTTACGTTATTTCCTATTCTCAGGGCAACCCAAACAGTTCAGTTGCAATCAATTCAATGCCCCGAGAATACAGTGACCTGGATGAATGAGAATACAGTATTGACAGACATTCGTTCATATGGGAAAATTTGCTTAGGTTTTTGTGTGTTTTGGTTTCTGTCTGACCTCTTGGAGGGAATTAATAATGAAAACCGAGGTATCTGTCTCAAGAAATGAATTTTACTCTGACGTTACATCAGCAATCACGTCGCTCGTCTCTTTCGTGCCAAAGAGCCTAACCAAACCATTTGAATGTTTGTTGTGTGTGAGAAATTGGTTGCTTCGTCTTTTCGGATTAACATTAAAATACATTAAAATCTATACAGAACTTTTCACAATGGCATTGAAGACATTGTTGCCATTCCTGTCAGTCGACGGCAAAAAAAACCCTGCGCATGTCACCCACACACATCAAACCAAGCTATTATCATCTTGTCCCTGAAAAACAAACTCCAGGCTCACACAGATGGTTAGTCAGTATTCATTGTGATTTTAATTTGATGTCTTACACAAGCAATTGAATGAGACTGGCAAAAACATATTCAGTGTCATTGAGGACAGTTTTGGATAGTTTTTTTTTTTTTACTTTAATCCAAAGTGACGGAACAAGGAATTTTGCAAAAAGGGTAAGGTTGTGTGCCTGTTAACCATGCTATGTAATACACATTACTGCCACAAACAGGACTGGAGTGGAACAGTATGGCTGTTCACGTCAGGATTTTTTCAAATCAAAACAAGCCAGACGGACATATTTAGGATTGTTGAGGTCTGTGCTCTGCCGAGTTTTGCTGCGTTTCTGTTGTTTTTTGTGACTTTCTATTCATTGAAGTCAATGTCTTTAAAATCGCTTACATCAGAAAGATGTAAAATAATTAACAAAGGCCTATATCGGTAAAGATTAAAGCTGTCTTGAAGTAACTTTGTGTGTGTGTTCAACACTCCAGCTGGATTTAATGCAAGACTGATGCAGGTAGCAGTTATAATGTGCTTATAGTAGCAATTTCCTCTCACCAGACCTTGTTGTATGTTTGTGAGACATCTGGACGACCATGGTGCAGGAATGCAGGAGTCCTGGCTTCCTTTGTGCAAGTGTGTGTGTACGCGTGCGCGCGCATGCCCTCATGTCCTATTGTTTCACACCGCACCAGCAGAGGAAGACGCCTGAGCAGAGGGCTGCAGCGTGACCCTCCCACAGCACGGAGATGATTGTGTATGGCGACGTCACACGCGCAGATGGCTGGTAGAGTCGCCATTGAAGAAGGGGCCCGCCCCACAAACCATCCTGTTTTAGTCACTGCTCCTCCACTTGTTTGCTCAATTGAGGTGAAAAGACATTCATATTCATAGAAAGAGTGCAGGATTTGATTAAAGTGTATGTTGGCTTCCACAAGGGAAATAAACGCATAAATACGAGACAACGTGCAGTGTGGGAGCGCGTCCACACACACAGATGTATGTTAATTAATGGGAATAATTAGTCTCAACCTCCTCTGTAACAAAACTCCTACTTGTTTATATTTTGAAACATAATGAATAGAGATACAAGTGTATCAGCCCTAGGAGTATTGCACAGTAGCTCTGTGGAGCTGAAAGAACTATCCAAATTCTCACCATGCTGTCACCATAAAGGCATGTTCTTCCAATTTGCAGTTTAAATTACTGCATAACTGCATAACTTTAAATAACTATAACTTGTGTTATAGATATAGGCATCACCCGCTAAGTTAGTTTATCCGTAATCGGAATAATAAAGATGAAAGTTGTATCTCCGTGTGTAGTTTGAGACGTTTGTTCACCATTGCCGCTGGGGAACAAGAGCGAATCAGGAGGGGAGCATAATGTCAGCTGACTAATGTCATATGACATCTACAAAGTGACGTGTAGGCGATTGACACAAACTACCTTTGCAATCGACCCCTTGAGGAGTCAAATAACTTAAATTCCAGATTAAATGTCTGTTGTTGGCCTTGAATTTTGTCAATCACGTTTGTAAATAAGAGTGACTTATAGTCCAGTGTGACTTATGTGTTTTCTCTCTTCATGACACATTTTTGACTGATGCAACTTATTTGAAGCCTTAAACAGTTGTTGAACTACTGCTGTTGTTTTTGTACCGAGCTAAACTGTAACCTGTTTAACTGTCCTCACACTACCACCGTTTAGTCTGTTTTAATCTAAACCCTGTTAATTGTTCCATTGGTGAAGTTATTTTGATCCTGTGTGATCATTAATGAAACTGGAGTGCACGCATTGGATGTGATCTTTGGCCCAAGGTGACATTTTTTGGGGGGGGTAAAAGGGTACTTAACCATGACATGAACTCTGACCATTGTTGGGTAACCTTGCCACACGCACACTGGATTAAGCATGACTCTGACTGTCCCCCCCTCACAAGAGTTGCAACGATAAGTTGCAATAGATGTGTCTGTTCTTCATCGTAGAGAGTGAAATGCCACACTTGTACACCACCATGCCAACTATTTTACTCGCACGCATTGTGGTGGAGGTGCTAATTATGGGTGTGGGCAACATTTCTCCAGTGCTGTGCAAGAAGAGCGCCACGTAAAGTACACTGTAAATGCTACAAGTAAACATGACGCAGGATGTGGCAAATAGCGCTGTTATTTTGAAGGCTGGAAGTGTGTTGTGTGTGTGTGTGTTGAGAATATCTTAAGACGAGCTGGGTGCAAGATTAAACGTGCTTCTTGTCCTTATTTCACTCAGAACTTGCATGACGTCAGCAGGCATCATAAAATTCTTGCTTACATTAAGAAGCGGTAAAAAAAAAACAAACAAAAAAAACAATACAGTGTGAACACACATACAACCTGAGTCTCGCGCACACGGCACTAGCATACGCTGCTAAACTAAGCTAACTGAGCTAGCTTCATTCACGCTCTGTAAGAGAGGAGTTTTGAATTTTTTTTCGCCAACTTTCTCCGATGTTTCGGGTTGCCGTATCCACATGTTTAGTTCGGGAGGGAGGGAGCGGTTAGTGTTTGTGATGAAATTCCGCTGAGATTGAGCGGTCTGCCGGGGAAACGTTCCTTCTCCCCACGATGTCAGCATTTCAGTCACATGAAGTCAATTTCCGCGAGATTCCATGTTTAACAATAAAGCCCGTTTTTATCGGCCAATGCTGTGATTCCAAGTGGAAATCACAGGGCCCTAGAAAAGGGTTGAAATTCGTATTTGCACGTGTGCTCCCTTTTTAATTTTTTCTCCTCGTACAATCCATTTGTAGGCACATAGGCGAGTGAAATGCTCGCATTGTACATGTACATGTCGTTTTGTGTGTCTGTAGCTTTAATAATAATGAGCTGTGTTTGTCAACAGTTTCCAAGAAGTGTCTTCTATTGCGCACTTTATCCATTGCACTGTACTTACCAAAGTAATCTGCCATGTATCGCACACAACAACTTAACATTAAGAAGTGGGACAAGAGGACTCAAATGTTAGCAACACAAGCATATTTATGCGACCTACAGTGCTAGCATTGCACTCACATTTTAACAGCAGCATTATGCTGCTTTTTTCACTGAAAAAAAAAGGAAAACAATGATCAAACTTACAACTACCACATCTGTAGCTGGCTGACTGACAGCCTGCTTTTTTACAAAGTGGTGGGTGTATGCAGTCCTTCCTCACTCCATCGCTGTTTGAACTAGCGGGGGAAATAATCAATTCTTAGATGAATCGCAATGCGGATGATTGTTTATTGATTCATAAATGTCAGTAATCGATGCTGACTGAACAAAAAGGTGGAATGCAGAAGGACTTTGCCTTCCACGTAGTTGAAAGTAAAAATGAGCCAGACAATAGGCAAGCTTTGTCGTACAAGCTTAAAATAGTTTGGGAACACGACAAATATGAGAAACCACATTGCTGGTTCTGTGCAATGGGAAATATGTTGGTACATGTAAACTTCCAATTATTAAAAGATAATGTGTTTCATGTTTATATTAATTGTGGATCATTACAAATATGATTTTTTTTAGTTGTAGTTCACAGTACAAGACGTTGATGAATTGTAGTCTACACTGGCCACTAGGTGTCACCAGTAACACGCACCAGACTTGATCACCAACACAGGCTTTTATAAGTGTGTAATTATTTATCTCACAACTGGCACAACATAATAATAACAATAGTCATCATCATTATCATCATCATCATCATCATAATAACATGGGCTACTGTTGTAGCCATACTCCAGCTAAAACTCTGAATCCCCGACATCAGCTCCTGTCCACACGTCTGGAAGACATTTACTGAAACACACGAGCATGAGTCTTAAATCGCTTATTTTCTGTGATTGTAATTAATATATTGGGTAATGTAATATGAGGATAAAGGTGACCATAGGGGTGTTATTTCATGTCTAGTCAGCTCTCATAATAGTAAAAATAGTACTTACAAAGTAATAAACGGGTTTTCTCTGCTCTAACTACGAAAATATTCTGTTTATTAATATTGACTCCTACTTCACGGACACTCACTTATCACGGTCAGGCCTGGAACTTATGAACCGCGTTAAACGAGGGATTGCTTTACGCGGGCCGGGCTCATCTAGCTTGGGGTGGGTCACAGATGGTATAATATCCATGAAGACGGAAGGTTTTTGTTACTGTCATAACATCATGAAAAAAATTACTTCTGCATGGTAGGGGACCTTTTAAGATTACTGATTAGATTTAGTAAGATGGACTGTTTTTGCAAGTAAAGGAATTAGTGATACCACAGGTCAGACGTCAGATTGTTACGCTGTGATAGGCGGAATGAATTGTTCTTGTGTAATTCGTCTCAGTTGTCGACCATGGCAGCTCAGCTATTATCTGTGTGCTTGTGTGTGACTGGGCTGTATTGTCAAGTGCTCTGATTGTATAACAACAGTCTTAGAGAGTCCAACCATTGCCAGTATGACTCTGACCCAAAACTAAAATGACTGCCCCTTCATTTAAACCTTTTTCTTGATTTTCATCAAGAAAAAGCAAGCTAGGGATCGAACCGTGACACGAGACGCACACTCAACATGGTCTCAGCAAGGCTAATCAATTGGAGTCATTCAAGTGTGTCCTGTTGCCTTTTAGAGGCTGTATGAGTCATCACTGGTCTTGTCTGCAGACTGAAGACACTGCTGTGTCTCTCTCTCTCTCTCTCTCTCTCGCTCTCTGGACGTCTCTTTGTGTCTCCTCCCTCCTGCCACGGCTTTGTTATGTGTTATGTTGTTGCTCTGTGTTGTGTTGTTGTACTGCAGGCTGTCAATCTTACCCTGTTCACTGCTTGTCTCTTCAGTAGGAGGCATAGCTCTTTGCACGCTTGCTGGACAAAACCTCAAATGGTTTTTATTCTCTCTCAATGTTGAAAATGTCCGTGTGCTAACATTTTAAGTCGTATTTAGGCAGGCATGGCACGTCTTTTATTAGAGAGTTTCTTCTTTCTTCTTCTCACTGCCCTCCATTACAAGCTTTCACCCCAGATGCACATCTCTAATAATAAAGCGAGCAGCGCAATGTGTGAAATGTCACGGCCTGTTGTTTACATGCTGTTGGCTAAATACACAGGCAAGGCTGCAGTCAGGATCAGGGCGCATGGGGGCGTCTGTCCCACTGTGTGCGGTTTGAGAACCGCACAACATTGTTCTGTTGGTGTCTTCAAGGTCGAGGTTTTATCACACTACCTTCCAAGTGTGTATTCCTTGAAAAGATAGGTACTATAGTGGCCTAAATTAGGGGTGTCCAAACTTTGTCCTTCAAGGGCCACATACAGAAAAATGGAAAAATACAGAGACCTCTTTAAAAAAAAAAAAAAAAAAGTTTTATTTTCCATTTACTTCAAGACATGTTAAACAATTCAACTGCATTTTTTTAAAGCCTGTGTCTCAGCTTTGTTTTATTTGGATTAGTATGATAGCTTTTCCCATTTTTTTCTCACAACATCTTAACTATTTTTATTTGGTGTGGCTCATGAAACATAATGCTTTGTAATTTTGTAGTTTAATCCTATTTTTTGAATACGGCGCCACTGGCCAATAAAAGATGTATTGCAGGCCACAAATGGCCCCCCCAGGACGGAGTTTGATGCCACTGGCCTAAATGGTACCACTACTCTTGCAATGCAAGTAACTTTGGAAAGAATGTTTAAAAACTGCAGTAAATTGATAGACTTTCACACGTCTTTATGCAGCTATGCTTGTGCCTGAGAGAGAAGTGAGCAATTCAATTTCCTCTCTTGGGTTCATCTTTTATTCATGTTCGTTCCATAGAGAAACTCCTCTTCCTTGCCAGTGCTGCTGTGGCCAGATGTAAACACAGCTCTCTATTTATAGAAAATTTGCCCCAGTGTCCTGCCAATATGATGATTTTTCAAAAATTCCTGGTTTGTCACAAATACATCTCCATTCCCTGCATCCAAATTGACGTCGCAGTACGTGCCGTTTTTGGTGGTCGCTGCGAGTGTACATCCTGTTTAGAGATCACCTCTATTATTTATAGCTAAAATCCTCCACATATGATGGAATTCAGACTGGAAAAATATCCAGCCAGCCTTTCATTTAATGTGATTAATAGCATGCATTTTGAGTACCGCTTGTTTCTGAGGCTTTTCCCTACTAACCTCCCTTTCGCCGCCTCCTTCCTCCAGGCTCGCAATGTAAACACAGGGGAGCTGGCTGCTATCAAAGTCATCAAACTGGAGCCAGGTGAGCATTCTTGTTCCATCTTCCCATACTCTGCCGATCAAGCTGGCTTCAGAGGGTTAAAGGCTCTGAGTTCTTTTCCAGGGGAGGACTTTGCCGTCGTCCAGCAGGAGATTTTGATGATGAAGGACTGTAAACACTCCAACATCGTAGCATACTTCGGCAGTTATCTCCGGTAAAAATGTTGTCCGTACTTAACTTGTGCGTGTGTTTTGTGCATAAAGTACGGTGGGTAATGTCCAAACGGTCCAAACACGAACATGAACCAAAAACACACAAACACCATAAAACATTCAACGGGAAAATGGTGCAATCACATAAACACTGCAGGATAAAAGAAATGCAAAAGAAAAATGCTGTAAATGCCAAAAACACCTACTTGAGAGAAACACTGCAAATTATCGGAACAAAATGGAACTTAACCAGGCTACCAGGACGTTTACCAGGCTACTAGAGCCATCAGACCTGAGGGATGTCCATTTGTTTAAAGACAGGATGCCCAGAAGAAAGTTGGCAGACAGAAAAGGTACATTTTTATTTCTGTCTTTGTTAAACACTTGGTCATAATATTGTAAAATATTACGTCTGAAGTCTTTACAGACACGTATCCCTCAGATCTGGCATGCTGGTAGGTGTTTTTGGTCTTTGTGTGTCTTTTTGGCATTTGCAGCTTTTTCCCCATTCATGTGTTTTATGCTGTTTATGTGGTTTTAGTTTTGGCTCATTTCTGTGTTTGCAGCGTTTGCCCCTCTCAGCCATTGTAATAAAGAGGGTGCAGAATGGGATGAAGGAAAGGCCTAATACTCTCTGTATTTGAGTGTGATATACTTAATGTTATGTTTGTCTGCAGGAGGGATAGGTTATGGATCAGCATGGAGTACTGCGGGGGAGGTTCTCTACAGGACATCTATCATGGTGAAATACACACTCGAATGCACACAAAAACACATTGTGCTCTGCTGTGACAATTGTTTACATGTTCACAACGTCTGGTTCTCTCACTTCTGTCCATGTCATTGCCGCAGTAACCGGGCCTTTGTTAGAATCTCAGATAGCCTACATGTCACGGGAGACTCTGCAGGTAGTGTGTGCTGCGTATAATTTCAATTTATACAGATAATACCCACGGGCCTTTCATTATAATTTAATTGCAATTTATTGTTGCAGCATGTAACAGTTGTTGTACAATTTTGTTTTCAGGGTTTATACTATCTTCACAATAAAGGCAAAATGCACAGAGATATCAAGGTGAGCTTTGCGAAAATTTGCAGTTGCAGTTTCAAATGATGTAATAAATCCTCAGCATCTAACACTGGTTTCTCCTGGTGTGGTGTTGATTGCAATCTTTTGCATCTATTCTTGGACAAAAATGACAGCAGTTTGTTAAACTGAAGTGCATGTTGGGTAAGACAATGGGCTCCAAGCAGGTTGGGGAGACAGTGTGCTGTTGTGTGGTTCTCTGCAATACACAAAAAGAAGCTGAAGTCGGTCACAAAGCAAACGAAGCATACAGAAAGTGCCTCTCAAGTTAATTGGACTTGATGCGAGCTTGTTTTGTGTTGTTGTCTGACGTGCTTTTGGTCTCCCAACAGGGTGCCAACATCCTGCTAACAGACAACGGCTACGTGAAACTAGGTGAGAGGAACTTCCTTTTCTGTCTTTTAATTTTGCTATTCCTTCTCCGTTTGTAATTAGTCTTTTCCACTCTCCTCACTGTTCTGTCAATAGCCGACTTTGGTGTATCAGCGCAGATCACAGCAACCTTGGCCAAGAGGAAGTCGTTCATTGGGACGCCTTACTGGTGAGTTGTTGATGTACAAATGCAGTAATCTCTATCCTCTCAAGGAAGGAGGATGATATAATTTGACGGATTAGTTGCTGAATATTGTGAGTCCACAAACATTTATGAATTGTCATACTTTGTGAAAGGGGGAGCATGTGTTTCACTGTGTGCCCTCTCTTGCATAGGATGGCTCCAGAGGTGGCGGCAGTGGAGAGGAAAGGAGGTTACAACCAGCTGTGTGATATCTGGGCTGTGGGCATCACAGCAATAGAGCTCGCCGAACTGCAGCCACCCATGTTTGAACTGCATCCCATGAGGTGTGTGTTTGTATTAAACACTGAGAATATTGCTATGAGTTCCACTGGATTGTCTTTAGCTGAGGACGCAATGTAAAGACGAAATCTACCAAAGCTAGAGTGGCCACCATTTTAATTTTCATCTCTCCTTCCACAGGGCTCTTTTCTTAATGACTAAGAGTAATTTCCAGCCGCCTAAGTTGAAAGACAAGGCCAAGTGGTAAGGTGTTGTTATTTATTTAAGGCCATGTCCACAGCAAGACAGATATTTTCAGCGCCACTCTGTGTTAGAGCCCCTGTTCTACATTTCCAACTTTCCAACTTGCGAATATGTTTAAAATGTTGTTCTATATGATGTGGAAGTGCCATATCATGATGTTGGTGTGTTTTTAAGTTAAGTTACATTTTTATGGCACTCCTAAATCTCATGAACAGTCGGGTATGAGAATGTCACAAGATTTCCATGAGATCTTGTGAACATCTCATGGCACAACTTTAGTAAGTCCATTTATGACAACTTGCCGGGTGCCCAGCAATAACCTACAAATGCTGCTCAGTACTGTTTTTCAGTAACGGTTTTCTTGAAAATGGCAGCTAGAAAGTGTTTTTTCAGATGTAAGAATTGTGTATCTAAAATGGAGTGAGGCTGCAATGAAAAGTTTTTTGTTTTCCGGGGAGCTAAAGCTCCACCTCACAGTCACTGCTCCTTTGGGGTGGGGGCTGGAACCGACCCTTGACCACCTGACCAATTGCAGCAGATTAGGCGTGGTTGGGGGAGGAGGCTGCAGAATTTGAGAGTTTCAGCCAAGAGGCAAAGAATGCAGATTTATCCTGTACACAACCTTGAGATTTATTTGAGTATTTTATTAAAAGAAGCTCACTGTGTTGTCCCAGTGGGCTCCAATATCATTGTAAAAGACCCTGCACATAAAAACAGTTTCAACCAATTGGAAGCCTGAAAAAGCATCCACAGTTGGCTTGTTGGTGCATTTATAGCACCTCTGTCCATACAATATAGTGAGATATTAGATGTGCAATTATCATTAAAATCACTTACACGGAGCCCAGGAAACAGTATTAATGTTTTGTTTTTACTTGTTGTAAATCTACAGGAAAGTACACTGCTGGTCAAAAGTTTTAGAACACTCCAACTTCTGTAAAAACCTACATTTTTAAGTGTTAAGATGGTCTGTCTCTCTCCCATTGTTAATTCCCTTTTTTCTTGCCATTTTTGTAGCAACAAATTACTTTGTCCAGTACAATGCTGTTCAACTGATGCCGGTATAGTATCACAGTGTGTTCCGAACTTGGAACTTGGAACACCTGTACAGGAATTAGTTGCACCAACTGCCAAGGCTTGATCAACCTCCATTTCTACAGAACAGCTTTAAATTGTTGGCCCATTTTGTGGTCCCTGAAACAGGCCTTTTTGAATCATTTTAATATATACATTATTTTTCAGGTTTGGGTAACCTTACCTTTTTTTTTTTTAACCTCTGGCACGTCACAATTTACCTTTGTATCATTTCAAGCTATTCATCGGACTTCAACGACTTGAATTTCAATAAATGACTGTAAAAATTGGGGTGTTCTAAAACTTTTGACAGGTAGTGTATGTAAGAAATGACATTAGCACTCTTACGGTAATTTAATAGGTCCTTCATACCGGCCGCTGTCAGGCTCTACAACACCTGCACTACCTGAACCATGTTGTAGTCACTATGTCACTATACATTCTTTACTTGCATATCTTGCTTGCTGAAACAAGTGAATTTCCCTGCTGTGGGATTAATAAAGTACAATACAATAACTCAATTACAATTACTCATGTTCTGTTGTTAAGGTTTAAACACATGAGTTAATGTCACGCATTTTTCATGACACAAGCCAAAAAGCTTACATGTCTATGCACAAACGTTGAAGCCGGAATTTCTAAAAATTTTCACCCTGGCCAGAGTTTTCCCAAATGCTGAATTTTCAAGAACAAAAACCTACGTTTGCAAGTGGACCACAGGCCAGAACTATACTACTACTACTATTTAAAATATATGTCTTCATGTGGACATGTTTTCCATTCAGTTCCACTGAAACATTCTGTAACCATGTTTCGTCTTCGCACTGCATTACAGGACAGACAACTTTCACCATTTTGTAAAAGTAGCCCTGACCAAGAATCCAAAGAAGAGGCCCACAGCGGAGAAGCTGCTACAGGTAAGCAAGATAACAAAATAACTTACTGTAGAGCCTTCCATAAACAAGTGTTTTGTATGAATCAACTGCAGCCCTGTGAGGCAAATAATAGCATCCAACCACTTAAACCACCTCCTACACATTTAATCGCTGTGTGTGGCCTACCACCATGCATCTATTAATTCTTGTGAATGTGATATTTATCTCCTCTGGTGATTTTTAACGAAGCCTCTAATATGACAACTCTTTGTTTTGTTTGTGTTGGCAGCAAGGTCACTCTGACTTGCGAACTCATCAGGCCAGAAAATATCTGCATTTTAGACTAGGCTTGTTTGTTCAGACACTCGCTGTAACCACCTAAATTAAAACTTTACTGATTTAGGTTTTGCTTGGACTTATAAGCTCATATTCACATGAGGCAAATCATATCAAGCTTGGACCCAATTCCCACCTAAAGTCTAGTGCATTTGGCTACAGTTGGTATGCTTCCCCTCATTTGGCATGATTGAAAGAGGTGGGCCAGGGCACGTCATGATTGTATGCATGTGCAACATAGACGTGTCATAGAATGACTGTAATGAGATGACAGACATATTTCATAATTGAAATACACTCGTCCCTCACAATGTTGCGGTTTGATTATCGCTCCCTTGCTGTATTTCGGTTTTTCAGAAGTGACTTAATGAATGATCATTGTTTTATGGTAGACTACGGTCTATTGTTAGTCCAGACCTATTGAAATACAAGTAATATGTAGTATCCTGGTCAGTAGGCAGCAGTAATGACACAAAACATTGAGACATTACCTTACATTACGTTATCTTAATACGGCATGAAGTCACGAAGTCAGCCAAGGCATGTCCGACCTGATTGAGTGAAAAAAGGTTCTCCCATCCTGTGTGGAAGTGGTACTTTTTTGGCTTCTTAAGTTTAAAAGAAATTAATTCAAGGCTAACTGGTTAACTTGCTAGCTTGTTAGCACGGTAGTTTTCTGGCTTGCTAGCTAGCGGCCCTCTCGAGTCCCTGCAGCATAAGAGTTGCAGTGTAAAGATGACTATAGGGCTGTTTTTTCATTTCTAAAGGGCTCTAAAATTAAAAAGCATATTTACAAAGCTAAAAACAGGTTTTTTTATGTTGTAACTGCGAAAATATTTCATTTATTAATAATGAATCCTATATCGCGGAAATTAATTTAACATGGTCGGGTCTGTAACCAGTTAACCGCGATAATCGAGGGACGACTGTACATAGAAAGACTCAAAATAATCCGTTAGTCAAAACCCATGGCATGCTCGCTCATATCATCAAATGAATGCAATCACTCCTCTCGCAAGGGGAGTAATTGATGGCAATTGCCACTTTCCACGATGGCAGTAATCAGCACAACTCAAAACTGGAAATGACCCCTAAAGTCAGGGAAATGCAGAAACACATCAGTAGAGAAGTGCTGGCACAAGCAAACAAGCTGAAGCAGGCCAGCGGGGGCCAGGAGAGGGAGAGGGACTCGCGCCCAAGAGGTCAAATATATGCATTCCCTAAACGGACTGAAAGCCTGACTTCCTGTCTTTGCAGCACCCATTTGTGTCTCAGCCCCTGAGCAGGACGCTGGCTAAAGAGCTGCTGGACCGAGCCAAAAACCCCGACCACAACAACTACAATGACTTTGATGACGACGACCCTGAGCCAGAGGTAACCTTGTAGTTAATTCCAACAACATGACTGTTGTGATGATCTTGTTCCTCAATGTTGCTTCTTATTCTCCCATCTCATCTATTCTTGATTTGTTAAATCCCACGCCATTTTCCCAGTAGCTTTAACTCCACCACTTCGTCATCTCGCTCCTCTATTTGCACTCCCTCACTAAATTTTTGTTCTTTTTTCCTCCATCTTCTTATCTTCCTCCTTGCAGCGTTGCCTCCTTTCCATCTCACTCCTCTGCTCCTTTCCTTCTCGCTTCTGTTGTCCTGTCTGCTTCCCCAACCACCCTCTCCCCTCCTCTCTCTCCTTCACAGTTTAAGTACAGGGGTCATTTTCTACCCATAAGCCCCGGTGCTCGACGGGCACCCCGTTTCCCCGCCCGTAGGAAGGTACCACACCGGGCTACCGTATCTGCAGTGGTGTCATGTCGTGTGACTTGTATGAGGCAAAGCGTTTGATTTGATATTTGTCTACTGAGCCAATGCCTACAGCTACAGTGACTGGCTGGGGCTGGGGAGGCTTTTATTGCTCAACTGCAGAGATTACTAGGCATCTGTTAGTGGTAAGGTGTTTCTTTGGGGGTGTCCTCACTTCTACAATTTTAATCATTTTTCAGTTAATAAAATAAATAAAACTTAAAAGTATTTGAAAAAAATGTTTTTAACAAAAGTGAATGATTATTATGTCCACATGGTGGCCACACAATCAGGAGATCTGAAATATCTCGGTTTGAATCGCCGTTGGACATCTCTGTGTGGAGTTTGCATGTTCTCCCTGTGCGTTTGTGGGTGTTCTCGGGTACTCCAGTTTCGTCCCACATTCCAAAAACATACATGTTTGGTTAATTGGTGACTTTAAATTGTCCATAGGTATGAATGTGATTCAGAATGGTTGTGTGGCTATATGTGTCCTGCGATTGCCTGGCGACCAGTCCATGGTGTACCCCGCCTCTCTCGCCCCAGATCCGCTGGGATAGGCTCCAGCATACCCCCGCGACACTAATGAGGATTAAGCGGCATAGAAAATGAATGAATGAAAAGTAAATTATTCTCTTCTTTTTGTTATTATATTGTTCTTAATGAGCAACCAGTGTTAACCTTAAAAAAAAGCTAAAACTCCAAAGGAGTCAGTGCCTCACCGGCCATGAACCTCACCAAACATCACTGATTCCTTCCCCCTCCCACAAACAAATAATGTATGCATTTTTAAATGTATCAAGTCATAAGATGTGATCTGAAACTATTGCTGGGGGACACGATTGATGTATTTCTGTAAAGGGATTGATTTTGTTTTTGGCGAGCGCTTACAAGCATGGAGTGTTTGCTGTGTTTTATTTGTGTCTCTGAGATAAAGATCAACTGCAGAATAGAAATAATTGCATAAAAAAATGTTTGTTTAAATTATAACACTTAAAGTAACACTTAAAGTAAACTGACAGGGATTTTCATGTAATGACTAGAGAGTGTGGCAATGTATTGTCCTTGTGGTCTGTTTTTCTATTGAAACATTAAAAGGCCACTTCTATTCTTGAAAAGATCTTTTAAAAAGTTGTTGAACAGAAGATATCGAGCACTTCAATAACCATCCTGAGCTTGGGTGTAAACTATCTTGAAAGGGAGCATTCGTTTGATTTGATGTGTTGTTTTGCTGTGTCATCTAATTCCAAAGGCAGGAAATAGAACCGGATTATGTTTTGTTTTTCACCTTGTGAAATCTGTTTGAGTGGCCTGCAGTGCGGTTGTGTGTATCATTTGAGCAGATATTTGACTATCTCTTCATCCTCACAGTCTCCGGTGGCTGTCCCTCATCGGATCCGTTCCACCAGCAGAAGCACCAGAGAAGGAAAGACCCTCTCTGAGATCAACTGTGAGTCCACACACAAATTAATCACCACACACACACACACAAATAACAACATGTTGACGGCCATGTTTTTTTTTCTTTTTCCCTCAGTCGGTCAGGTGAAGTTTGACCCCCCGCTGAGAAAGGAGACGGAGCCCCATCATGAACCGGTGAGTGACTTATTCTTTGTATGTTTGTGTGGTTGTCACATCACCAGCACCAGCATGGCCAGTCGTCACCTACCTATGTTGAGCCCAAAAAGAGCCAGCCCCTCCACTTTCAGTTCATGCTCCGCCACGTATCACATTGTTGTTGTCTCCCATTCTATTTTGATTTTTGCACCACAGTGGCTATTAAGAGTACCTTCTGTCGCTTACTTGCAGGGACAAGGTGGTAAACATTGAGTAGGTCTGGTGTTCTAGTGGATTAAAAGGATATGATAGGGTTTTTGTTATTTACACAGGTACTTTGTTTGTTTGGGCTCAGGACTGCAAAAATTCCAAGGAAATTACCTGCTACATGTTTGTGTGGCACTAGGATTATTTAGACATATGCTGGAGGTATAGAATTGGGTACTGATCCAAAATTATGATTTTGTCCTTGGAGGTCTGGGCTCTACTGGCGTGAAATTGGGTTTTGTGAACTTGTAAAATGTAGTCCTGGCATTGCAGCGGTGTGTTTTTAGCTGTAGATGTTTGTTCCTGTTATATCTGAAGCAGATAACAGTGTTATTTGCAAGTGGATGGCACCAGGTTCATGTACACAATCAGTCCTCCACTACCTCACACCCTCCCTGTCTTCATTTGGCACTCTCCAGTCTTTTCCAGTCCATAACATTCAAGTCTCCAGAAAATTGAAAGGATTGTATCAGCACCACCTTACAGTATGTCCCATGGGGGGGCTTTTATCTATTTGAAACCACCAGTGAAATTAATTATTACATTCCCTTCTCTCCATCTCAGCCAAGGCAACAAAATGCAATATGATGTGCCAATTTGTTGCTGATTTATGTGGTTTTGAGCACTGTGTGCAGGTTCCAATGTTTTGCCTTATTATCATTACTACTGCCACAAAGAACTGTATAGTCCAGTGGTCGGCAACCCACGGCTCTTGAGCCTCCTTGTTGCGGCTCCCACACCGAGCTGAGATTTTTTTTTTTTTTTTTTTTTTTTTTTAACATCAAAATAGAGGAAATGTTTTCGAAAAGATTCGACTCACCAACTCGCGTCCCTGAATGCGTTTACACTGTGTTCTGGCTGCTGATAGGATGAGCAAGTGTAGGGGGAAGGGGTGAGTTTGTTCGGTCAGTGAGACACGAAAAAGACATCTTGACAAGCTATCCACAACCATGAACACATCCCTAAAAAGGGAAATAGAGAGTTGAATTCTGAATGGATATATTCCTTTACCTTTACTGCCAATGACGCTGGCTTACCCGTGTGCTTGACATGTGGCGAGAAATTAGCAAACAACAGAAAATGTTAAGTTTTCAGCTTTTTCTGAAAAGTACCCAAATGAAGTGGATGAAGGCTCCAATATTGAACTTCAGCTGCTAGCGTTGTGACTGCACTGGAGATCGTAAGGAGGAGGAAGCCATTCACAGATGGAGAATGAAAGAAATGCGACTTCCCGCAAAGACAGACAAGAACAGGACCAAAAGAATGGCAACAAACATCACCAGCGTATTGCATTGCCTGTGATGAGTCAAGTGACGTAAACGATATTGAGCAGACAGCACTCATATGCAGATAAGAGAACTCTGGTGGGCTTTTTGGCTACGTTTTTTTTTTTTTTTAATTACACAAACACCACAGGAACGACTCAAAAAAGCCTACATAGTCCAGTCTTTATTTCAAAGTGGGCCTATAGGTGCACTTTGCACTTATGTTTGTTGAATTCTGTTGTTGTAACAGGTCAAATTTGAAAAAGATTAAAACTTTTAAATGTTTATAAGCTGTGTCATGTTTTGCGGCTCAAGACCATTTTTCTTTACCGGAATAGGAGGCAAAATGGCTCTTTTGTTGCCAAAGGTTGCCGACCCCCTGGGATAGTCTAACAATGCCTCATCACATATGAAAACATAAATGGTATGAATCCCCACAGCTCGGTAAACGTGGCTCATACCCTGTTTCCTCAATTAGTGACCCCCGCTTATACTGCAGATGCCTTGCCCTATTTAAGTGTCGGGTGTGATAAACGCACCACCGCAACGTCTGTCTTGTGGCAGACGACATTTACCACAGTACACAATTTCTGCACAACACAGGGTTTTTTTGGGTGTGTTTTTTTTTTTGTGAAACACCTCCAGTTCATACCCCAAAGAATACGAAAATAAAGAGACGCATGGCCACTACATGAGGAAATATTAGAGTCTTATATTACTGGCATAGCAATGGCCACTATATGAGGAAATATTATAATGCTGTATTACTGGCATTGCCGTGTCCAGTAAAGGAAGCAATGCAAAGTCACTGCTGTTAATCCTGGTAATATTTACCTTTTATGTTTCTCCTCAGCTGTTTTTTTTTTTTTTTTTTTTTTTTTTACTCGCAACCTGCAGCAGGTCATTCCTGGATTCAACTCCTCCACTCATTCTAAAATCTCTTATTCTTGCTGATCCACAGACTCCAGGGCCCATTTAGGCCTTCATCCATTTTTTCCACCTCCTCCATCATAATCTTCAGTCTTGCATTGATGCCCCACACCCAAGCCCATTTTGCCAGTTCCCCCCTCCTCCCTCCTCATCCAAGGTTGATGTATTAACTGAGGTCTCTCTCGCTTTGTCTTGCTGACCAGTGTGATTCTGAGCCCTATCTGGACTGTGTTGAGGAGCTCTACTATACCGCGAGATCTAATCTGGTAGTACTCTCTCGTCTCTCTCCTTCCCACCACTGTCCACCTGCTATGTTTTTCTTTCTTCTGCCGCCATCGTCATTAACCTCTTCTCTGCCATGCCTAACCTTGCTCCCAGAAGGGTTTCTCCACCTTTCAGCTCCTTCTTGCTCCTTTCATTTCCAACGTGCGTTGTCTGTGTTCATTTCGGGAGATTGGTGTCATGTTCCGCTACTGCTCATGTGTGCTCTTCTTTGTTTCTCGCCCCCTCAGTCTCATTAACTGTTGCTGTTGACTTTTTCTTACCTTCAGACGTTTGTACAATCACACAAAAAGCACAGAACAATCATGCTGCTGTACTAAAACAGCAAAGGTCAGAGGTGTGTAGTAGAGTGCCATCCTCGATGGTACTCTGGGAAGATACCTTTAGGGTGATACACTTTTTTTTGCACCTGCTATCTGTTGGGTGTTTCTCTGCAAAACATGTCCCTCTTTTTGTATACTGCTGCTTTTGTATTGCGCTCTAATAACCTCTTGTACAGTAGATGAAGAAAGCAAGTGTCATGCTTGCGCTTCTCTCATTTGTTTCCCTCCTCCTTGCACACTTGTTGTATTATATTCCTTTTTTCTGTCACATTGCTGCTTACACATTGTGGCTTTACTTGGTGGTGTTTTTTTTTTGTTTGTCCAAACTCATCAAGAGCAGCATCAGGGCACATCATTTATTGATTTTGCACAGGATTTGATACATTTTAGAGGATTTGCTGAATGACTACGACAAAAAAACCCCAAAACAAAGGCACAGTAGCATTCACGGCAGAACACCAAAGCAAGCAAGCTTGTGGCGCCATGACGACCACATTAGGAAGCACAGATGACAATGACGAGGACAGAGAGCTTATAATTATGTTTATTTTTCTATCACTGCAGACAACATGTGATTAGTGGATGTCGGAATGAGCTCAGGGAAGGAAATGTCTTCCATAGCACCGGGATAGCAGGATGGATGCCATTATAGAGGGGCGCGTCCGCATCCCAGACACTGAAATGTGGAAGCAAAACCACAAAGGCCGCATGTTGTGTTTTCCGACACTGCACATAAATTCCTGAAGAGATTGATGGTGTTGGCTAACCATTGGGGATCACGACAAGTTTGAGAAGCCAGGCTAGGAGAAACTGGACAAAAGCAAATGCATTTGCAGTAGTTTTGGGCAGTTGTATTTTGTATCTTCACCACTAGATGTCACCCGACACACCGATTCTTATTAAAGTCTGGGCTGTAAATGGTGATGTCTGTCATGGCTAGGCACTGCAGCGGGGGCGCTAGCGTTCCAATGTACTACAGTATATCCCGCCCTCTCCCTCCTCAGGCATGACTGCTAATTTTCGATAGCTTAGCTGAGACTCGGTCCGAACGACAAATCTCATTCAGTTTAACTCTTATATGTGAAGAATATTGACTTCACTTTGCACAATTGGGATGCACAATTTTTTTTTCAAGTAGATACTGATAACTTCCTGCTTCTAAAGACCAATACCAATAACTGTTATGTTTTTAAATTTAGATTTACCTGTAGTTTGTGCACGCCTGGAGGTAAGAACAACTCAAACAAAGCTGGATTTGACAAACTGCACCTGTAGATTTGTCCTGTCCAAATATCCTGATATCACTACTATTAACAAAGCATTAAAAAATAAATAAATAAATAAATAGCGACTCAGAACTACCGTGGCTCGGAGTGGTTTGCGGGCCAACGGGAGCCGGTGTGGATGCCGTGGCAATAGGAGCGGGCCCCAAACCTTTCTTTGTGGCTTCCAGGCAGCTTTTTTGGTCTTTCGGGGCTCCGTAGGGGTGCTGCTGGCATTTTGGGTGGCTGGTGGGGTTTGGTGTGTTGAGAGTTTATTTTATTTTAAATTGTTTTCTTGTGGCGAAGTGTTTGGTGCCGCTAGCATGCAAGGTGTCTGAGGTAGTGTTGAAGTCCCACATGATCGACGCCATGTTTACAACGCATGTTTACAGCACGACACACGTAGGAAAAAATGTAACGCTAGATTTGCTCACCCCCACCTGCAGCACAGTACGGATCACCTTGCTTCATTTTAATTATCGGGTATCAGAGCTACTTTTTAACATTAGCGGATTTGTTGGTATGATGTCATAATTCCTCATATTGGCTCGACATTTATTATGCAACCCTCCCTTTTTTCGTACAATCAGTCCTCTGAAATCACTATTGGGTAAAACATGCCAGCCGGTTGTGGTGATCTGATATTTTTGGTGTGGGGGAAAAAAAGTGTAATTTTGAGTAAAGGAGGGATAGCATCTTTTAAGTGCAAGTGTTAAAAAAGTATGCCCTATAACACAAACACTGAGTGACATAACTGATTTGTGTGTCTAATCTGAACCTCCATTTTTGCTCACATTTTCAACTTTGACTAAACATCATTTTTAAGGAATGGGGTGGCTGTAAAAACAAGGGCCAACATAATTTATGTGGAATGAGGTGGCTGCTAAAGATGAGGCAATGCTTGTGGTGAACCTTGTGACAGCCGCACTTGTAAAGCCACAATGTGAACACAGCACAACACACATCTCTATGAATTCAGCAAATGCTCAGTTAATTTTTTTTATTTATTTTTTTTTAAGCACTTGCAGCCATTTGGCAACAGGGGTTCAGCCCTAATGACAATTTTGTTGTGGACAATGCAAGTGCACGCTCATTTACTATTATGTAACAATAGTGATTCCATTTGTCTTTTTTTTAGGACTTGCAGTTGGAGTACGGCCACGATTCACCTTGTCTGCTTGGAGGAAACAAGTGAGTCCTCGTCACGTTCTGTCCTTCAATGCCTAATTCAGGGGTGTCCAATCTTTTTCCATAAAATCCCAGCCATTTTTCAAAAGACAACCCCTTCAGTACCGACCATTTTAGACTATTTTGACTGATTTTTCAGATTCACACAGAATTGTGTTCTATGGCTATATAAACATGGAACCTACCAAAAGAAAGATTAGACTCTCGTCTTTCATCAAAAATCAAAGTTTGTTTCTACCTTTTTCTGTTCTTTCGTAATCAGCAGTAGAACATAAGTAAATTTCAGGAAAATATCAGTGCCTAACAAGAAAAGGGAGAAAAACAGCTTTTTGTGAAAAGATATATTTCTAGCATAACTTTCACTTTGACACAATGTTCTTGCTTTTGTGACAGCTCAAATATATCAACAACCATACCACATCATAAACGATACAAAAAAGGGTTGTTCAAAATAACAATTTATTTACAAATATAACACAATGAACTATTTACAATTTTCACATTTGGAACTAAAGTGTGTGTGTGTGTGTGTGTGTGTGTGCGCGTGCGTGTGCATGCCTTAAAATTTCCCTACAATGTGTAACCTTCTGCACGCTACACTCCTGCATGCTCTTCCACTTCCTCCTTGCTGTCCAGCGTGTTTTTACATGCAAAAGATCCATGCCGAACTCTCATCAAATGCACTTTTGCCACCTTGTGACCGTTTTTATGGCTTAAAACTGCTCTAAAAGTGACATCTTTTCCTGTGCAGTTGCCCCATCACCTCTTTTTGTCTCTCGTAAAAGACGTCTTTAAGATCGGGCGTTTGTGTTTATAAAAACTTATACAGTAAATACATCTTTGGTATTGAATGAGTTAAAGGATAGGGGGGCCACTGTGATATTATTTTCTACTTGTTTTTATTTTTTAATTATACGAGCTAAAACCACTCCAGTGTAGGTCTACATATGCTAAGCTGTTAAATATGTTTCAATAACTATTATTGTTAGTGTGATATATTGTTCTTTGGACACTCCTGGTCTCATTCTTCTTATTCTACCAACTCATTTGATTTACTATTTAAGTGCAAGTAGAGTAGAGGCACTTGTGTAGTCATGTTTGTTGTCTGGCCAACAAATCACATGCACATTGAATGTGTTGCCTTTTAATTTTAATTTCACTCTTCACATGTTTGTCCAACAGGAGCCTTCTCAAGTCTGTAGAGGAGGAGCTGCAGCAGAGGTGAGTTTGATCTCTTTCTGCCCCACTTCCTGATTCAGCACCTTCTGATTTTTTTTCTTTGCTGGCGCTCTAACCCCCGGCCACCCATCAGCCAATCACCGTTTACCGGCGACTAATCGGGCCTGATCACGCACCACTAATGACTCCACGCTGTTGCCGTTTTTGGATTCTGCTTTGGGGTGGGGGGGTTATTTCCCCTTCTGCTCACTTGCCTCGCGCTTTAATAGCAGCTTCCTGCAGAGCATGGCTTACACACACATGCACATGTATGTACTGTAGCTTTTATTCAAAGCTGTGGAGGGCGTCTAGCAGTTGTACTTGAGGGTTCTTCGCTTTTTCCTGCATATCATATCTGGATTCTTGCTTTTATCTTCTATACACAAATCTGGTGCAACTCATGTCTTCTTATTTAATTCATTACACTCAACCTGTGAGCAATTCATGTATTGAATTGAATAGCTTCCTGCGCATTGTAAATAAGTTGGGTGGTCAGGTTTGGTGATGAGGTGTGTTCTTACGTTGTCCGTTGTGGAAGTTTTTAGATGCATTGTGTAGCAACATGTTTTAATGAAGATTTAATTTCCAGTTTTTAAGTGTGGATTTGATGGCGGTTTAGTGGTTGTTTTGTGGACAAAGCTTCACACAGCTCTCCCCCTCCCTCCACCCCTTTCCTGTCCCATCTTTCTCCTCCTCCCCCTGGTCATCACCTTTGCCTGCATCCTTCCCACCTCAAACCCTTCCTTTCTTCCGTTCCTCTTCCTTCTCCTCACTCCCCTCTCCTCCTATCTCCACTTCCCCTCCCAGGGGCCATGTGGCACACTTAGGGGATGATGAGGATGAGGATGATGATGGTGCAGATGATGATGAAACTCACACTCAGTAAGTTCCCCCCATCAGTCGTAGAACCGGAGGCCTTCTCCCCCCTCGTCGTCTCGCCCCCTCATCCAGACAAGGATGGGGTGGTAGAGCTCGTGGAGGGACAGGCCTTCCCGTTGACGCTACACAGTTTCATCCACGCATCTCTGTGCAGCACACCGCACCATCACGCCGCATACAGCCCCCCCAGTGTTTGTGTGTGTCCTGTCAGCCTGCGCCTCCATACAGTCACAATTTAGCTGTGAACTTCACTACCTCTAACAATAACCCTAATAATTGCCTGTAATTTGGCAGCTTTTCAGCAGCTAGTTTGCATTACAAAAAAGCACTAATCTCAGCCATGGATTTTAACGCAACATACTAAACATAACCACTAAAGCAAGTCATTTTGCTATAACTGGATTCCAGTATAAGGTCAGAGTGCATCTTCAGTGCATAGATAGGTGATCTTTGTCAGGATGCTGCTTTGTCCACTTCCTGCAGTGAGTGTGTGCTTGCTTGTTTTTGTGTGCACGTGCACTCTTATTTGCTGCGTGCTGTCTTGTTCTTTGCCTGTGTAAAAGTTAGGGGTGTCCCGATACATATTTTTCACATCCAATTTGATACCGATATTGCAGCCTTGAGAATATTGGCCGATACCGATATTAATCAGATATCAGTATAAATCATGAATACTTTTATTACTTATGTTGTAGTGTGGAATTGTTAGAAAAGGCTTGATCAAGTGATTTTACTCAGAGAACAATAGTCAGCAGCAGTCAGTGTGAGGAAAAACTGACCTATTTACTTCTTTAAGCATCTGGGGTGTAGTTTTAGCCACTTTTACTCATCGCTGACAGGGGTTGGTCGTCTTTTCTGTTACAGCTTATGACTTCTTGTCCTGTGGGAGTTTTCCATGTAATGCTGCTTCAAATGCACGATGAGTTTGGTCGTATTAAACTTCCCCGGTTCTGCGCCACCACGGTCAACTTGCGCATGACAAGGGTTGCACTCAGCTGCAACGTCTTTTTCGGACTATAACAAAAAATACACACGGCCGACATCAATCCTACTCCATGCTTAAGCCTTTTCTAGCACACGCTGTTCTTGTGATCACGGGGGCTCTCTCCGGTTGCTGTGGCGGAGTCTGGAATCGACCGCTTTTATCGGAGTGCCAATATCGGAGATTTTAGACGTAGGCCGATATAATCCAATTCTATTTTTTCGTTTTTTTTCTTATTTTTTTTGCTGATATTGGCTCGATACCAGTATCGGATCGGGATACCCCTAGTAGATGTTTAGCAAAGGTGGAGAGGATATTCTTTGCTTTTGTTGCTTGATAAACACAATATATGGTCTGCTAGTAAGTAAGGGGGGGGGGACTCTTGGTGGCATGAGGAGGGCAACATGTTCACACAACATTCACAGACTGATTGCACTACCATTTAGATGAGCGTTAGGCTCTATGAACACTCTAATTCTCCAAGAGTGTGGCTTTTCTGTATTATAGTCATTATCCAGCCGCTGTCCCATATTGCATGGTCAACCACATCCCTCATTTAACAAGCAATTCACTCCATTTTCACCTGTGTGAGGCAGAATGGTGTCAAATCTCTGCAGTTATCATTTGGAGTCCTCTCAGAATTGACTGGACGAGCGGCTTTCCATGCTACATTTAGTATACATAAAATGGCGATCACGGTACTTCAATTCTCAGAGACTTCACACCAGCTTGCTTGGTCGTGTGTAGCCTGTGGTTGTTCTTGTCATTTCAGAGATAAACAGACAGTCTCTCCTAAAGCACATTGATTTAATAGTCTACTTTATTGAAAATTGCAATACACATAAAGAGGTCTTTAGATCACTAAAATGGCAAGTTAAAGCCACAGTGATGTTCTTTTTGTAACAAATGTATTTATCTGGCCTGAGCGTCCTGCCATGCAATGTCAGTGTCCTTCTGTCTTCTCAATTTGTAGTAAGATGAACACTATCCTGAGGCCAAAGGTCCCACCCCCACTTCCCCCTAAGGTGAGGGCGTCACTACACATTTGACGTTTTACCCTTTTCAGTGGTTTTACATTTGTAAGAATGTGTTAAAAAAAAAAAAGTAAACAAATACGGGTTTCACCCTGAAACAGATTTTTATATTTCCATTATTTCATAATGGGAAAAATTGTTTCAAAATCGGAATAAATCAGAAGTCAACCAGCTTGTAAAACTGTTTTTTTGGGACTATTTGTACCCGTCCACAGCCCAAGTCCATCAGCTCGCCCCAGCCACAGCCGAAACAAGATGACAGCCAATCGCACAGCGAGGACGACGGCGGTGGCGGCACCATCAAGCGCTGCCCGGCCCCGCAGACTCCCAGCCCCGCCAAGCCCGCCTCCAATGTGCCCCCGCGGCCGCCACCCCCGAGGCTGCCGCCCCACCGCCGCAGCAGCCTAGGTAACGAGACCGCGGCGTGCGCGGATGCAGAAAAGTCGGCCCCGGAGGATGACGGGAGCTTTAGGCATTTCTGGGAGTGGCTCCACACGCCTCACACTGAGGAGGAGCTGGAGGAGGCGTGGGAGGTGCTGAAGGAGGTGAAAGAGGAGCAGGAAAAAGAGGATGAGGAAGAGAGTAAGAGCAGTCGCTTGGTAGCAACCTCAGATCTTTTTGCCCCGCCCCACTCCTATGGATTTATCTGTTCCATGAGTCCATTAATATTAATACTGTTAATGTCCCCATGTTTGTAGTTCTTTTTGTCCATCTGCTATTTATGTCTTTGCACTAATTGATCAACACTTGATTGGCTGCTAAGTGCTGTCAGTCCTTTAACATTAGTCTACTAGTGCCCCTTATCTTCCAGTGAGGAAGAAGGAAGAGGAGAGAACCAAACTTAATATTCCACTCAAAAGTGATGCTGAAGTCTGCATTTATTCTTTTGGACTTGCTTTATTTTGATGTAACTAGCCTGCTCCCCTCTTCCATCCCTCCCACCATCCGTCCCCCACACTCCTATCAACTACCGCTCTCCTGTGTGTCATCAGTCCCGTGTGTCCAAACATGTTAGCTTCCACTGTCATCCAGACTGAGCTTGAGCGCCTTGTTGTCCCGCAGGGAACGGCGTGAACTCATCGCACAACGGCGACCGCGACAGTCCTGCAGACAGACAGTCCACGATGCCCCCTAGTGTCCCAATACGGAAAGACAAGAAGGACCTTCCGGTAAGCTGAAGAAGCACCAATTAGGAGATACCAAGTGCATCAAAAGTGACCTTATCATCTACAGTATAGAGTCATAATGGAGATATTACAAATTGTGCTTTTTCTGTGGCTGTCTTAGATGCCAAGTAGCAACGGCCTCCCACCCACACCCAAAGTCCATGTAAGTGTCTCTTTCTTCAAATGTTTTGCAGTTATTAAGAATTGCGATATGTTAGCCAACACTGACATAACATTGTTTAGTTTATGTATTGTTATTACACAGACATGTCCTTGTTGTTCTGTACAATTGTACTATTGGGTGAACCATTCCTTTACTACAAACAAAACGTCACAATACACAACCCAGTAAATTTGCAGATTTTTGGTATAAAAAAAAATATTGATGTTCATTTTTTTCTCTGAAAATAGCCAATGGCAATGCCTAGTGGTTAGCATGTTGGTCACACAGTCTGAGATCGGGAAGGTCTGGGTTTGAATCTCCATTGGGCATCTCTGTGTGGCGTTTGCATGTTCTCCCCCTGCATGTGTGGGTTTTTTTCCGGTTTCCTCACACATTCCAAAATAAACATGCATGTAAGGTTAATTGGCAACTCTAAATTGTCCATAGGTATGAATGTGAGTGTGAATGGTTGTCTATATGTGCCCTGCGATTGGCTGGCGACCAGTCCAGGGTGTACCCCGCCTCTCGCCCCAAGTCAGCTGGGATATGCTACAGCATACCCGTGACTCTAGTGAGGATAAGCGACATAGAATATGAATGGAAATAGGCAATTTTTTTCACCTCATTCATAAGTCAGTAATAATTACTAAATAAAGATAAAATGTCCAACAAACATGTACCATTGTTAAAAAAAAAAAAAAAAGCCCACAATGTTTACGTGTGTCTTTTATGCTTCACTGATTTTGATCAGGCGTCAAGATTTCACACTTGTTTGATGGTTTGATGGCATGAAAGGAAACATTTTAAAATGTTGGCTTTTCTTCGATATTTGTATATACACCTTTTTGAGTATGAAATTCCCTTGTGTTGAATTTAGTGCCGGTAGTAAAGTGTCTTTAAAAGATGACACTGTGAGTCAGACTCTTGTGTTCTTATCTTGGATGTATCTACTAACCTCCACTAGCAGTGCATGGGTTGGCAAACTTGTGAGTGCACTGATTTGGCTTTGGCGACTGCCAAAGACAGAGCTACTGACTCGCAAGCGGCACAGTATTTAAGTAACCAATAGTAATTCTGAAGTAACTGAGATGTCACAAGATTAGAATTTAGCCATAAATTAGCCGTACCACTGTATAAGCCGCAGGGTTCAGTTTAAGAAAAATGTATGAGTATATACAGTACATCGGAATTTGGGGTATATACTTTAAAATGCGTGAGACGTATTTGAAGAGAGACGGGGAAGGGTTCCGGAGCTGGACATTTTTATGGGCAATTGCGTGTGGATTTTTGCCATTTGCTGGTGGTCCTGGGACATACACCCTGCAAAAATTGAGGATGTATTGTACTATTGTTTCTGAAGACATCATTCCTTCATTTTTTCCCGCTTTGCAGATGGGTGCATGTTTCTCCAAGGTGTTCAACGGCTGCCCTCTCAAGATCCATTGCGCCACTTCCTGGATCAACCCCGACACCAGAGGTAACAAACATGTAACTCGAAACGTGGCAATGCATCGCTTGTTGTCGCTGTTGTGTTGCTACAGAGGAATGCTGTTGTCTTGTGTATTTCAGACCAGTATTTGATATTCGGAGCTGAAGAGGGAATTTACACACTGAACCTTAATGAGCTGCATGAGACCACAATGGAACAGGTGAGGCTATAAATGAGCCATTATTACATTTACACATTGTATTACATGTGTTTATAATTTTCTTCCTACGTATGCTGGTGTGTTGCTGTGTGGAACTACAACTTATCTCTGCAGCTCTTCCCTCGCCGGTGCACATGGTTGTACGTCATGAGCAATAATCTTCTCTCTGTGTCGGGTGAGTTGTGTTGCATTTGGTATGTGCTAACCACTTTCGGGCTGCAAATTTAACTGTGCCTGTCTCTCGCTCTTTGTCTCTGGTTATGTTTGCAGGAAAAGCCTCCCAGCTGTACTCGCACAGCCTGTCGGGACTGTTTGAGCAGGCCCGACAGTTGCAGAAGCTACCAGTAGCCATTCCCACACACAAGCTGCCTGATAAGATGATACCCAGGTAAAGGTTGATACAGCATAAAGTGCAGCATAAATCATACTGCCAGCATGCATTTTTCATACTCAGCACAATTTTGGCCTTTGAAGGCAGGAATACTTGTACACTTCGCTGCTCTCCATTTTGTTACATTTCGCCGGTTTCAATTTTCTCAGAGTTCAGTCTCTGAAGCTTGGAATATGTAATATAAGCAAAAAGTAGCAAAAATGGGAAAAATAGAGCAAAAGGTATAATGTAATGAAAAAGCTGAAATGTTGGTACTAATGACTAATAATGACACTAACATCTGTGTTTAAAAAAAAATATATATATATATATATATATATATATATATATATACACACATATACATATATATATATATATATATATATATATATATATACACACACACACACACACACATATACATATATATATAATGATTTTAGCCTTTTTACAAAATGAAATAAATATGTAAAAATATGGCAGTGGCCTGGCACCGCAGATTTGGCGGTCTGCAGAAGAAATAATGGAAATACAATACAGTCTGTTCAAGGGGGTCTCCATTATGAAATATACTGAACCGGTCATGTTTAAGTTAAGTAAGTTTAAGTAACATTTTTGCATAATTCATTGTCATCTAAGTGCAAAGGAAGTTTGCCAAATATATGCTATAGAAAAAAAAAATCCACAACAGGACAACATGTAGCAAACCTTACCATTTCATGACTACTTTCACTCTTCCACAATTTTTTTCCCATAGGAAATAATGGAAATAGATGTGATCACTTTCAGGGTTATCACTTTGAGTTGCACTTTTTTTGTTTGTGTATAGGAAGTTTGCTGTTTCCACTAAAATTCCAGACACTAAAGGGTGCCAAAAGTGCTGCGTGGGTAAGTTATGATTATTATTATTATTATTATTATTATATATTCAGTGTGCACACTCAAAGTTCATGTGATGTGGTGTCAACGGCCGTCCTGTAAGTTCAGAGTTGTTGTTTTGTGTGCATAGTGCGGAACCCTTACACAGGCCACAAGTACCTCTGTGGGGCCTTCCAGTCCCATGTCATGCTGCTGGAGTGGGTGGAATCCATGCAGAAGTTCATGCTCATCAAGGTAACGTTCACATTTGAATTATAACTTTTGTTTTTTGCACATGCAGTCGTCCCTCTCTACATCACGGTTTGAACAATGTATCCTCACTCTATTGAGTTTTTTTATTATTAAATCATTAATAAAAGATTGCCGTTTCGTGGTTGAATATGGTCCGTTATTAGAAAAAATATTTGCATATTTAAGCAAATTGTATGTGTTCATGGCCAAAATTAAGCATTTTCAAGCATAAAATGAACAAAAATACAAATATAAGGCATTCAAAAGATGTGATGTGAAGGTTAAAACAGTATCTGTGACTTTAAGAAGCGGGCCTGGGACGTGACGTGTGTTAGTTCAGCTGGCTAGCGTTGACTGTTAGCTGAGTGCTAGCAGCAGGTTAGCAGTGTCGAGAGTGGCCTGCGGCAGCTCCTGTGTGAGTGTTCACTGCATGTGTGTTCTCTGCTTGTTAATAAAGCAAATTGAAGTGCATCGCGAGTCGTTCCTTAATAAACAGCGACAGTTGAGTAGTATTCTACACTAGTCTCTAGGTGGCAGTAATGTTACATTGATGAGACAATAGCCACCAGGAAGTACTCTGCCAATGCTAACGTGTGAGTCTCTTATCATATTTATGTCTAAGATGGATTATTTTCTATTATGTCTACTATATTGGTAATGCTGGTAATATTGGTAAAGTTGACTGTAGAGATGTTATTGCATGCCTAGCGGGCTCTAATAATGTTAAAACCCATATTTAGAAGGTGGTAAACAGGTTTTCTATGCTCTAACTACGAAACTATTCCATTTATTACTCATTCAATTACAGCCATTTTTCAAAATTCAACCCCTTCAGTACCGGCCATTTCAG
Source organism: Dunckerocampus dactyliophorus (assembly GCF_027744805.1). NCBI lineage: Eukaryota > Metazoa > Chordata > Actinopteri > Syngnathiformes > Syngnathidae > Dunckerocampus > Dunckerocampus dactyliophorus. The sequence goes on along the minus strand of NC_072832.1, from coordinate 5,070,149 downwards.
ATGATTTTGACTCATTTTTCAACACTATTGTGTTTGATGGCTATATAAACATGGAACCTACCAAAAGAAAGATTAGACTCTCATCTTTCATCAGGAAAAAATGTTTTTTTACCTTTTTTGTTCTTTAGTAATCAACAGTAGAACATAGGTAAGTATCAAGAAGTTATCAGTTCCCAAGAAGAAAAGGGAGAACAGCTTTTTTTTGAAAAGACGCATTTCAAGCATAACTTTCACTTTGACACAGTGTTTTTGCTTTTGTGTCAGCTCAAATTTCTTAACAACTGCAACACAACATAAACAACACAAAAAAGAGTTGTTTTACATCAAAATAACAATTTATTTACAAATATAACACCAAGAACTATTTACAATTTTCACATTTGGAACTAAAGTGCGTGTGCATGTGTTAAAATTTCCCAACAATGCCTAACCTTCTGCAGGCTACACTCCTCCACGCTCTCACTTCCTGCTTGCTGTCGAGCGCTGCTGCCAGCTTGTGGCCGTTTGTATGGCTTAAAACAGCATTAGAAGTTATCTTTTTATTTGCGTTATCACGTCTTTTTGCCTCTCGCGCAAAAAAACATATAAATACATCTTTGGTATTGAATGAGTTAATTATCTGCAATAAACGAGGGACAACTGTACATTGTTACCACTCTGATGATGCTAATCGTATCTTGTTTTTTCTCTATTTCTTTGGCAGACCATCGACTTCCCTCTGCCATGCCCACTGGAGGTGTTTGAGATGTTGGTGGTGCCGGAGCAGACCTACCCGCTCATCTGCGTGGCGGTCAGTAAAGGGACGGAACTCAACCAGGTGGTCCGCTTTGACACCGTCAACCCCAACGCTACCTCCTCCTGGTTCACAGAGACGGGTTAGAAACACACACACACACACACACACACACACACACACACAGACAGACGCTAGTTTGGCATGTGTACCACCGACCATAATGAACAGCTGCCGGTTTTGCACTTTATAGCTTGGTTTCTGAACTATGTCCTGCAATGGAGGATGCTGATACCCTAACTTCCTATGCCCCATAAACACACCACACGTGATAGTGTCGTGATGTCTAGCAACTAGCAACTAATTGTACGGATGTTTTCGTTCTTAGTACTCGTGTTTATCTTGTAAAATGAGCTGTTATTGTTGGAGTTGATATTCCGGCTGGTAGTGTCAAAGCTCGCGCACACAACCTTTACACACGCTCTTTATCGCCGCAGACACACCTCAGACGTGCGTGATCCACGTCACGCAGCTGGAGAGAGACACCATCCTTGTCTGTCTCGACCGTGAGTAGCCTGCTGATGTCACCTTGTGATGAACACCTCCATCGCAGTTTTTCATTCTCCTCTTCGCTCTCTCCTCTTCAGGGTGTATCAAGATCGTTAACCTCCAGGGCAGATTGAAATCCAGCAGGAAGCTGTCAGCCGAGCTCACCTTCAACTTCCAGATCGAGTCCACAGGTAGACAAACAACATGACTGCTTGCGTCATCAATTAGGCCATTCATACATGAAGCACTTGCGCCATATTTTGTGGTAACCATGGTGTCTCTTGTTTTTTTTGGCAGTGTGTCTCCAGGATAGCGTGCTTGCCTTCTGGAGGCACGGTATGCAGGGGCGGAGCTTCAAGACCAACGAGGTGAGGCCGATGATGATCACTAGCTAGTCAGGCGCTTAAACACATTAAGCCAGGGGTGTCCAAACGTTTTCCACGGATGTGCAGCGGGGCCAATAAAAGATGAACTGCAGGCCGCAAAAGGCCTTCTGCATACACTTTAGACACACCTGCCGTACACTGTCTTTAATTCTTTCAGATCACGCAGGAGATCTCGGACAGCACACGCATCTTTAGACTACTGGGGTCAGACAGGTGGGTGTGCACACACCAACACACACACATACACACACACACGTGTTAATATTCTCTGATGCCTTTTCACATAAGACGAGGCGACCACAGAGATCCCTATGACAGAGGCGTCACTCTGCCCAGGTATTGCTGGCTGGCCAAACTCTACCTCTCTCTTACTGATTAGAACATGTGGACTGTTTAAAAAGGAGGTTTTGGGTTTTGGGGAGGGATCTCCTGCTTGTTAGTTGATGAGAGTGAAGACACCACAGTAGAATTTATCAAAGGATTGTTGTGAGTTGAGGAAGTGCTTGGAAACTAACTGTGGGTGTCTTCAATCTCACCATTCAGTGAGGTCTTTTCATGAATTAAATAGGTGTCTTCCTATGGTCATAAACAAAGCAAACGTATGTCCCAACATACACAAGTCGTGTTCATGTGTCTTTTAGGCTTCTGTCCACACACGCACCAACGCAGACTTTTCGGCAAAACTCCCAAGTAGAGTGAAATTTTCCCACCATTTATATGTAGATAGACAAATTACCTTTATTTTGTCATTGTGCCTTTTCCAGAAATGACTTTCGTCAAGCTTTTGATTGGCTCAGATGGCCTGACCCATTTCTGGGATATTTTTATTTTTATTTTTTGGGAGGGTTGGAAAAAAATTGCATCTACACTGTGCCGGATTAGAATATAGTCAAATCCACACAAGAACGGATCACTGGATGAGAACGATGTAATACTCAATGCGCACAGATGCAACCACGTGACACACCAAAGTGTAGAAGAAGAAAGAACGCATGCGCGTCTGTCCGTCATCTTCCACATTCCAAGGCTCATCTAGACTTACGGCGAAGTGGAATTACTTCTACAAGTCATTTTGGAGAAAACAAAGTATCAGGAGAATGACAACTCGGGTGAGTCATGTTGGTTGAAATGTTCAGGTATTATATTGGCTTGTCGTCAAAGCTCACTTCTGGTCATGTGACTGAGATGGGGTGGTGATGGGTCGGTGACGTTATCGTTTCCATAAAGCAGCGATTCGCTTGTCTACATGGAAACAACAAGCCAGCATTTTCAGATTTTCCCACTCTGGCCTTGTCGACATGGAAACCTTCCTGGTAGGCCTGTCCTGATAACAGATTTTGCTGGTCGATAATTGTGCTACAAATTATTGTTGATAATCTGTTATTGACAACATTTTTTGAGACAATTTTTTTCATTATTGTCATGAGGCTTAATTCACATTTGAACCATTTTACCTGTGTGAGCCACATATTAGTTTGACATAGAAGTTGCCTGTATGTATGTTTAAAATTGATGCCATACATGCCATATAACCGTATTGAATGGTTGTAGCGAGCGACACCGTGAGCGTCCACCATTTTGTACTGTTTATATTTGCCGACCAAACGCCTCAGTAAGCGTTGACTGTCAGGATGAAGGCTCCACTGCCCGAGGCACATCCATCGGTACGTTTTTTTTTTTCTCCCCCAGTTGAGAAAAGTGTCCGTGTCGGTCGTCGGTGTTCATGTGCTCACCTTGTTCATTCTGTTTAAATCCGGAATATTCCCACACTGGGACTGTCGGCAGTGGCATTCGCCTCAGAAAACATGGCTTCTGTGCCTTCATTCATATTAGCGCATGCTGCGTCACAAAGCTGACTGCTCTGTATCCACTCACTAGTAGCCCCGCCTCCACAGAGAGGCTGAATGAGATGATCAAGGCCTCACTCTTTCCGTTCATTCCACTATAGAGCCAATGTGCACAGGCAGATGTAGAGGGAATCCTCTTGTCATCCAGCCTGTGTGGCACGGAGGGACGAGCAGATGAAACACACACGCATACGTGCACATGTCAATTTATCATCATATTTGTCATAATCATCATATTTTTTTGAAGTTCGTCCACACAGTTCCGGATCAGTAAATAGTTGCATCTACTGGTCATGTGACAGCAACAGGTCAGTGACGTCATCGTTTTCAGAAAGAAGCAGGTTGCTTGTCTACACAGTAACGACAAGCTGCCGTTTGCAGATTTTCCCACTCTGAAAACTTTTGTCAAAAAGCACCATTTCAGGGCACCCGGAACGCCCTTTCCGCGTGGATGAAAGGCTGAAACGCGTTTTGACCTGAAAACATTTCCGTGTGGATAACAGTTTAGACATCCTGCAAGTGTGTTTGTATGTGGACCAAGATATGAGTTGTGTTGGGGGTTTTACCTTGTAATGATGACATTTATTGAAATATTTGTGTGTTTGTGGACAAAGCCTAATAGTTGTATTATAATACTGCTCTTATAGGCTCTGATGTCTTGGGTGGGCTGAGGGCTCCCTTAAAATCTTGCTACTTCACTCGCATTTGTTTTTGTCATAGAAAAAGCAACTAATCTGTGTGTATGTGTGTCAATTTAGGGTGGTGGTGCTGGAGAGTCGGCCGACGGACAACCCGACAGCCCACAGCAACCTCTACATCCTGGCAGGCCATGAAAACAGCTACTGACACACAAACACACACAAACATGCTAACAACTCGCATAAGGAGCCTAGCAACTAGCAAGGAAGCGCGCAAGGCCCTGAGTGACACGCACGAGGCCGCTCCGCACCCCCTCCCTGCAAACCCCGCCCCTTCTTTTCACCCCTCTCACCCGACCTGCAGTGCGGTCGGCGTCACTGAGAGACGAGCAGTGCTGGAGAGGCACCACGGTGCGTTTAAAGGTGACGGCGGCGGTGGTTTGAGATCTATTTCCCACCCCCCCAAAAAAGTGTAGAAACATCCTGCTCGTGAAGCCCCGCCCCCCTTACCGTCCCTCCCCAGCACGGAGGTGTGTCCTCCACAACCCTTGTACTACTAGTCGTACACATCGTGCTACTACTGCGGCCTGCCATCTTGCACAGACCCTAAGCCTCCTAACGATCCCCCTTCTCTCTCACGTTTATTTATTGTGGCATGACGTTAACCACCGGGACGACTCTCCTGTTTTTCTAACAGGACAACTCCAAAAAAAGAAAAGAAAAGCTTTCCCACCTCCGCTTAGCAACGGCCGTCACCACATAAGTGCTTAACTGATGTTTATTTAATGGATGTACATATAAATGTAGTATTTTTGGACAGATATGAACACTAAACCTGCTCGTGTAGTTAGGCGTCTGCGTAGTTGCTCTGCACAAACAAGCAAAGACTGACAAGGGGAGGAGGCAGGGCGGTACGGTAGGTCACTTCCTGGTTCCCCCGAACATGTGACGAGGAAGCAGAGACCCCGCCCGGTCTCCTCAGATGGACATTTTGTTTAAAGGATAAGATTGGGACACACAATGAACAACAACGTGTCACCATTTCACTTTTTTTCTGCTATTTTTTAAAAACCTTTTTATGCAGTTCTCACAAGGCTTCTTTTTTTAATGCTTTTTTTAATTCTTTGAACCACTGGTGTTAAACATTTGCACAGAGAAAGAGGTATTTGTGAAAGAAATGTGACGTCATTTGAGTGTGCGTGTGTATGTGTGCGTTTGTGTTATAAATGTGCACATCTTGTTATAGCATCAAAACTGTCGGCACTAAAAATATGCAAAAAAAAAAGTTTTTTTTTTTTCTATTTAATGAACTCCTCTGCCTTTTTCTTTTTTTTATTATTTTAAAATTGTTCTTTTGTTTTTTAATCTCTTGGATGTCTCACTCAACAGGTAATGGAACACTCCTGCTCGCTGAACGCTAAATGTAATTCTATGGATAAATAGCCAACATTTAATCTCCATTTTCAGCTTCTCTGTAAAATAGTCAAACAAATAGAAAGACATTTTTTTCTATGGAGACAAATTGTAATTGTTTTTAGAGGATTTGAAAAGGCCGTCGTCTATGTAACACTGTGATGCACTCAAACACTAATGTAGCGTAAAAAAAGAAGAAAATATAGCATTGAAAATACAGAAATCTTACAGTAGAAAGAAAAGCAAAGCACAGGTGGAATATTTTTATTTGCACAGTGAGTAACACCTTCACATCAGTGGCTAACAGTCTAAATACCGTATTTCCTCATCTAGTGGCTGGGAGCATTTGTTTTATTTTTAAAATTTATTTAGTATTTCATTTGTAAATGAAAGCCTCCACCTTGCTATTTTTTTTGGGGGGGGGGGGGGGTAATATTACATAATTTAAAAAAATCACAAATTCATCACTTATTCATATGTAAATAATTTAGGGGTCCATGATAATTGAGCCGATATGAGTAAGACCCATAAATCTGACATTAAAAATGGCTCCGATAACCGATAATTTCAAAAAATGCTCCAATGAGACGAGATTACCAGTACTGTGCTGGTGGTGAGCAAATCAAGCGCTTCCTTTTACTCCTACCTGTGACGTTAACGGCCTGTCGTAACTTCCCCTGAGCTCACAAACATTCACTGTTTTTCAGCGACATATCACGTGCTAGTTGTTCCAAATGCTGCACAATGAGGGGGAAAAAAACAAAACATCGAGGACACAAAAACCTCATCAGCCACCTGAAACACCAGCATCGCTACGACGCATGACATGTTGTGCACAGGGGTTTCAAAAGTGCAAAAGGTTCGCAAGAGACCTCCGTGGCGGCACACCGACTGCTCGGAGTGTGTGTCCGAATACGGCACACCCTGCTGGGCCACCAGGTAGGACACAAGAAATTAAGTCACTCACACGTATTTCACTCCTATGGCCGTGCCTCTTCGTCCTGGCGCCGTGCCGCTGTAGTGTAGCATTTTTGTATGCTTGTAAAAACATACTACTACAGTACTCCTCCTGTTGCAGTCCTCCTTCGAACCGAAGATTCATTTACAATCTAGCAAGCAAGCAAGCTAGCGACGACACAGGAGACACGGCAGGGCGGCACAAAGAAGATTGATTGACAGCCAATCAAGGCCCGTAACAGCGTTCATACGCTCTAATAAAAAAAAAAAAGAAGCACTAAAAAAATTCCACCAAACAGCGAATCCACGATAGAGCGAGAGAACACTATATTACAATAGAGTATTATACCAAATTTGAATACATCAATTAATAACTCTAAATGTTTTTGTCCAACAAACGCTGATCCGTCTCGTTTGTTTCCAATCCTTAATTATCTTCAGAGTTACATTTTTTCAAGCTGTTGCCCCAGAATTCTCTTTAAACTCCACCTGCAACTTCAGCTTTCCAAATGCCACGTCCAGCCATAGTGAATGGAATTACAGCCACCGAGTTAAGAACCTACTTGTTCCCCGAGGGAGGAAAAAAAACAAGGCGCCAAGAGTTTTTTCACCTCGACGTGCACTCAACTACGCAACTACTATAGAGCGAAAGCCACTATATGAGGAATTACGGTATTGTGCAACATTTTATGGCAGCTGTGAAATATAAGCCTGAAGTAAAGTGAATTCAATTGTCAAGAACTTGTTTTTCTCCAATGCGCCAGCTTACAAGTTAAGACTGCAAAATGCTGCAGCGTTGACAAAAAAAAGTGCTGTAATGTCGCCCTCCTGTGGTGCTGACGAGTAATGACATGATGCGAGTGAGAAATTAAATTCAAATCTTTTGCCACTTGCACGTTGCTTTTAGCATGTTTGCATGGCATTTGTGCGTGAATGATACAGAAGTTTGTCGGTCAGCTCAGTTTTTTTTAAACGTTTCTATTTGCATTCATTTTTATCGTTCATGTCTTCTAAGGTCACATTGCCACCTTTTCTTTGTAGTTACTTTTTTTTGTTTTGTTTTAATGTCTCACATTTCATGTCGTAGATGAAACAAATATGGGATTTTTGTCCGATCTGTGACAAAAAAGTGAGACATTCCACGGAAATATATTGTCTTCTGTCACAAGAAAAGACAAGGTTGGCCTTAATGTTTTTCATTTTGTTCAAAATGTGAACACTATTCATTCTTTACTCCCCATCTCAACACAAACTCACACTGATTGTCCTTGTGGCTTCTTTCACGTCTCCCACACACACACACACACACGTTGTTTGTTCATGATACAATGCGCACGTTATGACATGTACATAGTGTAAAAAAAATTTCAGAAATTGGGTTTGTTTTACATACTGTATAATTGCCTATATTTTGTTGCGGAAGTGTAACAGATTTATGAGACGAGAGGTTAACATTAAAAAGAAGGACGTTGACGCACACACTTCACCTGGTCTGGTTTTTGCTTAGCATCACAATCGAAAATGAGATAAAATGTTAGGATAGTCAGTAAATATTTATACAGCATTTATTTGTAACTGTCACGTTTCACATGTTTATGTTTGGAAAATTTAAAGCAAAAATCTAATATTTGACCTTCATTTCACATCTTTCAACTTCTAACAAATATGTCTTTTAAAAAGTTAGCTTGAATACATTCAAACATATGACATTATGATATATGAGTATTAGGGCCACATTGGAATAAAAAAAAAATCAGCGATTTCGAGAATGAAGTCGTACATTTGCGAGAAAAGTCACAAAACGTACAAAAAAAAGTTGTAAATTTACGAGAATAAAGTCGCTAACTTATGAGTCACATAAGTCCCCCCCCCCTTTTCATAGCTGTCTCAGGCAGTGCCTGTTACGAAGAAGTATTAAAATAATCTGACTTTTCGAGAATAAAGTCGTAAATTTACGAGGAAAAAATGATAACTTTATTTTGCAGGCATTGCCTGAGACGGCTATAAAAAGGGGAGGGACCGTTGGCATTGGGCATGAGCCGTGGGCGGGGTAAGCAAGGCGGAAGTGAGAAGGGCTAGCCATGCTAATCTGTTTGCTGCCATGTCATAAATAAAAGCTTGCCTGAAGCAAGAGGAACGTTTCCTTCCTTCCTGAAGAGCTATGCTCTACATTCCCTCTGACACGTATGATACGTAATATTACAACTTTATTCTTCTAATATTACGATTTTGTTTCTCGGAAATTTACGAGTTTATTCTTGAAACCTCCGATTTTATTTTTTTTTTTTTATGTGGCCCTGATGCTCCATCGTACAAACATATGCATAAATATATGATGATGTTAACACAAAAAAAAAATCGGAGTGCCGGTTAATGGCACGTAAGGCTGGATGGCGTTGCAGATGAGTTCAAGTTAAACTGCAGCCGGTAGCGGTTATGATTGCGTAGTACACTAGAATGTTTTTCAGAAGGACTACGCTGTGTTAAAATGCTCACAACACCAAAAAAAACAAAGTATAAGTACTCACTTGAAACATTTCTGTCATACTGCTGTCATAGATAAATAAACAACTATGAAATAAAGTGATTTTGACACCAAACACCCCCCCGCCCCACCACCGTGACGTCACTGGTCACTGCGAGAACACGTTGTGGGAACCAGATTCAAACACATGCGGCCATGAACTAAGCAGAGTCAAGAAAGCAAGATATTTACAACAAAAATACAATGGTAGCATTACTGATATTGTGTTGTGATGAGTAAAAAATGGAGTGGACTGCAGCTTCGGGGTGGGAATTTCAGGCATAAATGTCACTTGCTCCTCCTCCTCCAATTCCAGAAAAAGTGACGATTAACTGCTTCAACATTGGAGCGCACTTCTAACACAGGAAATACGCATTCAAAGTTATTTTTCACTGCGAAAATAACAAGATGAACATGTGTTTTGGTGTCATGAGCGCTTTAAACCTGTGCAAAAATCCAGACATAGTCAGTCGGTGGTGCTAGCTAGGGTTTTAGCTGTTTAGGGTTTTTGTAAATGGACAAAATGTCTTTGCAGCATGTACACAGCAATACTGGTTACTAAAACCCGACAATGATTATAATTGTAATGTCGGGCCTTCACACCGCAGTACCTCTGTTCACGTCCACCAATTTGGAATTTTTCCCTGCGTCCTTTTCACTGTCTTGATTCTCTGCAGCCTTGTCTTTCTTGTCTTCGCCGCCTCTGTTAAGACAAGCGACAAGGAAGTTCAATGAGGACCGTACTAACTAAGAAGCGTGTTGGCAGCAGCGGTTCTTACTTCTTCTTGAAGAGTTTCTTGAAGGAGCTCCTGAAGCCTCCTTTGTCGTGCTTGCGGCTCCTCTCGCTGAAAGCGGTCTGGTTGTTCTCCTCGGCCCCGCCCCTCCACATCGGCTCCTCCCCCCAAGGCTGCATCCCGTCCTGGCGAGGAAGTGAGTTAAGAAATGTACAGTTGTATATCTGTTAGCATGTTCGGTTAATTTTGTTGTATTAGAGGAGTGGTTGTAAGTTGTTTTCTGTCATGACCACTCATTCTCTAGGTAACGTGAAGAGGTCAACTTGTGAAAGTAGTCAGTTTCCAAAAAAAAAACTCCCAAAGTTGATCAGATGCTGACATATCGATGCGCTAACTTCACTAGCCCAAGGGAACCTCACTCCATTCTCCAGTTTGTTGTAGTCATTACAGTGGGCTTTGCTAACTTCCTGTTTACTTTCCATTTCTACCTTAGCCTGTCTCGGTAGCAAACTCGTCAGGCCCTCTGCTGGGTGATCCAAGTAGTGAAATTCGTTCTGCTGAAAATTTTTTTTTTTTCATGACTGATTCATTTCTCAAAAAGTGTTGTGAAATGTGTGGTCACCGTGCCCAGCAGCCCGTGAAGGTCCTCGCTCTGCTTCTCGGCGGCGTCCTTCCTGTTCCCGGGGGAGTTGTGGCTCTTTCGAGATGGAGTGGGACACCCCTTGCTGCCCTTGCTGCCTTGGCGCTCCAGCTTGGCGTGGCTGCCCACTCCCACCCTCTGCTCTGACAGGAGACCTCCGTCCATCGCCAGGCTGTCCATCTGCAGGCCGTTCAATGACTGGACGCCAGAAGGGACACGAAATGATGGGCGCGGAATACTTGATAGCTGGCATAAAACAAGCTCACCTTGCTTTTTTTGCGCTGGCTGGCCTGGAGGGGGCGGTGATGATTGTGTCGCATGAGGACAGCCTCATCCGGCGACACGCACCCTCGGTTGGGATGTTTGTTGTATCCGTTTCCGAAGATATCCCGGTTTGTGGACACGTTGGTCACCATGGCGTGGTGCGACAGAGTCACGGGGGATTTAGGACACTTGACAAAGGCGATGTCGATGGACGAGTCGGAAGAGGCGGAGGAGCAACGGTCGAACATGGACACATCGTGAAGGGAGCTTCTGTCCTCCTCGTAGAGACTGTCCATCCCAGGAGGATCCGCAGGGAGCAGGAATTCCTCCAGTGCATCAGCGAGAGCGGAGCCTGGTTGGACCTGACAGAATTCTGACGGTCTTGATGGTGGATGGTGCTGGCAGGGTCGCTCAGACACTTCGCTCTCTGGGATGCAACCAAGACCTGGACGACAAAAGATGGGTACAACGTCAGAGCCAACGTTCTACGCGTGATTCTCGAGTGTTGGCTGCAGACCTTTGCGCTTCCGTGAGTCCACGTCAGGACTGTAGTACTGGAGCTGGGAAGGCCACTCCGGCTCATAAGAGTTAGTTTCAGGGTCCCGATCCCAGTCGTGGACGCGATGGGACTGAATCTGCTCCAGGAGCCGCTGCTTGCTGTATTTGGCCTGGCTGGCCTGGTTCCTGTCAGGGATTGTTTTGTTTTTTTTGTTATCTGCACACAGAAATGTGTATCGTCCTGCCTCTGCTACGACTCGAGAAGATTCTTTTCACACTGCCAAAGCTGAATTGTTGTACCTATCCAGGTATACGCTTATGCAGGGGCCCAGGGGCCCAGGGGCCATTTACGGCCCATGGATGTGTTTTAATGGCCCTCGGCACATGTGTGATTTAACAAGAAAATGAAAGAAAAAAAAAATAAGTAAAAAGATTAAATATTAAGCCAGCAATGTCAGAACATTAAGACAAAAATAGCATCAAGGTGAATAGATATATATATATTAAAGACTGAAATATGTCATTTTTTAAAAAGTTGTACTATTATAAGAAAGTTAAAAAAAGAAAGAAAAATTAGGTTAAAAAGTAAAAGTTATGGTGTTACGATAAAGTCAAAATGTTTTGAGAATAAAGACATTACAAGGAAAAAAATGTATAAAAAAGCTGAAATATTTGTAAATATTTTTCTAAAAAAAAAAAAGGAAAAAGCAAACAAAAAATGCTAATAAAATAATCTAGGAGGAAAAAAAATTCATACTGATAATATGCTTTGTCACAGATAACACAAAAATATAAAAAAGGCTTTGCATTTCTACATGAGTTTTACATTTTCTAAATGTAAACGCGGCCCCTGCATCCTTGCATTTTTCAGTATGCGGCCCTTGGTGGAAAAAGTTTGGATACCCCTGCTCTTAAGCATCTGATGTGCCAATTTTTACAATTTTGCAAAAGAGGCTTCTCATACCACTGTCAACGGTGGAAAATTTCCAGGTTCACTTCACTTGGAAACGCTGCGAGTACCAGAGTAGATACAACACAGCTGTTGTGAGGCCTTCCATTGTCCTCAACAGAAATGCTGTAATCCCCTCTTTGGCGTCATCTCCACCAATGATGTCTTTAAATTCATTTCATGTTTTGTTTTACTTCCTGACCTCTTGACTTCCTTGCGGTTGTGCAGCAGGAGCTCCTGGTTGTGTTGGAGGAGGTGCTGGTACTGACTGGAGAAGGTGCGGAACTGTTGGATGCACACCAGCAGCAGGTAGTAGTCGGGGTGGGCGGCCTCAGTCTGCCTCAGCAAACCCTACATGCACACAAGTTTACGTGCATGTGCCAGAGATGTTCACAAGGCTTGAGTTGAGTCGAGTCTGACGTCTCTCTGTGTATGACTTAAGTCCGAGTCGCAAACTCGAATCTCTGCTATGTACAGTGGAACCTCGGATAGTGTCCGCCCCGGTTAGCAGGTTTTTCCTGTAAATGTCGAAAATTTACTCCAAAATGTTGCCTTCGGTTTACATACTGTACGTTTTCCTGTTAGCGTACAATACGGGACAGACTAAAACGCAATCTAATAATCCTTAATGACCCCAACCCTGGTTGAAATGATTCATCGTAGCGGTCATCTCACTGATTTAAAGGGAGCGTATTCAGCGGGTTCCTCCAGCTGTCTGCAGGGTGCCGACATTCGAACGTGCTACAAGCATTACATCCCGCCTCTTCCTGCTTTTCACTACATAAGCTACGCAGATGTAACACGCACGCGCACTAGTTATGTCAGCTAAAGATGGCAATTTGGCTAAGTTTAGCTACTAATGTTAGCTATCATTGAATGTACGGCCTATCGTAACACAACTTGAATGTCAATTGTTGATGCTTTTGTGTGTGTGTCGCCACGGACATGTACTGTACGTGCGTACCAACATTATTGGTTATTTTATTCGGACCGAATGAAGATTTGCTTTGTATTTATTTTATTCTTATTCAAATTTTTTTTTGTATCTCTCCTATCTTGCCTTGTTTGTTTTAATTTTTAAGTAATTTTATTACGACACTTTTGCAGAGCTGCTGGAAATGTGAATTTCTCTTGGAGATGAATAAAGTACCAATCTATCTATCTATAGTATCTCTAATTTAGCTATTTATGTTAGTAATGCCTAAATGCTAAGCTGTTACTATTTATCTACTGTTACTAAATGCTATTACTATTTATACATAAATGCTGTAGCACTTAGAGATTTGAAATGGAACGTGCACTACAAACAAAATGTATTATTACAATCGTAATTCCATGGATGGTAGAATGTAAGCTTATGAGACAAATAACGAGACAATAATCAGTGAATTGGTTATTTTCCCTCTTTCAGGGAGGTGCCGCAAAGTGAATTAAAAAAAAAAAAAAGAGATATTTTTCCTGTAAGATGATCGATCAATAATAGTGTAAGTTAATAATAATAAACATTGTAATTGTTTATAATTGTATTGCAAAAGTTGTTTATTATATTTTTTTTAGCCTACTTTCAACTGTTGAACCCTCCAAAAGGCGTACACCATAATTGAACGGTATTGTTGATTAATACTCCTTCACGCCAGCATAATGTGTGGTTGAAATTCTAGAGTCCACATTTACTGTACCTCTTTGGTTCTATTCCAGTCCAGTCCAGTCTAGTCCAGTCCAGTCTAGTCTAGTCTTTCAATCAAGTCCGGATGCTTTGTGTGCATGCGTGTCACCTGCAGCAGCAGCAGGTATTCTGGAATCCTCTGCACGGGTTGGAGAAGCAGCGTGTGCAAGGAGGGATTGGATTCGTCACCCATGACGTCGCTCTTCAGAGGACGACGCAGGCCAATCGGAGCAAGGGGCCGGCGCAGGTTTGACCAATCGGGAAGAGGAGACGAAATCGGTTAGAGGCGTTTCTCACTGCACGCACTAAAAGTTCATAAAAACACGCCCCAAATGTCTGTTAAAATGTGATTTAAATGTACTTTAAGTAAAAAAACAAAAAATATGACAAATAGGCTGTGAAACATGTAATCCAGCCTCATGACGTAGAGTTTTGGCCGTATGTCACTTCGCTGTGTAAAAGACACACGCAAATAAATGTGATGTGAGCGCTCGGGATGAAAGGTTCTTCTGGTACTACCTCCAAAGGTAGCATACATTTCCAAGTCAACTTCGCCCCTCCATTACCTGTGGAAGACCTCACAGGTGTCATCCTGCCTCTGTTATGACTCTAGAGCCCCCTTTCACACTGCCTTTAATAACCAACGTCATTTTTTCTGTCTCGCTATTCTGTATCAATAACATCGACATGGCAATTTTCCACCATCACAGGCTAGGGTCAAAACAGCGTCTGTGTAAAAGCAAATACCAGACACATAACGTGACAGACGTATCCAGCTTTGCTGGGTTCTGTGTGAAAGGCACAGTGAATTATGACGGCTTGTTATGTTTCTAATGGGGGCCTTTTACTGTCTATTACACAGGGGCTCGTGTAGCCTCAGGGCCCCGACCGCAGCTCATCCATTTCTGTTTATGTTTTACCTCCAGGAAGGTGGACGACTTGTTGACGTTGGAGGCCAGCGTGGTGACGACGGCCAGACAGTCTGGGAGCTCCTTCAGGTAGGACGCGTACAAGTCCAGAAAGTCACTCTGCACGCAAGTTAAAGTCACACACACACACACACACACACACACACACAGCAGATGACAGTGCTGTCTAGAGCTATCTTGTTTTTTATGTACAATAAGCATCATTGTCTTCCAACTCTGCTGGAATTTGACATTTGATTGTGGATCGGCCACGGCCGCCAAAGTGATTCTGATTCATTCGATATGGAGAGTCATGAGGAGGCCGAAACATTTGACGTCAGCACATTCACATTGACTGGTTGCTTGTGTTTAGATATGATTACAGATACAGTACACGCATACAATAATGTTACAAGCTTAGGTGAACACCACAAGACTGTACTGTAAAGTCTTATTTTGAAATATTTAATATTTATTTTAAAAATTTAATTTGACATTGTTGGATTTTTTTTTTTATTTTGTTCAATATTTGTAACACTTGTTCAAATTTTTTGTTAGAAGATGATATTTTTAGATTTTTTTAAAATGTATTTTGTCTTCTTTAGCGCTTGTTCCCAGGTAATTTGACTGATAAGAGCAGTCAACAAGTACACTGACTAAAAAGGCTGCTTAAAGATGGCTGCCCTGGAAGAGCCAGGCGCGGCTCTGGCTAATATTCAACACTTACTCGTGCATAATATGTATTAGTCAATACATGTTTCATTTAGACCAGGGGTCACCAACATTTTTTCTTGTGAAAGCTACTTTTAGAAAATGAAAATGGCCACGAGCTACTCATTTTTGTAGAAATGATTTTCATACCTTATTTCAACCCAAACAGATCAAATATGCTTGTTTTACCAAAACAGTCACAAAATGCTGGTATCCACAACTCACATTTTATGTTTCACAATACTTTTCTTTCTAGTGTTCTCACATTATTAACTGAAAACCTGAATGAAAAGCCGGCTTGCGGGCACCTCATGTGGTCGTGGGGGGCTACCTGGTGCCCGCGGGCACCACGTTGGTGACCCCTGATTTAGACAATAATGTGTTTCCACTGGCATCAGTCGATGATTGTCTGCATTGTAATGCAGTGGTGTAATGTACTGCACAATACTTGCCTCTTTGCTGGTGAGCTTCATGAATATATCGCCCATGATGCCTTGCCACTGGCACCTGAGGATGCGCTCCTGGAGGGTGTGCAGGAGGTCCACATGCTGCTGGATGAGGAACCTCAGAGAGCTGGGAAAGGGACTGAAAGTAGAAAGTCGTTAGCAAGCACGTTTGGTCAAACCATTGCATAAAAATGCAATCATTAGATGCTGATCCACTGTTGCACCTTACAAAGGTGCTTTTGTGCACCAAAAGCAGCAAATACTGCATTAGCAAGCTACTTATTATATTTAGTCATTTCCTGTGCCCCTCTCTCGGTCCCAGCGCCCATATGCCCACTTTAATGGCATTTTGAAATATTTACTGTGCTCTTGTTTTTACCGTTTGTCTTTGGCAGTGAGCGCCTCCGACCCGTTGAAGGAGATGTTGGCCTTCAGTAAGAGCGACAAGTGAGACACATAGATCCTCTCCGACTCCAGCAGCTTCAGGGCAGCCTGCTGTCTCAGACCTGCACACCACAAACAAACAACAATACAAAGTAAAGAACCACACGTTTTAATGTCCATTAATATGCTTTCAAGGAAAACTGCAGTCTTTTTGGAATGCTGCCCATCATCCACAATCCTTATGTGAGACATGAACACACGTCTTTTTCTTTTCTGGGCATTCTAAAGATATAAAAACAGATAAAAAGAGACAGCTCAGTACTGCACGTAATGGGATACACCTCCAACAAGGTTTTCTGGTTTTATATACATGCTGAAACCGTGTCGTAACAGGTGCATTCTTTGCCATATTTTGCTCCTTTGAAGCATTACTGGAATGTTCTTCCTGGGTGCATTGTTTTCACATGGCATAGAAAGGAACGCCTACACCGAGCATTAACTTTTCCAAATTCAAAAACAAAAACACAGCAGCAGTGGCAGCAGCTCCAATATGTAGCGTTACCTTTTGGCAGTGGCCTGAGGCATTGTGAGCGCAGCGCGCGAGTGTGTGGTGAAGCTAGTCGCTAGCCGGCTAGTAACTGGTAGCTAGCCGGCGTGGCAAGGTGTCAGTACGCCAGTAGCGTAGTTCGATTGGCCTAACAATGTTAATAATAATAATAACAATGTCCCTGTAGCGTTAGCTTGGTTAATATGCACGTCACATTATATGGAAATGGAGCATTGTTGGCGCTTTTTGGAGTTTTTTTCCGCTTCATAGGCGGAATAGGTGTTTCCCGTTACGTGCATTCTTAGCCGCGTCTTTTTGTACTTTTATACCTTTTAGAGTGCACAGAAAAGAGAAAGACGTGTGTTCATGTCTGATACAAGGATTGTAGATGATGGGCAAAATTTTTAAAAACATGTTGACTTTAATGTAATGTGTCCCTATGATGTATTGCAGGGGTGTCCAAAGTGCAGCCCTGGGGACCATTTGCGGCATGCAGCTTGTTTTTATTTTTATTTTTTATCTTTTAAGTATCATTACTACTGGTAAAAATACAGTACAGTTTACACATACAGTAAAATAAAACTAGAACAAATAAACAAGGCAATACATTCATTGATTTGTCGCCTACAACTGTGTTATGTACATTTTTTGACCGACATTTAATTGCTTTTAGGATGTTTGACAAGCAGAAGGTCAGGTTTAAGTGTACTTGCTTTGGCAAAGATCTTTGTGTGCAGCCCTTGGTGAAAAAGTTTGGACACCTAATGTTTTCTCTTTATTTTTTCTCCACGATATTTCTGTAAAAACATGGCCCCTCTGTTTCATTTAATTTTTTTTATTTTAATTTGCTGACGTTTCATTCAATTTCATTTGATCTAATTTAATTAAATGTGATTCAGTATTTCATTCAATTTTATTTTATTTTTTATTTATTTTACTCAAATTGAATTTAATTTTATTGTATTTGATACATTTTCTTTCATTTCATGATATTCCATTTGTATTTTATTGTATTTCATTTTTTTTATTCAATGTAATTTAAATGTTCATTGTAGTTTTAAAACTTGTCTCTCGTATGCGGTTGTGTACATCACACACAATTTTTGCGTATTGTGAGCATATTACATGTTTTTCGTGTGTGTGTTTTGTACTGTTTTCATTTGGACTGTCAGGCATGTCTGTGTCCTCTCTGCCGTTCCTGTCCCGCCCCCACACTGGGCTTTTGGCCGAGGCGGGCGCTACAACAAATTGACAAAGTTAAGTTTATGATTGAATTATGTCACCACGTAGCTTTGAAATCACCACAAACACCGACTCTGTGTAGACGCGCTCCTCTGTGGCGACTCGCCAAAGTAGCGCTGAATGATGCTGAGGTCTGATTGGCCGAGGCGATCGTCCTCTGGTGATGTCAGCACGTCAGACTTGGAATTCTTCCTGCTTTGGGATCCATTTGTATACGTTACAGCAAGAAGCTATCAGTGTGCATTTGGAGCTATTATGATTCATTAATATTAATAATAAAAACTCCATAGAGTCTTGCTTTACCTGTGTGAGTTGCTGGGCTTCTTCAGCTGTTCCACCTGCTGGATCACCTCCCTCTGTCTGCTGGACACATACTCCATGTGGAGCAGGGCAGCACTCAGCTCCTCCTGCAAACACACCGCAGATCAGAGTCCAGATGTGTGTCCGGATGAGTGTACAGACTCATGTTAGGTTATCAATGTGTGTGTGTTATGAATGTCCACCTTTGCATGTCTAAAATAGTTGCCTTCCTGTCTAATATATTACGTTACTCTGCTGCTTCAACTGAGTCAGATGCTCTTCATTAGCTTGCTGCATTAAGAATAGTGTGTGTGTGTGTGTGTGTCTCCCTAGGGTCACTTCATAGTGTCTCCAGCACCTTGAAAGTATTGAGCGAGTTCTTCAGGCCCATAATCTTATCATCCACATCAGTCTGGTGGGCCCGCAGCTTCTCCTCCAGCCTGTGGTCCATCTGACGCAGCCCACAAAGCTCCGCCAGGGAGCCACGAAGTCCCTCACGCAGCTCCGCCACCAGGCCCTGCAGCTGCGTGGCAACATGTCATCAGGACATAGTAGAAACAGTATGACACAATGCAGTAGTACAAATGATGCACATCATTACACATTCCTATAACACATCAATGTTTTTATACGGTGTCATGTTCACAGTGCCATCTGTGGCTTCGGTCTCAGTTGGGCCATGACTGAGTTAGTGAATAAGACCATACTGTCTCTCTGTTTATCCGCCATCTCTCCCTGCGGGTCATGTGAGAGACATCAGGTGGAGGCTGAATAGAAGCATGTGCCTCGCTCTTCCTTTTTGACGCTACCTTCATGTCCACTGCACCGCAGAGATCAGATTGAAGTTGTACTCATGAGTGAGTCTGCCCAAGTGGAACTCGTGTGTGCTGTGTGTGCATGCTATACTGTATAATGGATGCATCGTCTTAGCAAACATTTTCTTCTTCTTATGACGTTTTCTTTCATGCGTTCTATGATGCACTTCCTTCCAGTGCCGTGTGGTTCGTCACTTGTTTCACTTTATTCTTCTTGTCGCAGTAAATACATTGATAGATGACTCAAGCAAAGAATCAACCAGTCAGTCTATAAATCAATAAATCCATTAATAAAATAACCGACCATGAAAGTGAAGAATCAATTCAACCAACCAAGAATTTCCTTCAGAATAAAATATCTAACCAACCAAATAATCAATCCATTAACCAGCTAAACACCAACCACATCATCAAGCCATTAATAAATGTATCAGTCAGTCAAGCAACCAGATACCCTACAAACCAAACAATCAATCCAATCATAAAATAGCAGACAGACACCTGAAGTCTCATTTGACCATCCAAACACCCAAGCAACCAAGTAATTGAGCAATCAACTTATCAAACAACCTACCAGCAAAGCAATCGATCCACTAACATGACATAATCAACCAATCGATCCAACACATCCATCAATTAAATAGTTAACCAAACATATCATTTACTTGACAAACCCAACCACCATCCAGCCCAACCAACCAGTCAATTCATCCAATAATTACTGAACCAACCGAGTAATCCAGTGACTAACAAAACCAACCAATCAATCAACCAAATAAGCAAACAATAATTTATCAATCAGTCAAACAACTGACAAAATCAAATAATCCAATATTTGCATAACCAACCAACCCATCCATCTATCAAACAATCAACCCATCAATTAAATGCTTGCTTAACCAACCAAAGAATCAATCAATCGACGAACAAACGACCTGTTCAACCAAGCAGTCAATCAACCAAAAGATCAAGCAATCAACAAATTTATCACCAACTAATCAACTAAAAACACCAAACGTCAGTCAATCCGTTAATTACATGACCAACCAACCAATCAATCAACCAAATGGTCAAGCGATCTATTAATTGATCCATTGGTCAACCAATCTCTGTCTCTCTGCCTAGCTGTCTATACTGTATATCTGTCTGTCTATATGTCTGTCTATGTGTCTGTCTATCTGTCTGTCTATATGTCTGTCTATATGTCTGTCTATATGTCTGTCTATATGTCTGTCTATCTGTCTGTCTATCTGTCTGTCTATATGTCTGTCTATATGTCTGTCTATCTGTCTGTCTATATGTCTGTCTATCTGTCTGTCTATATGTCTGTCTATATGTCTGTCTATCTGTCTGTCTATATGTCTGTCTATCTGTCTGTCTATATGTCTGTCTATCTGTCTGTCTATATGTCTGTCTATGTGTCTGTCCAGCGGTCTCGCTGTTTATCCAGTTGTCTGTCTGTATAACTTTCTGTCTATTCTTAAAATGAAAGTTATGCAAGGAAGTGTGATGACGAGCCTTGACATCACATCATGAGACACTGAGTTCCATTGAAAGTGGGAGAACATGACGTCTCCACGCCACGTGTCCAACACCTCACTTCTTCCTCTGTCTCTCTTCTCACCAATTTATGTCTTCCTATTACTACAAGCATTCTTTTTTTTATACTAGAAAGATATGTCCATTTGTGATGTCACACCACAACTCATCCAAGCGTGCCTTTTCTGGACATGCTGGAGCAGAAACGGGCCTTCACCAAAGTGTTCCCTCAAAGTTGGAAGCATAGATAATAATACACGACTGGACTCCACACAACCTTCTGATATATTATTTAGATGAAGTGAATACTGTAGTGTAAAAACATGCATGTTAAGGATAATTCCAGTGTCATACAAACACACAATTTAAACAGATAACATAAAGATGTTATTACCTGAGCTACCTCCAGGTTAGCCTCCTCCCCTGTGTCTTCTTCCTTGTCTAAAGAAATAACAACAGATGACATGTACACACGTGTTTGTTTCATGATGCACGTGCAGAAAATACTCTTCGTCACAGCGTCTTCTACACACATTCATCATCATTAGCCTGCTTGGAGGCCTGCATGCATGTGCAAAGCATGATTTAGTACATGTTTGTCTTTCCAGTGTGCGACATTAGCCGCTGCACACAAAACCCCGCTTGTTGTGTGAATGTCAAAGCATGTGAAATACACGCTTAACACTCACGCTGCCCGTACGGGGTGTTTCCCTCGGGAAACGCAATGTAACCGTACTATACTGTCATGTACTTTACTGTACTTTGCTGTAATATACTGTGGGCTGACGTGAACACTGCAAAAGGAAGATACACCGTGTCTTACATTACATTACATTACATTACAACGCTGCTATCAAGATGTGCTGTTAAAAGACACTCGGCTTTTCAGTTTGGAGACATTTCTGGACCTGGAAAAGATGCAATCAGTTACAGTCGCGTGTCAAGCTTGAGCAAGAATGGTTGAAATCCATGGCCGCCATCAAGCAGAACGTCTTTGCAACTAATTATCCATAAGTCATTGAGCATTTGTCCACAACCCATAGCTGATGCCACAAATGTCATTTAGACTTCCATGACTGTGCCTGGGAACACAAACATTAGCCCATAAGAGCAGTGGTTCTCAACTGGTTTGGCTGCGGGAACCACCATCACCCCTCAATGGCGAGTGGCGACCCAAATTGTGGGAATTTTTCCCCATATATCTTCTATTTTAAGGAGCTGTTTTCAACACAGCTGAGATGCTGTCTCTGTATGGCTCGCTCTTCTCCAGCAGATATCTACAGCTGTGTGTTGGACTGTCTCCACTCACTGTACGCTCCTCTCCCACTCAAGCTTGACAGTCGCCCAGAAACATGGCAGGCACCTCACAGCGGCGTAGCAAGTGAATAGCGTAGACAAGAACTGAAGCTGCATTCACAGACATCGGGTCATTACATTATTTTTACATTTTTCCCAGGCAAAGACCAGCAACCCACTGAAAACGGCTCTGCAACTCACTTTTGGTTCCTACCCAGCAGTTCAGAACCACTGCATTAGAGAACATATACTCCTGTTGGTATAATGCCGTTATTTGTCATTTAAAAGGCACGGTACATGGACAAAAGTATTGGGACACGCCTCTTAATCACTTAAATTATCAATAAGGAATCCTTAGCTGCGCCTGAATTTTAGTTCTTCACCCTCGCAAGACACTTTGGACAAGTCTGACTTTGGGGAAGACCCTTTTGTTGTTGCCCGTGCACAAAGTAAGGTCCCTCAAGGCATTCTTAGAGACGTTTTGGTCTGGAAGAACTAGAACCACTCTGTCCCAGCTCCAACATCAGTGACGACTGACCTCACAAACGGGTGACAAAGATGAACATCTCCTCGCCATATTTCAAGCTTTTCACTTTCCTGTATCTGGAATGTGTCCCAACACTCAGGGACATGTCAGTCAAACAAGGTTTTGTTGTTAATATCTGTGAGGTCAAACATAACTACTTCCATGCTTTGATGTTGTCTGTTTATTATTTACGACAACAGTGGCATCATTGCTTTTAGCTGTAGCTTGCATTTTATTCTAAGTTGTACTAGTAATACTTATCTTATAAGTTAGTTTTGTACCTATTTTGTCTCGTGACATGTCTTCTCTAGAGTCCTCTGCTTCTCGCTGACCTTCCTCCATGTGTGTTTCAGTCTTCCTGGTGCAGCGGTGGTTCAGTTCTTCCGATGTCAGATGTTCAGTCCACTGTGCTGTCCTTCTGTCTCTGTGAAGAAGACTGGTTGGACGCTGAGTTGACTTTCCCTCCAAAGCATGTGAGTCCTGTGATTTGTCTTGTGTGCACAAAAAGCTCCTTGTGTGCAGCGAGACATCACACAGTGTCTTCATGTCCCTGCACTCACACTGCATGTCGACTTGGTCTGCCTCACTGTCCAAATGTATTTGGAGACAAAGAGCGTCTTACTCCAAACTTTAGGAAAATCAAACATTCACAAGTTTTGCAGGCAGGGCTTGAAGGAGTAATATTAGCAGTCAAAGTACTTCCTTCCCTCGTTTCAGGTTTTTCTTCCTTCCTTTCTTTCTTTCTAGCTGTCCTCCAACTTTACTCCCTTCTTTTGTTCTTCCTTCCTTCTTTCCTTGTGTCATTCTTCATTTCCTCCTTTCTTCCTTCCCCACTGCCTCCCCTCCCTTACTTCCTTGTCTCCCTCCCGCTTTCTCCTCCTTTCTTTACTTCTTCCCTTCCTTTTTAATGCCTTCCTTTGTGCCCTCTTTCCTCTTTTCCTTCTATTTCCCTCCTTTTGACCTTCCTTCATCCCTTGATTTTTTCTTCCTTCGCTTCTTTCTTTCTTTCTTTTCCAAACTTCCTCCTTTATTTTGTTCTTCTGTCCTTCCTTGATTCTTTCTTCCTCCTTTTTGATTTGGTTCCTTTTTTTGTTTTGTCCTTTCTTTCTACTTTCCTTCCTGCTTTCTATTTTTATTTTTATTCCCTTCCTCTTCCTTTTTCATTTATTCCTTCCCCCTTCCTCCCATCCTTTCTTCATTCTATGTGGGGACTTAAAAGTGAAAGCAGATGTTGTTCTGAGCTTCCGTGCGGCAGCGGGTGCTGCTCCGCTGGTCTGCACTGCTTCAAAGCAGTCACACGGGGTCAGTGTGGAGTCAGCTCCCGTGGCACACGAAGAGCATAGTGGATCCACGCATCCATGAATCACACAACCGTGAGGTGCGATGCCACGGGGGTGGATCACAGGGCGGCATCTAAAACGCAAATGTTTCTTAATCTTCACGAAATGACTAATTACACTCGAGTCTCATTCGGACTCGGCCAGTTACCTGTCAGTGTGTCAGAACGTGTGATGGAAGAATGTTGTGTGGTAAGTTAAACAAGTAGCCCTAACTGCAAGATAAAAGGTGGAGGCTGGAGGCGAGTCCAGATGTAATTATTACGCTGTCTAGGCTTTGAGAGGCGCTGGCCGAGATTAAATATTACAATTATTTTATTTTGATGAAGTGATGGCCGATTTTAAATGAACAAACCAAGAAACGTGTTTATGTGTACTTCAAAACTTAATGAAGGTGTTTTCACTCACTTCACATCATAGGAGGAGGAGAAACAGGATCAGCCCCTCAAAGCTGAGGCGCTTGTTGTTGTTTTTTTAATGCCAATCTTCAGTAAAGACACAACTGCTACCTGGTTGATGCTTTTTCTTTTTTGTTTTTGCACGTTTTAATTTGTGTTTTGTTGTGTGGTGTTTTGTTGATGTTGTGTTGTTTGATTGTAAATAGTGAGAAATGTGCATGCAGAGACCTTGTCTATTGAGACAGGTTTTTGTTTTTGTCCTTCCATCCATCCATCCATTTTCTTCCACTTATTTGGGTCCGAGTCACGGGGGCAGCAGTCTCAGTAGGGAAGTCCAGACCTCTTCCAGCTCCACCGGGAGGACACCAAGGCGTTCCCAGGCCAGCTGTGAGACATAATCCCTCCCGTAAACATTTGATATCATGGATTTTTTACATTAGTAATTCATTTTACACAATACACATAATTTGGTAATTAATTAAGACAAAAAATCTGTGGAGCCACATGGGAGTCGAAAGAGCCGTCTCTTTTCAGTGAGCCGAGCGGAAAGAATGGCTCTCTGAAAAAAGCCAGAATTTCCATCACTAATGTCCACCTTTCTTCTTCGCTTCTTATTCTTTCCCTACCTTCTTTCTTGGTTTTTGTGCATAAGAGGACCTCTGCTGGTCAACATTATGGATGCACCTTCAACAAACACAACGCAAGGCAACTACAACTCTTATTTAACACATTACGATCAGCCCTCGTTTATCGCGGACAATTGGTTCCAGACCCGACGGCGGTAAGTGAATTTAAGAAAGTGAAAGTAGGATTCAATATTAATAAATGGAATATTTTGGTGGGGCCGCACGGTGACCGAGTTTTTACATGTTGGCCACACGATCACCAGATTGGGAAGACCTCAAATCTCCGCTTGGGCATCTCTGTGTGGAGTTTGCATGTTCTCCCCGTGCGTGCGTGGCTTTTCTCCGGGTACTCCACTTTCCTCCCACATTGTGTTTGGTTAATTGGCGACTCTAAATTGTCTATAGGTGGGAATGTGAGTGTGAATGTTTTTTTGTCCATACCCCGCCTTTCGGCCAAGGTCAGCTGGGATAGGCTCCAGCATACCCCCGTGACCCTAATGACGATAAGCGGCATAGAAAATTGATGGATGGATGGAAAATTTTCGTTGTTACAACATAGAAAACCTGTTTATGGTTTTAACGTTATTAGAGCCTCGGAGACATGAAATAACACCCCTATAGTCACCTTTACACTCCTATTATTCTTTGTTTACAACACGTTGCTCAACTGTAATGGCTACGGGATCACTGCAGGGACGTGAGCCTCTCCGATTCACTTTTTCTAAACTTGAGGAAGGGTTTTGAATGGAGTGGGGAAGAAGGACAAAATAAGAAGCCAAAAACTTACCACTTCCATACAGAATGGGAGAACTTGTTTTCACTATGTTATGTCGGACATGCCACAACTGACTCCATGCAGTGTGAAGGTAGTTTAATCTAACGTCATGTCTCATTACTGACTCCTAGTGACCAGGATACTACATATCATTAGTCTTTTTTCAAGATTCAAGATTCAAGAGAGTTTTATTGTCATGTGCATGGTTTTGACTAATAATTTGACTAATAAGCCATAGTCAACCACTAAGTTCATTCATTTTTGGGGGGAAAAAAACGAGATTGAATGAGGGAGCGATGTTTGAACCGCGATAGCAAGGTACGTCTGTGTATGTATTCATATTATATGACTTTGTTAGGTAGCTCAGTTTGGCCGTATGTGTGAGTTACGTGTGAGTGTGAGTGTGTGTGAGATGCTGAGGGAGGATTTCCTCTGTGGTTGGCATCCCCGTCGGAAAAACACACAAAGAAGTGTAAAATGTGTGTGTTTTTAGAATAAGCTTCAAGTTTGGTCTTCAGTGACATTGTACTATTCGTGTTGTGTGATGATGTGTACTTGTTGCGCACTTGTTGTGCTGCTGCTGACGTCACAACACCGCAGTGGTCTCACACGGGACACACCTGCAGTGTCACCACACGTGCATGTCTTGGCTTCACACTGCAGCCCGCCAGGTGCAAACACTCATGTGTACATGTGTGGCGTGTGTGTGTGTGCCTGCCTGCTTTACCACATTATGCACACACACACACACACACACACACACACACACACACACGCGCACCTGTGGCATCTCAAACATACGATGCTCTGAGCTGAGGGAGGAAAAAGCAGCAGCGTTGTTCCCTTCCTGAGTGATGTTACACCATGTCAGTGCAGTGTGTGTGTGTCCTCTGGAAGTGTCTAAAAAGAGAAAACAATCACAGCATGACTGAGATTTTTATGAACAAGGTGGGCCATCTCCTGTTGCAGTACCGCTTTGTACCGCTGGAGGCAATAGTCAGCCATGCTTGACATTGACAATCAAACGTGAGCAATATCTTTGCATTAATTTCTTTCAACACATCTCTTGCACTGGGTGTCGCACACACACACGCACACCCACACACACACACACACACACACACACACACAGCTAACACCTCCCCGCCAAACCACTAACTCCACAGCATGTGCACGTATGTCTTCTTTTTTTCACATTTCTAATATGAATATGTCAGTTGTCAAAAAAAAAACAACCCACACGCTGTTTCACACCTTTGAGACCATAACCTTTCCAGCCTTTCCTCCTCGTGCCACACACATATGCGCATACACACAGACACACAGTGGAAAGTTGAAAAAAAAAAGGTTTGATATTTTCTAGCAAAACTTATTTGTTTTAAATATATATATATATATATACATATATATATATATATATATATATATATATATATATATATATGTATATATATATATATATATTTAATTTATTTTAGAAAAAAAATGCTTACTGGAAGAAAAGTAGAGAGAAAAAGTCTTATTTTTCAAGACAAAATGGGTTTTTTTTTCAGAAAAAAAGGTTTTATAAGCTAAAGAAAAATAGCAAAATAGCAAATGTGTTACAAGAAAAAATATGTAATCTTGCAACAACAACAAAAATTGTAACCTTGCAAATATAGTCATACTTTTTTGGGAAAAAGTAAAAAAAAGAACAAAGACGTATAGTTTTGCAGAAAAGCCACAAATATAAAAAAAAAAAATGTTTACGTTCTTGCGAATATTTTTTTTTTAAGTTACCTGTTTTAAGAAAAAAAAGGAAAAAAAGGAAAAAGACAGAAAAAACATACACGACTCTAATTTTTAGAAAGAAAGTCATAATTTGATGAGAATAAAGTTATGTATATATCGTTAAATTGTACCTTTTTGAGAAAAAAGTTGTATAAGTTTACAGTAGATTTCTGATTTTCACATGGTCTATGTTCTGGGACCACCAGCAAATGGCGAGTAATTGCAACACCCATAAAAATGTGTACTTTTGAGACGAGGGGATATTGAGGGACAAAGTACATAATCTTGCAAGAATAAAGTCGTATTTGTTTCAAAGATTAAGATTGAATTCCACCTTGAAAATTCATATTTTAACATGTGAAATTCAAAATCTTCCTTCCGCACGGCATGCATTCATCTGAGCCGATTATAAACCACCATAGACATTTTTGGAGAAAAATGCTATCATTTTTTTCCCAAAAGGCTATGACTTTATCCTCTCAGGTAATCCCTCGTTTATCACGGTTTATTGGTTCCAGACCTGACCATGATAGGTGAATTTCCTCAAAGTAGGATTCCTTCCTTATGAATGGAGCATAGAAAACTTGTTTACAACCTTCTAAATACAATTTTTAGCATTATTAGAGCCCAGTAGACATGAAATAACACCCGAAGAGTCACTTTTGCACTCATATTACCCAGTATAGTAAACATAATAATAGAAAATAACACATCTTAGATAGACATAGACTCACACGTTTGCGTTGACAGCACACTCAGTGGCTATTGTATTGTATTGTATTGTATTTGTATTTTATTTATCCCACAGCAGGGAAATTTACTTGTTACAGCAGCAAGCAAGACACGCAAGTAAAGAGTACAATGTAAAGAAATGCATATTGACTACAACATGGTTCAGGTGGTGCAGGTGTTATAGAGCCTGACAGTGTTGGGGTTTTTTTGTTATTGTCTCATCAATCTAACATTACTGCCACCTAGTGACCCGTGTAGAATATTACTCTGCTGCCGCTGTTTGTGGTTAAGAAGAAACTCACAAAGCATTTCAATGGCTTTATTAACAAGCAGAGAACACATATGCAGTGAACATTCACACAGGAGCTGCTGTCGGCCACAACTCACGCCAGTCACTCCCACTCTCCACACCGCTAACCATGCTAACACTCCGCTAAACACAGTCAACTCTAGCTAGCAGACATCACACACATCACTTCCCAGGCCCCGCTTCTTAAAGGTACACACAAGTCCCAGATGTTACACTACATATCTTCTAAATGCCTTATATTTGTATTTTCAATTTTATGCTTGAATTGCTTAAGTTATACCAACAATACGTAAAATTGGATTAAATATGCAATTTGTTGTTTTTTTTTTACAAATAATAGGCCGTAGTCAATCACAAAACTGTGATAATTTAGTAATTAATTTATTTTGAAAAACCCTGATAGATTGAGGCGGCAAAATTTGAACCACAAAATGGCGTGGGCCGACTGTATGTATGTTTTCAGTGTAAAACATGATTAGTCCATGCTGGCATTTTGTCTCATGGCTCCATTCTGACCTTTGACTGGATCAGTTTGTGTGCTTTAAGTCCCCACCCACCGCCTCCCACCCCCCTGTGAGTTTCTGTATTGTTACCGTGGAGAAGTTTGCTTTAGCCTTCCTGCGTTTTGTACAAACTGTGCACGTGGGGTGTGCACGTGTTGGTGTTTCACATGTCATTGTGTTAACAGTCCATAGCAGTATGTGCATACATCCAAAGTTTGTGGTTGCGTACCTCTTTTTTTTTTTTTATTTGCAATGTATTTTGATTTTAAGGACCTGACTAACATCTGCGGAGGGTGGGGGACACCTGCACCTGCAACCCCCTCTCTGCCATTTTTATGCATCCATCATGTGAGATCTACTAAAAAAAAAAACAAAAAACATGCACTTGAAAGTAAATGTAGCTGATGTGAATCAGGTGACAAAATGTCAGCAGGTCGTGTCATTTAGGCGAGTTCCTTTTTTCTTGTGTTTTTTTGCGACAACAGCAGCTGCTTTCTGTTTTGTGTTGCGCACGTGCGTGAAATAGGAAGGCGACACTAACTTGTTGGCATAGGTAATGATTAGCATTCAAGTCGTGGCTGCATACAGGAGCTATTTAACAGTCTCATTTACAAAGTATGCTGTGCAGCTGGAAGTGTGTATGTGTGTGTGTGTGTGTGTTTGTGGGAGGGGGGGTGTTTGTGCATGTGTGTGTCATTGTCTGCACAGTGACGCCACTCTGTCACTGTTGTTTAATCACACCAAAGTGAGAACAACTGTACTAGCACGCCTCGAGAGCGCTTCAGCACATGAACGAATGCACTTTACGCCGCACATATAATATAACTAAAGACTAGAGTCATCATTTTCGAGGAGAGAAAGTACTTTTTTTCCAAGTAAAGAATTGTATTTGGGCCACACGGTGGCCGAGTGGTTAGCATGTTGGCCACACGGTCAGGAGATCGGGAAGATCTGGGTTTGAATCTCCGTTGGGCATCTCTGTGTGGAGTTTGCATGTCCTCCCCGTGCGTGCGTGGGTTTTCTCCGGGTACTCCGGCTTCCTCCCACATTCCAAAAACATGCATGTTAGCTTAATTGGTGACTCTAAATTTTCCGTAGGTATGAATGTGAGTGTGAATGGTTGTTTGTCTATATGTGCCCTGCGATTGACTGGCGACCAGTCCAGGGTGAAGTCAGCTGGGATAGGCTCCAGCAAGTTTTATTGCTGTTATATCCGAGTTATATTAAGTAAAATGTAATTGTTGTTCGTAAAAGTTTTTTTTTGTTTGGTTTTTTTTACAAGTCAAGTAGAATTTTTGGGAGAACATAACTTCTGAGAATAAAAGTTGTATTTTTCCAAAAAAAGTTTTATTTTTCCAACAAAATATCCTTTTTTTTAACCTAAAAAGTAAAAATTATTAATTTTTTTTTCAAAAGTTCAAAGAGTCAAAAAAGTTACGAGCAGAGGAGGTACAGCAGGTCATCCAGAAACCTCCATGCCAGTCACTGCTGTTGTGTCCTTGGGCAAGACACTTGAGCCACCTTGCCTCCAGTGCTGCCCCCACTGGTCTATAAATGTGAATGAATGTTTGGTAGTGATCGGGGAGGTCTTTGGCCTGAATTGGCAGCTACGTTTCAGTTAGTCTATCCCAGGGCAGCTGTATGTACAGATATAGTTTACCACCACCAGTGTGGAGAGAATGAATAATGGTGAAGTGCTGTGGGTATCTTGATATCCACTGTATAAATCCAAATTATTATTATTGACATTAATGTAAGTCAAGTAAATGGAGCTCTGTCTCTCTCTGGCCAATGGAGTGTGGACGTGCTGGTTGAAGCTTTTCATCTGCAGCGGAGCAGTGCTGCAAAAGAACCTTTTCTTCGTGTGTGCCTCATAAACTGAAGCACAATGGGTGGTCAGGTGACCACAGACTAAACCATGTTGCTTGTGTCTTTAAGTGGAGCGCCATAGAAGGGTCGTTGTGTTTACTGTACTTATTCTTGTGTTACTGATAAGTGGTGAATTGTGTCTTTCCCAAAATGAACTGGAATGGTAAAATGCTTTTTGTTTTTGTTTATTGGTTTGCCCCAATGAGGGCTTTTCAAACTTGGGTTACTTTTTATACTACTGTTTCAATTAGGGTTAGGGTTTCGAACGACGGTTTTAAATTAGGAATTCAAACTTAGGTTTGGGTTTCAAATTAGCGTTTCAAAGTTTGGTTAGGGTTTGAAAGTAGAGTTTCAAACTCTGGTTAAGGTTTCAAACTAGACTGTCAAACTTGGGTTAAGGTTTAAAATTTGGGTTTCAAACTCAATTTCACATTTTAAACTACAGTTTCAAACTATGGTTACAAACTCTGGTTAGGATTTCAAATTTAGAATAGGGTTTGAAACTCGGGTTAGGGTTTCCAACTACGGTTTCAAATTAGGGTTTCAAACTTGGGGTGGGTTTTAAACTAGGATTAGGCTTTCACACTACGGTTTGTAATTAGATTTAGGGTTTGAAATTAAGATCTACGTTTCTAATTAGGGTTTAAGATTATCGTTTCTAACAACTGTAAAGTCCCAAGTTAGGGTTATTGTTAGTGTTTTAGTGTTGTGGTCCTATGGAGATACTGGGCACAAACAAAAAGACTGTTTAGCATTTACAGTTTAACATATTCCCACACTAACGAATAGATCAGTATTGATTACATGTAAATGATATTGATGTTCTCAGCCTTTTGTCTCTCTTCAGTGTGTGTGTGTGTGTGTGTGTGTGTGCGTGTGTGTGTGTGTGTGCATGTGTGTGGAGAGTTGTGGGAGTTGTTCGGCTCATGTTCTCCCGTGACCAAATTCTAGTGTGATGGATAGACGAAAATATAACAATACCAATAATAAAATATACCAATACTTTTTTCCATATTACACCTTAAGTGTCAAATGTTTATAAGTGGAACCTCCATGATCTGTTCCGACATTTCCAATTAGATCTCGTGTCAAAAAGAATATTTTCAAATCAAATATCAAATATTTTAAGCAACAAGCTAACACAGCATTTGCATTGACAAATACTTCTATTTACTTATCGGTGCTTGCACACATTTTTGCCAAGTTTGGAGAGATGTGTCAATCAAGGGGCTTTGCACTATGGATGTATGGATGGATGGATGGATGTTGGATGGATGGATGGATGGATGATGGATGAATGTTGGATGGATGTATGTTGGATGGATGGATGGATGGATGTTGGATGGATGGATGGATAGATGGATGTTGGATGGATGGATGGATGTATGGATGGATGGATGTTGGATGGATGGATGGATGATGGATGAATGTTGGATGGATGTATGTTGGATGGATGATGGATGAATGTTGGATGGATGTATGTTGGATGGATGGATGGATGAATGTTGGATGGATGGATGTATGTATGTTGGCTGGATGGATGTTGGATGGATGGATGTATGGTGGATGGATGTTGGATGGATGGATGTTGGATGGATGGATGGATGTTGGATGGATGGATGTATGGTGGATGCATGTTGGATGGATGGACGGATGTTGGATGGATGGATGTTGGATGGATGGATGTATGTTGGATGGATGGTTGGATGGATGGATGTTGGATGGATGGATGTATGTTTGACGGATGGATGTATGGATGTATGCATGGATGGAAGGATGGATCGATGGATGTTGGATGGATAGATGTTGGATGGATGTATGTATGTTGGATGGATGTATGGGTGTATGCGTGGATGGATGGATGTATGTTGGATGGATGTATGGGTGTATGCATGGATGGATGGATGGATGGATGGATGTTTACTGTCACTGCACACAGTATAGAACAAAACTTAGTTTGGTGGCTCCACTTCCATTTCTAACAACATGAAGACATGTCAAAATGTAAATGTTCCAAATGTAACAGATACTTGTATAAAAATATAGATATATAACATATAGAATGTTAAATATTGAACAAAAGGTGTTCTTTCAGCTAATCTTTTTGGCCTGTGTCTAAACAATAAATACATTCTGTTGACTTTATTTTTGCCAGTGCCTTACAGCATGCTTGGGGATATGATGCGCTCTTTTTACACATCCGAAAACACTGTAAGAATGCCACTTTCATATAATTGGCATCTTTATTTTACAGTATAATGTAACATGAATGTCTACATCAACAAACGTTAACCGTAGAATCGAATGGAATCGTTTGTACACTGCATTGAATCGTTCTGTTTTTAAAACATATCTTTTTCGAATCGTATCGTAACCCGTGTGTCTGGATTTTCATCCAATCGTCTATCACAAACAGACTGACATCCCTAAGACATACACAAAAAGTTAAATACATACAACGGAGACATACATACATGCATAGGTGCTTGCATACATTGATAACTACGTACAGAAAAGTAACTAACCCTTACATACACAGATACTGTAGACAGATACATACATAGATACATACATACATACTGTACATACATACAAAAAAATGAAGCCATTTAAGACATAAATAAGACTTGTGCTCGTGTGTGTTGGCTATAAATGTGTTCCAGACGTGTGGAGGACAGGAAGTGACATCAGGGGTTCACCGATGGGTTTTAGCTTGGAGTGGATTACGGCCGCAACAGTAGCCCATGTTATTATTATGATGATTATTATGTTATTACTGTACATGTTGTGAGATAATTCAAACCTACAATAAAAGCCTGTTGTTGTGGCGGTTAAATTGGATGCTTGTGTGCCCTGTGACATTGTGTGGAATACCACATGACATCACATTTTTTAATGCATCCTCTGAATGCCTTGTATTTTAGTTCAGAGTGATTTTTATTCTTGAAATTGCTTAAACATGCACATATCTTGACAATGACAGGCCATATATTAATCAATATATGTTTGAAAATAGAGTGAAACCACAACATTTGAACCACGCTGTGGCGAGGGACGACTTTATTCCAAGTAAAACATTAATTTAATTATATTACTAGAAAAAGTTGCCAACTTGTGGCCTATCCATTGTAATTTACCATACATGAAAAAATGGCTATGAATTTATTAAGAAAGCATATGGATAATTTTAGACATGGATCTTTTTGTGCAAACTTTTAAAAAAAATCAACATTTATTTAACATTTATAACAAATTTATAAAAACATTTATTTATCTAAGAATTGTATTAATTCTTTTTTTGCTTTTAAATAGTATGTATTAAATGTAAATACAATTTTACACGTCACTGTAAATATTTGTTAAAGCCGTTCATGCAAGAATAACAAACCCAGAAGTGGGGTGTAAAACGTATTGCAATGACAGGTTGGGCTGCTAGGGGGCGACAGAGAAACCAAAATGAGCAGACGAAAGAGAGAGCGCCAGAGAGAGGGAGAGAGAGAGAGAGAGAGAGAGAGAGAAAGAGAGAGCTCCAGGAGTGGGCTGTTGTTCTGCAGGGGGGAGGAGCGTCCACTTAATGAGAGGACCTCAGAAGATCTCCCGCAGTACAGCGCAGACAGCAAGCAGACAGCGAGGAGAACGGGTCAAGAACAAGAGAAAGGAAATATCCGAGACAAAAGAGACGCTGGTTGGACTTTGTTTACGTCCTCCGACACTCTGGATTTGTTGACAACTTTTTGGATTTACTTGTTTTTGAGGTGTCACTCACATTGGAACTGAAAACTGGTCGTTTGTGGACTTTTGTTGTTCTTTGAAGACATTTGATTGTCCTCACATCGGGTGTTTACGCAGCTTCTCGCGCAGTCATGTGTCACCACTGACATGCACAGTACGTCCAGGTGAGTCTCTCAGTATATCATGTCCTTATGAAGACATTTATGCATAGTTGTAGCTTTATAAAGTTGGGCTCGCCGGTCCGTCAGCTGTCACGCCGCAGTGGAAGCGCGCCAGGTTTACTTCCCAACTCAATTAAGATGAATATTTTCAATATATTTGGCTCTTGAGGCGTACTTTTGCTTGTTTTTGGCGTGACTGGATGAAGAATGCGCGTTTTTTAACTATTAACCCAATAATTCGCCCAATTAATCGCATATAAATACAAAACCAAAGTTTAAAAAAAACGAAGAAAAAGACCATTTTAAACGTGTGTAAAAAGTGACGCCGCTTCTTGTTTTTGAGGTCACCGAGTTCGTTGACCCCGTCGTTGGTTGTTGCGTGACGTCACAAATTGGAGCAGACTGGTTCACCTGCATGTTTTGGTGCGTCTCCACAGCCTTGCAAAGACAATAATTTCACACTAAAGCGAGGGAGGGAGCCGGTAGACGCCGGTTTTCGAGTGTATGAAGTGGAGGGAATCGCTGCAATGTGTGCGTTGTCCTGCTGGGGGCGCACAGAGCTCACTTGGCTGCAATTCGGCAAGACGCGCAAGCCAGTCTAGGACAATACAACAACGCAATAAATGCAAATAATAATAATAATGTCAAAAACAGAGTCCATAAAACAAATTTCTGACATTTTCACACAAACACGCTTGTGTCAAAATGTGTGCAGCAGGACAAATTTAGTGCATAACGAGTCAGAAATGAAATAATAATCTGATAATGTCCGGCCATTTTGGCACGCAGGGAGTCATTATTTGTGGCAGTGAGTCAGCCGAGGAAGTCACTTCAGTCTGGACAAACAGGAAGAGATGCATTTTTTCTGTATATATTAACTGGACCCTTTCTGTTTTTTCATCATGCGTAAAAACTGCTCCAACTGAGAAAGTCCACTGCTTTCACCGTGAGGGTTGATCATAAAAATGAAAATTAAAGTGCGCCAGCTGTAATAAATGACAAAAAGACATTATCAAGAGTGACAGACTGACACGGGCATGTGACGCAGTTTAAAGTTGCTTCCCTTCGCGTGACTCTCCAGAAATCCAAGCAAAACCGCCTTTAACTGGGAAGATTGTAAAATGGAATTTCAACCTGCAACAGGTAATACGATTAGTTTGCATTCGGCGGTGAAACGAATCCGATTGAGGGCAAGGGCACGCCGCTGCCGAAGTGGGAAAGCCGCAGCGTCAACAGGTTGACTCTACCGTTGTGTTCCCCCCAACAGAGCCCATGGGACCGCAGTGACCACAGAGCCGAGTGCAGGACGTCCCCGTCCGGAGTCGACCGAGAGCCGCAGAGAGCAGGGTTCCGGCTTCTGCTGGCCCGTCGCCGAAGAGGAAGAAGGAGGAGGAGCACCCAGAGGGGGCACGCCGCGGTCGCCGTCTCGCCGCCGGAGCAGCGTGGCCCCCCTGACTCCGGAGCGCCGCGGCGTGTTCGAGACCAGATCCACATTCCACTTCCCGTGCCGGCGCTCCTCCAGCGGATACTTCTCCGAGGGGGACTCGCTGCCCACCTCGCCGCTCTCCCCGCGGGCCCCCACGGCTACCCGGGCTACGCAGACCCCTAGCCCATCCGCCCAGGTGCTAAAACACGCCCTGCTGCGCGTAGCCGAGGTCCAAGGTGAGCCCCCGCAGAAGCAAACGCACAGCACAACCTTAAACAACCTATTTTCTTTCTGCAGCGTTCAATCACTGCAACACCGGCAACGTTGATTTACACTAACTTCAAAAATGGAAACAACAAAATAGCAAAATGTTGCATATGATGTATTTACTTGTAGCCTATTAACACAGCTGTTATGCTAAGATTAAGTGTTGTGCTATTTAGCTGTATTTATCGTAAAATCTGAAACCACGCCTAAGTCACAACAGTCCAATGTTTTAAAAGTGGCATCGAATGTGCCAAAAGTGGCTATTTTATAGTAAAAAAAATAATTGGTGGGGCACTGACCACCATACTAGGTCAAACTAACAGGACAGGCAACAAAATAATGGGCGATTAATTTTACAACTTTGCAACCGTCATAAATTCAAAGCTAACAGGCAGGTGTAGCGGTGTGCTTATAGATAATCGCTAGCATTCATTTTACAGTAACTTTGTTTGGCCAAATGTTGCTATATAAGCAGAATTTGTGAAGGCGACACTGTCCCACACAGCAGAGAAATAATCGGGAGAGTCGGCAGTAACACAGTAGGACCCACAGTAAAGAAAGGACTGTGAGAATGTATGACACAATGGTCCAAATGCAAAGTTGTCCACGTGATTCACTGTGAAAGTGGAAGTGAAACTGAATTATAGCTAGCAGCACAGCACTGTAGAATAACATAACTGCGCAGTTTCCCTCTTCACGGGGCAAAATTGTTGCTAGGCAGACTTGGAAATCCCCATTAATAAAATGTCCCAATGTGCTACTTTATGCAGCATGCAGCCAAAAAGTACAGGGAGGGTTGGCAGGAAGACACTCCATTAACAGACAATCCCACACAGAAAAAAAAGAGCCATTTTAAAACTTGACAAGTGCAATCAAGTTTACACATCATGGCCATTTGTTGCCAGGCAGATTTAATCAATTGTGGTCTAATAAAAAAAATTGGCATACGCGGTTTTGCTGGCAGCTTGGGGCAGAAGGCTTTACTGCCCACTGCAGGACTAGAATGCAACAGTAACAGTCGTAACATATTGTTTGAACATTTATGGCTGTGCTGAACATGTTCTTCGTAGTCATACTGTATTTGTGGAAAGTGCGTCGATACCATTAGCACCCCCTATAGGACTGGAGTAGAACAGAGTTAATCTCAGTTTATACAAGTAATTGTTACAACATTGTTTTTTGCTTTTCAAAGTTACATCTTATGATGCCATGTCTCCTTTTAATTCAGTGGTTTGGCAGTCCATATTTACCATTACTGCCCCCTACAGGACTGGAGTAGCACAGTCTTGATTGTCAGAAAATGTACATGCCTTTTTTTTTTTTTTTTTACTTTTCTTTGATGTTTAAGTTTGGCCATATATCCGTTTCATCATTGATTTGGCAGTCCGTAGTTACCCTTAGGACTGGATTTTAACACCAAAATGCCTTCTGCACTGTTTGCTGCTGTTTTGTTACATTTGACTTCCGTCTCATGATGCTAAACTAGCCGCTAAGCTAACAGGGAAGCACGTAACACTATCTGCTGGTATTGTTTGGTCTTGGAAAGCCATTCCTGTTATCTTTGTAAAGGCAGAATTGTTGATAAAAGCGCTTGTATTGGATCTCTTAAGATTATGCAGGTTTACCTAAGCAAGTATGGAACCCATCAAAATGCTACGGTTAAAATCTCGGCACTTGTGCTTTTTTTTTTAAATTCTAGCAATGATTAGCTGGTGTTTTTATTTGTGTGTGTGTGTGTCATTTTCAGGAGTCAAAACATGGTTGTTCATTAAGTATGCTGATCCAGATGGACTTTAGCATGCATGTGTTGCAGTCAAAACAGTGGTGCTGGTCTTTTGTGAGGCGCAGACACAAGCTATTCAATGCTCATTCATTCAGCTCATCAGATAGCACTGACAGGGGAGATAAACACACCAAACACACACGGACACACACTAGCTAGTCGTCTGCCTGTCTCCGTCATCGAGATCATCTGTGACCGGTTAGGATCCTTTTACAGCTCTCAAGGCGACAACTTCCTCCTCCTGTGGCAGGAAGATGCATCAGCAGACGGTTTCCTCCGCTTGTTTTGATTTATTATGCTCCTTCAAACCAGAAGCAGCCTGCCTGCACCCGGAGACGTCCTCCACTGGAGACGCTCCACCCGAGTTGTGTAATTACTGGCCGGGACCGCCTGCCCCCGCCGCCTCACCTCTTAACTTTGATGAATGGCGGGACTAATTCGCCACGTTAATGAATAACTGCGACATGCCAGGGCTTTGCAAGGCACAAATAACACTTAGTGTCCAGCGTGTTACTTTTACGATCATTTTATTGAGAATTAAGTGTTTTCCTTTTCCCGTCTGTTTCAGAAAGTTCTTCCAGGTTTTCTAGCACGAGGCTACGAGACGCAGCGGAGGCCATGCAGGCTGTGGAAATCGGACAAGAGCTTCAACACATCGGAGATGACTACAACAACTATATTCTGAGGGTAAGTGGACTGCAAGCAAAGACAATAGATTAGCAAGACTGCCCACTTAGCCGAAAACGCGTATCATGCAATGGAGCAGAAAGTCTGCCATGTTGATAAGAAAGCGAGCTGGGCACGGATAGGCGCACGGCAGGGTACAGTGTATTCACTTGCACTGAGCTGTGTGTAAAATAAGGACACGTGTGCCGTGTACACTTTGATGAAATTAATGAATGTTGTTTATCGAACAGATTGAATATATATGTATACACTCCTAATCACAACTTTCAAAGCAGCTGAAAACTTTTAGAATATTTGAAGAATTTGCATTTTGCACTGTTACATCTTAAGGAGCTTCAAAATGCAAAAAGAAGAATTGCAGTGAGTGCAAAAAATGATTGACTAGTCGATTTCCGGCATACAACCTTGAGACTAAAATAGGCTGTTCATCAGCTGATCAAACAAAGACCATAGTTCAGAAAACTATGAATTGCCCCCTCCCCTAAAATAGTATGTTCGTAAAGGACTCGGGAATGAGTAGCTGCGCCATTCTTGTTAATCAGCTGACAAATTGGCCTTGCCATCCATCCCCAGATGTTCTCAGTTGGATTTAGATCAGGGGGACACCTAGGATGGTCCAAAAGAGTGAGCTTATTCCTGGAAGTGGGCATTTCAGGTGGGCATTGGAAACTGTGGCATTGTCCTGTTGAAAAAGCGAGCCATTACCACACAGACGAGGGCCTTTCGTCACGAAAAGTTGTACCGAGCTGCATCACGCTCACGCTGCACTGCACTCCTCATTCTCCCCCGTGTCCAGGAGAGCAGTCATTAGCTCCCAGGAGAAGCGATCGCAATGTAAGAATGATATAACATGCCAAGTTGGACTTAAATCAGGGGTGTCCAAAATTTTTCCGCCAATAGTCACATGCAGGGGGCCACTTTGATACATTTTGTACATTAAAGATGCTAAAACCAAAGCGATGTACAGTAGGTCAATGTATGCTCAATTGTATGAACAAACATCCACATCTTCGCTTTGTGTTATAGGTGACTAATATTTTAATATTTTATTGTGGCTGACAACCAATAAAAAAGAAACTGCGGGCCGAAAATGGCCCCGTGGCCCCACTTTGGACACTCTCGAATTAAGCCCTTGTGTAACTTGCAATTAACCTCATATACCACTACCAGATGTCATTAAATGGCCACCCAAATTAAAACCTGTCTTTCTGTCTTTCTCCCGCCATCCTGTCAGTCTGACGCCGTAGGGTTTTGGAAAGCCTGTCAGCAGCAAAATGGTGACCTGCCAATGGAGAAAGAGTGTCAACAAAACAACTCTGATAACGCTAACACTAGCAAAAAAAAAGAAAAGAAAAAAAAAAAGCTACTGTAAAGTCAGGCAAAACAAACAATGACAAAATGCACACGACTAAATCAATAACGACACATGTTACATGTTGTCAGCACTTTGGTAATAGCCGCAGGCTTTACAGGAGTTTGAGAAACTGGCTTATAAAAATACGAATGTAAGTAAAAATAAATGTTGTCAGTCACGCTCGTTATGCTGCACACAGCCGAGAAAGGACAGGCCGATTGGCAGGAGCACAGTCCAAGTGAAGAAAACAAAGCACACAAAAAGGCTTATGACAGAATGATACAACCGTAATTGAACTAAAAATATCAAATGAGCCGTTGTAAAACTACAATAACATTACATATTACATTTTATACATTACATATTACATTTGAGCGAGCTAGCTGGCGGCCGTAATATTGCAAATGATCCGAAAACGTCAACGTCCATCTAGCAGGTGGGTTGGGTTGTGAGGGGGCGCGAGATGTGTGTCAAAAACGTACATTTTTATGGGTGCCTCAATTACAGGTGGTTTGCAGGCGGTCCCGGAAGGTAACACTCGCGAAAAGCTGTAACTTGCTGTAACTTGAAAAAGCTAACTTATGAGCTAAAGAGCCGCCATGTTGTTGCTAATGCTAATGTAGCATTACTACGTGTCGCTCATATCATCCGGTTACTCTTAAGGAATCAAGATTTTTCATGAACGCTCTCCACCAGTCTTTAAAGCTAAGGTTAATCTTATGGCTACACTTGTTTTGTCCGAATCCCCATTCATAATAACAACTAGAATCTGTGAAAATGGCAACTTATCAAACATATAATTTATTTTGTTGTGCTAATGAATATAAAATGACATTTTCTTACC
Source organism: Dunckerocampus dactyliophorus (assembly GCF_027744805.1). Classification (NCBI taxonomy): domain Eukaryota; kingdom Metazoa; phylum Chordata; class Actinopteri; order Syngnathiformes; family Syngnathidae; genus Dunckerocampus; species Dunckerocampus dactyliophorus. The sequence continues at coordinate 5,029,063 of NC_072832.1, read as the reverse complement.
AAAGAGTGAATTTTAGCATGACTTTCCACATCATCCTGCATGTTTTAAACCTATTTAAAGACAATTTTACGGCTGGGTCCCGTTTCCTTGGCGTTATTTCAGCATGTTGCATCATCCACAGCTTCACCGCTTCTTCCTCCCTCAGAGAGCTGACTTTTGGCTTCAACTCCATCGAATCGCGTCACGGTAGCAGTGTTGCCAACTTAGTGACTTTGTTGCTATATTTAGCCAGTATTCAGCCCCCTTCAATAACTCTTTTTCGAAAAAGCGAATCTAGTGACGTTTTCTGGTGTTATAGGAGACGTTCTGAAGCCAGAATTACGCTTCTACGTAGTCACTACGCTGTCGTCTTTATCCTTTTATCACGCTTTGTCAGGGTGCAGTTCTCTGCCAAAACACTAGGGGCTGTGAGCCACCACAACTCTTGTTGGCTTACTTCGGGGTGAGTGAACAATGGTAATTTGTTACATCAGTCACTTGCAGGAGAAGGCGTTTGCTTTTCACGCAGGAAATTGACAATTATGCAAATTAGATGATGGAGTACTGATTTTCCAGCTACTTTTAGGACCGCCAATAGCTACAGCACTGCATGGTAGCGGCTTCAAAATGTAACTCCCGACAGGCGTGACAAGACTGTTATGGAGATGAACTTGTTTTTTTATTTGGGAGAGCTTCATGTTGCTCCAAAGTCCATCATTAACAGGCTTTAGCCACTTCTCCAGCTTTACTGTGAGCAAATGACTGCGTTGGTGTGCCCCCTGGCCCTTCACACATGCTGCATGTCCATAACCGGCACATAAAACGGGATTTTAACGATCCAAAGTAGCAACTCTCAGAGACATATGCGGGAATATTACGTAGCCGGTGTTCAGATTGTTCATGCGAGTCATGCAAAGCTCACAATGACTCGGCCCTCGGCGCAAAGATTAAAGCTGCAGAGGGAACCGACGGGGAGGCTGGAGAAGAGTGCGATAGCGTGATAAGTCGCAGCCAGTGACTCAACACTTATTCACATGACTGGGGAAGTCAGAATGAGAAGAAGGTGTGTGTGTGTCTTAATGGCAAGCCTCCAATGAACTAAGGCACAGAATTATTCCGAAAGTGTGCGCACGTGCTTGTCCATGCTGTAAGAACAATGAGTAGGCCGAGAAAAAGAGGAAGGTGGCGCCTTGTTCCCTGTTCTCTTGCCAGGTGTCATAAGACGTGCTTATAGGATTTGAAAATCACCTTCATTAGACAATAAAAATTGTTGTCATTGCGCCGTGCATACGGCAAACAAATGAGGTTTGCAGCTCTGTTAAGTTGCATGAGCAATAATTATATAAACTGCATGTTACGTTTTGGCCTTTTAATAAATCCATTAAAATCAATTATATAAACTGCATGTTATTTTTTTTGCGTCTTAATAGATTTATTAAAAGGCCAAAACGTAACATGCAGTTTATGTAATTATTGCTCATGCATCTTAACAGAGCTGCAAACCTCATTTGATTGCCGTGTGCACGCCGCAATGACAATAATTCTTATTAAAGTAACATGCAATGTTGTCTAGTGTCAATAAAACAACATGACTGATCTTCATGTGCTTTCAGTCTTAGAGTTCACTTTCTCTGCTCTGAATTAGCCAGTGTTCCTAAACTTTGAGTTGGTGCCGTTTTTGTTCAAAAGGTCAAAATTCCAAGGGTACTGCAACACGTCATGGCTAGCCACGGGACGCCGCTCTCTTCTCCTGTTGGTCAGCGGTGGGCACGATAATGTAAACAGGAAGAGAGTTGCAGCAGGGAGGGAAGCACAAAATAGAATAAAATTGTCGTTTGTTGACAACTTAATGAAATTATATGGACAATTTTGCAGGCTACGCTACAAGAGCAAACAGAGGGGTTCAGTTTCAAGAGCATGTCGCGTGCAGATGATCCTCCCTCACGCGCACCAAATTCTGGGCCCCCATAACAAACTGTAAGCCTCCAGAAGCCTGAAACTCCCGTTCCTCAGTCTCAGTAACACTTAGACCAGGGGTGCCCATTATTTCAATGGCATAAATGTCACTTTGTAGATGTCATATGACATCAGTCAGCTGACATTAAGCTCCCCTCCTGATTCGCTGTTGCTCCCCCGTGGCAAAGATTAAGTGGTGAACAGACATCCCAAGTTACGCACAGAGATGCAACTTTCATCTTTATTATTCCGATTCCGGATAAAGTAACTCAGCAGTAAGATGCCTATATCAATCACAAAAGTTATCCTTTCACTTGTGGCGGCTAGTTATGTAGAAAAAAAGTGAATTGTTTGATGGCTTTGCTTTGCATCCTGAACTCCACTATAGCAATGTGTGTTTTCTACACTACTGTTTGTTAAACTACTATTTCATGATTAATTGGAAAATAGCTTACCTAGTAGCCTGGTCGACTTCCATCCGTTCCGTCGAAAAAGTACCCCACAATTTTGCCTCAAATTGCGTGCATTCTCTGGTTAGCGTACAATATGGCGCGTGTCTTGTCGTGTTGTTAATACACTGCGTGAGTCCATCTGTATTCTTAACATATGTACATCTTTTAACCAAAATACCTCCTTCCTTGTTAGTATCCTATTAGCTTGTGAACAAAATGCCAACCGGATCCATAAGTTACATCGCCCGCCCATGGTGTCATCAGGGGTTGCTCTCAAAAATGTTAACACAAAGCATAATCATAGTTTTACATGCATAAAACAATTCTAAATGCATATAAATGAGGAATGAAAGGGATGAATGAAGGGGCCGCACAGTGGTCTAGTGGTTAGCACGTTAGCCAATACAGGAACAGCCTGGAGATCGGGAAGACCTGGGTTCGATTCTCCCCTGGGCATTTCTGTGTGGAGTTTGCATGTTCTCCCCGTGTGCGCGTGGGTTTTCTCCGGGTACTCCGGCTTCCTCCCACATTCCCAAAAACATGCAGGTGAGGTTAATTGGCGACTCTAAATTGTCCATAGGTATGAATGTGAGTGTGAATGGTTGTTTGTCTATATGTGCCCTGCGATTGGCTGGCGACCAGTCCAGGGTGACCCCGCCTGTCGCCCGAAGTCAGCTGGGATAGGCTCCAGCATGCCCCCGCGACCCTAATGAGGATGAAGCGGTATAGAAAATGGATGGATGGATGGAAGGGATGAATGAAAATTTAAAGTTACTTTTACCTTCATTGAAGACTGCTGTTCCCAAAGACACGATGTGGCAGCAAGAAAGCACACGGACGCCACCTTCTTGTGTTGTCATGAGTTATTTCTTGAGGTCAATAGTGTTTCTCACCTTATTTATCAAAATTCTGACACTTGCAGCTTTTTTCGGTCCCTTTTTGAGTTACAGTATTGAGGTGAGAAACACTATTGAAGAAACAACTCATGTCAAAAGAGGAAAGTGGTGGCGGTTGACGTCACTGTCGCATCTTGTCTTTGTGGACGGCCGTCAAGAATCACGTCTTCAGTGAAGGTAAAAGTAACCTTGTAATGTTCATTTATCCCTTTCATTCATCATTTATATGTATTTATATGCATTTTTTATTGTTTTCCGCATGTAAAACTATTATTGTAAAACTATAAAAAAATTTGGCTTTCTGGAAAAGGGGAAAAATTGATGTGGTTAGTGCCTGTTTTGGTTAGAATCAAACCTTCTGGAACAAATTAATGACACTAACCAAGGTTCCACAGTACTTGTTTTTAATCTTGCAGAGTTTGTGTGATTGCAGCATTTCCTCGTTGCATGTGTTTTATGGCATTTGTGTGTTTTTGGTCTTGGATCATTCCTGGGTTTGGAGCCACTGTACACTGCAGTTGACTGATCCAGGGAATGCGCTTCATTCATGCAAAAGATAAAACGGGGGGGGTGTTAACATTGACCATATAATGAATCTATAAAACATTAAAATCAAATGCATTCTTCAAGTTGTATGCACATGTTTCATGACTATTTCCAGGTCTGGGCCGCACGGTGGCGTAGTGGTTAGCATGTTGGCCACACAGTCAGGAGATCTGGAAGATCTGGGTTTGGATCTCCGTTGGGCATTTCTGGGTGGAGTTTGCATGTTTTCCTCATGCGTGGCTTCCGGCTTCCTCCTACATTCCAAAAACATGCATGTTAGGTTAATTGGCAACTCCAAATTATCCATCAGTATTAATGTTAGTGTTTGATTGTTTGTCTATATGTGCCCCATATGGTGACCTGCCAAGGTGTACCCCACCTTTCAATCAAAGTTAGCTGTGATGGCATACCACCGAGACCATGGAAGATGGATGGTTCTCTCCTCCATTGATTTGATTATTTTGATAAAAAATTTATTTTATCATAACAAATTTGAAGTACAGTGTTCCCTCTCTCTATCGCAGTTCACCTTTCGTGAATTTGCTGTTTCACTGAATTTTGAGCGCTTTTTTTTAAATTACAGCTTATGAACGCTGTTACAGGCCGAGCCTGGCCCTTTAAGAAGAATTGTATTGTGTCTGCACCGCCCATTGTTTTCTGCGTCCTGATTGGTTGTAGACCATTGTCACTCAAACTCCTTGGTGCCACCCTGCTGTCTCCTGTATCATCGCTAGCTAGCTTGTAAATGAATCTTCGGTTCGTTTTACAGCCTTAAAACATATAAGACCATTGTAAAAAAAACATGAAGTTGGCTACTTAGCAGATTTCACTTACTGCGGGCTATTTTGGGAAACTATCCCCTGCGATAAACGAGGGAACACTGTAATTAAAATCAGGCCTACAGAACGTGTAAAAGATGGATATAAAGTGTGTCACCCGCAGTCTGTGCAGAATGAGTCAAGAGCGCTAGACTATCTAGCTAAAAGCCCGAGCGGTCAACTCGATGTCCAGCGCGACTCTTCAGGCGTCAGGGAGTGAGCCATCTTACCGTCAGCGCTCCAAACCACTGGGCTCATGTGGATGTGTGCCTTTTATGCGTCTGTCGGATTTACGCTTTTGTGTGTGCACGCTTGTGTGTCGTGTGTTTTCAAACATCAGTAATTGTGCTCATCGTGGCATCCATGTTTGTTTGTGTGAGTGTGCGTGCGTGTGTGTGTGAGTGACAGGCCGCTACCTGTGACAGTGTAGATTCATTATAGCTCAGCCTTGTGGTTAAAGAGCTCTCGGTGAGCAGTGCACAAGGTCTAATTATCCTGCCAAAACACACATGTGCGCACGCACGCACGCACGTTGCTGGAAAACGCCAATACACACGCTGTCGTCTTTCAGTGGGAGGCACAACACTGCTGACAGAAATAACTCAAGAGGAACATTGTGGACCCGTCGGGTGTCAGCGACTGTGTGTTGTTGATGTGTGCAAGACTGGGGGGGTTGACAGCAGACACATTTTTAACCCTTGAGCGGCACGTGGGACTGTTTTAGTTTAGGAGAGTAGTTTCCCTAATCAATTAGGGGTGATAGAACTCCCCAAAATGACAGATACGTTACATTAGGGACTTTACATTTAAGAATTAGAAATCTGGAATATTAATGACTGACTTTTGATCAACTATGGGGATTAATTTTTTTTTTTTTTAAACATACTATAATTAGTATAAAACATTAAAATTCAATTCAAAATAATATTTAGCTATTTATTATATATTTTAATCTTCGGGCTTCATCAACAGCGCCTCACCCGGTTTCAACCAAGTAGTGCACGTCATTTTACCTCAACATGCTATCAACCATTACATTCCACACAATTCTTGAATGATCATACAGTATGTGTATGTTTTCATGTATAAGAATTAGAAACACAGTATGGATCACAAACATCATTAATGACCAAGCATCCTAATGAGGGACAGCTGTCTTACTGTTTTGTCTTATTGTTCTTCTTCTGACTGCATCAACAGCGCCTCTGCTGCTCGCAGCCAAGCAATGCACCCTGTTTTGCTTCAATGGCTTTAAAACTCAATTAATCAACTATCAAATTCCAGACAATTCTTAACAAATTATCCTGCAGTGTGTTTTTGTAGATATTTCGGATTTTATATGTAAGAAGAATAAACCCAAATAATTATGCATGGCCGAGTTACTGATTAGGGAAGAGCATTTAACTGAATTTCATGTCGACCGTGGATTAGTATAAATTCGTATTAGTTAGTATTAGTATAAGTTAGCGTAATAAGTACAAAATAATATACTGTATGTTATATTTCTTATAATATTATATATTTTTTTAGGGCAACATGACGTCTGTTCTTCTTCAGGCTGCATCAACAGCGCCTCTGCTGGGTGCAACCAAATAGTGCAATCCATTTTGCCTCAGTGGCTTCAAACCGTTACAAACAACAAAATTCATTCTTAACAAATTATCAATTGTTAATTAATAACTTATAATGCCCACCCCCTCCAGATCCTGACATTGTGATTCAGAACATCACCACGACGATATTTTAACCATTACCGCATACCAGAAATAAGACAGAAATGAAATATTTTGGGATTTTAAAGTCACACTCACTCCAAAGCAAAGAAGCAGTGCCTTGCAAGGAAAGGACAGACAGAGAAATAACATAACAAAGCCTGAGCCATTTTGTGTGTGTGTGTGTGTGTGTGTGTGTGTGTGCACGCCTTTTAAGTGTAGCCCTGTTCACAGAGGTATTTTTGGAAAGCAGCATAGTAAGTTGTGGCGAGCAAACAAAATCACATGTTTTGTACTGGCTGACTGACTCCATGTTTCCAGCAAAAGGAAGAGATCAATAACAAGAGCTGCAAAATCAAGGTTATATTGAGGTGAATGCATTCGGGTTGCATTTGTGTTATGTAATAGTTCGTCTACACAATCACGTAATAATAATAAATTGCATCCACTTCAAGGCACGACAAAAAGCGGGAGTCTTGTGAACACGTAGCAATAAAGCAACAGATGTTAGTCATGGCTGGGGTGGAGAATGAGTGACAGGTGAGGCTCCAGGTGGTGATGACAAGACGTCTTTAAACAGGGGTGTCCAAAGTGCGGCCCGAGGGCCATTTGCGGCCCGCTGCTGTTATCTTTTAATTGGCCCGGCCGTATTGTAAAAATATAATTGAACATGAATACTTAAAAAAAAACAAAAAAAAAACACAGCAAAAATGGAAAAATCTGCAAGAATTTTACAACAATAAAGTGAAAATATTAACAAAAAAGTTGAAATCTAATGAGAAAAAGTTGTAATTTTACGAGAATGTCAAAATATGAGGAAAAATATCATCAATTAAGTAGGATGAAGGCAATAAATTGAAATATTAAAGAAATAAATAATTATTTCTTTTTAAAGTCGTAATATGAGAAACAAACAAAACAACAAATAAAGGTATAATTTTTTGGAAAATTTGGTGAGGGAAAAATGCATAAGATTACGAGAATAAAGTCATAATATTATGGAAATAAAGTCATCATATTAACAGAAGAAAATTTACAAGAAGAACGTTGAAATAGTTGGGAAAAAAACAGCATAAATGAAAAAAAAACAGCTGTAATTTTACGAGAATAAAGTGAAAATATTAAAAGAAAAAGTTGCAATTTTACAAGAATAAACTCTTAATATTATGAGGAAAAATCATGTCATTTCAGTTACATGGAGTTGAAATAAGGTAAAAAGACATTATTTTTGTGAAGTCAATATTACGAGAAACAAACAAAACAAAATAAAATTTAAATATTTGGAAAATTAAAAAAAAAAACAGCAAAAATGGTGGGGAAAAAAAGAGACCGAAGTTCATATTAATAATAGGCTTTTTCACTTATATCACAAAGCTGTAATGTAGTTTTTTTCTTAGCAAAATATCAAAGTGGCCCTCGCATACTTTCATTTTTCAATATGTGGCCCTCGGTGGAAAAAGCGTGGACACCCCTTCTTTACAAGTTTTACGAGAAACGACCACGACATAACCCACCGGGCGTCCGAATTATTTGTTTTTAATAATGTGGGGTCAGATTTCAGACGATCAAAAAAAGTCAAAAATATATATCAAATAAATTGGTTAAAAATAATATTATTACATAATACAACAAAAATATCTAATAAGGGCAAATCAAATTTGCCTGTTTTTGTCATGAAATTGAATGTAAAATAAGGGAAAAAATGTCATAGCGTCATCATTTTTGAACCACGTTGAGATCTCAAGTACTGCGAGAAACACACAAAATTTGTCAAGTAAAACTCTGACCTGTGTTTCGCTCACAAACAATCTCTGCGACGGAGATCATTAAGTAACACGTGGATTGAAATTCTGTTTGATTTTAGAGCTGCAGCGCGAGCCCGGGAGCAGACGAGCAGCCTTATGAAGAGATAAAACAATAACGCCTTTCTTCCTTGGTAGAGAATCACTTTGGTGATGCGTTTTTAAAGATGTTCAAAGGGTTCCAGCACATAAAACATTCAACTTACCTTCAACTGGCCTCTTGGGTATCACATTTTCAGTTTATGAGTCCACAAGGAGCTCTGATGAATCCTGAAGCGCTCGGGGATTGTGCACAGGAAAAGCTGGAAGCGCTCCTTGCTCATCGTGGCCTCCGACCTGCATGTGTTCGACAGTGTCAGAATTATAATCCGAATGTGATTCATAAGCGGGAAAACCAGTCTTCCCCTCACCTGTTTCCTGTCATGGCATTAGAGGTTTATGTGGGTTTTGGCTTACTTTTCCAAAACCGACCACACAGTTTGCTTATCCCCCTCTTGCCCTGGCCCCGATGCAGGAGGCGCGTTTTTGACAACCCATCCGGCCAGGCCTCATCCTAAAGGCTTTAGGCCAACACAGGACGTCCTTCTGCCAACACAAATACACACTCTAACCTAATATTGTAAGTTGATGGTGTAAAGCACAATTACGTAAAGCAGCTGGCTTTCACTGCCACACATTTGAAAATATTTTAGCAGACAGACGTGTTCTTGTTATCATCCGTTGAAAAACATGCAAAAGTGTAGAAAACTTGGAGATACAGTAGATTATTTATTTATCCCCATTGACGAGAGCGGTCAGGGTTCATTCCAATAAGGGTGCCCCCATGAAGGATTTATAAATGGTCCATAAATTGGTTATTAATACATTAATACAACTTAAAAAAAGGGCCTTACTTCCATGGCACTTTTTTGGTCCAGGAGGTTGGTGAAACTTAATGTCTTTTCTGATGGGTCGATTTTCATCCGTTTTGTCACCTGTTGCAAAAAATTATGATTTGGGCTCGCTTCCATGGCATTTTCTTGGTCCAGGAGTTTGGGCAAAAATCCCACACCCTCACCCGGGGACCCAAGAATGGCAGAAAATGCCACTTTTCCAAAGGGTCATTTTTTGGGCAGTTTTTTCAGGTTCGGCCCAGTTACCTTTTTTTTTAATGACGGAAAAAGCCTTAAGAACACTTAATTAACTGCGGTAAGTAATTAACAAGACTTGCCGAAAGCTAGCCAAGTGACCCCACCGTTTGTCCTACTGCTCTGGCTGCTATAATTGTGAGTAGCTGTTACACGGATTGTTGAAATTCCACTTGTAAATGTTTATTAGGTACCCTTTGTTGTAAAGCGGTATTGTGATTGTTGGCTTGGATGTGGTTTAACATTCCAAGTCTGTGTGGGTCTTTACTGACCCATCTGGAAGTCCTGGTGGTCCAGGAGGCGGTTCTAGAGTGGACCCTTCTACTGCTGCTGCTGATGCAATGGGAATGAATGGCGATGAGTCTGTTCCAAAGCATGGGATTGTTGGCTGAAAGGATAAAGAGCAAACCAAAACACCTGCTGTAGTCACATCTAGAGCCAAGTGTGTCAGAGAAGCTGAGTGGGAGATGTGGTTATGTATTTGGAGAAGCCTAAGACGAGAAGGATTTAGTCTGTGGTGGGTAGAACTGAACATCAACGACTTGTGGCTCGTTGCACGCAATCCCACAGTTTGGTTTTCCCAGATGCGACTGATGGTGGATGATATCACTTTGACATTGGGTGAAAGGAATTGGCATCATTTGTTACAAGTGTAGCTGTCCAATGAAAAGAACAGAATTCCAAACAAAGTGTTAATGATGAACTTTGGAGATACAGGCACATGCTTTTCACTGGAGAATCAGTCGGTAGCTTCCAATAATCCCCCCCAAAAAGCTTTTGATTAAAAAAACATGATTGATGATTGGGTCATTTACAAATACCTGAAAAACAAAGAAAAGCAATTTTCTGTTGTTTTACAGATAAAAAGGCAAATTGACAAAATTCGGAGATAGAGTGGAACCTCGGTTAGCATCCGCCCTGGTTAGCGTGTTTTTCCATAAAAATGTTGCCTCTGTTGTCGTACATTTTCTGGTTTGCATAAAATGTGACGCGTTATTAATACAGTGCGTAAGTCCAACTCTGGTCTTGATATATTTTTATCACAAATATCCTTGTTAGCATAGCTTGCTAACAAAATGACCACCGGAACCGAAAGTTAGAAATGAAAGGGACAAGTGAACACTTAAGGTTACTTTTACCTTCATTAAAGACTACTGTTCCCAAAGACACGACGTGGCTTCCAGACACAACACTGACACCACCCACCTTCCTGTTTTGCCATGAGTCATGTTTTGAATTCAATAGTGTTTCTCACCTTCTTTGTAAAAATGCTGGCACTTGCAACTTTCTTTGGCTACATTTTCAGTTATTGAGGTGAGAAACACTATTGAATTCAAAACATGACTCATGGCAAAACAGGAAGGTGGTGCCCATGTAGTGTCTGGCTGCCGCATCGTGTCTTTGGGAACAGTCACATCAAGAATCACGTCTTCAGTGAAGGCAAAAGAAACCTTAAATGTTCATTTATCGCTTTTATTCATCATTTACATGCTTTATATGCATTTCTAATTGTTTTTTGCATGTAAAACTATAATTGTAAAACTATAAAAACATGTTGTGTCAACACTGTTGGCTTTCCCTTATGGGAAATATTGATTGTTAGCGTTAGCCCTTCCGGAACGAATGAATGACGCTAACCGCTAACCATTGTACATGCCTTTCACTGAACAGTCATAATTTGGTAGCCTAGAAATATCAGGAAAAACAAATAATTTGTTTTCCTGATTTCCAGTTTTCCCTGAAGTTAAGTCACCAAATTTGCACATACCTGATTTTCACTGGGCAGTGATGATTTGATAACCTACAGCATAAATATGGAGTCTCGTGAGAAACAGGTTTTCCGAGTGATCACGTGACAGCAGGATGACACCTGGCGAGGCTAAAACGAAGTGAAGAGGCAGGATGTAGACAACTATACTTACCTGCTTCCTGTGCAGGTAAACATAGCGCCGCTCTGATTGGAGCATTACAGCATTTCGAGTCTGCCAAATGAGCCAGTTCTGCATGTTATTATCTTTAACACTCGTAAGACTTTACATAAGCATTTCCAAGTCTTCCAAATATCCACTGCCTGTGATACAGCTGTTAGAGCGCCTTCCGTTTAAATAGGACACTAACTTTAGCGTGTAGCCTCTCAATAAAATCACTTGCCTGCAGAAACAAGGAACAAGAAAACTCTTTCTGTCCTGAAACAAACTGCCACCATTTAAAAAATGACTAAAATGAGTGATTCAGGGGTAAACAGCAACTATAACCACGGTAAACACCATTCCTGCCACGAGGCTAACATTAGCATCCTCCTCAAATGGGTGACATCACCATCAACACAACGTAGCTATTTCAGGGTCAGCTAATGTGATGTTTCTATATTTGTGTACGGGACTATTTTACATGTGTCCAACATCTCTTTTCCAGAGAGCGGCGGGTAGGCGGGTCGTGATCCATCACAACCAGTTGCTGCCACACATCCACCAGGAGCCCGCCTTCCTGATCTGCATGGGCCTCCTGATCTTTCTGATTGGACGGTACATGCACGGCGATGCCAACGGCCAGCCGGACCAGCCTCAGGTTTAGCCGCGGGAAAACCCAGCAGACGTAGCATGTGTCTTCAGTTTTTTTTTTTTAGGAACCTAATTTTCAAGCTTCAGACCTTTTTTTTCTCCTCTTTTTAAAAAAAAAAAAATGGAATTATCAGGAACTCTAAAATGTGTGGATTTTCGCTTTTGCGCCGCCTGTGTTTTTTCCTCATGGTCTCTGAGCCTGTGTGATGCAACCAAAAAGTTGGAAATTTGCACTTCCTCCTGAACGATGCCACCTGTGGAAATCCGCACGTGCCTTGTACATTCCCCTGTTAGTTTCTTCTGTTGTTTACTTATTGTTTCTTTACAACGGTGTTGAGTCAACTCTGCAGACCCGGGGTTGTTAAATTATGTGGGTCCAATTCCCTGAAAGACAAAAGGGATCCTTGACACCGTGTCACATCCCAAATGCAACATCTACCGTTCCTACCACACAAGTTGCTCCGATGTCTGCTGTCCGTTTTTAAACACATAGCACCTCCTAAACATCACCTGAAATTCAGATTATAATTTCTGTTAATGTGCCAAAGCAAAAAATAGGCATCGGTATCTTATCAAACCTGGAGTGTGAATAAATGAAGGCTTCCTTAGTGTGTAAGTGTGAAGCAAGCAAAAAAGCTCTTTGTCCCTCCACAACATCTTAAAAAAAAAAAAAAAAAAAGGAGGCGTTTGTGTAACCACTAGCTCCAAAATCACGGGTGTCACCAACCACTGTTTTGTTTCGTCCTAGACGTCTTAAGCTTTCTAGGACCGGCGATCAAACACCACTTTCCTTCTCCGTTCTCGGTTTCAGCCTCTGGATGCACGCTATCGTCGTCGTCAGACTGAAAGTGGCTGCCAGGCGTGTCCTATCCGTTTATTAGCGCAGTGATTCATGCCCCGCCAAGTCTGCTCTTGCCCGTCGGATCGGTAAACGCTCCCAGAGAGAGTGAGACCTCTGAGCAGCAAATGAATGGTTAGCTAATATTAGCAAACACACATTAAACACGTTTACGCTCACCTTTGGATAAGGACTGCTAGCGCAACGCAATTAAATGCTTCTACATGACATGAATTTGGATCAGTTTTCACTAAGCTGTACAGGTCAGCTAAAAGGTAAACGGTACCAGTACCAGTACCAGTACCAGTACTAGTACCATTACCAGGTGGTGCTAAGCACGGTATCTTAAATACATTGGAAGAAACCTACTTGAGAAGAAGGAACAACAGAAAGGGCGAAACATTGAAAAAAATAAATATTTCAACGTAAAACTACAGTAGTGGCCAAAAATTTGGAGAATGACTTAAATTTGGTGTTTCGATAACTCGCCATTATTAAAAAAACCCAAACATTTTACGTGTTATATACTGAGAAAACAAGCAATGCTTGCGCAGATCACAGGAATGGAAAATGAAGCAGCAAAGTTATTGAAGCAAAAACTTAAATCACTCCCAACATTTTTCATCATGAGTTTACACAATTCACTTGTAAAAAAACAAAAAACAAAAATGTAGTCCAAACTGCGTTTACTTGGTTTTCCTCAAACAGCGATATTGACATGCTCGTGTATCGATACTGTGGAGAAAACGATGCATTTCCATATTTGGTCCTCATTTTTGGTTTTGGAATTGAAAGATTTTTCGTTTTTTTTTTTTTTTTTAAGAATAAGACCATTGTATCGGATTTGTTGTGTCGCCACGCTATTTAGGTGCAGCGGTCGCAGCTATCGACTGCTTCGTGGAAACTTGGCACATGTGGTTTGTACCGAGTGTGTCTTATATTCGCTTAAGTGCGACCATTCTAACGACTTTTCATACCACAGTTGCACTGATTTATCTGCATCCATCTGATTTGTCCGCCTTTGTTTTCGTTAATTTGTGCAAATTTTCAATGCTAGTTTTTTCCCCCCAACATTGAGTTGCCCCGTGATGTCCCTCGAGGCTAGACGACAAGCTTATTAAATTATGCTTTCTGTTCCGTTGGGATTGTAGGCGGCACAAAAATGACATCCTGTCAGGTTTTTTTGGATTCTAATGACATTTCAACGACAGGAAGTTCTAAAAAAAAATGGTTTCAAAACCTCATACTTTAATACGAGGTTTTGAAACCTCCTCGCCATAGTCGCCAAGACAAAATCACCCAAGCGTGTTTGCTGCGCGTCGGGGATGTTTGCACAGTTGTGTCAACAGCGTTGCATCACCGATTTACATGTGATCCTGACTTTCATCACCATCTCAACTCTCACTGTGACACTGGTCACTGTCCAGTCCTCGTGTGGGATGACGGTCAAGCCAGGAATATCATAGTTAAACTCAAAAGGGAAAGAATAAAGCGATGGAGGATACATTTCATGGTGATCATTCATGTTTATCCACTTTCACACTACTTTGTGAGCAGCGCCCCTGCTGGAGACATATGAGGTGTGTCAGAAAAGTTCCAGGACTGGTGTCACAAAAGATTCAAATCCAAACTACAAGTTTTCCCCTTTGAAGTAATCCCCCCCCCCGGAGTATAACGCACTTTCCCAGCCTTCTCTGCCACGCCTTCATGCACTCCAGGAAGAACTCTCCCAGGATCTTCCGCAGCTCTGTCGTCACGGCCATCTTGTTTTTTGTCATTTAAGAGCCCAAAAAGAAAGCAAGAATTTTTCAGACTTTTTCCCCCGATTTTGATTTTTTTTTTTTTTTTTAAAGTACTATTTTTTAAACTACTATTCAACCCGAGGTAGTGTGCGAGCCTGAACAGAGACGGGCCACAATGCTGGGTCAGGGCTGTGAAGTTGAAAACCTGGTTTATGCTTCTGCGTTGAGGTGACTGCGTGACGCAACATCACTCCTCCCCCTCCAAACCCTCTACTGTACGTTGATGTCATGATTGGTCGCGAACGCCTTCTCTCTTCCAGGTCAACATTTGCGATGAGTGTTTCACGGTAATTGTTTGATTACATTGATTAGTTCCAGCTCCAGTCAAAACGCTGTCCTTAGTTCCCATTGTTTACGAGCGACGAATCAAGGTAACGAGCTTAATACCCGCCGAGCGCCATGGTTGCTCACCGTGTTGACTCGCCGGAAAACAGTACCCCGAGTGTTACGGCGGAAAATTACCCCGACAAGGAACTGTGAAAAGGCGACTACGCAAAAGGCATAAAGCAGGTTTAACAGTCGTTTTTTCTGTTTTGTTGTGTTAAAAGCAGTTGTTGCGGAGTGTCATGTTGTTGTGAGAAATCGCACACGTTTCGCTGGGTTCTGTGTAAAAGGCAAAGGCGGATAAATACCGGATCTTCAGGCCATTTTGTGTCATGCTTGCAAAGTTAACAAAACAAACAGGACTTTCAAGACTATTTTTCCTCGACTTTAGCACCGCCCCTTCACAAAGTTAGCTGTTTTAAAAAATTTTTTTTTTTTAAATGTCAGATCATAGCAAATCTCAGGCACACATTCGCTCTTTGCTTTGCTGTCCGGCCGCCGTGACCGTGACAGCGACTGCACTTTGCTTATGGGACGTGGCGCCCGTGAAACCTAAGACCTCATGTCTAAGCGCTGTCGTGCGTGCAGAGCCAAAAGGGGAGCGTGGCAGTCGGTGCAGGGAGCACAGCAGACGATGAATTACGGTCTGCTTTCAGTGGTGGGCGGCACCAATTGTTTTATGTGACGTTCAGGGCTTTTTTTTTTTTTTTTTTGTCTGCTCATCAACACTGCTGGAGTTTTGTGTTTTTGTTTTAAACTTTCAGGGTTCTTCAAACTTGTCGCATTAAGTAGAAAGGACATGACTTTATCAGGAGGATGAAAAAACATTTCTTCAAATGGGACTGCAGAAAGGAACTAAAGAATGACCCAGTATGACTGTAGCAGCATGTGTCTTACTTTTTTGTGTCTGTTTTTACTGTTATTACACACTGAAGATGTTGTAATTAGACTGTCTAATTGCTTTTAAATAAATAAAGCCTTTTTCATCTTTCTACATGACACTTTGTCTTACTTACTGATAATAAGCTCTTGCTGATCAACACAAATATTCATATTTAGTCAAATACTCAAAAATGTAATTGCAATTATGTGCAAATTAATCATAGTTAAACTATAAAAGCTGTAATTATAACGGGGGTCGGGGTGTTTCACCTGAAGCACAAAGAGGACGGGGCATGAATTGGAAGGAGGCACCGACTGGAGAGAGGCTGTTAGTGTGAAAACTCTTGGGAAAACATAATGTCATTTTTTTAAAATATAACACTGATTCGGAGCACATGAGAAATTGGAAAGGAAAACCTCTCTTGTACCACATGGTTATTGAATAGCGAGTATATTACACAACACAGCAGCAACAGAACCAATGTTGTATTAGCGGTAAGGAGCAACCTGCTCAGCCAGCATTAATACCACTGATGTAAACAACAGTACAGCTTTTTTTATTGCAAGTTTTGCAAAAATATACTGTACATCATTTCTACATGGTATTGAAGTCAGGGTTCAATTAAAGACAAAATAAATAAATTTTAAAAAATCAACATTATCAAGACATTTCACCAAATCAAAGATAAAATTGCAAAAATTTTAAAAAGGAGGCTGCAGAATATAAAAACACTCTAAAAAAAAAAAAAATAAGACACTGGCTTCATTAAAAAAACAACAACGGTTTGCATTCAATATTTTCATGTAATGACGTCTACTATAATTATGTTCAACCAACTAAATGGAGTTGGTGCGTTCACAATTCTGAATCACAGGTTGGAAACAAAGGAGCGGCGTGTCATTACTACTCTGCAGTGACACCCTCACTCGTGGTGCGATCACACAATAACAAAATTAACCACGTAAGTATGTGATAAATAATACAACCCCGACCTCTGCACTACGAGAACATCAAAAGAAAACATTTACACAACAAGCAATATGTAAAACACAATTACAACTCAAACACCATTTGGCATTCAATTTTTATCAAGTTACATCAACTTGACATTTGTTTAAACTAACGAATGCAGGAAATCAGTTTAAATGATACATCATATTAAGTCAAGTCACTACTAACATTAAAATGTCAAATTGCGGTTTGATCTAAATTACTACACACTCTTGATCGAAATTTTAAGACCAGTTGAAAAATTGCAAGAATTTTCATTTTACGTTGTTGGATCTTAAGAAAGTTTTCAGTAGGGGTTCAAAATGCCAAAAGAAGAAAAACAACCCCTGGAGTAATCAATTTATTGCAAACCAGCATGAAAGTGAAATAAGCTGTTTATCAGCCGATCAACAGTTTAAGACCACAGCCTTTACAAGCCAAAACTGGCAAAAATGTGGATTCAATGTCATTTTCTGTCAGGTACTTGACACCGCCGTGATCTCTTGATGGCAAAGACAAAAAAGCTTTCTCTCTTTGAATGCGGTCGGGTTGTTGAGCTGGAGTAGTAAGGCCTCTCGCAGCACGCAATGGCTGCTGAGCTTGGATGCAGTAAGACATTCATTTGAAACTTCTTCAAAAGATCCTGAGGGTTATGGAACAAAAAAGTCAAATGGCAGATCCAAAAAAATGTCACCGGCCCTGAGCGGGAGGATCCGATTGGCTGTCGAGACACGGGATGATCCTCGGCCCAAACGAAGGTTGTGCAGTCCAATAAACATCAGACGGCATCTGCAAGAAAAGGGTTTTGAGAAGAAAAAATGTCTTCAAAGGCGTTGTCTCCTTCAACGCCACAAAATTGCCCGTTTGGAATTTGCATGAGAGCACCAAACATGCGACGATGAAAGGTGGAAAAAAGTTTTATTCTCTGATGAGGAAAAAATGTACCCTTGACGGTCCTGATGGCTTCCAACGTTACTGGCATGACCGCTTGAGATGTTTTCCACACGGCACAGTGGACGCGGCGCCATCATGATCTTGGGTGCTTTTTCCTTCAATGCGACAATGGAGCTTCAGGTTGTGCAGGGGCGTCAAACGGCAACTGGCTATGTGGAGATGTTGCGGGGGCATCCCTCGTGACTGAAGGCCCTCGTCTGTGTGGTCATGACTGGCTTTTTCAACAGGACAACGCTGCAGTTCACAATACCCGCCTGACAAAGGACTTCGTCCAGAGGAATAAGCGCACTCTTTGGACAATCCTGCATGTTCTCCTGATCTAAACCCAATTGAGAACATTTGGGAAAGGATGGTAAGGGAAGTTTACAAAAATGGACATCAGTTCCAGACAGCGGATGTCCTCCATGAAGCCATCTTCACCACCTGAAGCAACATTGCTGCTAGCCTCCTGGAAACACTCGCATCAAGCCTGCCAAAACCAATTTTTGAGGTGATTAACAAGAATGGCACAGCTACTCATTTCTGAGTCATTTTTTCAAAATGTGTTTTTTTTTTTAATTTTAGGGGGGTTTTGTGATTGTTTTTGCTATGGTCTTAAACTTTTGATCTGCTGATGAACAGCCTATTTCCATCTAAAGGTTGTTTGCAACGACTTGATAGCTCAAAAATATTTTTGTCTCACTCCTATTTTTTAGTTTTGCATTTTGAAAGTCTACTTAGAACCCCATTAAGATCCAACAGTGCAAAATGTAAATCCTTAAAATCTTTCAACTGGTCTTAAAATTTGGATCTGGAGTGTATTCAGGAGGGGGAATCCGCAGCACTTCGCCAAACCGATATGTGAATCACGACAAAGCTTTCTATACCGAATAACCTGAAGGGGTTAACAGACAGGGTGCCAGCGAAAAACAGCGAAAAACATGCTACTGTTGGTCGACAGCGAAGACAGAGACAGGGAAGACGTGTGAGGAAAGACAGCGGCAGTCGCAGTGAGAGCAGAGACTCTAAACGTTGGCATAATGAAAGGAAAGGCCCCGATGGAGAGAAGAAAAATTGATATACAGCAGCCATCACCAAATGGCAGACCTCGGTCCGCATACGGACCCAGTGATGGCGCTTTACGGACCCGTGACCAATTAAAGTGAATGGGGAAATATAATAACATATAATCATGTTCGCGGACCGATCGCAGCGGCAGTTTGCAGGGCATAATTACTTCACTTATTACAGTTTACGTGACAGCAAACGCGGTGACGTCACTCCAAAGCCAATGAAATGGTTTGTTGACTTGCCGAGAAGTGAGTGAGAGAACAATGGCTTGCTCAAAAGTAGGAAAAGTCGCTGGGGAAAACCGAACATTTCAAAGTGAACGGACGTACCAGCATATGTTCGTTCTTCCACAATCCAGGGCCAAACTGCCGTGTGTCACATGCTCCTAAACTGCAGCGCTGGTCAAAAGTGCAAATGCGATGCGACACGACCGGACAAAACACAGATGATTCAAAGGGAGGTTTCCACCCGAGTCTGATGTCAGAGCGCAGATGATAGCGTTATGGCGATAATACAGTAGATGCGCTGCCAAATTTTTACAGCACATTATCTACAGTACTACATAGTACATTTGTAAAGTCAAATAATTACATATTTACCTTTTTCTTTGATTTTTTTGGTCTTTTTTGTTTCCTCGTCTATGCGTGTGTATGTCTATGCATGCGTGTGTGTGTTCATTTGCACGACACGGAAAGTACGCCGCCTTCTACGACTTGGCAAAAACACACGCTCAGATAATTATACCCTTTCTTGTTACAGACACACATCCACACAGCTCATTAACACACGTCCATCAATGGAACTAACACACACATGCACGCACACCCACACAGTTCATGTGTGTGAGTCAGGGTGGTGGTCCCGGCATGGTGGATTGCTGCATCTGTGGAGAAAGGGAGACAAAGCTAAGGTGAGACGACCACTACGTTCTAAATATCCTACTATAGTGGGAGAGCTGACATTTCAAATACAGTGGAACCTCGGTTAGTGTACGCCCCGGTTAGCATACAATACGGCGCACGTCTTGTGTTAATACAGTGTGTGAGTCCAACTGTGTTCTTAATGTATACTTAATTACAAAACATCCTTGTTAGCAGCTTGCTAATACATGGAAATGGGAACCGGAAGTCAGCTCCATCGCCCGTCTGTGATGTCATCAGCAGGTGACCGTGTAGTTCTTTGCTAACTAACACAGTTGAACCACAAGCCTGAAAAATCTTAACACAAAACCTGTTTTTGTGGTTTTACAATTGTAGTTTGACATGCATAGAACAAACCACAAGGCATATAAACCTTGAATGAAGGGGAGAAATTGACATTTACGGTTACTTTTACCTTCATTGAAGTCATGATTGACAGGATTTGAAAGACACCACGTGGCAGTGAGACCAACAGGGCATGACAAAATGCGAAGGCGGTGTCTATGTTGGGCTCGCTGCCACACCGTTGTTTTTGTCAAAAATCACGTTTTCAATTCAAGTAAAAGTATCCCTTTATTTGGGTTGACATGCATTTCACATCGTTTTCTGCGCGTCACACTTGAATGGTAAAACTATAAGCATGTCTTAACATTTTTGGAGTCGGATCTTCTGGAAGGGATTAATGACACTAACCGAGGTTCCACAGTATTTCAGTAATGCAAGTAATTAAGCAAATAAAATTGATGAAAAAATTATATGAGACCTTTAACAACTCTTACAGGATCCAGGTGTTCACATGGTAGTTGCATTATCTGACACCCCCCACACACACACACGTGTACATGCCTGTGTAGGAGATGAGTAAATGAATTCAGGATGCTGTGGTCACACCTCCAGTCACTTTGTCTCCCTTAATTCATTGCTGCTTGCTTGTGAGTCATACGTCCGCCCCCGACCACCAAACTTCAGCAGTCACGTCCAGTCCTTTAAAAGACACACACACTGTATACAGTAGTTGCAAAGTGTGCTGACAGAGAGCATGCTGGGAAACATTCGCAGAGCAAAAGGCAAGATTAGAGACGGCCTCCAAAATTCACTTCCCCTTAACGGCTTAAAAAGGTTTGGCTCTGAGGTTGCACAATGTGCACATGTAGTATGCTCAGTTGTGTATTCAATTTTGATATATACAGTACCAGTCAAAAGTTTTGAGACATTTGGTCATGCTACTGAATGAGAAACTGCATCTAAGCTTTTGACTGGTAAGGAAGAAACACGCCAAAACACTGTGGCTTGTGGGACATTTAAATACATCATACTCTATATATTAATACATGCATCTTAAATGAGTTATGAGTTCAGTACACAAGCTGCATAATCTAATGAGCGCCACTGTGACAATGTGTGCAAACTACAACCACCATAGGAAGCATAATGCAATGAATGAGCATCACTTTCTTTGTAAAAGCAAATGTTTTTGAATTGGCGTCATGAGGCTGGGTGTGCAGGTGTCCCTAATATTGTGGCCACTGCAGTGTTGTTGCACCTCTTTGGCTCAGAGTTGCATCAGCCGTCAGAGTTGTGCAGACATGTAGCTCAAAGCGCCAAGTCTGCTCTGACACCCCACACAACCAAAGTGGACACACACATACACACACGCGCACGCACGGTTACAACCAAGTACAGCAAAAACAATGCCAACAAGGCAGAGCTAAGAATTGAGGTCAAGGCCAAACAAACATTAACATTAACCTGTGCCACATAAGACCAACAAATGTGACAGGTCAGTCAAAATAAAGTATTTAATGGACAATTAAGCACTCTTCAAGTACTTTCCAGAGAAATGAAAGCATCGTGTGCACCCGACAGCTGTGGTAAATGAGGTCTTTGAAAAGAACCTATTAAAATAAAATGACATGACATCCTTTACATACTCAAATATGTATATCTGTTTTAACATATGTTAAAAAATGAATCAAACTGCAAACTATTTGAACTAAATTTGCTTGAACAACTTTGGAAAAAAAATGTATTAAAATTGACACATTTTTAATATTTATCATTTATTCATTGATATATTTTCAGTTTTAGTGTGCACAGTACTTGTTTACATCGTAAAAGTGGGACTTCCTGTCACTCCCCTAACATGTATCACGTAGGAGCTCCCGAATACAAATCCATGCACCCCTGCTAACCAGTCCAAAAAAAATTCCAGTGAAAGCAACGCGGGGCTCACGCATTCTCCTGCTCGTCATTCTGCAACATTTCATCAAGCAGCAGGCTGACAACACAAACACATCTAATCTCCGTCAAACATCTTTCAAAGGCCGCTCACTCCGGCTGAGTTACACAAGGTGCGGTGCGGGTTTCACAATCAAAAGGTCTGCACAAAAAACAAAAAGGTATCCGAAGCTGCGTCACCCACGGCAACGCGTCTCTGGATGACAACACACCTGACCAAAGGGAAGGGCTGAAAAGCAGCGGCGGCATCCTTTGCTGCTTTATTTGTTATCGACACGGCTCTTTACACGCTTTGTTGCGTTGCATTGCCATTTTATTGCGCAGGACATTGCATGCAAAACACATTCAGAAGGTTTTATTGGTGTTGGTGCTCATCTATTGTACATAAAAAAGTAATAATCACAATGGCTTCACACTTCAAATAAATAGATGAATAATACCATTTACAGCGGTGTACATGTTGATCAAGCCACAGGTTTATTGCACAGTTATTGTACAGGATTTTTGGAGCATAAAACTTCAATGATCTAAAAAAAAAAATGCAGTCTACTTTTGAAGTTAATGATTAATTATATGGGGCACACAAGACATTATTAAATGAATACTATGTCATTAATTCTGTCAAACATATATAGTATATATACATTTTAACATCAGCCTTGTTCTTAAACTTTGGCACCGACTTTGGTCCCTCCACTCCTCAGACATCCTTTCATTCTCATTACTGACATTATTGAACCATCATGTTAAAAATGCCACTCCTGTCTAAACTAAACCCGTCCATACCTCTACAGGTATGTCATCAGGACAACTGCCTTCCCATTAGTCATCCGCTTTAGAGCTGCTCTAACTTCAGCCTTACTGATTCCTGGAACTTCCTCATTAACAAACAATCACAACTTCCACCCTTCCCTTTTCGTTTCTCACTTGTGAGCACATTCCCATTTCCGTCCTTGGTCATCCTAACCTGCTGCACGCATCCTTCCCACCCTGCCTTGCCAATCTGTACAAGTGATTGACCGATAATCGGCACAGCTGATATTATCGTCCGATATTCAGCATTTTGAGATCAACTTAAAACTGGGTTATTTTGGTTGGGATGCAGCCGAGCCCGTCTGTCTCCAGCATTGTCCCACCCACAGCACCATCTGATTACACGCAGAGCCACGTCACGAGCAACAGCCAATAAGCAGTGAAAGATCTGCATGCACTGTGCTCACAGACACGACGGTGGAGAGGAGAAAAACTTTTACGGGTGAAGAAGCTCAGTGGAGGAGATATACTGTATGTTTGTATCCCAGCTGACTGGCAACACTGCCAACTTCCTCAAGGCAATCATCATTGAAATGCGCCGAGCATAACAACGACCACTTCTGTGGTACCATTTTTTTTTTTGTCCAGCTCTGCACCCTACTGCGACACAAAGTCTCGGCATTCTCTCAAAAACTTCCAAAAAGATTTGCCCGTTATGTTTACAGGCACACAGAGAACAATATGCCGACAGGCGTCCTTGCAGGAAGTCTCGCTGGTATGAGGTCACGGCTCAAGGGGCTACAGGGAACAGGGGCTGTCTTTAAAGTTTATGTTTTTGTCGGCGTTTGTTTGTTTGTGTTCAATATAACTTGAAAAGTTCTGAATGGATTTGGATGAAATTTTCAGGAATGGTCAGAAATGGGATATGGAAGAAGCGATTATATTTTGGGGCGGGGTGATCCGCATCACCATCTGAATCCAGGATTTTTTTTTTTTTTTTAAAGGATTCTTTAACATTGTGAGCTAGGACCATTTTGGGCTTTTGTGCATATAACGCCACAAAAAATGGTCAGAGCACTTGGGGAAAAAAAAAATTAATGACAACTTTCCAACATGTTCTACAAAATATCAAAGACTTTTCATTATAGGAAAACAACAAATGAAGTTATAAACATGCAACAAACACCATTATACTGTATATAGCCAAGATAGTGTGGAATCTGGAGTGTGCAAACGGATTTGTTGTATCTTCAGAAGCTTTTTTTTAGTAAATCACTAAATTTTAATATCTGTGATTTAAAAAATGAAGGGTTTGTATGTTCTCTATGCACGGCATTATGAAGTGAGTGAGTGAAGACTTTTATAATTATTTCCACACAATAAGTTAGACATGGTAATACCAAAGGACAGTAAAGAGCGTGGAGTGATTTTTGATCACGAACCCATTTTGCTTTATTTAATATTGAAGTATTTCTCGCCACCTTTTGTTGTATATTTTTGAAATGAGATTTCCGACTAATTTTTTCGTTATAACCCCCAGAAATGTATTTTTTCACTCTTTCAATATCCACTCCGTCTATTTGTATTTGATCGTACGTATCCTTTCTGCTATTTCCAAATAGTATTATTTTAGTTTGACTTAAGTTCAAGGATAATCTGTTTTTATAAAACCATGACTTTAATATGACCATTTCACCCTTGACCTTTTTAATTAGTTCTTGTGTGCTATCCCCAGAACAAAAGGCAGTGGTATCATCCGCAAATAATACCAACTTTAAGTCCTTTGTCACTTTACAAATGTCGATGTACAAAACAATTTTGGTGCCAATATTGACCCCTGGGGTACTCCACACGTGATATTTAAACTTGGAGATGTGTCTTCTCCTAACGTTACAAATTGCTTCCGGTTTGCTAGGTAGCGTTTTACCCAATTCATAACTAATCCTCTGATTCGGTACCTTTTGAATTTTGTTGTTAAAATATTGTGATTAATTGTATCAAAGGCTTTTGTAAGATCCATGAAAACTGCAACTGCACTCTTTCTGTGGTCTATAGCATTAGTCATTTCCTCCGTGATTTCAATCAGTGCCATAGAAGTTGAAATGCTAGCTCTGTATCCGTATTGACTACCTGCTAGTAATTAATACATTTGTCCAACCTGTTATTAAATAGCTTCGCGATAATTTTAGAAAATTGGGGTAATAAGGAAATTGGTCGGTCATTTGTCAGTTGATGTTTATCCCCATTTTTGAAAATTGGAACCACTTTATCTACTAAGTATATTTCACAGAATATGTTCGCACACCTTGTACAAATGCACACTGCAACCAAGTGTCTGCTCATTACCGTACTCTGATGAATGGTACAACATGGAATAGGCAAAATAATGTGAGTTCAAGTTTAAAATTGTAGTTTGTATTATTCAAAATTCTGTCGGCAATATCTTTACTTTTATTGCAAATGAATATCAGCTCTCGGCCTCCTTGACTACTAAAAATCGGTATCTGTATGGGCCCTGATAAAAGACATCAGTCGATCTCTAATCTGTACCACAATCTTCACCCTACGTCTCATATCTTTGTACTCACAACCAACTAAGAATATTCATCATTACTCTCCCCAATTTCAATCTTCATCACCATAGCTCTTTCTGACTCTCTTGACCTCCATACTCTTCCTTCAAGACCACACCTACCACATTTCTCTTCCCATCTTGCTTTGTCACGATTCACGTATTTGTTTGGGGCAACGTTTTACACCCGATGCCCTTGCTGACACAACCCTTCACCATTTATCCGGGCTTGGGACCAGCAACTACTCTGGTTTATTTGGATATGAGGATGCTAAAATAGACAGACAGCACCAAAAAAAAAAAAAAGTTACAGTAAAGTGAAATAAAAATAAGTTGCCCTTTAGGATAGCCCGACTTCCCAGAAATGCAAACCACGATCAAAGTTACATTAAGGAAGTTGGGGTTTATCACGTTGTTGGATGTTGTAAATGCAAAACTGACGTTTGACTGCCGCTTAGTCTGCAAATGCATCAAACTATCTTTAAAGCAAGAATAAGTGATCACTGTTGCTTTAATTAACAGCTTTAGAAGTATTAATAGGGTAGGCTTGCTTGTACAAAGGACGCTGCATTGCTTCTGTCCAAATCTTTTGTTTACCGCTCTATTTCTACCACAGCAAAAGAAATAACAGTAAGGAGTGTAAGTGATAATGTTACCCCATAAAAAGGTATAATTAGCCATGAATCACACACACCATGTGATGGTCCCGCCTGTCCTGGGGACTCTTCGCCACCTGTTAGCCTCAGATTGCTCAACATGGCTGCAGCTGTGACGACTGACGGATGAATCAGCATGCACGATTTATCTGCCAGAAATTAAAATAGGCTCTGTGACATTCAGTAAAACGGCAAAGTCTTAGACGTCAAAGAAAGCAAAAGTGAATAAAGAATGAGAAGAAATGCATAATGGCACTTTCATTTTGGACCTGCACGGCCAGTAAGTCAGATTTTGAGGAAAGGTGATTTCCACCTGAGAGTGCACACACAGATGATCTAAAAATTGTAAGGGTAAATTATGATTTGCTGATAAACACAACAATATGCAAGCTGCAGTGTGACCCACCATCACAAACATTCAGGTACTTTCCACCCTGGTTTGTACCTCACAGAGGGAAAGATTCCAATTGACATCCAAAAACACCATAAATACTAGGGGTGTAACGGTACACTAAAATGTCATTTCGGTTTGGTTCAGTTTTTTGAAGTGCTCGGTACAAAAAAAGGCAGGAAAAAAAATGACTTAAAATGTTTTTATTTAAAAAAATAAAAAAACTTTAAAAAAATAAGTAAAAGCGACCCATTTGGGTGATATTGCAAATAAATTAGACTAATTATATATATTTTTAATAGAATAATAATAATAAAATAAACAGTTGTATTTAAATAATTGTTTAAACATTGTGATGAAATGTAATGGACAGTTAAAAAGCTCTCTGTTGCACGTGACGTCCAACCATCTGTCACGCTGTACACACACACACACACCCACACACACACACACACGCGCACATGCACGCACACTGTAGATCAGGGTTGTCCAAACTTTTTCCGACGCGGGCCACATATTGAAAAATTAAAAGACGTAAGGGCCACTTGGATATTTTGTAGATATGCAACGAAGTTATATATACACTAGGTCCCCAACTTACGAACACAATTGGTTCCAGACGGCCGTTCTTACGTCGAATTGTTCTTAAGTAGGGGAAAAGATAATATTGCCAATGATATAGGTACTACATGTACGTGTATACATATACAGTATATGTGTATGTATGTAAATGAGTTTGGATGCAGTAGTAATATTAAACGAGGATAATTAATGAAAAAAACAATAATAAAAATGATATAATAATACGTAATGATGACAAATGATCGTTGTCGTTAGACTCTTCTAAAAGAAGTAGTGTTCTGTGGGTGGTGTAGAATTAAGCAGGCCTTTTAACTCTTCACAAACTTTAATCACACGCTCTGTCCGGGTTGTATCATTTAGCTTCTCATTTAGCTTTATCTCCCCAGCGTCTAACTCTTCCTCTGTTGGTCGTATTAGCTCTAACGCTGCCTATGTTGGTCCCATTAGCAGTGTCACAGTGCCCTCTACTGGTCAAGCATGTACAGTAGCAGTATAAATACTGATTGAGCGACTACAAGGCAAAATAAAATAAAATATAGACCAATCGGCTTGTGTTCGTATCCGCGAATGTTCGCTAGCCGGGTGTTCGTAAGTTGGGGACCTAGTGTATATATACAGTCAAACCTGTCTTAGCGGCCACCTGTATAGAACGGCCACCTGCCTATAGCGGCCACTGAAAAAATCCCCCCGCAGAAAATTTACGTGTTATAGACCCTGTGTATAGCGGTCACCTGTCTAACGCGGCCAGCCGCCACCCATTTTGTATCCCTTGGTCAATATCTGACTGCATATAACGGCCAAAATGCCGACTCAAACAGAAGCTTCATGTACGAAAAAGTTTCGTTTTTTAAGTAATGAAGCTGTCGTGTGTAGACTTTAATTACTGAGTCCTAGTTCGACATAGAAAAGCCGTCTTCTTACTTTGCAATGCCGCCCTGAAAAGATTCAATGACGGCCAAAACGGTAATCTTCCCACTTTGCAATGCCGTGAATGGATTCTAAAATAGCCAAAACACCTGAGGAAAAGGCTTCTTGAGACGTCATCTGTACTTCTGTGTAGAAGGTGTCGGACGTTTCGCTCCTCATCCGAAGAGCTTCGTCAGCAAACTAATAAGTGCTGGTAGCATAGGCCTTAAATACAGTAAGAGTGGGCGGAATTGGTGTGCCAACACCCTCCTCCTATTGGTTCGTTACACTAAGCCTGGGCGGAGCAGTGGTATAATCCTATCCTGTTATTCACACCTACGATAAAAGGGAAGTGTCGCTCCCTGAATTGGGTATGAACGACTCTGATACTGGCTTGTTAGCATCTATTGTTCTGGCTCGGCCCTGCCTTCACCTCATTTGCAAGACTAAGAGCTGTGGGTTTTGGTCTCAGTAACCTGCTGAACACAGGGTCCAAATTAAACCTCAAACCACCATTCCGATTCAATGATGGGTTCTGTTGTTTGACAAAAATAGCTTCCTTTACTCCTCTTTCAAACCATCTGTTTTCTTTGGCCAAAATCTTAACCTCGCTGTCCTGAAAAGAGTGTATCAGAGTCGTTCATGTACATGTGTGCGCACAAACTCAAAATGGCCGTCAACCTGTCTATAGCGGCCACTTTTGCCGTTTCCGTTCAGTGGCCGCTATAGACAGGTTTGACTGTATATAGAACAAGAAAAAAAACTGCATCTCAGCTTTGTGATATAGGTGAAAAAGACTTATTAGTATGCATTTTGCTATCCCCCCCCCCCCCCCCCCCCCCAAATTCTTCAGCTTTATTCTTAAATACTATAATTTCTGGACTATAGAGCACCGGTATGTAAGTCACAGCCACTAAATTTAAAAAGAAGATTTGCATATACAGTTTATACACACACACACACACACACACACACACACACACACACACACACACACACACACACACACACAAGATGTTATACACAAAGACTTTTTAAACTTTTGATTAAATAAATATTTTTTTCCCCAAACGGTGCCAAACATTGCGTTGTACCATGGCTACTCAAACGGTGCTGAACTGTGGGTGTAATGTGGCTCGTTAAACAATAGCCGACCAGAGAAGTCATTATGACTTTATTCTCCTAGTATTGTAATATAGAGAGGCAGGGAGGACTTTCAACATTAGTGCAAGCCTGCCAACATGTACCAATTTGCCTTACTCGGCATGCGATTTGATTCTTGAATTTGCTTGTGTACGTACTTCACTGCACTCCATTTTGTTGCATTTCTCTGGTTTCAGTTTCGAGTTCAGTCAGTACAGATAAATAAATAGATATGATCAGTTTCTCAATAGTATTTCAAATGTGTGTGTGTGTGGGGGGGTGTCCACGGTGTTCCCTGCCTCTCGCCTGAAGTTAGTTTGTGATGACATTCTGCTACGATGGAGCGGTCCGCCGGGGAAATACTTCCCCACACGAGCGTTCCTTCTCCTCATGATGACATAATTTAATTCAGATTATGTCACTTTCCGTGTTTAACAGTAACATGTCAATTTATTGAGACCGGCAAAATGATCAAATTTGTTTTTATTTATCGTGCAGTTAATGGACTATCATGACAGGCCTATATAATAGTATTTGTCATCTATTAAAAAAACTGTTAGATACCCCACAATAGTGTATGGGAGTATGTTGTCCAAAATCTAGCCTTGATGCTGAAATTTAGACAGTTTAAAAGTGCTTTTAGTCAGCCCTACTGGGAACACACTTTTTGTGTGTCTGTAGCTTTAATGCTAATGAGCTGTGTGTGTCCACACCTGTCTCCTACAGAGTCTTTGTCCACTTTTTCCATCATTAGCATAGCTATGTTAGCTACAGTGGCAAAATTACACTCACATTTTAACAGCAGCATCATGCTAGCTTATTAGCCTACGCACTGAAGAAAATCAAACAAACTTACAGCTCCAACGACTGTAGCTGACTGACGGATAGTTGTCACAGCTTTATTTTAAAATGTGTAGCCATTTCCTTCATGAGGTCATGCATGACAAGCCGCAACTTCAAAAGTGAGCATTTGCTTGCCTCTTGGATTTGTGTCGCATTGGGTGCTCATAAACAGGCTGGAGGGACACATTACTGTTGGCACATCATTAAAAAGTTACTTTTGCATAATAGAGGACCTTTAATAAGTTGTTTGCACACAATCTGAGCTAAGATCTTGTATTAAAGCACAGCATTCTCCGCATAAGTTTGTGAATTTAGCCACTTCAACATGTCCATGATTATTTATATTGTGACAAACTGATAAGATTGATCAGATATCAGTTATTTTACTAAAAGGCAGCAGTGATGTTAATTATTTTGTGTGTGATGTTAAAGCTCCACTCCTGCTCTTTAACAGCTTCTGTGGCTGGCATGGATCGAAAACACGCACAAGAAGGTGATTTATTTCCATTACCAGTCGCCCGCGAGGCCATTTTTTTTGTTTTTACAAGCTGTCAAAAATGAGCTAAAACCTCAAAAGTGTCTTACTGGAAACGTTTCGTGAGAGCGGTGAAACATTCGCGCCATGTGTGAGTTTTAGTGGTCACTGAGGTTGATCTGCTCGTCGCTCGCTTCGCTTCTCTGCGCCACTTCCCACAAGAGATGTCTCAAAGCGAGCGGGCGTGGCCGCCGCGGCACATTCTCCTTGGAAGATTTCACTTTTTTTTTTTTTTACGTCCTTCTGTATAAATAAAAAGACTGTTTAAAAGAGCAGCTGTTCCCCCCCCCCATGGTCTCATTTATTCATTAAATAAAACAAATGACAATCTTTGCAGCGCCACATGTAATTTATCAGATGCATAAATCTCTGCAGAACATCGGCTTGCTTAATAAATCAGTCATCGCCCCCCCTTGACAGTTCACCACGCCCCCACCCCACTACTTGAGAAGCACTGACTTAAACCAATCAAAAGCTGCTACCACTGGAGTTATTTATTTATTTATTTTTTTACCTTTTATGCTAAGCTAGTTAGCATCATTTGATTTGCACCAATAAGGATGAAACGGTTCGTACCATAATAATTTAACAGTGCAATCGTCCCTCGCTACATCACGGTTCCAACATCGCTCTCTCCCTCGCTCACTCCCATTTCGTGTTGAAGTGGCTTTTTGTCTTCTTACCTTCTTACTCCTACTCCATTTGAAAGCATTTTTTAAATGTGGTGTAAACAAAGAATAATAGGAGTATAAAGGTGACTATAGGGATGTTATTTCATGTCTACAGGGCTCTAATAATGGTAAAAAAGATGTTTAAGAAATACAGGTTTTCGATGCTGGTTGGGTCCGGAATCATTTAACCTCGATAAACGAGGGGCAACTGTGTACAGTATCTCTTCCACACTACATCACATCTTACCACTATTGTTTTTTAATTTCCTCACACCGAGTTCAAAATGTCCAATGGCTGTTGAAAGGTAAACATGAAAGGGGACTTTACAGTTGGGGAAATACTTTTGACACCTTAGAACCTCAAAAAAGGAAACTAAGAAAGTCTGAAACTATGAATAGCGCCTTATGTCACTGCTGTGTATGTTTCACTACAGTGCATTTATTCATAGCAGTAATGGGGAAAAAAAACAAAGACAATATTTCCCAGTAATATGTCAAAATGAAAATACCAAAATTATGTACGAACATATTTTTAGGTGTAGTTTAGGTCACTGAAAACTTGTGGAACTTTTTACCCAAATGTGTGTATTTTTGTCATTGTTTTTTTGGTATAATTGTGCTTTCAGTGATAACTCAGCTTCACTAATCAGTGCACATGTTTCATTCCCGTTTTTTGTCTTTTCCCGAAATAACGTTGTTCGGGCTTCTTCTTCCGGTTAATATACTGTAGCTCCAGCATTTACTCTGGAATGACAAATGCACCATTTGTGTGGATGAATATTTACACAATTGTGTTTTTGTTGTTAACAATACTTAAAAAAGAAAAGCTAATAAACGGCTACTGTTTGAATAATATTGATGCCATTTGGTTCAGCAAACGGGCCGCACGGTGGCCAAGTGGTTAGAATGCTGGCCGCGCAGTCAGTTCTGGGCATCTCTGCATGTTCTCCCCGTGCATGCGTGGGTTTTCTCCGGGTACTCCTTTTCCCTCCCACATTCCAAAAACATGCATGTTAGGGTCATTGGAGACTCTACATTGTCCATAGGTATGAATGTGAGTGTGAATGATTGTTTGTCTGTATGTGCCCTGTGATTGGCTGGCGACCAGTCCAGGGTGTGCCCCGCCTCTCGCCCGAAGTCAGCTGGGATAGGCTCCAGCATACCTGCGACCCTAGTGAGAATAAGCGGCATAGAAGATGAATGGATGGATGGTTTTAGATCCATGGATCTAAATACAGCTGTAGCTTTGTTATATGGTTTCACAACAAAGTTTTCATTCATGTGCAAATATTTCTTCGGGTATAAATAAATCATAATGAATGGATGCATTTTGTCAGTTGCTGTGGTAGAATGCATGCTTTTTACTTTATGCTTATTTTGCCCTGAACAGAAAGTCATTGTTTGCACGTTTCATTGCCGTGTAACTACACAGTAGTTATGTTTCACACTGCTCAGCGATAATCATTACGTTAATACTACAACACACGTCAACATAAATGGAATGATTTTTCATACAAATGACTCCTTCGGACCTCAAACTTTATGTCAACAAAAGTCGGCATCAACTTAAGTAGGCACTTTCTTTTTTAAATAATTGTTTTGAAGGAATCTTTGAAGTGAGAACAGTTTTTATACAAACAAACGGGGCTATAATTGTGTATTTTGTCATTTAAAGTACGTGTTTTACACTGCAATCTATTAAACACGGACATTTATGATCTATTAGGTTATGAGATTAATAACATCAGCAATGTCTGAGATGATTTTTTTTTTCCTCCATGGAAGAAAAAAAAAAAAAATAAGGGAAAAATACAAGAACAGGAGGAAGGAGTGCAAAATACGAGCGTTTCCCGGGCAAAATGGGAGGATTGACAGGTATGCCGAGTTAAGCAGGTTTTCTTTATTGTTCAGTATCAACACTAATATGAAAATCATTCATTATACAATTCATATACTGTAGTGTTGCCCCTATTACTCTTGTATTGATGATTTTTTGGTATGATTTAGCATATATTTTGTATTAATTTGTTCATTATACAACGTGCGTCAGTTTGACACAAATTTTTATTCTTTTCATTACTGAATAAAGCTATCAAGCCATCAACAAGTATATTTTGGCTGGTCCGCTCAAGGAAGATGTGCGGATGAGCTCGCTTTCACACTGCATGTGTGTGTGTGTGTGTGTGTGTCTGTATTGGAGGGTGAGCA
Source organism: Dunckerocampus dactyliophorus (assembly GCF_027744805.1). NCBI lineage: Eukaryota > Metazoa > Chordata > Actinopteri > Syngnathiformes > Syngnathidae > Dunckerocampus > Dunckerocampus dactyliophorus. Next base: position 4,995,955 of record NC_072832.1, on the reverse strand, counting down.
TGTGTGTGGTAAGGTTGTTTTGAGACATGTCCGGACATATTCTCTGTCAGTGCTGCACATATGCCTTCAAGCGTGCGTACGCGTGCGTGCACGCACACACACACACACACACACACACACACACACACACACACACACACACACACACACACACACACACACACACACACATCCACAAAAGGGGGGAAAAAAAGGAAAAGGAGGGCAGTGAAGCGAAAACGACTTCTGCCCTGCCTGCAACTGTATGTCACCACACAAACTAATTGCACATGTTTGTGGACTGGAAAGTGCTTTATCAAATTCTAACTATTGCATTTATAATGCTACAGGACTTTGTAACCAGGCCTTATTCCTTGGTGAGTGTGCGCTGTGTTTGCATCACATTAGGATGCAAAATGATTACTAGCAAATAGACTCGGCAACACGGGGTTGCGTTTGAGGGAAACAGAACAGAAACAAAAAGCAAAGTCTTTTTACAGGCATGGAGCAGGTGGCGAGCACACGTGAGGCACGTCACAACGTCGCTGTCTCTGTGTGCGCGTGCGTGCGTGCTAACGCTGTCCTTATCTACCTCTCAGCTGTGACTCACCGTGGTCACATAAGAGCGTTCCAGTAATTTGACCTGCTGCCTTCTTCTTCCTATACTACTTTCACCCCTTTGGAGTAGTCGCACCTCGCCACATCGTGGTTCGAATTTCGCAGCTTCCACCTATCACGGTTTTTTAAAATCTATTTAATAATAAATCAAGCTGGTTCGTGGTTGAATACGGCCTATTATTCAATCAAAATTATGCATATTTAAGCAAATTTTACATTTTTTTTGGCCTAAATTCAGCATTTAAATTCAGCACATAAAAATATAAGGGATTTGGAAATGCTTTGTAGTATTCTGCACTTGTCCCTAGGTGTCAGTAATGTTCCTGTAATGTTCAGTGAGACACACAAGCACCAGGCTTGATGGCTGGAACAACAGGCTTTTATTGCAGCTTTGAATAATCTCACAACACAACAATAATATCATAAAAATCTAAATTATAATGTCATAATAACACGGGATACTGCTGCGGCTGTGATCCACTCAGCTGTGAACCCCCGACATCGCGTCCTGTTCACACATCCAGAATACGCCGATTGCAACATACACATGAGCACAAGTCTTATTTATGTCTTAAATGGCTTATTTTCTCTGATTACGTCTACTATATTGGGTAACATGAGTGTAAATGTGACTTCAGGGGTGTTATTCCATATCTAGAGGGCTCTAAGGTTAAAAACTGCATTTTGAAGGTTGTAAACAGGTTTTCAATGCACTAACTACAAACATATTTGACTTTAAATAAGGAAGCCTACTTTGCAGTAATTCACTTGTCACTGTCAGGTGTGGAACCAATTAACCACAATAAATGAGGGATTAGTACACAACAGTGACTTTATTTACGACATGAACTAACTTTTTCCAGCGAGGGACGCATACAGAAAAATTGAAGGATTTGGGGGTACCACTTTGATTCATTTTGTACATGAAGATGCTTAAATCATTCCAGTGTACATGAACACGTCCACATCTTAGCTTTGCGTTATAGATGGAAAAGCAAATTAATGTCATATCTAATAATTAGGGGCGTCACAAGACACGAGATCGGGTCTACGAGAACGGGACGAGATTTTAAAATTACTTAAAAAAAATAAAAATACAAGAATATATAACAATCTACTAATATAATTCCTACTGCGTTACATTCTTCTGTACTCTGTACTGTACATTCTTCTGTGTGTATGCTAGCGGCCTGGATTCAAGGAGGAGATACGGTATTCAATTAGCCAAAGTCAAAGGAAAGCTAGGAGCGTTTGGATGTACTTTTCTGCTTCATTGTTCGCTGTTCATTCTTCTGTCCTGTTTGTAAAGCACTTCAAATGTACACCAGGTAGGGGAGTACATTTTTGCATCACATCCTAATTTTTGTTCTTGGTTCTGTATTTATAAAATGTGTGAAAAGTTGTTTTGTATGGAAGTTATCTGTAGCCTGTGGAGTTTGTTTTATTTTCTTATAAATTGTGCCACAAAGTTTTTTTAGGCAAAATAGTGATCTCTGTGTCTAAGCATGGGGATATGGTACCACATTATCCAACGTTTACAGTACAATAAAAATACAAGCCAAATAAAATTTGAACCAATATTTCAGAATAATTGATGGAATGTGTAAATTTGAATTATTCTGATTCAAATCTTATAACCGCTGCCACTGATTGCTTCCCTTCCCTGCTGGAAAAACCAGCATGACCAGCCACCAGCATGACTAGCATAGACCAGCATATGTTGTGTTTTCGTGCTGGTATGCTGGTGCTGGTGACTAGCATGCCAACATGGGACCAGCATGGCCCACCAGCATAGACCAGCACTGACCAGCATGGTCTATGTATGTATTGTACTTTATTAATCCCACAGCAGGGAAATTCACTTGTTACAGCAGCAAGCAAGATATGCAAGTACAGAATACATAGTGACATAGTGACTACAACATGGTTCAGGTGGTGCAGGTGTTGTAGAGCCTGACAGCGGTCAGTATGAAGGACCTGCGGAACCTCTCCTTCTTACACCGTGGGTGTAACAGTCTGCTGCTGAAGGAGCTGCTAAGGGAACCCACAGTGTCATGTAGGGGCTGAGAGTTGTTGTCCATGATGGATGTCATGTCATGTCACGTCTACCAGCATAGACCAGCACCAAACCAGCATGGTCCACCAGCATAGACCAGCACCAAACCAGCATAGACCAGCACCAAACCAGTATAGACCAGCATGGTCCACCAGCATAGACCAGCATACACCAGCATTTCCATGCTGGTCTTTCATCAGCAGGGTTGATTAAAAACGAGCTGGCCTTTTGAACGACTCTTTGACAGGAAGATCCGTCTCCCTTCAAAGAGCCGTAAATGCCATCCCGTCCCATCTCCAGTCGTGACGGTGTTACGCTTGACGTAAAGTCTTCGTTATGCTACAGCGCTACGGCACCCCGTGCAAACCACGCCGTCTTGCTCCTCTCCCTCCAAACTGTCCAGCAGAGTTTGACGTGCACTTCCCAAAAAAACAAAACAAGACAAACAAAAAATAACTCAGCTCCAACAACAATCTGGATGTCCTTTCAGTCACCATTCTTCACTAGCACTACTACTACTGTACTACACAGGAAACTAGCTAGTCAACAAGAGTTGAGGTTGCTCACTCTCTGGAAAACACTGTCCCTAGCTTTGTGTACAGAACTGCAAGTCATGCTCTCGGCCTCCTAAGCTATAATAGGATCAAGAAGGGCCAGCATAGTGACCACGTTGTAGCATAATGAAGCCTTTAGTGTTTCACCTGCACAGAAGGTGGTGAGCATCAAGCTAAAATGCGCAGGTCAAAATGCTCAAAAGTTTGGTTGCACTTCACCTAACTTCATTGGCGACTCATGCATCCAGGATAAATGTGTACCCAACCCTACCCCTGACATAAACTGTAGAACTTTAGAAGGTATTTTTTATTGCTCTAAACTGCATTATATCGTGAGAAGGGTAGTTATTAGTGCAGTTAATGATTACCGGTGCCCTGCAACACGGTTTTTATTTAAAGCATGTGTTAGATGGACAATGACTGATAATCATCTCATCATCATGAACAGTAACTCCTCTCCTGCAGGATGAACATTGTGTGTAAATGTCTTTAAAAGCTTTTTTAAGTTCATGACATCACTCTTTGCTTGTTTCCGTTGGCACTTGACTAAAGTCAATTTGAGAGCAAACAATCCACTCTGTTTGACATCTGTAGTTGCAGGTCACATCTTATCTTTACTACACAGAAGGGGTGTCCAAAGTGCGGCCCCCGGGCTATTTGCCACCGGTGCTCTTTTTTGTTTTTTCTCCCGATGCTAAAATGGTAAAAGTACAATAAAGAAAAACAACCCAACACAATAAATGTACCGTGGTGAAGTTAGTTCCACGCTGAACGTTGGATATTTGCCTCCATAGCTACAGCGGTAGTTCCCCCACACGGTGCCCGGACTGCTGCGTTATGGTGCGGGGAACTCTCACGGGAAGTGCTGCGGTAACCTGTGGTTGTTTATGCTGGGGACCGTCAATAAATTATTATTGCATTGAAGAAAGTTTCTTTAAAAAAAAAAAAAAGTCATATACACTAAGTCCCCAACTTACGAACACAATTGGTTCCAGACGACTGTTCTTATGTTGAACTGTTCTTAAGTAGGGGAAAAGGTAATATACTACATGTACGTGTATACATATACAGTATATGTGTATGTATGTAAATATGAGTTTGGATGCAGTAGTAATATTAAACGAGGATATTTAATGAAAAAAAACAATAATAAAAATGATATCATAATACGTAATGATAAATGTTATTTACCTTTGAAGAGGAGTGGCCGAGCATACGTCGTTGTGGTGGAGTTGGAGGAGGAGTTATTGAAAAAAAAAAAAGACAAATGGTCGTCGTCAGACTCTTCTAAAAGAGGAAGTGTTCTGTGGGTGGTGTAGAATTAAGCAGGCCTTTTAACTCTTCAAAAACGTTAATCATACGCTCTGTCCGGGTTGTATCATTTAGCTTCTCATTTAGCTTTATCTCCCCAGCGTCTAACTCTTCCTCTGTTGGTCCCATTAGCTCTAACGCTGCCTCTGTTGGTCCCATTAGCAGTGTCACAGTGCCCTCTACTGGTCAAGCATGTACAGTAGCAGTATAAATACTGATTGAGCGACTGACTACAAGGCAAAATAAAATAAAATATAGACCAGTCAGCTTGTGTTCGTATCCACGAATGTTCCCTCGTCGGGTGTTCGTAAGTTGGGGACCTACAGTAGTGTATTCTAAGTCAGACAACAAATTGATCTATTACCATGTGAAATGATAAGTTCTACCCTAAAAGTATTTTTCACGCCCATTTTTTTTCAATTTGATCTTTTATTGGATGGACTTTTATTGGATCTTTCATTGGATTAGCGACCTGACTCAGAAGTTTGTTACAAAAACCAAGCAGTGTAATAAAAAGGTAAATTCAGCAATACTTTACATTTATTTTTAATGCTTTGAAGAGCTATTTTCATAACCATATTCAATTCCACAAATTCATGTTTAGAACAAAAGCTTATTATTTACAAAAGAAGAAGAAGAAGAAAAAAAAAGGATCGGTACCGGATCAAGTCAGATTGGATCGGGTGCCAAAAAATGTGTATCAGGACATCCCTATTCTATAGAAAAGACAGTAGTAGTAGTAGTAGTAGTAGTAGTAGTAGTAGTAGTAGTAGTAGTAGTAGTAGTCGTCATACGGTACAAGTTTGACTTATCTGACCTAGTTCTGTCTTTTCCCTTCACTCGCTCTATTCTACAACTGCACACGTCCCAATAAGACAGTTTAGGAATCATCTTGTCATCTGTTTCTTCAGGCAGTCACTCACTTCTGCTAATTGCTCAAAACGAGAAGCAGGCAAAGCTTTATAGGCAGACAAATATAACTCATTACCTCTGACACACTGACACACACAGACACACCCTCACGCACACACACACACACACACACCATTTATGTCTTCCGCTAGCCTGCCTGTATTTTCTTGGAAGCGCGCGCGCACACACACACACACACACACACACACACACACACACTATGTGATTGCTCCAATGTGGACCTGCCAAACTGATAGCGTGCATGCTGGCGCACACTGGGAAAACCCATGACTGATCACTACAACATTGTCCTGCTTGAAGAGTATTAGGCCCACATTGAAAAGAAAAGACAATTGTGAGGGGGGGAAAAAAGACAAAGTAGTAATTATAAGAGAATAAACTCTGAATATTATGCCTTAACATCTAAAAGGCTTGATATGATGTTAACGTCCCATTGCAACGTCATTTCACTAACACTGCAATTGTGAATAAAGGCAGCCTACTTTTTTGGGGTTATTCATAATATCCTGACGTCTGCAAGCATTATTCTTGTATGAGAGCTGCTGGTACAGAAATCTATATTTTGTAAGAAAGCAGTTTTTGACTTTGCTGTACTGCAAAAAATATATATTTGCTCAGAGATTCTTTGATCAGGATTTTAGTGTGAATTCAGAAGTCTGTTATTTGTAAATAATAGAGTTTTTTTTATGTCGTTTACTCAGAACATGCTGACGTTTGTTAATGTTATACATGCTGCTACTGCTGCACTTTACTTTTCCTGCTGGTTCTGTGCAATGGGAAATATGTTGGAAGATTATGTTGTAACCTTGCAATTATTAAAAGATAATGGAAGTAAATTCATCTGGATCATGTTTATTTTAACTGTGGATCATTACAAATACGTTTAATTTAGTAGTACACTGAGTAAAAAGAAATTCTATATAGAAAAAAAATGATGCATGAGACAACTGACAAACTATTGATCACAAAAAAAGATGCATCGAGATGCATCGATAATCGCATCACAGGCCTCTGAATCGTAATCGCATCGAATCGTGAGGTGGCCAGAGATTCCCACCCCTACTTTATATGTATTAAATAACTGTATTTCTCAATATTTAAAACAATACTTGATTCAATTAATCAATCATGGGCTTTTCCGCATTGGTGGATCAAAGAAAACTTCCTCGTGCTTTTTGTGCATTTAAAACAGCAGATGTTCACATGAAGGCTGGTCATGTTTGTTATTTTTAAATGTCCATCAAACATGAATCTGTGTTTGTGTGTGTGTGTATTGCAACATCCATTATGACTTCAGTGTGCATTGCTCAAACTACCCCGAAAGAGAGCATATGGACATGAAACCTCAACACCTGGACCGCCACAACCACATCAACATCAACATCAAGCCTCCTGCAGGTGTTTTATGACCATTTGGTGCAAGAAACACCACTTACTGACCTTTGAAACATCCAGGATTCCAGCTTCCTTCCTTTCATGACGGGAGCAGAGGGCTCCCCGCTGGGATGCGACCAAAAAGAGGCAGAGCAGCTGCATGTATGCCGCCCACGGTCACGGTTCACCACCACTCGTCCCGTCCCATGATGATGAAGTCATGAGGCTGACTCAGCAAAAATCAGCTGCAACACAAAAACATTGCGGAGATGCTTCAAAGACAAAGTGACAATTCATCACAAATCTGGGAAAATAACATCAGGAGCACAAGTAACAAGACAAATGGTCCAGTTAATTTGACTGTTATTCCATTTTAGTGGGTTTCTGTGAAGCTGCAGGGAATTAAACAAAAAATGATAGATAAGTGCATGCTAAATTAAAACTTGAAGGCCAAAATGATAAATATGCTGGTCAAATTTGCAGCCAAAATACATTTTTATGTGTTGCATGAGAATCTTTTAGCTGGAAATGTGAAAAAACAAGGTGGCAAAAGACTTTAAAAAGAAAAACGGATTTACATTTTTACATTCTATAACTACCCATACCATCAACACATGCGCATCCGATGTTCTAAACGTATCGTTGATCAGGATGCTCTCAAACAGGAGTTTCCCTCGTGGTCTCATGCTGGGACCCACTTTTCCCCCCCCATGGTCATTAAGTGGAAGTACACTTTTATAAGTCAGACCCAGCAAATTTGTTTTCATTTACAAAATGTAGACTTCAAAAACACATCTATGCAATCTGAAAAAAATAAATAAAATACAATTACAAAATGTATTTAGTGCACAATATTGGAAATAAAAGTGAGAACCACATAACTTCGTCTATTAAAAGAAAAAAATCGATTAAAAAAAGAATAGTTTCTACCAAGAAAGAATACGACTATGAAAAATATGTTTACAAATATTTTTATTCCAAAAACAAGTCAGACATTGACTATACAGTATATTAAATATTGGATTGCAATGTATAAAATAAATAGATATAAAAATGTCATTTTTGACTAAATGGGTCCCAACAAGGTCTCAAAGGTCTCGTTTCCTTCAAAGCCATAAAATTCCCCCTTTGGAATTTGCACGAGAGCACCAAATATGGGACACTGAAAGGTGGAAGAAAGTTCTGATGAGAAAAAATGTAACCTTGACGGTCCTGATGGCTTCCAACGTTACTGGCATGACCACCTGAGATGTTTTCCACACGGCACAGTGGCGGGGGCGCCATCCTGATCTGGAGTGCTTTTTCCTCTAATGCAACAATGGCCCTTCAGGTTGTGCAGGGGCGTCAAATGGAAGCTGCTTATGTGGAGATGTTGCAAGGGGGCATCCCTCATGACTGAAGGCCCTCGTCTGTGTGGTCATGACTGTCTTTTTCAACAGGACAACGCTGCAGCTCATAATACCTGCCTGACGAAGGACTTCTTCCAGAGGAATAAGCGCACTCTTTTGGACCAATTTTTTGATCCAATTGAGAACATTTGGGGATGGATGTCAAGGGAAGTTTACAAAAATGGACATCAGTGAAGCCGTCTTCACCACCCAGAGCAACATTCCCACCGGCCTCCTGGAAACACTCGCATCAAGCATGCCCAAACCAATTTTTCAGCTGTTTAACAAGAATGCCGCAGCTACTCATTACCGATTCCTTTATGAACATTTTATTTCTATTTTGGGGGGTTTCAGGTTTTCTGAACTATGGTCTTAAACTTTTGATGAGTTGATGAACAGCCTATTTCACTTTAATGCTTGTTTGCAATAAATCAATAACGTAAAAAATGTTTCGTCTCACTCCCATTTCTTCTTTTTCCATTTTCAAAGCCCTACTTAGAACCTCCTTAAGACCCAACAGCGGAAAATGTAAATTATTGCAATTTTTCAAATGGTCTTAAAATTTTGATCAGGAGTGTATCATACAGCAAAATAAAAATAAATACAGAATTTGGAGATACATGTTTTTCATAAATTGTAAAGGATATTAATAATTTTTTATGTTTTTGAAATGTTAAAAAAAATGAAAATAGCATTTTTTTCAGTATTTTCTTTGATTGCAATTTTTTTTTTTTTTAAACAAACGAGATTTCATTAGACAGCCAGCATTCAATTAACCATCAACTTTGCTATGATAAGTACATTTATTTAGGTTTCTTTAAAAAAAAAAAAAAAATGGAGATGCATGCCTTTGAAAAGATAGCCAGCATTCAGTCAACTGACGGGCTAATTACCCAACTAGCTAACCCACTGTAAATAACACACATTTAATGAGATCCAATACATGCAAAGACAGTATGGTGTTCATTTAACGATCATTGTGGTTGTGAAAGTGCACTGCATAATACTGAGAGCTGTCTTTCTCGTGAGGCGAAATGAGCTAACCAAAATATTACAAACAGCTCTCACTATGATGCAGTGCACTTTCACAACCACAATAATTGCTAAATTAACGCCTTATCTCGCAAAAGCGGCACTGTACAGTGCCTTGGATCTCATTCAGATTAGTGCAGGTGTAAGTGTCCACTAGTTAGTTGTGGTCAATCTTATCTACCCGTCAAGGTCTATCTGGGCAAACAAAGCATCAGTGTGTACTACAAGTTAACATGTGTCAAAAGTCAAAAAAAAAAAAGAAAAGAAAAGAAAAGCAGTGACATAATGTGGGTGGGGTGTCGTCCACATCTTGTGAGTGTGTCTCTGCGTCATTGTGGGCAAATTGTTTTGATTAAACGGTCCTTCCTGTTACAACACGCAGCACGGCCAACTCAGAACTTCAGATGTTTAAATGTGCACTTCTATGCATTGTTCGGGTCATTTACACCTGATTTAACAACTATCAACGAGTCCATCAGAGCCAGTGCATGTGATATGTTGTGTAGTATGTCACATAGCACAAGAAGGCTCCTCGCATTGGAATTGTTTAGTTTGGCCTTTCTGCTGAATCACTCATTAAAGCTCCAGTCTTTTTTTTCATTTTTTTCTCCCCATTTTAAAGTCTTGCCTCCAGTCCTGCTTTGCCCCCCCCCCCCAAAAACAGATAAGCTCTTTTATTGATATTCTCTCTGAAGCCCCTTTGTCCATAAAAATATCCCTGTTGTACCAAAAACGAAACAACTTTGATCCTGTGATGAAAAACAACACTGTATACTTTTAGCACATAAATATATTTTTAAAAATCTTTTTTAACACAACCGAAAGAAGAGAACAAATCATTGGGCATCCAATGGGATCCATTTCAATTGTGTCTCTACGAAAAATTCAAAGTTTACAATTGTGGTTTGTAGTTGTGTACGACCGCACTTCATCTCAGATAGAGCAGTTTCTCATACTATGAACCTCAGAATTCCCACCACTCCCCCCAACAAGAGGAGAAATACGACGTCCGGGACAAATTTTACTTCAAACATTCATACAAACGCACAACAGTAACATCTTTATCACGTCAATTTGTGGAGTAAAATTGTGAAACAGACGGAGCAAAGATCTGACAAACACGTGGTGTTTACAAGGTAGATGGAGGAAGCAGAATGCCTGATATCATTTATCCTGGATTCAGCGTCTGTCAGGTTTTGTCAGCGAGCTCCATTGTATTGTAGCTGCTGGTCGTCACAAACGACAAGCTCATGCTCCGGCATTTAAAAGTCCACGTTGATAAAAGACCGAGGAAGTAGCGAAGGAGATAAATGACGGCGTTCCATTTGCACGTCCAGCACCACTTCCCATCATTCCAGCCACACCACGACCTGCCATTCGTCAACCTGGCTGACGCCGATAATCACGCTCCTCTTTCATAAAGTGGTGCACCGGCAAGACTTTGAGCTGAAGTGACAAAGCTGACTGCATTAAGGCGCTGCTGCAAGTTAAAGTCTCTTCACTTACAGGACAGACCGTGATGAATAATTCACGACAGGGACACATCACCAAGACCTGATGGATGAACTTGTGCTTTGTCTTGTCCGGAAGATGAAGAAGATGCATGCTTGGGCAACATTTGTTCACTACAAAGCCATAGGTGTAAACAAAATGTCTCCTGCAGGCCTCAATCAGCAGGAATGTTAGCGGGATTTTTAATATTATTATTTTTTCAAATCAGCACAGTTGACTGAAGCAAATATTCAAGCTAGAATGTGATTCAGTTTCAGAGAAATTGTGATAATTTCCCACTTTTCCCCTCCTTTGCACCAATATCTAAAAGATTCTTCCACAATGTGGCGGGAAATTGGTGAAATAGTATAAAATAGGAAATAGCCATTCGTACAGGTACAAGTATGGAATTTGTGTTTAGTCAATTATGAATATAACTATATAAATATTCAGTGTATTTAATGGAATAAAAACACCATACAATTGTAATTAAGTAATTAAAAAGGTCATGAAACATATACCGTAAATTCCATTTTAAAAGCCGCTACTTTTTTCTTAAACTTTTGAGCTTGTCAGCCCTTTGGAAATCGCAGGAGGTCATTATTATATAACAGTATAGCAATAAGAGTCTGACTCACGGTGTCATCTTACAAAAGAACACTAAACTCATCACACAGCAACTTAAAACTCAAAAGTTATACCTGGGAAATATACAAAAATGCACCAATACAATACCAATACACATGAAAAACAACTCTTTTAAAAAGTTTTTCCATAATGCATTGCGTCTGAGCAACACATTCATCGGTGCCTGCTGGGGCGCTGCTATGACGTCAGCCTCCCGCTGGGCTCCTCTCTCAAATCTGTCTAAATCTGTGCGGGTGGCTGGTATCAGACAATGGTGGAGATGCAAGATGCTGGATGTGGAGGTCCTGGGCTGGTGTGGTCTGTGGTTGTGAGGCTGAGCCACTGACAACGACACGGAGCCAACAAGCAGAGTTGTAGTTTGCTGATCGACACTACAAGCCCGACCCCGAAGAAGAGCCACAAAAGTAGGGGTGACCAAAGTGCGGCTCAGGCCCCTGGCTCATTTGTCATTGCGTCACTGCAGAACCAAAATGGAATAAAAAAAACAACTGAAAAACTGGTAAAAATAGAGCAAAAGGAACAATAACAAAAGGCTGAAATGTTGACGCAAACAACCAATAACAACACAAAGTTTTTTAATGCTTGTTCATTTTAATGCACGATACAACTAATAGGTACCTTTTTTTGGACAGATATAACAATAACAAAAATAACTCATTAGAGCTATCATATAAAACATTTTTTGGCAGTACAATGCTATAGCTATTCATGTAAGAACTTCAGCGCTTTTGGTTATTAGAAGTTATAGAAGGTCTAATCATTTTTTCCATGACTGTAAATACATAAATAGATTAAAAAAAAATACATTTTAACATGAAATAGGTTAAATGGAAGGACCAAAGAAAAAGGTACCAACCATAATGCTATGGCAACTGAGCATACTGTATGAAATGTATTTTATGGTGGTGTGTGATATTCCATACGGGCTACTTGATTTAGTAAAATTCTACTTTAATAATACTGCCAAACACAACTATCCAATATACTGTAAGGCTCGGTCGGACATCTACCGTTTGCTGCTAAGTAGCATCAAAGTGTAACCTGACACTTTCTCTGCCATGAAGACAAATGACAGTTTGCCTGCAGATCAGCGAATTTGCTCTTCTTGATAAATCACTCATCATTAGTCTTTAGTGCAGCGTGTGATAGATGCGATGTTTTTCCTCAGAGTGATCTCATGGAAGACTGCTAAACGGCAACTATGTAAACTGGCAGCAGATGAAAGGTGAAACGTGAGCAAGTCGAGCTAAGGACCAAGTCTCCCTTCATGAGCTTATCGCACTTTTCTAACCTTTGTACCTGAGCTCTTCCTAAGAACTTTATCAGGTAGCAGGAACAACGCCATATTCAGCACTTGCTCAGCTTGCGTCTGTGTAAACACAGAACATTTTGCCCAGTGTGACGATATGAAACCCGGTATGTTTGTTAGGTATTTAGGATGGCTTTTCCGGGACTTGGTTGTATGGATTTGGCTTTAGGAACCACAGTGTAGTTTGATGTTGGCAGACAGGTCACAATCTGACGTATGACTTGACTTGTTAGTTGGCCTAAATGACATTTTCAAGCAAAGACCCGCACATTTTGGGATCATACGTTATCCTATTAGAGCGTATTGAAAACTTATCAGCAAAGTCGGCCTCAAGACCTTTAATTTGAGGTATGACTGTGTGCTTTGTTACACTTCGATTTTCAACCATGTTGTTTGTGAAATGCCACTAGTGAAAGGGCGGTGGTAGACAGTGCAGTGCTTTGATTGGTAAACAGAGACTCATCACTTCCTGAATGGGAGGACAACAAAAACATGGTACAGTGGAACCTTAGTTAGCGCTACTAAACCATTCCAGAAGGTTACCGAAACGTCCTCTAACCGAATACATTTTACACCTAAGAAATAATGGAAATCCAAATACAGTGGAACCTTGGTTAGCGTCATTAATCCGTTCCAGAATATCTGACTCTAATCGAAATCAAATACATTTTTCCCACAAGAAGTCATGTAAATCCAGTTAATCCGCTTCAGAAAGCCAAACATTTTGAGAGTCAACTGCTGATGACATCATCGACAGGCGACGTAAAGTAGCTGACTTCCGGTTCCACGTAGTGGCAAGTTAATAGGCTGCTAACAAGGACGTTAAGCACACATTAAGAACGCAGTTGGACTCATGCAGTGTGGTAATAACAAGACAAGACAGAAAATGTATGCAAACGGAGGTCAAATTTGACGTTAACCGAGACAGATGCTAACCGGGGGCGTACGCTACCCAAAGGTCTACTGTAGGTCTATGATGTCACACTGTTTAGGGTACAAAGATTCCTGCATACACAGACATACACACAGGAAACACAAACCAGATCAGGACTTAACGTTCCAAACTGTTCCGCGGAGAACTGCACTGAAGTGGACCACTTGGTGCCAGCAATGTGTCTTTCATTAGATCCGTGCCCTGACTGACGTCAAACAAGGGCAAACGGCACCAGCAGCATGAAACAATTTAACGTGCGAGTGAGAGCTTCAATTGACTCTTTGGTCGCATCCCAAATCTCTTTTTTCATTTTACAGTTTATGTGCCGGCACATCAGATGGGTGCAGATATATTCAATCAGAAAGAGAGGTGCAACACAACACACCGACAAAACAGGAAACATCTTGGGCGGTATACGAAAACCAATAGGAGTCTTGTCTTGACACTCAGGGCTTACTGGGTTCAGGTACATGTTGGGACATCACGTTTCCCCTCAATGAACTGCAGCCCTGCACTGTGACTGGCGTGCTTGTGTTGCCAGCTATTTAGACAATAATGGCTACGTGTTGAGTCATTTCCAGTGAATAGTAAATCTGTACTACTATACAATCTGTACACCGCAAACTCTAAAAGTATACCCAAGCTTACTTTGTGTAGTTCTATCACTTGCACTTTTCACAATTACTGCAATGAAAGTGAACAATGTCATGTGTTTGGGTTAATATAAAACGCATCCTAACGAGGCCCGTTTGTTTGTTATACACTACCGGTATAAAGTTTTAGAACACCCCAATTTTTCCAATACGTACAGACACGGCGTATCGCATTAAAAAAACACACACTGTCAGCCTGAAGACAAGAAGTTGACTCACAACACTGAACACAGTCTCCCATTGACTCATCACGGCTCACTGTTTACTCTTCTCCTTGACATCACTGGTGCCGATCCTGACCCGCTCTGTGTGGCACCTCACGCTCGCACATCAAATGTGGATTTTCCCGTTTTTGACACGTATGTGAGTCACTGTGGTCAAATGTCTTACTTTTCTTTATGAAGTCACGGTGTTTGTCGCTGCAAGTGTTAATCCATGATGTCTACCGTGGCATTAACACACACGTAGATATATATAAATTCACAATTTTTTCACAAACAATTAAGCCTGTTTGGGTAATGACACTTAAACAGTTCAACATGTCTGAAAAGGAGCAGGAAGAAGCAGAGCTTATTCGATTTTACCCATTTCTGTATCGCAGCAATTACTGAGTTTGTTGACTCCCTGTGCTTAACATGATATCATTTTCTAATAAGGAGAGAAAGGAATATCACATGAGTAACAATAGATGGCTTTGACATTGATGAAGGCAAAGGAAAAAAGAATTCAATGTTTTAAAAATAACTAAAAAAAAAAAAGTAAATTAAAATACATGTACAAATAAATAAAATAAATTCTAGATAAATTATTTTAGCCATTAAATTGTCCATTTTTCAAACTAAAAATAAGTGAATTTAAACTGAATTTTAAAATTTGTTTTAATTATTTATTTATTTATTTTTTTTTATTTTATTGCATTACCTTGAGGCTTGGTTGTCATGCAGTTACAAAAAGTTCCATCTCTATTAATGAATGTTGTATGTTAGCCAGCAACCATGCTGCACCTGAACCTGCACCAGTCGTACATTTTTGAATCTTAAAAGAAGTGACTTAAATAATACAGAAATAAATCGGGCTTTTCCTAATATTGTGGTCACCTTACGTAGTTACGCCACCGCAAACAATCACAATAATAAACACAAAATGAATTGACTGTGTGTCATTCTGTGCCAAAAGATGCCCGTTAAATTGTATTTAATTACTTAATCTACACGTAAATGATGACTTTAAAGCAGGGGAACAAGCACTCTCCTAAACTCACTTAATGCAGAGAATGTTGCAATGTGACTGATGTGATTTAGCATTTTATCCTCCTTCACCCTCCACAAATAACGAGGTTGCAGTCAGTAAAGCTCTTTTATTGACGAGCAGACTCTTAGCAGCGCTGGTCCGGTCCCTCGGCAGCGCCACCCCCGCCACCCCCTCACCCTACTCTCTGTATTAATTAGCTAAAGTGGAGTGCGTCAATCCATCATCAGTGATCAATAAGTCAGCCAGACAGGGCGGGAAAACGAGGCCACGCCCCCCGAGACTTACATCCTCTATCCTGCATGTGCAGTCCACATTTAGCTCAGTTGTTGAGACAAAACCATTAAAGACGTATTGATCACAGGCTATTTATTGTTAAAGACAGTCACAAAGCTCACCGTGATACACTGCAGCTCCAAGCTAACTTTAACGCGCTGGGGAACTTCACTCCAATCGTTTTCCCTCAGTCTGTAGCCTCTTGGAATCATTTCAACTTGCACAGGTTATTGTTCAGTGTCAAACACTGAGTAAAGTGGGTTTTTCCTGCAGCGGAAAGAATATTTAAAAATGATACATGAAATGCATTAAACATTAAATGACTTGCACCTACTGTAACTGCCAACAGAAAGGCTGTGGAGGCTTAGAGCGAAACATCAAAAACACAAGCCTACTTTAACATAAAATAAACTAAAACCTACCAATTGTTGATAAATATGAGCATGTCAAAGCATAGTCTAGTCACAGTGTAATAGCTCCAGGCTAACGTTGCCCACCAGGGGAACCCCACTCCATCAGTCTGTAGCCTCTTCAAAACAATTTCAACTGAGTTATTTTTCCATGTCAGACACTGGAAAAAGAGAGTGTTTTTCTGCAGTGAAAGGAAGAACTGACACTGCTACAGATGGCTTTTAAAATGACAGTACATGTAGACTAGAGAAGAGTGTGGAGGCTCAGAGCTAAACACTGAAAGCGCAAGTCTATTTTAACATAAAAGAAACTGTCCATCAATCTTCCATGTCGCTTAGGGTCCTTAGGGTCGCGGGTGTGCTGGGGCCTATCCCAGCTGACTTCGGGCGAGAGGCGGGGTACACCCTGGACTGGTCGATAAAAGAAACTAAAACAAACCAATTATTGATGATACATATGAGCAAGCCCACATGTCAAAGCATAGTCTAGTGGCAGTCCGGTAGCTCCTAGCAAACTTTACCTGCCTGGGGAACCTCATTCCATTCACTTGGGATCATCTTCTACCCTCGCTTAATTTTTGTTCTCCATCGACACTTTAAAAAAAAAAAAAGGGATTTTATGCTTGGGCATACGAATCACTATTTAAAAAAAGGAAAACTGGAATTTAAAAAAAAATATTTTTGCCCATCATCCACGATCCTTATCTCTATTGTTTGTGCGTTCTAAAGATAAAACAGCTACAAAGAGGCAGCTAAGAATGCACGTAATGGGACACACCTATTCCACAGATAAAGCCTTCTGAAAAACCCTCCAAAGCGAGCCAACAGTGCCCCATTTACATAATGTCACCTTCATATTATACAAGCTACAGCAACATTGTTATTGTTAGTGTTATTAACATTGCTACGCCGAAGAACTGTGTTACTCGCGCAGTGACACCTCGCCACACCACACCGACTAGCTACTAGCTTCACCACACGTGTAGGCGCTCGTTTCCATGTTATGTGAAATCAAAGCACCCAGGAAGAAGGCTCTGGTAATGCTAAAAATAACCACAATACAAAAAAATACCGTAAGTATTACATGATATCATGAATGTACCTGTTACTACATGGTTACAGCTTGGATAGAAAACCATAAAACCTTGTTTTTATATCTTTAGGATGCACAGAAAAGAGAAAGACGTGTTCATGTCTCACAAGGATTGTGGATGATGGGCAAAATTAAAAAAAAAAAAAAAAGTTTAAGTTTTTAAAGTTTTCTTTTAAAAAGATAACATATTATACGTATACATATTATAATACACTATTAAATATACCTTTTAAAAGTTGGAGGGAGCAGATGTTTATTGCCTGAGCTTTTTGCCTGAGTTTTGGAGCTTTTCTGATCAACAGGATTGCTTGCCGACACTCTCGACTCGAACGCTGTCTGAAAAATCAGTGACAATTGCCGCTAGCAAGCCAAACTGTCGCCGGCGGACAAACTTCAAAAGGCATCGCCGAGCAACGCACTGCCTCACAAGGAAAATACACAACTTTCTGACCAGGAAAAGCCCGGGAAGAAATTAAACATGAAGTGGATATTCTTATCACTCACTTCGTAACTTAAATCGGATGTACAATTTGCTACATTTACACTTGCTACATTACGTGATGTCTTTGAACACAACCCCTCACTTCTCAAAATAACACAGTTTAAAGCGTGATTCGTATTTGTATTTGTACTTGTACTTTATTTATCCCACAGCAGGGAAATTCACTTGTTACAGCAGCAAGCAAGAATACATATTGACTACAACATGGTTCAGGTGGTGCAGGTCTTGTAGAGCCTGACAGCGGTCGGTATGAAGGACCTGCGGATTGATTAATCAATCTAGAAACAGATTAATCCGATTAAAAATGTTTAACCATTTGACAATCAATTTATATTTCTGTTGACTACATCAATGCACAAGTCATTTAAGTGTTTTAAGTGTGACCAGGACCGCGGACATTCAGTACATAAGCATCATACTCATGACACGACTTGTTGCTTTGAATATCATTTTTATATTTCATTTTTATTTGCTCCCACTTTCACCGGTCACCACCCGGGTTGCAACTGAAAGAATAAAACAAAAACGGCCAATTACACCACTGAATTAAAGTACTGTAGTAAAGTACAGTTAATTTCTTTGACAATTTTTATATTTCATTTTTATTTGCTTCGGTATTCAGCTTCGTAGTGCCGCTTATCCCACACCTTCATTGTTTGGCCTGGTTAAACAAAGAAGAGATCCTGGATAAGTTCAACTTCATTCGTAGTACAGGACCAAGGACCACGTCCCACCTGCTGAGAACCCACACTTAAAAGCATTTTTAAACCATCAAAGAGGAAGTAATGGTTTGTCAATGCAAATGTTCACCAACATGTACTGCCCTCTTCTAAATTACATTGAATAAACTAAATACATTTTAAAAAATCTACTATACTGTAGTATTTGTATGCACTTTTAACAAGATGGTGGAAAAATTATGCTTCTAATAACAACATCGATGTGGAGGTGAAACCAAAAAGTGTCTGTGAGGGAGCAGACACTCGGGACAACGCCATGCTGACGCGTTTGAGCGTCATCTGATGGGTGTTGGCCCTGCGTCGTGCAGCGCTCATCTGCGAGATTATCTTAAACAAAGCACCAAATCCCGTCATGCGCCTCAGACGGTTCATTTGAATGCGTAAATGTCAGACGCCGCACTCACGTGCACGTGTACGTTCATGCAAATGATGCTAGTTTGTTACACAGACGTGTGTGTGTGCGTGTGTGTGTGTGTGTGTGTTGCACATAAAAACATGCAGTCTTGTGTTGCATGATATCATTTTAACATCACTATCTTTTAAATGGTTAGGCAAAATTACATTTTTAACCAGACAAAGAAACATTTGGTAAATACTGTATACAACAAAACAGTAGTAATCTAATCTACAAAATATAATAACCGGTAAAACTATATAAAAAGATACTGTTTATATGTATGATATACACTTATAATGCAGTGTGCACAAACGTGCACACATGCTGACTGTAGTGCGATCGCTCCCGTACAGTTACATTTGGGGTGTGCAATTGCGCAAACGTATTGCGATGGCTCCCCTGCAGTTGTTTGATGATAACCACCACCTTTCATAACAAAAAGCAATAGAAAGTCTCCAATAGATTCCACGAGGGCAAAATAAACCGTCATTTCATTCATGCAATCTCTAGCAGGATACATTGAAAATGCACAACCATGTAGAGACAGAAATAATAGAATGCTCATTGATAGATAAGACTATTTAAGGGGTGTCCAAACTTTTTCCACCAAGGGACACATACAGAGAAATTGTTTCTCACAGGACTGAATTCTATCTGTGGTGCTTGGTTTGAGGTCCCTTTACCCGCACGTTCCACACCCTTAGTCTATTCACTGTAAATTCCAGACTATAAGCGGTTACTCCCCCCCCCTTTGAAATGTGCGGCTTAAACAATGATATGGCTAATTTATGACAAAAAAAAAAAAAACTACAGTCCCCATAATGCTTGGAGTGCAGATTTGGGAAGAAGTGAATCTGAGTAGTGAAGTGGACGGTAATATTATATATTTTGAAGTCTTATGCAGTGATCATGTTTTGATCTGAGAAATCTTAAGTTAGTTTGATCAAGTGCAGAATTACTACAGCTTCTGCTTGGACTGCGGCAGCTGTTGAACTCTTTTTGTGTAAATATCCTATGTTACAACGTGGGCACCTCTGGCTTATAGACAAGTAGCGACTATATAGGTCCAAAAAGTATATATTCTGCATATGGGACTTCTTCATAATTTGTTGGGTGTTGTGAGACCAGGTGAGGTCCTCGCTGATGTGTGTGCCAAGGAACTTGAAGGTTTTCACCCTCTCCACCTCAGTCTCATCAATAAACAGGGGTCTATGTGGGACTGTACTTCCTGAGAAGACTGAGGAAATTTGGCATGTCCACCACAATCCTGAGTTGCTTCTACAGATGCACTATCGAAAGTGTCCTTACCGCCTCCATCACTGTTTGGTACGGTAACTGTACAACACGTGACAGGAAGGCACTCCAGCGGGTGATCAAGACCTCACAGAACATTGTTGGGGCAGCCCTCCCCTCACTGCAAGACATTTATAAATCTAGAGTCCTACGCAGAACACACAACCTCATCAAGGACAGCACACATCCACAACACTCATTATTCACACTCCTACCGTCAGGCAGACGCTACAGGAGTTTGAAGTCCAGGACCACAAGGCTGGCAAACAGCTTTTACCCACAGGCCATCAGGCTCCTCAACGAAGCACTCGCACACGCCGCACGCACACACTCATAGCACTTTATTTATTTATTTATTTATTTATTTATTTGTATTATTTGCTTGTATTAATGTCTCTTCTGTTGTTGTTGCTTAATTTATTGGTATATATGTTTATGTGTTTATGTTTCTTATGTTCTTATTCTTTCATTTGTTTTATTTCTTTTCTTGGGAGAATGAACAGAATAAGATTTTCATTGCATGGTATAACTGCTGTTTTACTATGCACATGACAATGAAACTCTCTTGTATCTTGTATCTTGTATCTTTAAATTTATATTTTGGTGCGCTCAGTAGTCCGGAATTCACTGTCGTTTTTTATTTGAAAAAAAAAAAAAAAAAACAATGCTGACACCTGTTTTCTCTGGAAGGTATCCGTAAATTACTTGTCCGTATTAGGAGCCAATCCCAGCTGACTTTGGGTGAGAGGCGGGGTATATCCTGGACCGGTCACCAGCCAATCATAGGGCACATGTAGAAAAACAACGATTCACTCCTACGGACCTTGTTAGAATGTCCAATTATCATAGCATGCATATTTTTGGAACGCGGGAGGAAGCCGGGGAGATGGCAATACGGATAGCAAACATTATAAAATTAACTTATTTATAATTATAAAATTAACTTGACCTTCCTGGGGGGGCAGGGGTGTGGTAGGCAGGGCAGTGAAAACACAACTGAAGTACTAAAATAATGACGCCTATACAACTTTCCTTATAATGTACTCTAAATGTCACATTTTGAAATCCAAGCTATTTAATAAGGCTTTCTAAAGAAACCCAACCACAAGTAAGCACTCCCACAACTCGGTGTACAATACAAATCCTAGACACACGCACAGTGCATACAACAGCCGTATTATTACATGATGCACACGTCAATCTGGAATAAATAACACTCAAACTTGTACACACAGAACGACTGGTGTATTATATAAACACATACAAGCAATTACATGAATAACTGGAGGTGTACACGCAGTCCAAAACACACTGCAGTATTACAGTACATAACATATACAGTAGTATTTTAAGTAAACTCCCAAAAAAAAAAAGCAAAACACGAAAAATCCACAAGTACACCAAGTGCTGCATGTACAAAAACAAACAGCAAATTGCAGAAGTGTGCACACACGCCGCACGCAAACACACACACACACGCAGTCAGAAATAAAAACATGCTGGGAAATGCTATTCTGTTACACACACGCACACACAGCAGGCATGATCTGTGCAAATATGCTATATAAATGTTAAATAATCTATATTATCCAGAATATTAGACAGCACAGTTACAAGCAC
This sequence comes from Dunckerocampus dactyliophorus, assembly GCF_027744805.1. Classification (NCBI taxonomy): domain Eukaryota; kingdom Metazoa; phylum Chordata; class Actinopteri; order Syngnathiformes; family Syngnathidae; genus Dunckerocampus; species Dunckerocampus dactyliophorus. The sequence continues at coordinate 4,974,096 of NC_072832.1, read as the reverse complement.
AATAGTAAATACATTAGATAAATAAGTGTCAATCAAAACTGAGCATTATGATCTTCATACAGGCACTTTGGTGTTGGATTTTATGAGCAGGTGTTCCCAATGTTGTGATCAGTGAGGCAAAGTGACATTACACACACACACACACACACACACACACACAATAAACGTATACAAAAAGAAAGCACAGCTAAACTAAAACAAACAGGCATGTCTGGCTCAATATTAACATGTGACAGCCATCGGTGCAATATGGCACGTATGGTCGTAACGTCTAAATATACAGTCATAATTTGTAGGCTTCAAATAAAGGTTTTAAATTTAATCTGGAAATTCTAGCATCAAATACAATTTAAATGCTTGTATATGAACTAGAATTACAACCAATTCCAGCAATATTAGTCGGTGTGTGTGTGTGTGTGTGTGTGATACAAGTGAGTACTGTCAATATTGCACACAGGAGACATAGCGAGACGTCGCCGGTGTCATTTTAATAGTGACATGACATGATATGACTATTTCAAATAAAATCACGCAACCACGATAAGCAATCATGTGAAACTAGAAATGACAGAACTGCTCAAAAGGCCTTTTGTACTTTTATTTTACATCCCTGAACACACACACACACACACACACACACACACACACACACACACACACAGACAATTGTAACACGCTCTCATTTATCACCATTTTTGTTTTTTATTTAAATACTTTGAACGAGCGCTTGCTGTTGCAGATTGCAGAAAAGGTTAAAGTCTTTTTTTTTCCAGCCGAAAGTGAGTGGGTTGTCAGAGAAATTTCCCCTTAAGCTCTGCTGGTATTATCACTCCAAAGCATCGCAGTTTCACTTTGACTTATACATTTATTTATGTGAAAAACAACTGACGACAACACAGCTACAATACAACCAAATGGTTTACAACAACTACAAAATGGACACATTTGTCAGCTCACAGCAAAGTGGGGAAAGGTGTGCTTTCAGTACTTGGATGTTTTATACGCCCTCTATACATTAACTCAAATTTAAACTAATACTTAAAAAAAATCCTTTGTTTTAATTGGTTTTGTTCTCAATTAAAACCAAGTATTATTACATATTAAAAAACTACTTGGCACTAGTATGTACCTGAAAGGTTTTTTTATATTTTGAAATTTTTTCAAGCATGTCTGAAATTTTAGCTCAAATTTATATAATAATTTCTCTCTCTCTCTCTCTATATATATATATATACACAGTATATATACACTTACAGTACAAGAGTATATATATACACACTCTTGTACTTGTTATCTATTCTTTATATTATTTAATTATCATATCATAAAATATGTATCATAAAATACACATCACATTAGCTTCTCCACACTCCTTTTCAGACATGTTGAATTGTGCAAGTGTAAACATGCAATGTATGTCATTTATTATTTTTTTGTTAAGCTTGTTCAATATAAACTAAACTAGACTAAAAAAAACAACATCATATGTGCAGCAAATTAAACAGCAATTACAATTGAAGGGTTCCCATTTATGGATCATTGATCTTGTCTCGGTCTGATTCATACTTTCAGTATTAGAGATTATACTTTTTTTTTTTCCTTTGACAAAGCAAGAACAAGAAACCGACCACACAAAATGCACGCACAGCCAGCCTTCAATGATTATTCGTTCAACACTCAACTTGCAGAACGGCACTGAAATACACAAACAACAAAGGAGGACAATAAGATACCAAACAGACTAGAGAAGGTTCGACTTTTACTACAAGAAGAAGAAGATGGCAACGTAGAGGAAGGACACCGATCAGGTTTCAGAAGGTAAAAAAACAAAAAACAAAAGACGCACAGAGGAGCTGATTTAAAGTCCTTTTTGCCTGCGAGAGGAAATTCTGATTAAAAGTGAAAATGAAGCAGAGAGGTTGTATTGTTTATATTTGTAATATTAATATTTGGGTAAGACATATGCAAGTGAGCAAGTATAATGAAACAGGTGTATTTAAATGACATATTTCAAAAGTAGAAATGAACACAATAATCCTACATTTATACAATATAAACTGTGTATGATCAAATATTTGGAATTGTCTGGTTTTATAATTTAAACATCAGTCATATTTAAAAAAATGGAAAGTTTGTGAATGTTTTACAAATTACTGTAGTCTGTAAAACATTCCAGCCAAGAGATGAACCGAATCATGAATATTTACATTATGACAGAAAAATTAAGTGCAGGAAAAACGTTGGGAAGACAGGATATATGCTTACTTCTGCATTAGTGCTGCACACATGCGAGCGCGCACACACACACACACACACACACACACACACACACACACACACACACAAGTACTCATACCAATTAGCACGAGTGATTTGAGTCATCGCGGCTGACAACATCAGCTTTCATTACTTTCGTATGACAGAAAGCACAAGAGAAAGTAGTGTATGTATGTTTCTGCAGTGAGGAGAAACGACACTACTACCAGTGTGTTTGATGATACATGAAATGCCTTGTATTTACATTAGGAAGAAGGCAGCACATCTAAGAGGAAGGTTGTGGAGGCTCAGAGTTAAACATCTTCACGTTCAAATGCTCAAGTTAATTTTGACAATGTAAAGTAACTGAAACCACCTCTTTCTTTTGCTGCGAAATATGAGCATGTCGACAAGTCAAACAGCGCAGTAGCGCCAGGCTAACTTTACCCACCCCGGGGAACCTCACTCCATTCACTTTGCCTTGGAATGTAATTATTTCAAACTTGCTTCTGCGTCAGATACTTGAGTTTTTTCCTGTGTTTTTTCTGCAGTGAAAAGAAGAAATGACACTGCTGCCAGTGCATTTAAGATCACGCTTTCAATGCCTTGTATTATTAACCTTAATAAGAAAGCAGCTTGGTTAGACTAAACAGCCAAGAGGAAGGTTGTGGAGGCTCAGAGCTAAACATCTTCACACTCAAACGCTCAATGTGACTTGAACAAAATAAAATCACTGAAACTGTTATGTGTTGATAAAAATGAGCACGGCAACTAGTCAAACCGAGCAGTAGCGCCAGGCTAGCTTGGCCCCCCTGAGGAACCTCGCTCCAGTCAGCGGTCTGTAGTCTATTGGTTTAATTTATTTGAACATGCATACGAGTTACAATGGAATACGTCGCATAGTTCCAATTCGCAGTTCCACATGTCCAAAAGGAGTAGGAAGAAACAAAGCTTATCTTGGCTAAGCTGACATCCATCATGGACAACACCTCTCACCCGCTACATGACACTGTTGTTTCCCTGGGCAGCTCCTTCAGCAGCAGACTGTTACACCCACGGTGTAAGAAGGAGAGGTTCCGCAGGTCCTTCATACCGACCGCTATCAGGCTCTACAACACCTGAACCATTTTGTATTCACTATGTCACTATGCATTCTTTACTTGTGTATCTTGCTGGCTGCTGTAACAGGTGAATTTCCCTGCTGTGGGATTAATAAAGTACTACTACTACTACTACTACTACCCCTCGTCCATTTCACATCAATTGCAATGCATTTTTTCACTTCCTGTATTCTGATGTAATCTTTACCAGTTGATAATGGGAAATAAGGTAATGTAACAGCGTAGTAAAATAATTGTCAGGGTTTTTCCTTCAAATCACAATAAATAATAAACTTAGCTGTAATAATGGGTGAGTACTGACAATGAACGCACAACAAGGAAGAGTAATGAGTGTTTTGGCGATTAGACATTAGACATAACATTTTGTACACAGTGGTTCAAAACTCTTCTTCCTTGCATTATGCCACACAGACATCACACACACACACACACACACACACACACACAAACACACACGCACAATAGCCACATCAGAGCCGTAATAAAATGTCTGCTGTGAGGTATAAAATACTCATCAGAACCCATCAGACCATGTGTGAATGTCACACCCGTCTTACAGCATTCCCTTTCACACAGGCAGCATCCCGCCTCTACCTTCACAAGGTGTGCTATTTATCATTTATACAGGACAAAGTCCCAGAAGAAAAATCTTGGCTTTGTTCAAGCAATATTATTACACGTCACAGAACCACAACTGAACATGTCCTGTTTGCTGCCTAAACAGGCTGCAGAGGAAACCCAACTTGTAGGAACTTAACTAACGCACCCTCTGCTGGTCGTTGCCACGTACTGCGATCTAGTCTTGACTATTGTTTCAAATGTGTGAAGACAACAGGGGCTTTAAAATCTACAACACAGCACGCTACCCAACTGTGCGAAAAATGGCTAACAACGCGCACATGTGCAAAATCCGCTATTCAATCCCCCCCCCCCACCACCACTTCCAGCTGCGTGGGTTTGACCATAACAGGAAACAGTTTCCTGTTTGCAACCATAAGTCGCAGTCACAAAGTGCGCTTGAAACCACAGCAACGTTCCCTGAAACCAAAGCAAAGTTCTTGCGGTGGAACCCAACAAAACATTCCAACCTTTGAGGATGGTTCTAGTCCACACATGAAAAGCAAAAAGGTCATTAAAAATCACTGTCACTGTTAGCGATGAGCCTAAATGACCTCGAGGGACTATTTTTTGTTGTTTTTTTGTTATGGGATGGGATAATCTCTTTGAATGTTCTAAACTCCTGTGTCATGTTGCTCTTCTTTAGACAAGTTGAGACTGAATCAACAGCGCCTCTGGTGGTCACAGCAAAATAGTGCACTTTGTTTTTCCTCAAGATGCCATCATTGATTAATAACGACAGAATTAGTTACAATTTCATTATTTCTTTGTGTCCTATAAAGTGCTATATACATTCAATGAATTATTTTTACGGTTATTATTGCCCGAACCAATTTTTATCTGATTATACAACATTATTCAAAGCGCAGCTACATTTGTGGGCAAGAGCAAAAAAAAAAAAAGAAAAAAAAAAAAGAAAAACACAATACATTAGAAAGTAAACTTGTATAGTTTAGTCAGTGTACATCTTCAGAATCGGCAGAAGCGTGTAACATTAGAAGGCCTGTCACGATAGTGAATCGGTCACTAATTTTACCACCCGCTAATATTGCCGGTCTCTATAAATTGACATTGTTACTGTTAAACACGGAAAGTGACATGAAATGATGTCATCGTGAGAAGAACGAACATTCGTGTGGGGAAGTATTTCCCTGGCGGACGGCACAACCGTGGCGGAATCTCATCACGAACATGAACCCGCTCCCTCCCGAACTAAACATGTCAAAACGGCTGCAAAAAAACCTCCTCTCTTACAGAGCGTGAATGGAAACTAGCTGGGTTAGCTTAGTTTAGCAGAGCATGCTAGCCCGGCTGTGTGTCTGCGCGACTCCGGCTGGATGAGTGTTTCCACCGTGTTGTGTTCTTTTCCGCTTTAATGTAAGCGAGCATTTTACAATGCCCGCTGATGACATGCAGGTTCTGTGTTAAACAGACAAAGCGCGTTTATTCTTGCAACCAGCTCGTCTTAACTGTCAATAGATGTTCTCAACACACACAACACACTTCCGGCTTTCAAAATAAGAGCACTGTTTTCTACAACAACAGCGATCATCGATTCAAAATCAGAAATATTGTGATTTTTATTTATGTGCAATTTATTGAAGTCCATTTTATCTTCATTGGGTTTTTATGATTATTATTATTATTATTTTGTTTATTTTATGTAAAAACTCTTGTTATAATATTAGATACTCTTGAGAAATTAAAGTTGCTTTTGATACGGTGTACTCGCATTATTATGCCATATATTATCATTACATTCATTTAAAAATGGGCTCGAAATAATGCTGACAATTATGTGTGGGACAATTATCGTCCAGCAAAGTTAGTTATCGTGACAAGCCTAACCATTACACAATCAGGAAAGCTGGAATTATGTTTTCCCCTCGGTGAACCGCTGCTCCCCAGTGCCAGCACCACTCGTGCTGCCCCAGACCGTGACGCTACTATTACCATGACTGGGGGCGAGACAATTATCTTGCCACTCGCTCATGTTGCCAGCTATTTAGACAACAACGGCTGCGTGTTGACTCATTTTCAGTGGACAGCAAATCTGTACACTGACTACTCTAAGTGTTGATCCCTTGAGAACAAATACTGTAAGTGAAAAGTGAGGGATGTACTCACTTTTGTCAGATGCTGTATGTAAAGGTAGAAAGTTTCTCATGTTTGAGCACTTTTAAAACATAATTTACATTTGTAATATTAGCGGTTGCATTTGTGTGGTGCGACTGGACTGAAATGTTAGACAGCAGTTCAACACTGGGGGTGGAGGTGAATGTACTGCATATGTTCAAGTTTATACAGTATGTTTATGTACTGGATGTGCCGCCTGTGTAGGAGGTGAAGCAACCGTCTAACACTTGTGTTTGCCTCTCACCGTTGATGCACTTGTAGGCGTGTTGTGGCATACAGACTGGAACTAAAAAGGACAACCACACATGCAAGCATCAGCATCACCATAAAAACACACACACACACACACACACACACACACACACTTCAAGAAGCAGTAGTTTGCCAGATGGAGCAAAAACTGATTTTTTTTTTTTTTGTCTTTTCAGAGAAAGCTGGTTTTCTCCCTTTTTTAGTCGGAAACTGACATTTTCCTGAACCGTGCCTATGTTCTACTGCTGATTACTAAAAAACTGAAAAAAGGTAGAAACAACCTTTTTTTCCTGATGAAAGACGGAAGTGTAATCTTTCTTTTGGTTTGTTTATGTAGCCATAGAACACAATATTCAGTGTCCCTTGAAAGATCAAAATTGTCTAAAATGGCCGGTAGCAAAAGGGTGGTCTTTTGAAAAATGGCTGGGAGTGAATGAGTTGGGGGGGGGGTGGGGCCCAAAAACTAATCCACAACGAGGCAAAATATCAACATCACAATATATCACACATCGGCCACTGCACAGGGTTTCCCCTAGGATTTTTTGAAGCTGTGGTGGTGTGCTGCATGGGAGGCGGACTGCTGCCGCTGCATTGCTGTGGCGGGAATTTTTTATTATTTTTTATTTTTTACTGTTGGTAATAATGTTACAAATGCATTAACTAACTTTAAATGCCTCTCTCTTGGCCTTTTCTTCCACCCAACAGGTCAGACAGGTGATTCCGGTGCATGTTTTTCAAAATAAAGCGTAGTGAAATGTCTTTATGATACCCAAGATATTTTATTTGAAATTAATTGTGGTCAATTGTAAATAAAAGGCTATACATGTATCTCTACAGCACAGGGGTGCTCACACTTTTTCAGCCTGTGGGATACTTTGTCCCAAAGATCTACAGTACCTCGACTATTAACAGAGAATGTATGTGTATGTTCATGTATTTTATTTATAAATATGAGTACATATGTACATTGTACATGTATATCAGGGGTGCACACAATCAAAATGACCTACCTCTTACTTTAAAACATATAAAATGTATAAAATCTAACCAGTAAACTTTGTAACTACTATACTAATGATTAGTATTTCACAATCAGTTTCAAAGTTTACAGGTCATCAAAATAGTTGATATTGTTCAGTAATCCACAACTCAAATCAGTACGCCGATAAAGATAATTACACATAATGTGAGTAAAAATAGCTTCCGTTCGTCATGTATTACGTCCAGTTTGCATTTGCTACACATTACAAATACTGCATAACAGAAATTCAAAAGGATTATGCAAAAGTCAAATCTCCGTTAAACTTGAAATTCTGCTCGTTTCTCTGTATATGCCTTTTGAAGTCATTTTAAAATGTCACTTGCTGTGTAGGTCCGGATGCCAGATGCAGACGCGCGAGGCCGAAATACAGTGCTCTTCAATGAGAGTCACACCGAGTACAACAAAGTCAACAAAAGGAGGGAGCTGCAGGCACCGACTGAGCTTTACCTTGAGCTGGCAAAAGGCAGCATGAAAACTTGTTATAAAACAAAGAAAGGCAGAGTCTGGATGGCAGAGACACAACTCGTAATATTGCTACAAGACGCGACAACTACTAAATGTCCGAGTCCAAGTGAGCGCATCCTGCGAGCACGGAAACCGGTGTCTCGGTTTTAAGTAGCCAGACAGCCAATCAATCAGCAGCACGGGCGCCCAGTTGTCGTGCTCAAAATGTAAGTAAATCAAATATTTAGAGTACAGAATTCAAATGTTTATAATAATTCAACACTGAATGCCTTTTCTAAAAAGAAACTAAGGGGGACCCCAGCTTCGGAGCTAGAAAAAACTCCTTCACATTCAAGTGTAAGGAGCACATTAATGTCAGCCGCTGTTCAATGAAAATGTATTTCCTCGTTTATCAAAAAAATGTTAAAAAGCATAAATATTTTGGATTTAAAGGGGTAAAAAAAGTAAAAGTCTTTTAAAAAGTGTAATTAAAAAGAAAGAAAAAAAAAGTGTGGTAGCGAGGACCTATTTAGCCATCTATGCGTCAACTTTGTAGCCTGGGGAACCTCACCGCAGTTACACACCGTGTGGAAATATTTACATTTCATTCAGATTGGTGTGACACCAAACCATCTCCATTTTGAATTTGACAGCAGCCTGTTTTAACAAATGGAGCCTAAATACTGCAAGTGGCGGCCTCTGCTGGTTGCTCTCAAGTACAGAGGAACCTTGGTTAGCATCAATCCTTCGTTCCAGAAGGTCAGATGCTAACCAAATCAATTTTTCCCATAGGAAATCATGTAAATCCAATTTATCCATTCCAGAATGCCAAAAATGTTAACACAAAAACACGTTTTTATAATTCTACAATTATAGTTGGACATGCAGTAAGCAATTTGAAATGCATATAAATGATAAATGAAAGGGATAAATTAACGTTTAAGGTTACTTTCACCTTCACTGAAGATGTAATTCTTGATGCGTCTTCTCCCAAAAACACGATTTGGCAGCGAGCTAACATTTTTGAGAGTCAACTACTGATGACATCATAGACTGGCGACGTTCTGGTTGCCATTTTGTTTGCTCGCTAATAGGATGCTAACAAGGAAGGACATTTTCTGATCTACTGTATACACTAGGTCCCCAACTTACAAACACCCGTCTAGCAAACACTTGCGGAAACGAACACAAGCCGACTGGTCTATATTTTATTTTATTTTGCCTTGTAGTCAGTCGCTCAATCAGTATTTATACTGCTACTGTACATGCTTGACCAGTAGAGGGCAGTGTGACACTGCTAATGGGACCAACAGAGGCAGCGTTAGAGCTAATGGGACCAACAGGAAGAGTTAGACGCTGGGGAGATAAAGCTAAATGAGAAGCTAAACGATACAACCCGGACAGAGCGTGTGATTAAAGTTTGTTAAGAGTTAAAAGGCCTGCTTAATTCTACACCACCCATAGAACACTACCTCTGTTAGAAGAGTCTAACGACGACGACGATTTGTCCTTTTCCCCCCCAATAACTGCTCCTCAAACTCCGCCACAACGACGTATGCTCGGCGACTCCTCTTCAAAGGTAAATAACATTTATCATTACGTATTATTATATCACTTTTATTATTGTTTTTTTCATTAATTATCCTTGTTTAATATTACTACTGCACCCAAACTCATTTACATACACACGCATATACTGTATATGTATACAGTACATGTAGTACCTATATCATTGGCAATATTACCTTTTCCCCTACTTACGAACAATTCGACATAAGAATGGTCGTCTGGAACCAATTGTGTTCGTTAGTTGGGGACTTAGTGTATATATTTTTGTGAAAAGATACATTTCGAGCATAACTTTCAATTTGACACAAATATTTTTTGCTTTTGTGACAGCTCAAATAGCTAAACAACTATAGCAACATAAACAACACAAAAAATGGGTTGTTTTACATCACAATAATCATTTATTTACAAATATAACTATTTACCATTTTCACATTTGGAACTGAACTCTGTGTGTGCACGCATGTGCGCTTGTGTGTGTACGTGCACATGCGTTAACGTTTCCCTACGATGCGTAACCTTCTGCGCTACACTCCTCCACGCTCTCTCACTTCCTCCTTCCTGTCATGTGTGATTTGTTTATATGATCCATGCCGAGCTCTTATCAAATGTGCTTCTGCCAACTTGTGGCCGTTTTTATGGCTTAAAATTGCTATGACGTGAAATCAATTCGTGGATAGTTGTGTCATCACCTCTTTTTGCCTCAAAAAAACGTAAAAGACGTACAAATAAGTTGTTGGGCTCGGGCGTTCGGGCTTCTAGAAACGTATAACTACGTCTTTGGTATTGAATGAGTTAAGAATACACGTGGGCTCATACAGTGTATTGATAACACGACAAGACGTGCGCCGTAGAATGCATGCAAACCAAGACAAAATTGCGGCATAAATATGAGGTTAGCCAAAAAACATGCTAACTGGACGCTAGCTGGGGTTCCACTGTATGTCTTATGTCATTCCCATGTTGTTTTTTAACAGCACTGACGGGAAAAGTGGGCAAAAGGTGAACCTGAGATTTTTCCAGCTTGGTAGGTGGTATCAGAGCCGTAACAGACTGGGGTGTGGCGTTTTACAGTCAACACTTTCCCCCGTCCTATTGTGTTGACAAAAATGTCTCATGTTTACATACATCTGGGAACTGTCCTGATAGCTCAGCTGATGTTATTTTCCCATTTTCTTTATCAGTAGACGGGCCTGACGTTTGCGTCTGCTTCATAAAGAAATGAGGCAGGGATCCCGTCGTAGTAAATCAGGCCTGCAATGCAAATGACAGATGGCTATCAGTAGAAACTCCACCATCGCAGACAAACAGTCTACCTACACTAACTTACGTTAGCATCCATCACGTCATAAGAACATCCTGTGATAATGTTTGTTAGTATAGTCACTTGTGTTTTTTAAAAATGGGTTTGATTAGTAAGCTACAAGTGTTTTTATAACTTGTCAGGGGTATTTTTAGCAAATACGCAGATTAGCACTGGTGTTCCGATGACCTTTTGATTGGCTGATATTGCCACTGTGTGTTGCTATGGCAATATAGAGGGACGTTTGTGTTCCTGCTTAATGTTTTTTTTTTTTTTTTTTTTTTAAATATACATAGTGATTAAATATGTTATATAATGCTACAACAGAAAGTTGGCGTGACTCAGGCACTTTTGACCTCACATCATTTTCATGTTTTTATTGCTTTGTGAGTCACTAATCAGTCATATAAAAAAAAAAAAGTCGTCTGCCCTTCAGGAGATACAACCAGACAAGAAGTGTTGTTTTAATCTTACATAAGATCATTGGTTCGCTACTAAAAAGTTCTACTGTTTTCATTTTCAAGTAGTGGTGTAACGGTACATGTAATGGGAATTGGATTTTTTTGGTACACTACATTAGGTACGCTATAGAGGTGTATCGATATTCCACACTTTAAAAGGGATAGTTCGGATTTTTTGGCATGAAGTTGCATGACCTCCCCATCAGCATTGTAGTCCATCAACAGCAACTTACCTCCCACTTGGGCTCCTAAGTCCAGTTCTGGTCAGATTTCTGTGATGAAGAACGTATTTCTGCTTAGTTGCTGTGGACAACTAAGTAAAGAGTTTGAGAAGACAAACTCTACTTAATTGTCCGCAGCAAGTGGGGGGGTGAGTCGATGTTTTTGGACTACTATACCGATGGGTCTAAAAATCCAAACTATCCCTTTTAAAGTGTGGAATATCGATACACCTCTGTAGCATACCTAATGTAGTGTACCAAAAAAATCCAATTCCTTAAAGAAATTTTGTGGGCTTGGTTTTTCACTTTTCCCCCTCCCCCAACGTTGTGCTACGTGCCGCACTTTGGACACCCCTGCTTTTATAGCTCTTTGTCAGGGTTGGGCGCATGACTGTTTAGCTTGTTGGCCTTCTTCATTGCTAGTGAATGATGGTAATTAAAGACAGAAGGGACGTGTGATTGCAGCTGGAACTAATAAATGTGTTACAACAGTCACTTGCTTTCTCCGATTTCGGAACGTTTGCAATAAAATGCAAACGTTCCGAAATCGGGGAAAGCATACGCACAAGAAATAATGTAAATAAATAATAAATAAATAAGCTGACCAATCACAGCCTTTTTGGTCTGTGCTGCCAAAGCTAGGTTGGACTTTTTTGGAGGTGTACTTCAGGGTTTACAGGGGGAGGAGCCTATATGGCATAGCTTTCACACAGCAGTACAAGTCACAAGCTCCTCCTGATGGTGGATGGTAGTAACTACAACAATTTTCAGCTGGATTTTTTTTTTTTTTTTTTTTTTTTTTTTTTAAAAGGCTTTCATTTAAAATTAAAGTCAAATAAAATCAAAGCCAACGGCCGTATCCAGCCCTCGGGCCAGTTGCCCATGTTTGGTTTAGAGTGGGTGACCAAACGTCCTGTTTTTCCAGGACATGTCCCGTTTTCACATCCTGGACATTCTAACACAGCTAATATATCTTCATGTTTTCTTAGTTATTTATTGGTCCAGTGAGACTTGAAAAGCGAGCTTTTGTTTTCTTACAGGCTGATTTTTCTAATATAGAAGAGACATTATTTCTATCATTATTTGATTCCAGGGATCTTAGCTATTTTTGCAACACTGAAACTTATGAAAGATATTATTTTAGGCACACTAAAACATGTTGCGTAACCTTTGAGAAGTCTAACTGACTTTGTGTCCTTGGTTATAGATGGTATTTTGTAATCTAACTACTGTATTTGTACCCATACAGAGGAGGCAGACTTTAAAAGTACTGAAACGATGAGGCAAACTTGGGAGCATCATTGGAGTGTGTCATTGCTGGGCCGAGTGTCTTAGTTTTCGGTAATCAAAATATGGTCAACCTAGTTGAGAGCATAAAAAAAATTGGCATTTTTAGGGTGTGTCCATTAGGTGAGGTGCACGTCAGCGTATTCAAGGGTCCGAATGAAAACGTGTATGAAAAATGTGTACATGTTGGCCGGTCTGTAACAGCCTCATGACATCGTCAAAACAAAGACGGCGCAATTATTGTGCCAAGGAGACACCAGAGCTTCTGTCACTTCTGTCGTCATTAAAGTCTCCTGTTTGGGGGCAGTTGGCCTTCTCTGTGAAATACATAATAAACACAAGTGGATACGAGGTAGTGGAGCTGGCGAAAGGGGCTACAAGCTTGAACTATATTGATGCAGCACTTCAGATAAGGTGCTTTCATTTACTAAAAATAAAATCATCATGCACACTGTTCCAATTCTTACCGTTGCACTTCCCTGCACATAAAAACTGTTTATACGAGAGCTAAGTAGTTTTTGTGATCTTAAAACCAAAGTGCATACCGAAGCGTGATTGGGAAGCACCCGTATTTTCAAGTCAATCTCCAATAGTTCGCCTGATTATGCATGTTGGCAAAGATGAGACAGGTTCTATAAGGACGCCGCCTGAGAACATCACTCCTTCCTGCACAAGAAGGCTTGCTGATAAATGGGGCAGAAGTACAGTAAGTGCTGGCAAGAGGCAGGAGCAGCTGTTCAAATGAAACACGTCATGATTGGACAATCCTGCACGCCATCAACACGTCCACTAGATGCATCGCTGCCAAACCAGAGTCGTGAATCACTACTTTAAAAAAAACAACAAAAAAAAACAGCTTTCCCTCCTCAACATCTGGATTGTAGTAGCTGCATGTCGTTTAATTCATTCACATAAACAACAGACAAACCAAATGTTGTTGTGTACTTTTCCGACTTTTCCTCTCGATAACTGTCAGTTTCTAATGAATTATTTATCGGTTGGAATAAATTAGTGCATTGATGAATAGAACTATAGGCAGACCCCCGCCAACGCCAAACAATCCTGACTGTGCCCATCTGTCTCATTCAACAAAAAAAACAGGTCGCTGTTCCACTCCAGCCCTGTAGGTGGAGGTAATATTTTCTCCCTACAGCAAAAACGAAGCAGCAAAAAGTGAAAATAAAATCCTCGTAACTCGCAGTACATTTAGAGAGGAAATTTATGAATGAAAAGGTCACCTATCATGCAAAAGTGAGTTTTAAATGACGCTCTAACAGTAATATGTGCGCCAAGAGCCTGTTTATGAGCACCGAACGTGAGAAACATGTATCATCTCCCGCACTTGTTTGCGACACTCAAACGCTCGCTTTTGAAGTTGCAGCTTTTAATGACATCATAAAACTTCCTTCCACATGGACATGATAAACTGGAAAAAATGATTTGTCACAGTAAATGTTACTTTAGTTATACATGTAAACCATAAGTGCATGGCTCAGATCAAGGGTACCCTTTGCTGTCTTCAGCTTCACTTGAGTAGTATTTGAAATAGTTGTTCTAACAATGTGTACTATCCCTATCACTCTGACGTATATACTGTAGAGTGAGGAAGCTTACTAAACCATAAATTAAGCCTGTTCATATTTTTATTTTGCGCTAGCACGGCTATGTTGTAAAAAAGTGTCTATATTTGGACATTGAAATGTTACATGTAAAACATGTCTACTTTTGTTGTGTACTAGATGTAGAATGGATGGGGGGTAGGATTAAATAAGCTTTGCTTCTTCCTACTCCTTTTGGAACTGTGAAAAAATGATTCATGAGATGTATTCCATTGTAACCTTCATGTTCAAATAAACTAAACCAAACCAAACCAAATAAACAAGATTTTCTCTGATAATTTTGTCATGATTTCTACTTAGAATTAAAGAATGATGTCTGAAATTGGTTTCTAATGTGTTTTATTCAAATATTCTCAGTGTAAAAAAAAAAAAAAACTGTCGTGTAATCATTAGTGAAAAGTACATAACCTTCGTGTCCGCCTGCCGATGAAAATTTTGAAGAACATAATTCCATGGAAAAACAAACCCCATGATGATTACAATGGTATATATTCATGGAATAATTACTCAACTCTACAACTAAAGTGATTTTTGTGTGTATAAAAGAGTAAAATAAGATTATTTGAACAAAAGTCTAACACCGAGTGGACACCGAGTTATGTACTTTACACTTAAAGAAAGAGTGAACTTCGGAGGGTTGCTATGGGAAATGGAAGATGTCTCGAGCTCTAGTATGTTGGGTGTGTGTTTTGCAATGTTTGAAGTTTGTGTTGATAACATTACCAAGGTCTATCCACGAGTTTAAAATTTGAAATGTAACACTTGGGTACCCTTGATCTGAGCCATGCACATATGTAAACCATATGGAGTTAATGTATTTATTTTTTAATATTTGGAATATTAATGTGTGTACAAAGTATTAGGTAGTACATTATGTATATTTTTGTTATGTACATTTGAATAATGATACTTTAGTAACATTTAAGTAGGATCAGGAGGGATGTCCGATATTATCGGGCACTTGTGAGAATTAGGTAACTATATTTAAACAAGCGGGGGTGGGGTTACCATTCCACACACTAGTCTTACTCACTGTTTTTAAAAAAAAAAAAAAAAAAGATCTTAAAAAAAAACCACCACACAGCAACGTAATAGGTAGATAACAACAGACAAGACACAACCAACAAATAATGCAGAATAACTGACAACTATGTGAGCACTAGACATGTAACTTAGCGGATATTTACAACAACAGTACAGCAAAGCACGCTGGGAAACAGGAAGCACTGCCGTCAAAACCATATACGCATATACACTTCGCTGAGCCGTACGTCAGCGTTGCCGCCATATTGGATGTGGCAAGGCTGCGCTTTGAGTACAAGGAAATGTACTTCATAAAACGCCTTTCTACAAAAAACTGTAAGTTAATGCCTCTCGTTTACAGTCACATATGCACTAATATATTTGGGAAACAGTTGGGCACCAAAAACAATGTATTTGATCTTCTCAGATGGCTAACACAAGAACTTTATTGATCCAACACAGTAGTAATTCACATTGCATCAGCTATAGAGCACAAAGTAGTGCCGAAAAACCATACACAGTATATACTATGGTAGTTTTAATGCAATAAAATAATATAAAAAACATCAAAGTTATCAATCCAAATAATAATCAGCAAATTCATGTATTTTAAACAATACCCTTTAACTAAATAAATAAAATATTACTAAATAAAATATAACTAAATATAACTAAATAAATGAAATATTTTCAAAAATAACAAATCAAGGCACGAGAAATGTATTCTTATATAAAATATGTAATACTTGAATGATCTACTCAGAGACGGGTGGAGTAGCCAACAAAGCAACTGTACTCATTTAAGAGTATTGTTACTTTACAACAATTTTACTCTGAAAAAGGTGTGTGATGTTACGCATATCGGTGTCGGTGAATATCGGAATCGGAAATTGAGAGTTGGACAATATTGGCATATTGGTTTTCGGCAAAAAAGCCGATATCGGACATCCCTAAGGATCTGTCAGCATACCGCCTCTGACTCACGCTTACCTAGATGAGCCCACCCCTGTGCATGCGCCTACCACGGGACGGAGGACAGTTATTTTTTTTCGGTAATTTTTTTTTTTTTTTTTATAAAAGGCAGGCTTCACTACACATTCTAAAACTATGCCTGCCAACTGTCCGTCAGTCAGCTCCCAACACGGGAAGTGTAAGTTCGATCATTTGTTTTTTGGGGTTTTTCTTCAGTGAATGGCATCTATTACGCTGGACGAGGGCAGAGCTGCAGTGTTTGTGTACGAAGTGGATAATAATAATAGTGGATAGACACACACTCTGTAGGAAACTGGTGTGGAGGAACACAGCTCATTAGCAGTAAAGCTACAGACACACAAAACGGTGTGTTCCCAGTAGGGCTTACTTACTGTAAAGCACTTTAGCTGTCAAAATTCCAACATCACGGCAAACGTTTGGACAACACACTTCCAATACCATCTGACACTAATTAAAAAAAAAAAAAAAAAAAGACACTATATGGGACCTAATCAGACGCTTGTTTTTGTTTTATTCTAATAGTGCAATGTCTTCATGCAGTATAATGTCTTTAATTTAATGAACTGTTTTGTTAAGTAGTTCTTCCATCTAAACGTGAAACAATCCTCAAAAGAGATGCCATCAATTAATAAAAGGCAAAGGAATGATCTCAATCGTCAATCAAAAGGACTTCTTTCCAGTTTGCAGCATCTTCTCCATGGAGGGGAGGCCTCATATAACCCCACTCACATTTTCCGTGTCACGGGACAGTCAAATAATTGTTTTACTTTCAGAACAAACATGAAATGATCCCCCGAGCTTCCAGGTTTCCACATTAAGTCTACATGTACACTTTACACGTACCGTATACTGCAAGACAGAAGCTTTTCAGCACGGCCGTCATTCTCATGCTAACTTGCGGCAGGCCTTCAGCTAAAGCAAAAAAAACAAAAAACAAAAAAAAAAAACCCACCATATGAAGGTTATTTAAGAACAAGTCTATTAGCTCCATTTCTTCCATCAGTTTTATTTTTCAGGGTTCACAGCTAATAATCTATCATCTGACGCCTCAAAAGGCTCATCTAATTGTCAGGACTGTCGTAAAGAACAGCATTGAGGGGCCTCCAGGTGTCATATATTTACATTTTTAACAGACTGAGAAACATTTTCAAGGCTGGAAATTAAACTGTTTGCAAATTAAACCAACAAAAGTAATACTTTTATTATGGACAGTTAATTTGTAAAAGTAAAATAGATGTTTAATTCCATAAGTAACACTTGCAACACTTCTTTGTAACATTTTATTTAATTTACAGCCAATTCAACACATTTATTAGCTAGCATAGACCATTCCAATAGTCTGTAAATGTATTTGTTTTGAGGCCTACTTTTTTTGGGAGGAGGAGGTGTCACTTCCTCTCTCTTCCCATTTAATGCAGCGTTTCACTCGACATTAATGTCTGACATGTGGCTATCTAGTAGACAAAAAGAATGTAAGAACAAGTCAAAAATGTACCTCCTAAATATGTGTTCAAATAAAAACTAAGCCTTGACGCGAGAGCTGCAACAATTCAGCCTTTACCCAATTAATCGACAACTATTTTGGTAATCCAGTCCTCGTTTTTGGATTTAAATATGTAAATGTCCTCTGATTTCAGCCTCTCAAATGTAAATATTTTTAAATTTCCTTAGTTATCCTCGCAAGCAGACCTATTATCTTTGTGTTTTAGCCTAAACAAGATATTCACACATATCAGCTTTGACTTTGGAAAACACTGATGGGCATTTTTGCCTCTTTTCTGGTACGTTGTGGATCCAAGCACCAACTGTAGGTGTTTGCTTTGTACTAATCTGTTCCATCTACGGCCTAACTGCTTGCTCCATGAACTGAAACAACAAGCTTCAGATTAATCGACAAAGAAAATGACCATGATTGGATTTTTGTGTACATTTATTGTTTGACTGAAGCTGTTTGACAAACATTTAGTTTGTATTATTTAACTTTATTTGAAACAGAATATTCAAGCGCCAACCTGGTGTTTGTGCGCCTATTTGCCCTGTCAGTTCAAATCTTCTATTTCTGAATAAAGTGGCGGAAGTTAAAAATGTGTTTTTTAAAAAATCTGATTCATCGATTAATCGAAAAAAAATATCGACCAATTAATCGGCGATTAAAACAATAGTCACAACTTGGGGCCCCTTAAAAAGTTACACTTTTAGCCCTATAGGGTCCCAAAACATAAAAATGTAACGTGGAAATATTTTTTCTCCACTCTCTCCACATCAACTTGACTTTTCAAAAATATATTTTATAACTTTTACACACTTTTTGTCATACAGGGCCCCTGAGGAAGAACACATTTTTTCCCCTAAAACGAAGTGCAAATATTTGTGATGCAATTATTACACTCTTGTTATTTGCAACATTGACTTTGGTGCATTATTTTAAATGGAGCTAATGGTAGTTTAATATACACACACACACACACTTTTTACCCAAAAGGGTCTCTTGCATAAAAGTGTAATATAAATACTGTGCACAAAAAAATATAGATGTAATATTAAAGTAAGTAAAATATTCAAAAGCTGCTGGCACTTTTAAGTTAAATACGTTATTATAAATGGGAGTTAATGGGAACAAATTGGTCCCGTGACAATATATCAATATATTGATCAAATAAAGTGCATGTTTGGTCATTTATAGTGCCTGATTTTTATTTTAAAGCACATTTTTCTTATCTGAGCAATCTAATCAATAAAGCCAGCGTTTAATATTAAAAACATCGTGCAAAAAGGAAATGGACAAGATGACAGCGTGTGTGTGCGTGCTTGCCGTCTTCTTTCTCACTGCTGACTTAAAACAGAAAAGGTGAATATTATCTTCGTCAATATGACTCACGAACTCAACATGTGAAAGTTTTGGTATTTTCAAAGCTGGAAGCATATTCATAACAGGACGGGAGAATTTCACCAGCCACAAATGCTACGTCAGAAAGCACGCGCAACTCAATTCATCAAATTCACACCATTTCTCCTCTTCGGAAGTCATCGTTTTGTCGAACAGACGATCTCTTGAGAAATAATTGCATTCACTTTGGTGTCTTTTTTTGTTTTGTGCGTGAAGAAAGGCGAAAACAAAGAGTCCAAGTGTCAAACCTCTTCCTTGTCGTCACACAGGAAGCTTATCAGAATGTGGCATTGTCATGATTATTATTAACTTGTTGTCCTTGTTCTTGTGATACACTTGAAACAGCGGAGGGAAACAAAGCCTCTTCGGGCCTTAATTGTTCAAATGCCGGGCGAGAGGGTGCGCATTGCAAATGCAACGTGAGCAAATGCGCATTAAAACTAAATAAAACGGCTCACGCCGCAAACACGCGTGCGCTTTGCGCATTTCAGAAGTGCGCATTAGTTGAATACAGATACACACGACACGGTATTCGATCGAGTCATCTAAATAAAAAGGCATCATTGTGTGGATATTGTTTAAACTACCTTTGAAACGTCTGCGTTAAAATGTTTGTTGCGTATTTTATTGACTCATCCATTTTTCTTCACGTGAAACACGGAAATTATGGAGGGGAGGGTGGAGGGTAAAATCACTTTTAATCACGAAATATTCCACATTTGTACGTTTAGAATTCCCTAATTATTTCCTCTTCGTCACTTTAAGGTTTTATAACGATGAACGATTTTGGCATTATCATTATTATTATTATTATTATAAGTAGTACATTATTAAAAATCTTGTTTTTAACCAGATTGTTTAATTTAAATTTATTTCCTTTTGACAGGGAAAAACACGGTAATTGACATTCTTTCAAAAAAAAAATCATACTGTCTTAATAAGAAACGGAACAAAAAAAATAGAGTAAATACAACAATACAGTACACACCAACTACACGTGTGTTATTGTAGGTGGAAAACACTAAACCAAGGAAGGCACATAAGGCTGCAGACCTAAATCTTATATTTAAAAAAACATGCCTTTTTGACAAACAGGAGGATGAAAGTTATTTAAAAGTAAATTCCATTAAACAAGCATCATCAGACCATCAAGCTTTGTGCAAAAAAACGCCTCCATAGGGACCTTCTCTGGGGTACTTTGAGCACTCAAAAGTAAAAAAAAGTAACATTAAAACAAAAATAAATCAACAGATATGTGAATGGTTACAAGTTAAGACAGAAAAAGTCAAATAAAGACTAAAAGTGTAAAATAACTTTTACATTGATGTAAAAGTCTATTGTGGCCGCGAGAGGAGTTGAATGCGGGGACGAGTCGCCATCTAGTGGTTAAAAAGAGAACTACTACTATTACTTACTACTAGTACAACAATACGGTGTTTGAGTATCATGACGTCACTCAACAGGCAGTTTCTGTGGTGGTTTTCAGTTTCTTCCACTCCAACACGAGCACAATGATAATGATGTGTACACGCCCAAGTAAACAAGAGCTGGATAAGTCATTACTTATGATTATTACTATAGGAATGAAACAGCAACACAATCACACGCTACATTTGATTTCCTTAGTCAAGCGTAACACGCATAGACGTATATCCGTAGACGCCGCATCGAGCGCTGAGCTGTACGTCATCGTCGCCGCCATATTGGATGTGTCAAGGTTGCACACACGCGCTAATATACTTGGGAAACAAGCACCAAAAACAATATATTTGATCTTCTCCGATTTTTGGTGCCTAGCCGTTTTCCAATTATATTAGTGCGTGTGTGACTGTATAAACGAGAGGCATTAACTTACATTTCTTTGTAGAAAGGCGCTTTATGAGAGTAACTACATTTACTTGTATTCATTTACAGCCCTGCCTTGACACATTCAATATGGCGGCGACGTGACGTATCGCAGCAGCGGACAAACCCCACTCGATGCGGCCCACTCTATCTATGTCCATGGTAACACGTGAGAGTGACTGTAGAGCCAAAGCGAGCAGCTAGTGCATTCTGGGACTTGTAGTATTGGCCCAATATGCTAATAGCCCAGTTTTCTTTGGTTTGCGGTGATGGTTTAGTTTATTTCAAACATATTTAACAAGGATACATTAAAGAACATCATCTGTGTACACACTTCAACATGTCTGAAAAGGAGCAGGAAGAAGTAGAGCTTAGGGCACAAGTCTCAAAACATTTATATAAATGTCAAAAAGATTTTATTCTCATGTTTAGCAGTTGCCTTATTGTTTTGGCACGGTTAAATAGCAGGATTAAAATGTCACAAGTGGAGCTTTGACTGTTTGAAATGAAGTCCTCAGGAAAATAAAAAGCAGAATAAAATGTATTGCTCCTATGCAGGAAGCCACATTTTTACGAGGGAGGCAAAGTTTCAGCAGAAAAATGACGAAGAGCGAACATGAGAATATGAGCCTGACAGTCATCTGAGACTTACAACTGCACAGTCATAGCAGGAGCAGCCGCCTTTCTCGTTGTGTGTGTGTGTGTGTGTGTGTGAAAAAAACAGCATACAATACATGCCTCCGCAAACTCATTTAATCTATTCAAGATATTCGCCTCTCGTTGACATTTCTTGATCTAAATCATGTCTTTTTTTTTTTTTTTTTTTTTTTTTTTTTTAATTTGAGTCAGGAGTACTGTTACATGTTTGATGGCACACAAAAAAGCATCAATAAAATGCCAAAATTGATATTGGGTCAACAGTTCATGTGCATTTGTCGTCAATTATTCTGCAACGCTCTTATACAGGTCACGTTATTTGGTTGCCAGGACGACGCAGCCTTGAATAAGGAAGCATTTTTAGGAGAAATACCACTTTGGATATTCTTTTAAAGTGCTCACGTTTGATGGACACAGTCAGAGAGGTTTAAATTTAATGATAATACAATGAATATCTCATTTATAATGAGAAAAATAATCATCATCCTCATAAAACAATCATATATGTAAGTGTTTTTATATACATGTCATATTTTTAATAATAAGCAATACAAATTTGGTTTGGTTTGGTTTGGTTTGGTTTGGTTTGGTTTAGTTTATTTGAACATGAAGGTTACAATGGAATACATCTCGTGAATCATTCTTTGACAGTTCCACATGTCCAAAAGGAGTAGGAAGAAGCAAAGCTTATTTAATCCTACCCCCCATCCATTCTACATCTAGTACAGTACATGTAGTTCACTTCCTGGATTCCATGTCATGTTTTCAGTGATAGTCAGGATAACACATAATAGATAACGGTGAGATAGCCCTCCCCCCAAAAAAAGAAAGAACATTAATAATAATAATAATAATAATGACCTTTTTTTTTTTTTTTTTTTTTTTTAAGCACAACAAAGAAAATTATAAAAATAAATAAATAAATAAATAAATAAATAAAAATAAATAAATAAAAAATAAAATTTAATTAAATAAATAAAAAATAAAATAAAATAAAATAAAATAAAATAGAAAAAAAAAATAAAATAAAATAAAATAAAATAACAAACCTGACAGAACAATCAGGACTCTTCTGCCTTGTATTTAGCAAACATCAACTGCTTGTATTGTTTTTTGAATTTGCTCATCTCTGTACATTGTTTGAGTTCTTTACTCAATCCGTTCCATAATTTAATTCCACACACGGAAATGCTGTGGGTTTTCAGCGTTGTTCTCGCATATAAATGTTTTAGGTTTAATTTTCCTCTAAGATCATATTTCTCCTCTCTAATTGAGAAATACTTGATTAGATTTTTGGGTAACGAGTTATTATTAACTTTATACATTATTCTAGCGGTTTGAAAGTGTACTAAATCTACGAATTTTAATATCTGTGATTTTAAAAATAAAGGGTTTGTATGTTCTCTATACTTGGCATTATGAATTATCCTCACAGATCTTTTTTGCAGTACAGTGAGTGAGTGAAGATTGCTTTTGTAATTATTTCCCCATATCTCCACACAATACATTTGAAACAAGTATGAATTTATCTGAATGTGTTGCATCTTTGTTGCAGTTTGCAATATTATTATTACTATTACTACAACAACAACTACAATACTTGAAATTATTTTTATATGTTTTTAATAATAATAATAATAATAATGATAATAAATGATACAAATTAGAAACCATAAATTCATTTTAGGTTTTAAAATTGTGGTTAAGTTGTAACCATGTCTATAATAGTCTATATATGTTATACTAATACTACTAATATTATTATTATTATTATTTTTATATTGTTTTACAATTAAAAAATACAAGCAATAGAAAAAGCACTTGGTTTGGTGCAGTGCAATTATTATCCTGACGTTAAAACATGGATAATGTAGCTGCGTGCACACATACACATAATTTGAACTGTGGCCACATCTTAATCCTTTTTTATCAAGTGGTTGTGCATTCTCTTTTTATTCATGACTCGGTTAAATCAACATTTAAAGACACCTCAACAAAAACAGCTTTCAGATGCATGGTATCATTTAGTGATGTCTACACTGAATGATGAAGGTTTTAAAGCGATGCCATGTGTGTTTAGTCAAGTTCAGGTGTGTGTGCGTGCGTGTGTGTGTGAGACAGTGCTCTTCTACCCGGCAACACAGTTTGCTGAGTCATCTGTGTCCCTGCCCTCCCACGCCTATACCCACGCTCTCTCTCTCTCTAGAAGGTGATACCAAAACTAGGTGCACCACCTCATCCGGGCCCAAAAAAACATGCATTTACTGTAAAGGGTGGAGGAGCAGGTCAGGGCGGGTGCGGGTCCTCATAAAACAGTGAAATTATTGTACTTAAAGTAACAATAAGGAACAAATGTGGCTGATTATTTGCTCCAGGGCTCCCCCGACAGCTGTCAAATGTACTTGCCTTTTGTGTCATTTTGGTAAACAGAAATAGGCAGTGTTCAGCCTGCAAAGTGGTCTGACCTTAAAAAGCTACGTTAGTGAAAGCATACGTGCGTTTGCACAAGCACTGCACACACCTGCTTTGGATAGTTAGCACCGATGCTAATCCTAACGCAACATGGAGAGACGTCCTTCCCGATGAAGGGAAAATGCGATGGTAACCATAGAGCCAGAAACGGACGGTATTGTGACGCAGTGGTGGCCTAGCAACAAAAGCGGCACGCTGTCTTGGCAGGCTCAGGATGATACGAATAAAGCGACCATCACGAAAGACAAACGGAATGTACGCCATAAAGTCAGCCGTGTTTAGGCGCAATGTAAAGAGACTCGCCTCCCAGGAAAGATAGCTGAGTGTTTGTACGTTTACGTTATACAGCGGCCACTTTTATTTTACACTTTATTACCCATAATAATAATAATAATAATAATAAACAAGGGTTAAATTATGTTTCCACTTGTACGACAGCTCATAATAATAATAATAATAATAATAATAAACAGGGGTGAACTTATTTTTACACTTGACTGTGACAGCTACTATTCAAAGCCTCCCTTTCTACTTCCCTCACAAGTTTAATTCTACTTTTGTTTTATTTGGTGTTAATATAAAGTGGTTGTCTTATTTTGACCGTGATGAGTGTTCAAATTTTTTAAAATATTTGCTATACACTTTGTAAAAGTTGAATTGGCTGCAATTTGACCCTGGAACGGATCATTTCCCACACCGCACATACTAATACTCTGCGCACACGCGCACACACACACACACACACACACACACACACAGATACACGACACTGATGACATAACGGGCTGAAATGTAGGTGATCACATGACCTCACCAGCTGTCACACGGTCAGCCAGCATGTCTTCCGCGTCACGCCACGCTTACAAAAACCAAAATACATCAGCGGCCACACGCCAGTTGCCAAATTTAGACGACATGGAAACACAAAAATGAGCGGATGCCAACAAGAGTTTGTTTTAATAACGTAAGGAAAGATTGGGAACTTTTTAAGATCGTCATTGAAACATTGTACCCGTTTCCATTCATCTTGATTTGTTGGGTTTTCTTTGCTTTTTGCCGGTACATTTATTTTTTCCTTTGCTGATCTACTGTCAAGTCAAAGATCATCTATATGACAGGAGTATGCTGCTGCCTAAGGACCTACAGCATAAAACACGAGTAAAAGACCCTCTATATGAGGGGAAATCAAAGACTATTTGACAAGAAGCCTTTGCTAGCTAAAACACTAGTCAAAGATCCTCTATACAACAGAAGTACGACTGCCTCACTTTCACGCACTCTACCCGCACATTCTACATTCAAACATTTCTATTGTGAAAGATCTAATGTACTGTACACTCCTTCACATTGGGGTAAAAAAAAAAAACAACAAAAAAACTATAACTAAATGTTTTTCACTCACCATTTGTGCCTCTTCATCCTCCTCTTCACAGTCAACTCCTCACTTAAGACTGAAGAAGAAGGGGAAAAAAGTCTGGAAGAAAAGAAGAAAGACAGAAAGGGAATGTTTTAATCACTCTGAGGGAGGAGAGTCATCTTCCCACACACATATCTTTGCAATCACATCAACACACGCACACACACACGCACACAGATGTCTCCCAAGGTCAGTTGGGAGGGGATCAGGAGGAAGAGGAGGGTGATATGAGTGAAGAGCAAGGAAAGAATGGAAAGGAGGACCAGATGAGAGAAAGAATGAAGAACATCAGCAGTGTGGTTCCGCTGAGTCATCTCCTACTTCCTTCAACCCTCTCTACTTATGACTTCTACGTGTGTGTGTGTGTGTGTGTGTGTGTATGTGTGTGTGTGTGTGTGTGTGTGTGAGTTTACTGAGCATGAGAAAAGGTCACGTAACATCCAGCCTGACAAACATAGAATACACTTCCCTTCTTCCCATTAATCCCAAGAGAGAAGGTTTTTTTTCCCTACTTTGATCCATTTAAGAATGGAGCGGACATTTGAGGAGGCATTCTGTTGTTTCCAAAAAAGGACCTGCTGCAAAAACTCCAGTCAAAAGATCCTCTATATCCGGGGTACTCAACTGATATTCTAATTATAGAAAACTCACAGATTTGCACAGATTTGATTGGCCGAGTAGCATCATTTTGGATGGCTTAACGCGCATGCAACTGGTCCATGGACTTCCTCATCCGATCAACAAATACCGTAAAGTCTAAAAAAAAAGATGCGCCAGTCAAAATAGAAGCGGCTTTGTTGACTATCGGTCCAGATCCGTACAAGACGGCGTCTGGGTCCAGACTCGGACCACGGTCCGCCAGTTAGTCGGGGTGTCACGAGATGAGACAATACACAAGATTGGGTCTACAAGAATGAGAAAAGAAAAGTACAATGAAAGAATGTGACAATACATTGCAATCTACTAAAATGATTTCTACGACGTTACGCTGTTCTGCACTCTGTGTGTATGCTAGCGGCCCCGCCTCCACCCACCGAGACAAAGGCTATATGACTGACAAAAGAGCTCACTCCGTTCATGCAGTTCTGTGGAACAAACTCGCCAAGGTGCTGAAACCGATGCACAGAGTGAACTCTCTTCCCGCCTGTTTGGAGGCGAGAGACGAGGAAAACAGTTCATTTCATTACTACTATTATGTGTGACTGCCTCAATGCAGTATTATCATTGTGATCGCTATCATAGATAATCATTCCATGACTACTATTATGTGTGACTGCTTCAATGCAGTATTATCATTGTGATCACTATCATAGATAATCATTCCATGACTACTATTATGTGTGATTGTTTCAATGCAGTATTGTCATTGTGATCACTATCATAGTTCATCATTTCATTACTACTATTATGTGTGATTGTTTCAATGCAGTATTGTCATTGTGATCACTATCATAGTTCATCATTTCATTACTACTATTATGTGTGATTGTTTCAATGCAGTATTGTCAGTGTGGTTGTTGATATTATTTTGTCCTTTCCGTCAGAGTCTTTATAGTCATCACAGACATTTGCTGCTGCAGTCCTGTTTGTTTCTGTTGTTCTGTTATTGTTGGCACAATTGTTGCTGCTGTTGTCCTTGTCTCTGTCTTTTTTTTGTCCCCTTCTTATCCCCTCCCCTACAATTCTATCTTTATTACCTTAAAGGCTGGACAGGACAGGGGGAGGAGAAAAAAAGAAAGAAAAAACAGGCCCCTTAAAATACAAGTTATGAGAAATTTAAGTTGGAAAATTCAGTTGTTATGGGGGGGGGGCGCAGTTGAGAAGCACTGCTCTAACACTCTGCTATTTTGAGGGAAAAAAATGTTGCACAAATCTTAGTTGCTCCAAGGTGTTTCACAGAAACCTCAGGCTTCTGTGATGTCATCGTTAGGCCCGTGGCCACTTTGATTATTTTGGATGCACCGCATACGTATGTCATCTTTCACAATTTTCAGACTCATGCTGAAAATTGTGAGTCAGCAGAACTCGTCAAGACTTTTCCCACCTGCCTCACACTTGGTGGTCTGAATCACGGTGGCGTAATACACACACACACACACACACACACACACACACACACACACACACTGCATCCCATAAGACCACACAGATTGAAGAATAAGTCCACACAGATGCTGGACAACAGATCCAAATGATGTGTGTGGTGAGGTGGTCTAATTAGAAGTACAATGGCAACGTCTCTGTGGGAGAAGAGTGTTTAGACTCCCCAGGAGGTGAGTCACATCTGGTCAGTGTGACTCATGGTGGTGTGTCGGACTGGACGGAGGATGCCAGGAAGCACACAGACAGGATTAAGGCTACCAGATGGGAATAAAAGATAAACAGTGAGTGACAAATGGTTCTTGCAGACTGATGGAGATTACGAACATGAAAGAGAAGATTTCCAATGTGGCTGAAAGAAAACGATGTGCTTTCTTTTATTTGATCATTTATCTTCAGGATCGAGATCGGCTGCCGATCCGCTGTATTTTGAAGATCGGAATAACAACAGCTTCCACCAGGAGATCGGGGCGGTCCGGTTGCCGTATCACGTTCGTAACTCTGAGCCACACTCCAACATGGCAGGGTGCAGTAATGCGCCTCAAAGCTGGTTGCCGCTCGACTCCCACCACCACCCAAGAAGAAGAAAACGCAACACGCAACAAATGTTGATAAAACATAAAACAACCAATGAGGCTAATGGGGAGACAAGAATGCAAAAGTCAACCCAAATGATGTCAGCAGCTAAAAAAAAAAAAAAAAAAAGGAGGACCCAGAGAAAACCCACGCACGCACGGGGAGAACATGTAAACTCTTCCCAACGTGACTGCGTAGCCAACATGCTAACCATTATGCCACCGTGTTTTGCCGCTCCCAAAACAATGGACAGTACTGTAAACACACGCTGCGCTTCTCACTCAAGCACATCAAACCACTCCAGGCTCAGACAAATGGCAAGTCACTATTCATTTTTAGTGTTTTTAGAGCATTTTAGACAATAGCATTTACTGTACCCACCCCTACAGTACTGATGACAGTGAACGCACCGTTGATTTCACATTAGGAGCATTCAACAATATGGAGCAATAATCATGTGACACAATACAACTAAAAGGAAAATCCCAGCATACATTCTCTCTAAAAACAGCAAAATGCAAGTGGAAACATTTGTCGTTGAGTTTTTGGGTGCACTGCTCCTTTAAAACAATCAATAGCTATTACGCCACACACGCACAACCCACACGCGCTGTGTGAACCAAGTTTTAAATGCTTCTCACCGAGCTCCCTCATTGTGGTCTTCACGTGATTACAAATCAATAGCAATCAATACAGCCAGCTGACACCACCGACCAATCAATCAAGAGCCTTAAATCCCAAAGGGGGCATTGCCTGTGGCAATGGAGGCAGACTGAGAAACACCGCCCCCGTGTGGCAGACATGAGAACGCACGGGAAAACAAATATTTTTAAAATGTGTATTTTTCCAAGATTAAGAACAGTGGTTTTTGCTAATGGAAGCACTAAATTAACAGTACGTTCATTGATATATTAATACCAAAATACATAAATTACAGATGGGGACAATTGTCAAGGGCAGAAAATCTTTTAAAAAATGTTAACTTGTTAACAAGGATAGGATCTAGAAATATATTCAATAGGTGCAATTATGTGTAAATCATATTGCAAATGATGATTCACGCGGACTGTATTTTAGGTTGTTTTTTTTTTTTGAAGGTGCAGTTTTCACATCCAGACAGCAGATGACAGCAGAGCTCCTCATGCAAGTACAGCAGCCACTCTGCCACACGTGAGAGTGAACACTGGCGTGTGAACAATGGCACCTTCCTGCATGTATGTTTGCTCAATGCAAATATTGTCATATTTAAGATGTGCTCTGTTCCAGTGGAAGATCTTCTGTCTCCTTCCATTATGAACAATCCACCCGAACCCTGCAGGTCAGTGGTTCTCAACATTGTCAGCCAAAGTACCCCCAAACCCAGGTGTGTCCAAAGTGCGACCAGGAGGCGAAAACTAAATTCTCAGAATCTCCCGAAAAATTTCTAGTCTGCTGCTGAAAGACATAAAGCAAAATCACTATCAGAGATCCTGTAGCCCAGAGGTTCTCAACTGCTGGGTCACGACCCAAAAGTGTGTCTGACTGGGAAAACGAGTTAAGAAAAATGATTGTGCTTTAATGGTAGACCTCCTGCGAAAACATGTAAAGCTTGTTTGCGAAAGGCAAACATTGATAAAGTGATCAGCATCGGTCCTCTGCTGGTTTAATGTGTCTGACTAATAAAGTAGCAGTAAATAAAATAGTCATAAATAGGGGTGTCATGAGACACCCAACTCACACGATGAGACGACGCACGAGATTGGGCCCATGAGAACAAAACGAGATTTTAGCATTAATTTTACAAAAAGTACAATGAAAAAATATGACTGGACAAACAGACTTTTCTTATTTAACCGAGTCACCAAACAATGCAGGTGCGTTTCAGTGTTTATTGTCCTACAAATTGACGCTGAACAATACCACTGTCAACACTTTTTGAGTCCAACTAAACCACTGTTATGATCATATATAACAATAATAATAATAATAATAATAACATATCAGAATGTCACCATTTCCTTTAATATGTCATCTTTCACTTGTGAAGTTGCAGAATCTGCATTTGTGA
Organism: Dunckerocampus dactyliophorus; assembly: GCF_027744805.1. Taxonomy (NCBI): domain Eukaryota; kingdom Metazoa; phylum Chordata; class Actinopteri; order Syngnathiformes; family Syngnathidae; genus Dunckerocampus; species Dunckerocampus dactyliophorus. The sequence continues at coordinate 4,943,750 of NC_072832.1, read as the reverse complement.
CGTGTATTTTCTCCACGGGCAATTCGCACCGTCTTCCAAACATTTGCAGCATTTCATGAAATGCTGGCTTTAAGGTCGCTGCTAGAACATCTCCTCCAGGAGACCGCTGCAGTGAGACGCTCTGGAACCTCCACCCCTCTTCAAGGACGCCTGTTGATTGTTTACTCTGTCTGGGGGCCCGTTCATGGTCGTCTCCATGGCAGTTGCTGTGTTTCCACGATACCATCCTGCGGACTGAGGCAGCCGGATTGTTTGCTTGATGGAGCGACTTCCCCAGGTCTACACACACACGCATCCAAGGACACTCATACACATGCTACAAACACCCCATCCCACGCCATCGCCACTTCATCACCCCAGCGCTGACAGGCAGGGTACACTGTCTGTTCTCACGGGACACCTTTTCTTTAAATGAGGAATCTCATCACGTTTTAATATTGCAAGATCTTGTGACACCTCTAATAATATAAATCAAATAAATCAAATAATACTAAACTTGAAGTACATAAAGTAGTAAATAATCAAATATAGTACATAATAATAATAATAATAATAAAGTAGTGCAACATCCGCTGCTTGTATTCCTGAACATTTGGTTGCACAAATTAAACAGCAAGTGTGAAACTACATGTACAAGCCCAATTTGCGCGTAAGATGACAGCGTTTTCATAAGCTTTCGTGAAAAGTCATTGCCTCATCGCCGCCACCGCACAAGCACCATCTCCAGTTCCTGAAAAGTCGAGATGTTGAAGGTTTGTTATGCAAGGTGTCCTATAAAAGACACACAAAAGGAAGTGTCAGCGTTGGCGGTATACACTACGGCCCAGCTAACGACGACACAGACTCCTCATTTTACATCAATGTTTATGCCATGTTGCGTGTTACATGCTACATGCTAACGCTAAGCCATGCAACCATAAGAGAGCCCTTAAAACGTCAATGCAAGTCTGCAGAAGGTCCTTCCTCCGCAGAGTGAGACAGGAAGGACGCATGACTGCATAGTGATAGGCATGTCATCTCATCTTTTCCAGGGACTTTAAACTTGGCGTGATGTGCATAGCGAACCATTTGCATCGCTAAGCAACCATGTTTGCTTCAATTTAAAAATTTCCATGCATTCCCACTCAATGCAACACAACAAAAATGCTAGTAATGCCACTTGTTTTACAGTTTTACGTGCAATGATCATTACTGAAGGACATCCAAATGAAGCAGAGCCAGTTTTGGGAGTCAGTGCTTAAATTATTATTAAGTAGATACATCATTAAACCAATGTTACAGCAAAGCAAAAACTCGACTGGTTTTAAGGGCTGTGTCCTTCCCAGGGTCAGGTGAGGACCGTAGGTGCAAAAACTCTACTGGACTCAAATGAGAACACACGCGCACTTGGCCTTTGTCAGGGTTTTTTGGCAGCGGCGTGCAAACGAGAGGAAGATTGAGCCTCTGAGTTTGCCGAAACGAGGAAATGGCACACACCCACCCACACACACCCAACAATGTCATGTCAGAGAACAATCATGTTTAAATAAAGCCTGTCCAAAGAAACACACTCACAGGTATTGTCTATGTACACACACACAAATGAATGAATGAAGCTAAGTGGGACAGGGAAGCCCCACGTGACTTTTAGCCAATTTGAAAGGCACATCCTGCTCAGCTTTAGCGGTGATGGTTGCTTGCTGGCTCTAGAGGAAAAGGACTTGAATTGATGGGTTCAAATACCGTTGGAATTGTGAACGGCCTTACCAGGCAAGCCCTAATCGGACAGCCAAATTACTTTCAGCAAAAAATCATTTTCCTCTCATTTGCCTTTTAGGAAACAGGACGCCTTTACGCCTGTATCAAAGTTTGATTAATCCCGTTTTGGACGAGTACAGGAAGCGTCAAGTCTATCGTCCTTGTGTGGACAAAGTTTGTAGGGCTTGATAGCGTCACATTGCTCTCATGTTTTACGCAAAGTTTGAAAACAAGAATTTAATCAAATCTACAATTTAGTCTACGGTTGTCGACATAAACTTATCTTTTCTTTTTTTGCGATACGTATATACACAAAAAACACGATTAGTTGTTGTATAGATGTATATTTAATGACTTCCGACAATACCTGAACGCACCATGCCCGAGTAACTTCCTGGCCTCAGGCGTTCTCTCCCCTCCATTTTTCTTCCTCTCCTCCCGCAGTGTGCTGCTTTAATTAAGAGTATCCGGTACATGACACTCCTTTCTACCCCCCCACACTTGAAAAAAATAAAACATTCTCAGAATGTCACAAGGATTCAAGCAGGAAGCACGCGGTGATATGCCTGTGACGTGCGAGGCGATCAGCTGATAGTGTTGCGTTCAGGGTCACCTTATGTAGTTTAGCGCAGGTCATAAATTTGAGTTTGAGAAGAAACAAGTGCTGCGAAAATGGAGGGCGAGTGTTCTAACCTGTCTGACACCACGCACACTTCTCGTTGTGTGTGTGTGTGTGTGTACAATTATCATTTTGTTGCATGAATGCAAAGTTAGACGCCGCTTCCTCATTTCGAAGCAAGCAGTTGTGGGTAAATTGTGTGCTTTTAATTCATTCATTTGAAGAGAGTGAAGTGAGGGACTTACCCAACATCACCGGCAGCTTTGGACCCCAAACTTTGCAAGTGTCTTTTGCTTTCTTTTTTTGCACTGTTAACTTTTGCACTGACGAATTAAACAAAACGAGGTGGGGAACCCCGCCGTTCTCCGAAACCGCGCCAAAAAAAAAGTTTTTGTGATCATTTTCGTTGCTAAGAGTCTTTACAGGCTGCAGCAGCGTGGCGTCCTCAAACGTCTCTCAGAACTGCTCCATTCACAGTGAGAACGTGAAAAATCCACTTCTGGTCACCCACGCCCACATGGCCCTCCTCCTCCCGCCCTCCTCCACCCCAATGAATGGAAAGTATGGTCATTCATTGGCCATTAGCTGAAGGTGCAATCATGTGACTGGACAATTTTGAATGAAATTGGCGGCATCTGCAAATTGGAGGATTTTTTTTTTTTTTTTTTTTTTTTTTTTTTAGGGAGACCCAGATGTGCCCCCTCCCAATCCTCCGGTATGTAACAACCCGTGGTGTTATTTATTGATGGGACGTGTCTTAATTGTAATTCCTTGAAGTTTTAAATTACACAGACAAAAAGTATTCCTTTAAAAATGAACTGAAATTGAATTTTTCTTCCCGAGGGGAGCAGCAGCAGACATCAACAGAACTGTTACTCCACCAGGCCACTTGTTGCTAGGCAGATTTCATGTCTACTTTGAAAAAAAAGTTGATTTGTGCACACATTTAGCAATTGAATCACTGATGTGTATTAAATATGAAATACATAGTGGAAAGACAGAAAGCTGGATGTTAGTCACATGACTGTAGATGTGAAATCCAACATACAGTGTGATAGTAAATTAGGATTAGTCACTTTTACAGCCAATTTCTTCAATGTACGTACATTTATTCATCCAACAAATGAATATTGTTTGTACGCATGTGAAACACCATGTCGTCAACACGGTGTTTTGCTAGATGTCCCAGGATACATTGCGTTACATCGTCAAGCCCGCTGGTGCTTCAGTTCCTCAACGCTGAGTTCTAGTTCGAGCAAGTTCAGTATTCAGAAATGCTTCCCAAAGAGGCCCTGCCCTCAGAAAAAGGCCACACCCATTTCAAAAATCTGCATCCAACACAACAATAAATACTGACAACTATAATTATAAATACAAGCAAAATTTAGGGGGGTAAATAGTGGAGCTCAAGTTGTAAACCCTGAGGTACACCATCAGTGTCAGTGAAACAGTTTTCTTCAATATTGTGGGTATTTTTGGTTGGTCTCGAGGTTGTAAGAAGACTAATAGCATTTTTAAACTACATACAGGGGTGTGAAAAAGTGTTTGCCCCCTTCCTGATTTTTTTTTTTTTTTTTTTTGCCTGTTTGTCACACTTAAATGTTTCAGATCATCAAACAAATTTAGATATTAGTCAACGACAACACAAGTGAACACAGAATTCAGTTTTTAAATGAAACTTTTTATTATTAAGGGAGAGATTTAGTTTTTCTTCAGCCATTCAGAGGTGAACTTGCTGGTGTGTTTTGGATCATCGTCCTGCTGCAGAACTCAAGTTGGTTTGAGCTCAAGGTCACAAGCAGATGGCCTTCAGGATCCTTCAAAAATCCTTCAGGATTTTTTGGGAGATAGCAGAATTCATGGTTCCATTTATCACAGGAAGTCTTCCAGGTCCTAAAGCAGCAAAACAGGCCCAGCCTATCACACTACCACCACCATATTTTACTGTTGGTATGATGTTCTTTTTCTCAAATGCGGCATTACTTTTACACCAGATGTGATGGGACACACACCTTCCAAATGTTAAACTTTTGTCTCGTCAGACCACAGAGTATTTTCCCAAAGGTCTTGGGGATCATCGAGATGTTTTCTGGCAAAATTGAGACAAGGCTTAATGTTCTTTTTGTTCAGCAGTGGTTTTGGTCTCGGAACTCTGCCATGCAGGCAGTTTTTGCCCAGTGTCTTTCTTATGGTGGAGTCATGAACACTGACCTTAACTGAGGTATGTGAGGCCTGCAGGTCTTTGGATGTTGTTGTGGGGTCTTTTGTGACCTCTTGGATGAGACATTGCTGCACTTTTGGGGCAATTTTGGTTGGCCGGCCACTCCTGGGAAGGTTCACCACTGTTCCATGTTTTTGCCATTTGTGGATAATGGCTCTCACTGTGGTTCACTGGAGTCTCAAAGCTTGAGAAATGACTTTTTAACCTTCCTCAGACTGAAAGATCTCAATTAATCGCAGTTATGTTTTAACAGTGGGGCAATCACTTTTCCACACAGGGCCTTTTAGGTGTGGATTCTTTCTCCCTTAATAACAAAAACTTTCAATTAAAAAGTGCATTTTGTGCTCAGTTGTGTTGCCATTGACTAATATTTAAATTTGTTTGATGATCTGAAACATTTAATCGTGACAAAAAAAAAAAAAATCAGGAAAGGGGCAAACACTTTCACACCACTGTGTGGATCCAATACATAATACAGTATGCATAAGTCATGGGTGGGAATGGGGGCTCAAGTAATCAACCCTGAGGTGCACCATGAGCTTTTCCTCCATGTTCTGTGTATTTTAGATGTTCAGGATGTAAGATGTTTAATAAATGTATCAAAGAAAGAATAACAATAAATAGTTAAATGATATATACAAACTATAATGATATATGCAAAAATGTATACAGACCTCATCAAAATCTTAATACCAGTTGAAAAATTGCTAGAATTTGCATTTTGCACATTTGGATCTTAATGAGGTTTCAAGTAGAGCTACAATATGCAAAAGCAAGAAGGGGGAGCGAGACAAAAAGCACTTTGAAAAAGCCATTTCTTGAAAATAACAATCACACTGTTTATCAGCTGATCAAAAGTTTCACACCATCGCTCCAAAAATAGAAAATAATTCTCCAAACCAGAACAAAAAATCTTCTCAGTAGGACTCAGTGATGAGTAGCTCCACCGTTCTTGTCAATCACTTCAAACGTGCTTTGGGCGTGCTTTATTGCGAGTGTTTCCAGGAGGCGAGCGGGATCATTGCTCCAAGTGGTGAGGTTGGCTTCATGAAGATGGTGTTCAAATAGTAAACCATGAAGAACACCATTTGGCTAAAGCAGTTATCCTCCAGTGTACTGATGAGTGTCAGTAAAATGTAATGCAACAGTACTTATACTTGTAGTCATTGAACAAAGAGCTAAACTAGCATCAGAAGGCGAGATGTGTGTTAATCTAACTTCCTCTCCATATGCAGATGCTATTAAAAGCAGCCCTGAGTCACAACCCGGAACGTTCATCTTATTTTCATGTGCACACAGAGGAAGTCAAAGAAGTTGTGCCACCGTGCTCTTTTTGGACTCTTAGCGCCACGAAGGTTTGACAAAAGTGGACTTACACTTCTCCATTTTAACCAAACTGTCATGTCATACCTGTTTGAATTCCTGAGAACGTGTGCAACAGACTGGGAGCTGATGTAACTTTCAGTGTGTGTGTGTGTGTGTGTGTGTAGGTGTGTGTGTGCGGGCGCTGTGGTGACCTCAACGTTAAGGTGAGGGGGGGGGGGAAGTGCAGACATGATGACATCCTTCCACATTCAATATTAATATGTTTGAATACAAAAATGTCACAAAAAGAGAATATAATAAAAAATAAAATATAATAATACAATACAAATATACAATAAATACAACAATTCAATAAAATATATATAACAATAATAATAAATGCATACATTTTAGAGAATATGTACTTTATATGTTTGAATAAAAAAAGTAAAAAGTACTAAAAATAGAATATATAAAAAATAATAAAATACTATATATATATATATATATAAATTCTCCTCAACAAAAGAGGAGAAATATGATCTTAGGGACAAATTAAACCTAAACCACTTATATGCACGGACTACACTAAAAACCTTCAGCATTTCTGTGTGTGGAATCAAGTTGCGGAACGGGCTAAGTCAGGAACTCAAACAATGCACTCTGTCAACTATTTCATTGATTTTTCATTTTGGATCTCATTCAATTTTATTTTGCAGGTGACCTTTGAGTGTGCATTTTCTTAGAGACACAAGTGTGCATGTTTGAGTGCATGTTGTCACCTGATGCATGTTAGCCTTTCTCAGCTTCAGGTGTTTGTGTGCCGAGTACAGGTTCAATGCACCTGCGTGGTGAGAAAAGCTCACCGCGGCGCTCCCACGTTGTCTTATTGTGACAACACACAACACGAATTGTCTTACTGGAAGCAGCGTGCTCACAGTGGCATTGAAGTTGTTTGCAAACACACACAAAGAACACAGTGCAGTCAGGAAAGAAAGAATGCCATGATCGTGATCATGGCATTCTTTCTATGTGCTGTTATTGCAGCCTCATGAGGGTGGAGGACACCGTGTTCTGTGCGAAAGCATTCCAACCGCTTGGATAAATATTTAATGCATTGGAAGAATGTGAACTATTCCAGAAGGAAATTTCCGGTAAAAACAAGCAAAAAAGGAGGACATGGAAACAGAATTAGATTCCAGCCAGTCCAAGTGTAACCACTCTTACTTTTTTAAAGATCTATGCAACATCTGATGAAAGATGAAGCAACAGTGAGCAAGCGTGTGTTGTAAGGGTGTGTAGAAACTACTCATCAACTTCAGTAAGGAAGTTATTACAAGTATGTAGACGGATGAAAACAGCCTTCAACGGCTGCAGCAACACAAAAAAGAAAGAAAGCATTGGAATGAAATGAGTCCAAACAGCGAAGGACGGGAAAAAAAGATTGCCTGCAGGAAGCTGCGGAACTACAGTAAACCCTACAGGGAGTCTCGTGGTCCTGCACGAGGTCTCCCCAGTGTGACTGGGATGTTCAGAATTTTAAGCAGGGGCGTCCAAAGTGCGACATTTTCAGCCCACAGCTCATTTTTAACCGACCCTCGGCATACTGTCCAAATAAAATGACTTCATTATAATGAGATACATTATTAGATATTAGGGGTGTTACAGTACTCTTGTTCGTATTCTGGAATTCTCACGCAATATGCATTAAAAGTGAAGAACGGGAAGTGTTTCTCGCGTCATTCTTTTACTCGTGAATCAAATACTAGCGGTCATGAGAGGTGAAGAAGTAGTCGCAGCGGAAGCGGAGATTCTGTCATGCAGGGCACCTCCACAAGCCCGGGGAGGGTGCATTACCACTGCAGTGAAAGGGGAGGTGTGGAACCGCGCCGAAAACGTCCACAAGCTAGCTGGAGTCATGACTAGCGACAGAGCTTGGAGACACTTCCGTTGTTTGGTAATACTTCGCTTTCCAGGTGCAAATCAAGCCAAATGTATAAACAAAAAAACCCCAGCAAAAAATAGAAAAATAGAGCGAAAAGGCATGATGTTGAGACAATTAACTAATAATAAAAAAGATTTTCCTTTAAATACACGTATAAGTATTTTTATTGGAATTTTAAAAAATATATAAATATTAAAAGTAAGCCCTCTCGGTGGAAAAAGTTTGTACAGCCCTGACACAAAAAGACAAAGACAAATAGATACGACAAAAGTAGAAAGTATTCATGCTGCACTTCAGCCAATAAGGAACTTCCATTTGCTAAAAATAAAATAATCATTCACATTGTTTCAAATCTTATTGTTGTACTTACAGTACCTACGTTGTTTCACTTTCCTAAAAAGAAACCTTGGAAATTATGATATAGTACGTCTCTTTTTATTCAATATTTTTATCTATTGGTTAAGTCGTTTAAAGGTTTCTATTTTGTACCCGTAGTGTTCCAAGAATTAACCGAGCCGTGACCTCAAAACAGAGTCGGAGCGAGAAGCTGCTGTACCATTACGCCCCTGTTAGTTCGAACCCTAATTTGCTTAGTCACCTATAACACAAAGATAAAATGTAGCTTAGCATCTATTGATGTACACTGACATTGGACGCCCATTCTTGAAATACTTCACTAAAAAGTGCAGGACTTTGATCACAGGCTGGAAACTCATTAACGTTTAAAGACGCGTTCACTCTTGTCGTGTCTGGCTTGTTTAAAATCTTTCACGAGATATAGGAGTGGCATACAAATGAAAGCAGGGGTAAATTAAAAACAGAAATGTAGGCTAGGGCCCCCTATGGAGAGCAGATAAAATAACTTGCGCTTCCAGGAAACCACACATGTCACACACTATCAGTCAGCTCAATGCTCAGCAAGCCGTTGAGGTCTCACTATCTTGTCACTGAGATAGCGCATACTACATTGCACGGACCAGTATTAATGGAGTGCAGTAGAAGTCTGACTTGCAGCTTACCGAGGAGGGTGTGGGCCGCCTGCTTGTTTGTTTGCATGTTTCTCATTTGCAGAGGAATGTTCTCACAGCTGCCGGCAACTCTGGCTTCTAAAAAAACAAGCGCGCGCCGCCGTACTCAGTGAAGGAAGTTCCAAACGCTTCTCTGGGGCTTTGAAGTGTCACCAGTGGTGGAGTGTACACCCCCCTTTCAAGATGACACATCCAAGTTATAGTTTGTTTCTTTTCAAGAAATGTTTAATCTTCAGACTAAAGAAAGGTCTACTCTACATAAAAGGCTTGTGGGATGCATCAAACTTCATCATCTTCGTGTACAAACCTCCTCCACCACGGGCCCATGCGCAAATACGGCTTTTCTTTTATTATTGTTACAAAAGTGGCACAATTACACATACAACGCTGGTAATATTATGACCGGACCAGACTACAAAGCGAGTACGTTATTTCACTACCTCAGTAGGCATGCAATGTTCCACTGTGGCATGGCTTGTATTTCTGTTTAAATACAGTGTTTTTTACGCCAATGTCTGGCTTTTTTGTTACTGTTTATACCCTGTTTGGGCAGCCTACATATTAAACAATATATAATACAGCATCAATGATTGGAAGAGGCCTGAAAGTGAAATCTTATTTTTTTTAAGCATTTTACTTTTTCATTTCATTTATAAATACTTGAATTCGGCTTGTTTTATTTTTTTTTTTTTCAGCAATTTATTTGTTTCTTTTTTAATTGTACGACAATTTTATTTTTCTTAGGTATTGTACTTTTGTATTTTATTTGTCTGTTTTATTTTATGTTATTTTTCATTTTATTTTCATCTGTGGCCATAAAACAAAATAGGTATTTAGGGAAAAAATGTTATGGAAATTGAGATAATTATTAGGATTATTATTTCAAATTTGTTCTGACCATCATTGTATTCATAAATGTCATATCTTGGAATATAAATGACAGTAACTGGTAGTATGTGATTTGTAACATTTATATTACATAACCTATGTGCAGCCTAGAGGGAGTTCAGCAAGTGAATGCACATGAATATTGACATAAGCTTATTGAATGTGTCGTGTGCAAACTTTGTTTTCCAGCAAGTGTAAGCCCTCAAAAGCTAATTTTTACCACATGCATGAACCCTGAAGGGTGTTTCGAATGCAACCACTGGTTCCAGCGGCATTACGCAACAAACGTGCAAATGTTTTGCAGTAAAAGAAATAGAAAGGCAGGTCATTTTAGTCAAAGGTACTTGAGTCAGTAATTTGAGGACGCGTAAAGACTACGAGTCCCGCGTCATGTGGGGAAACACCCGGAATGAAGTCACAGCCCGTTTTGATGCCTGACTCACGCTGAATGACCGTCATGGCAACAAAACATCCCTGTGAAAGTAAACAGCTGAGCATCTGCATCCTCCTTTCCCTGAAACTGACCAGCAAATATGAGAATAAAGCACATTTCATGGTGAAACCTACAGATTCTTTATTCTCCTGTTAACGTATTTGAAGCAACACCTGCTACGTCAAGATCAGGGGGGTCCAAAACTTTTCCACAGAAGGCTACATATACAGAAAAATATTGACTCAATTATTGATTTTGAAATGAATAATAATAATAATAATAATAATAATAATAATATCAATAATAATAATAATAATAATATTATTATTATTATTATTATTATTATTATTATTATTATTATTATTATTATTATCATTATTATCATTATTACTACTCACCTTTTTGAGGGTATGAAAACTATCACTTTTCTTTGTTTAATGTGTACCATAATTCCTGGTGTATAAGCCACAACTTTTTTCTCATGCTTTGAACCCTGCGGCTTGTACAGTGATCTGGCTAATTTATGGTTTAAAAACTACATTTCCCATGATGCTTACAGTGCAGCTTCAGGAAGTAGTGATGTGAATGAGTGAAGGGGAAGCTAATATCAGGTTTTGAAGTCTTATGCAGCAATCTTTGACACATCTTAAGTAAGTCTGATCAAGTGTAGATCAGCTTCTGTTGTTTTTGGACTACTTGGACCGCCAACTGTCTACTATCACCAGCGGGTTTCGAAAGGCTGGACTACTGTGTGATAAAGAGCTTTAGCTCAAGCAAAAGCACTCTATAGTCCAGAAATTATGGTAATCTTCTTATACGGGCCGAGTTGTTTTGTCTGTACAATATGTGGCCATTATAAAACAAGCTGCAGGCCACTTTGGACACCCCTGATCAAGATGAACGATCTCCATTTTCAGAGCATTGAGTTCTTTTGCCGATTGGACAACCTGGCCATCAAAATTACCGCCTAATATTTACAATATCATAACATATTATATAAAAAAACAACAAACAGTATAATACAGGCCTCATTCCCAAATGTATGTTCTCAGAGGTTCAGCGTGCTGGCGGCGTCTGAAGTCCACTTCCAGCCTCCAGGAGGACCGGGGCGAGCCTTAGTAAGTCTCTGATTGGGATTCCCAATTTGCTGCTCCTGAACAACAAGTCGCCGAATGAAGTGCAGCCTAGAAGAAGAGAGGATCACACCTGTCAACCCTCCCGTTTTCCCCAAAAAACTCACATATTTTGCCCTCCTTTTCGGGCATCCTCTCATTCCCGTATGTTTTAACTTCCACAAAAAAAAAAAACTTCTCAAGTACTGCCGGCTGCCACAGCAGCACAGCATCCGGTCCGCTCTGCCTCGGCAACAATCTGTAAACACACATCCTGCAGCAGGTCAAAACTGTGCCAGGACAACATGGTTGGTTGCACGGTGCAACAACCACACCAGTGCAGGTGACGATCGTGACACGGGGGCGGGGCTCATGACAGGCCCCATGGCATGTGATTTAAGCAAGAGAGATGGATGGACATGAAGATAATGCTGCCAAAAAACACTGATGGTGATGGTCCCTTACCTCCCCTTATTTTAAAGAGAAATGTCCCATATTTTCAAATGCAAATGTTGACAGGTATGGAGAGGATGCGACTTATCTTGCCTAGAGGACAAGTGGAAAGTGACACTGAAGTTCATCATCTCTTACCTTGCAGATGTGTGTTCCTGAGAGGGAGGGAGCGGTATACCAGGATGCAGGCCAACATGGGGCACCGCATGTTCTCAGAGAGGGTCTCGCCCCTCATGTAAAAGCTCCAGGCTGAGCTGTTGTCTGGAGGAATAAACAACAAAATACACAGAAGTGCATCCTTCAGAATTTCTTTCAGCTGTTAAAATTCCTACTTCCTTCCTAGCAGGTGATGGTAGTTAAAGATCCACTAGTAAAAAAAAAAAGTGACTTTTTAATGATGTTCAAACAGTAATATGTGTCCCTAGGGCGTGTTTATGACCACCAAACTTAACTAAATTTGCTTTTGAAGTTACGTTGTCTTGAAGAAGTCCTTCCTGTGACCCGCCCCTAGCTAGATGAGAACCCCCATGTACACGCCCACCACTTCACAGAGGGCAACTTTAAAAAAAAATAAAAAAAAGTTGACCAATCGCAACAGAGATTAAACATGGTCGGCGGAGAAGGCTGCGGAATCCGAGCATGTCAGCCAAGAGGAGAAGAATGCAGATTTAACCTGTACACAATTTGAGATTTACGGAGTATTTTATTCAAAGAAAGTTGCTATAGGGCCCCACTGGGATCCAATATCATTTTAAAAGCTCCTGAAATTAATAAGATGGGCCCCTTTAAGGACAAAGCCCCATTCCATGTGAGTGTTATTGAAGGTTGAGGTGGCTGAAGTCAACAGTCAAAATGAAAAAACGTACCAATTTATAGGGGTGCCCCAACAGTCGTCCCTCGTTTATCGCGGCTAATTGATTCCTGACTCACTAGTTAGCCTCCTATTTATTTATTCTAAACTTAAGGATAGGTTTGAAACTGATTAGAGAAGAAGGACAAAGTAAGAAGCTCAAAACATACCACTTCCTCACGGAATGGGAGAAAACTTTTGTTCACTATGTCATGTTGGACGACGGGGATTCGTGGCTGCAAGTTAAGGTACCGTAATGTTAAGAAATGTCTCATCAATGTAACATAACTGACGCCAAGTGAACAGAATAGTAAATGACTTGTCTTCCAATATTCTTGACTAATAGTAGGCCATAGACAACCACAAAACAGCCATCATTTATTAATTAATTAATTTTTGAAACCGCAATAGAGCAAGGGTGGGATGATGAAACTGTGACGCAGTGAACGACGACTGTATATTGGCCTGCATCTAAAATCTCCGATATCAGCACTCTGATACAGGCAATCCATGAGAAACTCCGCTCCAGCACTTCTATCCAGCAGTACCTGGACAGACCCATGTGATCACTGCATGTGCTAATAAAGTTAGCAAGAAGCAGGAGCAACATCGAAGTTTGGAAAAGACGTCGCAGCTGAGTGCAAAACCCACCATGCACATGTCCTCCACGGTGGAACCAGGAAAGTTCAACACGACCAACCCCATCGCGCATCCGAAGCAGCGCCACAAAAAACAGCATGAGGATGCTCGCAAAACAAACCTCCGGCCTCCACAAACAACCAAGCTGTCCCAAATATCTGCAAAGCGTGAGAAAATTAGTTTTTCCTAATACCTACTACTTTTATTGCATAGTATGATATCAGTATCGGCTGATACTGAAGGTTGCAATATCGGTACCATATTGGAAGTGAAAACGTTGTATTGGGACACCCCTACCAATGAACTGGCTTGTGAACCCATGGGAACTTTTTACCTTGGAGCCAGCCGTCCAGCACCACTTCCACCTTGTTCTTCATGACAGGTAAGAACTCTGACGAGAGCAGTCCGACACGGCAGTTGGCAGGGCGCCTCAGCACCATGCCGTCCCACAGGTCCAGCACCAGCCGCATCTGCCACAGAGAAAAGCTGTGCTGCAGCTCCCCGCGACACAGAGCGCCCACCACCTAGAGAATGGATACCTCATTTGTGACACCCGTTTGTGTTCTGATGGCCCACCCAGTGCACATGTGTGCGCACGTGTGTGTTACCTGCTCAATAGCGATGTACGTTGGCAGCATCTCCGGACATTCATGTGTTACACATTCGTACAGCATAGCTGAGAACAACGCCACAGTCTCCTCTCGCTGCAAATAAAATGTCACCTCAATATGACCGAAGCATATTCATTATAAAGTCGCTCTATGCTTTGGTCAGGCAATGAACCATCTTTGGTAACTTAACAAATTGGACCTGCTTTGATTTGAGGTAGTAGAACTAGATGATGTCCTTCTAGGCGATCAGCAAATAAAAAAGAAATGCAAAAAAGGGAAAAAAATTATTTTGTTTAATAATTATCAATGTGTTTTAAAGTGAAGTAAAATATAGTATGAATTATGTGTACTGTGTTTACTTCAGTGACTTTAAGAAATGTGAAATGTATCCATTCCAGTTTTTAAGATAATTTATCATGTATAATCTTTTTTTATGCGTGTTTGAGGGTTGTAACAAAACATTTCCTCCGCCGTGCAAAGGCAACAAGGCGAGGCTGGAAATATGTGGATTAAAATGTAATTAATACAAAGGTCTCAGAGGCAGATGGGATTTCACAGTCTTCTATAGATTAAAATCCAGACATGGGTACATTTTACACCGTGCTGCAACTCAGACGTGTAGAAAAACACGCCAAGGGGATCAGGTGTAACCGACACAATTGCTATTATATGAATTAATATCAATTAAACCGTGTAACATATAAAATGAACACTTGCAACACGGAAGCACTGAGCCAATCTCAGGCCAATTGTCATGATAATATGTTTATAACATGGGTGTCCAAATGTTTCCTACAGAGGGCTGCATACTGAAAAATGCATTTGCCATTTAGATATACGTTAGAATTTTCTAAATTATACTAATAAGTTGTATAGAAAACGGGCTGCATCTCAGCTTTGTGTGCACTATCCATATTTTGTCCCAACCCTGGAAAAAAAAGTGCAAAGTGAGATTAGATGGGAGATTTGTTTTGTTTAGTTTATTTGGTACAGTGAAACCCACTTGCGTTGACGCTCCTCAGACTGCCTGACTGATGTCAACATTAACGGTTGTCGACATAAGCGAAATCAAAACCAATTAAACAATTAGTTGTAGTTCTGAAGTAAAGGAGATGTCACGACATTAGAATTTTGCCATAAATTAGCCGCATCGCTGTATAAGCTGCAGGAATTTACGGTATTGCTTTATCAACATTTCAACTTTTTCTCTCCTTTTTTCATATTTGCTGTTGTTTTTTGTAGTTTTACAATGAAAAAAAACACCATGCAAATGGCCCCTGTGCCGCACTTTGGACGTTCTGTACACATGGCATAAGCATCTTCTTGCTAACAGGGAATCAAACATCATCGCAGGCTGACTTTAAGGTCTTTCCTGTTGTTTAGCTTCCCCAACACCACAATTTTATGACATATCTTCAGCAGTGCAGTTTAGCACCATCAGGAGGCAGACGTTAGTGCTCGCGTCACCCACTGCTAGGGTGCCTGATTGGACAGTGTTTGTGTTCAACTCACATGCTTCATTCCATCTGACGTCTTGCAGAAGAACTCTGCAAAGGAGAGCAGGGTGGGATCGGAGGTGAAGGTGGAGATGTCCTCGACCTGCACAAAAACACGCACTGAACAATGAATGACACAAGCCGGGACAGTCAGAAGATACTGAAACATGGCAACATTCACTTACCTCTATAAAAGATCAATCTGCCACTGACATTTTTAAATTACAAATGCATTAATTCTGATTGGTTAATATTATAGATGCTAACACATACCATCAATTGTGTGCCCATTTTGTTTAAATAGGATAGGAATTGGTAGAAATACAAGCTTCTGCGATGGTAAAAGACATTTTAAATGTAGTTGTTGCCTTGGTGGAGATAATACTAAATATGAAGATGACAGTTACCTTAAAAGCTCTCACTCCTGATTTGCGCTGGTTGACGGCAGACGCCAGCAAGCTCTTCCAGCCCTGAGGGTCATCCTTGTAGGATAACTGTCCGGCTCTGAGTTTCACATACAACACCCCATCCCTGGAGAGGACTGACCTGTTGCATTGTGGGAGACGTTTCAAGCATAAATCAACATGTGAGGACTGTACATTCTTCCTCTTAGCCATCCGATTTCTCTCTCCACGCTGCTTACTTGAGATGCTGCGCCTCTTTGTTCAGGTCTATAGAAAGCTCCCAGTAGCGAGGACCCTTTACTCTGACCTGCAGGAGGATCACAACCAAACATCAAGGTGCGCTTGATTTATTCACACTGTCACATTATACATGTATTCTCAAGCTCAACAGTGCTTGTGGTGTTTTGTTTTTTTTACCCGTTTGAGAAGGTGCAGCTCAGGCAGCATGGTGGGAGCCATTAGCTCCACCGTCGTCTCGCCGTACCACCTGGACTTCTGCGACAAGAGCGACATCAATGTTTCATTTTGGAGTCCAGCTTGTGTAACTCGGACGCATAGATAATCACAATTCCACAACTTCATGAAACTGCTGACAAAACCGTACTTTGTAAAGTAGAGCAGAGTCATCACATTTAAACTAAATTGCTGTGACGGTTTCAGTAGTTGTCCTGTTTTACATGAAAAAAAACAGTCAAATCCACACGTGAAGGGCTAATTTTATAATATAATATATGACATTTATTTTTATTCTTTACAGGCGTGTTAATTGTGGTGTATGTGTGGTAGCAAAGTGATATGTCAAAATGCATTGTAGGGAAATAAGACATGAGTGAAATACCAAACAAAAGCCAAACAAACCCCAATCCAACGTTCTGCTTTGAACGGTTATGAATGATTGTTTTGTTTTAACAGTTATAGATAATTGCTTTGTTTTGACTACCCTTTAAGTGTGTTTGAGTAACACCAGTGGTTACACAGCAGAGGACCACACCACACAACACAAGTGGACAAACAAAGAGTCACCATAGCAATAAGCTGCTGTCATTGTGCTCTGATCAGTCACTAAAGGCTTTTTTTCCACGTTATCTGGCATTTAGTTGGCTGAAACTAATACTAAAAAAAAAAATATGTGACATTTGTGTTTTTATGTTAGGAATGATGGAGTTTTTCTCGCTTGTATAGATAAAAGTGGTTCACACCAGTACAGTATTTGTATTTTATCGGATAAAATGACCAGTCTCAAAATGAATAGTCAAGGAAATTGTACTATTTTTTTAACAACATAAAGTGGCTAGTTTCTTGTTGGATCTGGTTTGCACTGAATGTTTTATCTTGCACTCTTGTCAGTTGAGTGGATGAAGTGAAACCAGCACATTGCACATTACTTGCTCACCTTGGAGGAAGTGTCCCCCATGAACATATTTACACAACCACAAAGAGGAAGCATGTCACATGTTTCAACAGAATTTGTGTTCAAGCGACTAAAACAATATTTTCAACGCGTGCAAACTCATCTCATCAACATCTCGATAGAGACTGTCATCCTTTGAAGGGAAATTCGTGTGCATTAAACTGTGTCACACTGCCTAACCTTGTAGGTGACCTCCAAGAGGGCGTAGCAGGGCTTGAGGGTGTCCACGTCCACAGGCACCAGCAGGCGGGGCTCAGCCGCCAGCACAGTGAGGTGCCTCAGGGCCTGCAGATGGTAGCTGCAGCAACAACATCAACACAATCTTCTTTACTATGAGCAATAAAAACAGGCATGTCTCCTGTATGAATAAAGGCCTTCATTACCTTCACTGAGGAGGGTATTTTTGGATTAGCATGGGTTTGTTTGCACCTTATGACTACATGCTGTATCAACTTGGATTTTCTTCATGATTACAAGGTATTCTTCAAAGGACCTTCCCGTTAGGGGATGTAATGTAGCACAAACTTTCCAGCAATTTTCTTGAAACTTATTTTATCGAAATTAATAAGAATTAACTGGAAATTTGGGTATAACTATAAAATGATATATATTAGCAATGTATATTATACATTTTAATATATACACTGCTCAAAAAAATTAAAGGAACACTTCGAAAACACATCAGATCCAAACTGGGGGAAAAATTATCTTGAATATCTTTCCTGATAATAAGTGGGTGATGTATTAGTAACAAAATGATGCCACATAATTTGATAGAAATGAAAATGATCACCCTATAGAGGGGGGAAATCAAAGACACCCCAAAAATGAAAGTGAAAAAATGATGCAGCACACAGGTCCATTTTGCCAAAATGTCATTGTAGCAACTCAAAATGATTCTCAGTAGTTTGTGTGGCCCCCACATGCTTGTACGCATGCCTGACAACGTCGGGGCATGCTCCTAATGAGACTACAGATGGTGTCCTGGGGGATCTCCTCCCAGATCTGGACCATCACTGCGGTACCTGGACGCATGGAGGAGATTCCAGGAGACAGCTGTTGTTGTTACGTTGTTACTCCAGGAGAGCTGGACAGGGCCGTAGAAGGTCCTTCAACCCTCAGCAGGATCGGTATCTGCTCCTTTGTGCAAGGAGGAACAGGATGAGCACTGCCAGAGCCCTACAAAATGACCTCCAGCAGGCCACTGGTGTGAATGTTTCTGACCAAACAATCAGAAACAGGCTCCATGAGGGTGGCCTGAGGGCCCGACGTCCTGTAGTGGGCCCTGTGCTCACTGTCCAGCACCGTAGAGCTGGATTAGCATTTGCCATAGACCACCAGAATTGGCAACTACACCACTGGTGCCCTGTGCTCTTCACTGATGAGAGCAAGTTCAACCTGAGCACATGCGACAGACTTGAAAGGGTCTGGAGATGCCGTGGAGAACGTTATGCTGCCTGCAACATCATTCAGCATGACCGGTTTGGTGGTGGGTCAGTGATGGTCTGGGGAGGCATATCCCTGGAAGGACACACAGACTTCTACAGGTTAGATAACGGCACCCTGACTGCTATTAGGTATCGGGATAAAATCCTTGTACCCATTTTCAGAACCTATGCTGGTACAGTGGGATCTGGGTTCCTCCTGGTCCACGACAATGCTCGACCTCATGTGGCTAGTGTATGCAGGTAGTTCCTGGAGGATGAAGGAATTGATACCATTGACTGGCCCCCACGTTCACCTGACCTAAATGCAATAGAACACCTCTGGGACATTATGTTTAGGTCCATCCGGCGCCGCCAGGTTGCTCCTCAGACTGTCCAGGAGCTCATTGATGCCCTGGTCCAGATCTGGGAGGAGATCCCCCAGGACACCATCCATAGTCTCATTAGGAGCATGCCCCGACGTTGTCAGGCATGCGTACAAGCATGTGGGGGCCACACAAACTACTGAGAATAATTTGGAGTTGCTACAATGACATTTGGACAAAATGGACCAGTGTGCTGCATCATTTTTTCACTTTCATTTTTGGGGTGTCTTTGATTTCCCCCCTCTATAGGGTGATCATTTTCATTTCTATCAAATTATGTGGCATCATTTTGTTACTAATACATCACCCACTTATTATCAGGAAAGATATTCAAGATCATTTTTCCCCCAGTTTGGATCTGATGTGTTTTGGAAGTGTTCCTTTAATTTTTTTGAGCAGTATATATAAATTTTATACAGTATATAAATTACTAAATAAAAAGCATTACATAAAAATGAATTACTAACAAGTATATAAATTAATTAATTTATATTAATTCATTAATTTTGAATCATTAAAACTACAAATAAAATAAACGTATTCACCTGGACTTGCAACTGAACTGCAATTTTGCAAATGTGAAGTTAATTCCCACATAATTCCATTATTTATTTATTTTTATCCCTGTTCATGCAAAGTTTTCACCTTTGGAAATTCCTGTGTGAAAATGAAAAGAAATAGAAACAAATTGAATATACTGTATTTATTCCATCTACTATTTAGTGTCTATATAACATTAGGAAGAGTGTCCAAATACTGTATGTCACTAGCACTTTTGGCCTTGTCAGCGGTTTGCAGTCTTCAATTGTTTGTTTAAATTATTATTGTTTTTTTTATTGTATGTATGTGTGTCTCACCGGTTGTCAGTGCTGTGTGAGGGGAATTGCGGGTAAAGGGCACACAGTAGAGCAGCAATGGCCGAGTTGGATGTGCTTAAGCTGTACCTGATATAAGAAAACCAACATCATTGTCAGTAAATCATCACTACAAGCAAGTCACAAGCAGTGCTGACAAAACTTGTGGGACACAGCAGCAAAAACACATAATGTGGACACATCAGTCACATATGGAGAGAATTTGAATGAAACCAGTTATTTTATTGCCCTCTTTTGATAATAAAAGCAGACATGTGTTGCGTCACATCACCACCCACAATCAAGCCTCTCGACCATAATGGCTGCTAGTGTTCAAGTGTGAGCTTTTACCTAAAGAGCCATTACCAATAGAAATGAAAGACAAGGGTTGGGTCACATATGAGAGGTTACTTGTCAGCTCAGTTTATTGGTTGTTGCACCTGAAGTGTGTTTAGTATCTCTCCTGGGTCACACCAAACAGTACATGCTTTTTAACACAATTCAAATAAATGCTAATGTTAAACAGACATCGTTTATGGAATCATCAGCGCCGCGCAAACGCTAAATGGACAACCGTGGTGTGTGTAAAAGGAGAAAATGATCACAATTGCATCACACAGGTTTAGTTAAAGAGATAACAAAATGTGAACAGTCCCAATTAAACTGTGGAACAAGCAGGTTAGAGGTAAAGCACCAGTGGGAAAACAAACAGTGAGTGACAAGACGAAGCGACAATGTTAATAAAACAAATGTGAGCACGGCATTCAGTGAAAGCAGACTGAATGAAGGCAGCACAAAGAGTCAAAACGCAACAATGACCGGCAGGGATTCACTTTTGAGCTTCACCCTTTGATCCCTGTGGACCCACCGTCACTAACTATGGCGGCTGACATTCCAACTTAACCTAATGGAGTCGAAATAAACATGAGCAGAATTCAATCCAAAAGGTCAGTCAGATGTCGGCTGTGTGGTGTGTTTGTGTGTGTGTTGTCACTTTAAAATAATGAAAAACAAAAAGTGTGTATGACCCACCGATAAAGTTAGACCGTTATGTAGAGTTTTGGCTTACAAGTTCCTATTGGCTTTGAGGACTATAAAAAAGAATGCTGAACCGCAGTGTCTGCTGTCATTATCCTGAATTCATCATTTTTGCTCTGCTTCTTCCTACTTTTCAGACATGTTGAACTGTGCAAACATTAAATGTAAACATGCAATGTACTTCTAGAATATAACTGTTTTGGAATCAACTAAAGCATTGCCATTACCAAAAAAAGTACATTCTATGTAATGCAAAAAAAATACATGTGTTGGTGTGTGCATATGTATTGTCATCTCACCTTCCCCCTCCCAGGAAGAGCATGCCAAGCGCCATGTGATGAGCCATGTGGAAGCCATAGTTCATCTCGCCGCCGGTTCGGTAGTGCAGGGAACGACAGAGCTGCAGCACTTCCAGGTTGCCAGTGCCGGACATCACCATGGACATGGACAGCAGGATCATGGACAGGGCGGTCTGCAGGTCGTAGTAACTCGGCTGCTGCGGGACCCGGAGCGATTGTCGGTTGAGGAAAAACACATTTTGGTGGCCGGGACTGTCTGAATGTGTAAACACTTACCACAGCAGCTGCACCAGAAAGGGACATGGCCTTCATGAAGCTCTTTGCAAACTCGTGCAGGCATTCGAAGGCATCGGAGTTGGCGGAGCCGGCAAAGCGCAATCCCAGCGCCATGCAAGCTCCCGCTGTGATGTAGTCCTGTGCTTGGCTAAAAAAGGATAACAACCTGACATCACTGAAAAGACTGCTAGCAAGCTACAGTTGAAGGACACACTCACAACTGAACTTTTATTGTGCTGAAATTACTTGAACACTTGGCATATTAAAGAGGTTTCTTTTGTTTTTGTTGAATTGGCCATTAAAATACCCTCAAAATGAATGAAATATCTACAAAGTCATCATTATGTTCTATAAACCATAGAATGGAGCCATCATAAGGAGATTCAGATCACTTTCCTTACGTAGGTCTATTTCACTGTCAATGTCACACAATCATGCTCCTTCCTCAGCCCCATCGAGCACAAATTTGGGACAAGTTGGAAAATAAACTGGACAGATCTATTGTACAGTCAAAGGAAAGCTTTTGGCTTGAGTTGCAGAAGGCATGGGACAAAATTAGTGTGAAAGATCTCAGAAAATATATTGACACTAAGCCAGAGAGATGTGCTGCTCTTATTGCTGCAAAAGGTGGACATAACAAATATGTTAAAGTTAAAAGTGGAGAAAAACAGTAGGACTCATCCGGTATTTATTGTGCTCAGAGCAACCATCTGCATTTTTTATGAACTTTATGAAATTAAATCATGTTTTGGAAGCAAAAAAAAGGTCAATATTTTCTGATCTGTCAGGCGTTCTAATAATTTTGGCCACCACTGTATTTCTGCGTGGTTATACCCCTCCCCTTTGCCTCACACTCAAACTAAACCGCTCACGGCTGCTTCAGCACCATCACTTCATGATACAACACTGCATTACGACCACTTTCCTGACTATGTGGATCATTTTGAGTGGTCCTGCTTATTTCTATTGAGAAAGGGTGCAGTTATTAAGAAAAACTCACGTCCTTGTCTCCATGTTGATGTCTTGTGAAGAGTCCAAAGTGTCCCTTATGATCTGAATAACAACAAAAACACATTAGAAAAGGAGACAAAACAACTTATTAGTTTGGGTTTGTTTGTCTCTTTTCTCACCTTAGGTACATTACTTTTGACCCACTCTGTATTAGGTAGGATGTCATCCCACATAATGATGCACCTGGCTAGAGTCTGAGTGAGCAAGAAGAAAACGATTTTGGTGGGGCGGATAAAATGGCAAAAATGATTTCACGCCGCACTAACCCTCAGCAGAAGAAACTCGGGCTTGATGAAATCCAGCAGAAACCAAGTGTCTGGAGGCTTCAGCCAGTCGGCTATGGACCTGTTGGAACAGAAGGTGTTAATACGCTCCTTCTACACCCTCTCCACTAAAGAAAGACGGCGGTATGCGAGCATTGACTACAACCGGAGTCTCTCGACGCACTCACTGGTGAGATTTTTTTCCCCACCAGGTAGGTTAGTGTGCTCCTATTAAATGACCATGCCCATCCCTCAAAACACTGCATGAGGCATTCAACAAAGAGGTTATGTTTTGAAGAAAATGCATTTGTTTGTTAGCAGAAATACACTAATTTCTGTGAAACTTTGAGGAGAGGTCAGACATGGGCCAAAAAAGGACCTGTTATATTTTTGTGCTGATTTTTTTCATTTGAGAAACATGATTATTTATCAGTGAACTAGACATGATTCGTGCATGCATAATGTTTATGTGTAGACCTTGTTTGACCTTGGCACAGGGCTATGCTCTACTGAGTGCCATTCTAGTTTACAATGGCTCTAAAAAGTGTCTTATTTAGCATCTTATGTTTTTGACATTTGAAAAATGTCTCGTAAAGTGATTCTTATGATATTTTCAAGTGCCTCTTTAGGGCACATATGTTTTTGAAGAGCTGTATGCCTGGAATGAATGTGATTCAGCCTTGATTTGACAATGATAACTGAACAACTGCACCATGAAGCGTGTGCAGTTGCATGCATAAAAGATAATAAAATGTTCTCTTAAACTAATTTATTGATTCCAGAACAAAGCAGCTATTACATGAACAGTCATGAAAAAAAGTGAATACAATGAATACCAGTCACACATTGATATGAAAGATATTTGTATAAAATTTGCTCACCGGTTATTGGTCTTCAGGTAGATCATCGCGAGGGCTAGGGTGGCCCCGGGACACGTTACATCTACGTTTATAGTATCACCCTCCTGTTATGACCATCGAAAGAGTAACTTGTTTAACACATCAAAGCAAAGCGGCTTTTTTCACACTTTCAATTTCATGAGGGAATCTGTCTCCCATTACCCTGATCTGGTAGCTTGGAGCATTGTGTCTCTCCCTGCTGGCCCCGACCTGGGCCCTGCGGTGCCCCCCTACCATGTACTGATACAACTGCTCAGGGACTTTGAGATCGCTCATCCCGATCAGGTTGCTGCCTTGCTGCAGGGGGAGGACAAAGAACAAAAGGGGGCATGTGAGCAAAAAGTAATGAGTCGAAGGAAGACAAAATGTGAACTATGAAATGTGAAGACATCGTTGGGGTGGTTCAAAAACATTTGCTCAACTGACTGAGCATCTGTCATTGTGACTTACCCCGAGGCAGACCATGCCCAGCGCTAGCCCTGCAGCCAGGGAATAGGACTCTCTGTCTGTGCAGTACTCCATCTCTGGACCTGGAGGCCGACCTGCCGTGCGGATACACAGAAATTTTTACACAACCAAGGAAAGTTGTTTTTTTAAGTCTTAAGTTTGATAGAACAGCGTCATAATGTTACTAACATGTTTATGCAAACATTCACGCACCTATCTCGGATTGGAGAACTTCAACAATGTGTCGGTGTCCCGTTCCTTGGTACACAAGCCCGATACCTATTACAGATGCAACCTACAGACAAAGAAGATAAAGTTGCTTGTTCTCTGTTGGCACGTGACATATCCAAAAAATAAAATTGGATTTGTGTCTGGGAGCCCTAATATGACTACATTTCTGTATACACCTGCAATTTTGTTTTGCTAATTTTGCTTTGTAACCTATAACACAAATCTGCAGGTTGTTTTAAATCATCAGCGCCTTTCAGTCATACCTGAATGTTGTGTGGGACGTCCAGCTCAGTAGAGGTAGGGGGAAGAAGAGCGGGGATGTGTATGCTTAGCAGGCGGGTGGTTGACATGTCCATGGTGCCGAGCCTGGCTGCAGCCACACCCAGCAGGAGGCCGATACTGGTCATTTCATGGCCCTGACACAATGACAGGGACAAACGGGTGATATTGTAACTGAAGTTGTTAAGGACCTGACTGGTGCATACACAAATGTTTCAGAAGCATGGCTTTAGCCGCTAAGTCACGTGTACCTTGGCGAGGTAGTCGTGTATGTTGAGCGTAGCCAGTTTGGTGAGGTGTCCGTTAAGGCCCAGCGCCATGAGAAAGCCAGCATGCTCGTTCGCCATCTCTTGGTTCTTGTTCTTATTGTAGACGATCCAAGCCGAGTCCACCTAAACACACAAGTAGAAGCTCACGTTTACTTGTGAGTTGCGACAAGATCCCTTAGGTGGTTTGGAGACTGACCTGTGAAGCTGGGGCGATTTTGAGTCCAGCAGCTACGCCATTATGGAAGCTGGGCCAGCTGGTCATGTTGGCAGGAACGTCAATGTTCCCACTGTTCAAGTCCACAGTGGTGTTCCTGGGTGGTGCACGACCTGGGCCACAGATATATGAAACACATAATCATCTATAAAAATAAAACATAAATAAACAAAAGGTGAACATTTAAAAATATGTCATTGCCTGTGAGGTTGAGTTTCGGGATAGGTAAAAGCTCCGTGGGGACAGGCTGGTAGGAGAACAGAGTGAAGAGGCCTCTTCCCACCGGGAGCCCCATGGTTCTTTGACACAATTGTAGGAGTCTGTAAAAAGTGGATGTTATTTCATTGAATATACTGTATATAACATACAGAACAAGCATATACTATATGTACAGGCAGTACTCGTTTATCACGGTTAATTGGTTCCAGACTTGACTGCAATAAGTGAATTTCCGCAAAGTAGGATTCAGTAATAATAAATTGAATATTTTTGTAATTATGGCATAGAAAACCTGTTTACAATCTTCTAAATTACTTTCTTAACATTATTAGAGCCCTCAAGACATGAAATAACACCCATATAGTCGCCTTTACATTTGTGTTACCCAATATAGTAGATATAATCAGAGAAAATAAGACATACTAGACATAAATAAGATCAAATAGAGTTCCTTGTTTTTTTCTGGACAGCGTACTTCCCGTGGCGGTTATTGCCTCATAAGTGTATTGTAATGGCAGTTTTAAATGGTTCTACACTCATATTACCCAATATCGTAGACATAAGAAGAGTAAATAAGCCATTTAAGATTTAATAAAACTCCTGTTTGTGTGTGTCACAGTAAATGTGTTCCCTAGCATCCCATCTGGCCCTTGTCCCAGCGAAAATTGACACCTAGTGGCCAATGCAGGATACTACATTCGCAATTACAATGCTTCATCTGTTCGTATTTGTATTTTAGTTGATTTAGTTAGTTCAGATAGCCATTTTTATGCTTGGAAATTTTTATTTAGACCAAAAACAAATACAATTGGCTTAAATGTGCATATTTTTCTACTCATAGTAGGCAGTATTCAACCACGAAACCGCAACCATTTCATTAATTAATTTTTGAAAAACCACGATAGAGCGAGGAAGCAATGTTCGAACAGCGATGTAGCAAGGGACGACTGTACACAACATCATTCTCACTTGTTCTCTTTCTCTTCTATGTATTCATGGTCGGAAACTTCTGGCAGCTGGACAACGCTGACCCGGACTGGCCTTGAGCTCTGCAGGAGCCTCCTTACTTCTTGGACCCTCAGATCTTGACTCCAGATCAGTCCTGTGACCTATTGAAATGTTTGAGAGACAGACAGCAAGCATGAATATGAAATGGGGAAAAAGTCTGGACTGACTGGCCAGTAATGAACTACTGTGGTACCTCCTGAATGATGTCCGACATTCCGTCCTCCTCCTCCTCGGTCTCTGTGGTCGCAGGAGGCTCTAAGGACCAACTTGAACCTAAAGACTGGAGTCACACACACATTTACAGACAGCCACAAACAACATAATATTTATTCCAACTGATAGTTGAGATGTTGAAGGACTGTCTCGGCTGACACATCTCTTCAACACTGCGTGGAAGTCGGGTGGTCCCCCTTTTCAAGAAGGGTGACCGGAAGAGTGTGTTCCAACTATAGGGGGGATTACACTCCTCAGCCTCCCTGGGAAAGTCTATTCCAGGGTGCTGGAGAGAAGGGTACGACCGTTAGTCTAACCTCGGCTACAGGAGGTGCAATGCGGTTTTCATCCTGGTCGCGAAACACTGAACCAGCTCTACACCCTTGCAAGGGAAGTAAACGGTACTTGGGAGTTTGCCCAACCGGTCTACATGTGATTTGTGGACTCTGAAAAGGCATTCGACAGCGTCCCTTGCGGTGTCCTATGGGGTTGCTCCGGGAGTACGGGATTGGTTGCGCGCTACTACGTGCCATTCGGTCCTTGTACAACCGGAGCAGGAGCCTAGTTCGCATTGCCAGCAACAAGTCAAGCCTGCTTCCAGTGAACGTTGGCCTCCGCCAAGGCTACCCTTTGTCACCAATTCTGTTCATAATTTTCATGGACAGAATTTCTAGGTGCAGCCAAGGCGTCGAGGGAGTCCAGTTCGGTGGCCTTCGGATCTTGTCTCTGCTATTGGCAGACGATGTGGTCCTGATGGCCTCATTGGGCTGTGACCTTCAGCGTTTACTGGGGCAGTTTGCATCTGAGTGTGAAGCTTCTGGGATAAGACTGAGGACCTCCAAATCCGAGGCCATGGTTCTCAGTCGGAAAAGGGTGGATTTCTCCCTCCGGGTTGGGAATGGGGTCCTGCCCTAGGTGGAGGATTTCAAGTATCTCAGGGTCTTGTTCACGAGTGAGGGAAGGTTGGAGTGTGAGGTCGATAGGCGGATCGGCACAGTGTCTGCAGTAATGCGGTCGCTGTACCGGACCGTCATGGTGAAGAGAGAGGAAGGCAAAGCTGTCAATTTACTAGTCAATCTTTGTTCCCACCCTCACCTATGGTCATGAACTCTGGGTTGTGACCGAAAGAATGAGATCATGGATACAAGCGGCTGAAATGAGCTTCCTCCATAGGGTAGCTGGAGTCACCCTAAGAGATAGGGTGAGGAGCTCAGAGTAGAGCCGCTGCTCCTTCACATCGAGAGGAGCCAGTTGAGGTGGCTCGGGCATCTAGTCCAGATGGCTCCCGGACGCCTCCCTGGTGAGAAGTTCTGGACATGCCCAGCCGGGAAAGGCCCCGGGGCAGACCTGGGACACGCTGGGGGGATTATGTCTCACAGCTGGCCTGGGAATGCCTTGGTGTCCTCCTGGTGGAGCTGGAGGAGGAGGCTGGGGATCGGGAAGTCTGGGCTAACCCATCGAGACTGTTGCCCCCGCGACCCGGATAAGCGGAGGGAAATGGATGGATCGACGGATGCACTCACTAGAAATGCAAGCCTTCAGACGACTACAATATAGCCCACCGATCAGCTTCTGGAGTAACTTAGGCAGGTATTTTCAAACTCACAGCTTTGTTCTTTGCCAGGCTCATCTTGTGGGCCTGTCTGATGCGGTCCTGTCGACCAATCAGCAGGCAAACCTCCTCTGACCAGTTTGCACACGGCTGCTCTCGGCAATGGTAGATGGCGTCTCTGATGGGCAGAGCCACACCGAACGGGACAGACTCCAAGTCCCTTAGGGTGAACCCTAAACCAGGGAATGTAAATATATATTTTTTCGAGGAACAACATCAATAATAAAAACAAGCAACAAACCTTCTGATGTGAGCCAGACAACCAGCTGCTCAGCCAGACTGTCACTGCAGAACTTGCCTTGATTAACAATGCTTTGCCTGGAACCCCCCAAAATTATAAAAACACTTAATTACAGCAAACACCAGCTATTATGTAGTGATCTTATTTGTCTTCTTGCTTAATTGTGCTTCTAAATGTCATTGCCCTGAAAAACAATGGTTGATATCTAGGGGCAATTTCAAATTCAGAACGTCCACACACACTTATCGCTCCCCACCGTATTCTGACCCGATTTACCTTTTGTATTGCTGCTCATCGGCACATGACTTCTGGCCTGAGGGGTGGAAGACAGAGAAGGGATGCGGGACAAATCAATAATTAGCTCTCCTATTTGTGCAGCCAACACATTTCTCCACAGAGTTGGTATCGTTTGCATTCAGCATGCACAAATTGAACACATGGACACACAAACTGCATGTTCAGTGTTTGCTAGTTCCAATTAGGGCTGGGCGATATAGACCAAAACTCATATCCCGATATATTTATGTTGAATAGCGATATGCGATATATAGCCCGTTATTTTTTCCACAAAGTGAGTTTAGACAAAGAGTCTGAAGTTGTGTGAATTTGTTTCATTAAAATAAAACAATAGCCGCTAAAATATAATAGTCCATTCTCTTTGTGAAATAAATATACCAGATGCTCAATCTTTATAACAAACCTGTAGCTATGCTCTAATCCTCAGCTAATACCAATAACACAGAAGAACAAAAAATGAACTAAAGTTCCCCGTTTAAATGTCAGTAGCAACTCAAAAAGACTTCACATTGAACAGTATTATTTTTTTATAAAGCAGAACGTCGTAAGAGAGACAAAAACACATTGGCCATCCCTTCATCAAAATAAAATAATTTTAATATTTTATCTTGGCTAGCGCCTCTCAAAGTCTATACAGCGTAACAATGACATCTAGACTCGTCTCCTGCCTCCACTTTTTATCTTGCAGTTAGGACTACTTGTTTATTTATCACACACCCTTCGTCCATCAGACGTTCTGACACACTGACAGGGTACGTGACTGACTGAGGCTTCACTGTAATTAGCAGTCATTTCACGAAGATTAAGAAACATTTCCGTTTGAGATCCGGCTCTGTAAAACAGGACGAGATCCACCTCGGTGACATCGCGCCTCAAGGATGCGTGGATCTCCACTGCAATATGCAGCGGGAGCTTTACTTACACTTTTATATTCCCAAATACCAGAAACTCTCCAACGACGCCAGAAAAACCAGCTAGATTTTTCGCTAGTTGCTTTGGACAAAATATGTTGCCAAGAGGGTTTGGAATGCATCAGATCTAGCACGGAGCATGGAGGGGTTCAGGGCAGCAGCCTCGCTATGGAGCGCTGACACACACAGCAGTGATCAGTGAGACAGATCTTCATGTCAAGATACAGGAGAACAGCGCTAATGCAGTCTATATCGATATGAACGATATGTTCGTTTTTGATATCATGCTTCAAAGAAATATCGATATTTGAAAAATATCCATATATCGCCCAGCCCTAGTTCCAATGCTATCACACTGCATACAAAGTCAGCATGCAGTCTTTTTTCTAAGGAGAAATGAACAAATCAAATACAACAGTGATGTACTGTTTTGTTTTTTTTCCCCAAAGCAAAATCATGTGACAGCCAATTCTGTGTCACATGCCTTTATTTTTGCTTCCTGGGCCCTGAAGCAGCAAGCTGACAGCTAATAAGGGCTGCTCATCGATCAAATACACACGGTTGATGTCTCAAGAGGGCAAACTGACCTGCGGAGAGCCTCAATAGGTACTTCGACACATTGGACGAAGTGGCGTTGTCGTCGCCACCGACGTAGAGTGCATAACTCTGGTAACAGATTCAAACGGCAAAAGAGGAGGTGAATGTACAGTGTCAGGACAGTGTAGTTTTATTGGTATGTCGCCAAACTAAGTGAATGCTTGCATTTACCGTATTTTCGGGACTATAAGTCACACCAGCCAGAAATGCACAATGAAGAAGAAAAAAACATATATAAGTCGCACAAGACG
Organism: Dunckerocampus dactyliophorus; assembly: GCF_027744805.1. NCBI lineage: Eukaryota > Metazoa > Chordata > Actinopteri > Syngnathiformes > Syngnathidae > Dunckerocampus > Dunckerocampus dactyliophorus. The sequence goes on along the minus strand of NC_072832.1, from coordinate 4,913,359 downwards.
ATAGGTCGCATTTTGGGGAGGAAATTTATTTTATAAAATTAGACACCAAGAACAGACATTTCATATTGAAAACAAGTTATTGTAATAACCATAAAATGGAGAACAACAGGCTAATAGGCGTCTGTTAAAGTAACGTGAATAGGTGTTATGTTAACGTAACATTAACAGTTATTCAGATAACTATAGCCTAAACAACATAACATAACTAGTTTACTTGCAGCTTGTAATCTGCAGAATATGATTTTCTTTTTGGGGGAATTTGTGTTCCGTCTTTCTCAGTTGTCTTTATAAATTGATGTAAATTGTACAATTTCTGTGGTACAGGAGTGATAGGAGTGGCCAATACTGGCACACAAGCCTAGAGCACCCTCTCGTGGCTGTCAGTGTAAAAAAAAAACCCAAAAAACATATATATAAGTTGCTCCGGAGTATAAGTCGCAGGACCAGCCAAACCATGAAAAAAAGTGTGACTTATAGTCCAGAAAATACGGTACATAAACAACTATATTTTTATTGTTGTACAGCAGACATACCAAAACCAGCAGTCGAATCCTGTGACAGATGCCGGGCAGGTAGGGGAAAGGTGGGACCTGCTCCCCTCGAAGGCAGCTACTGAGCCAGCTGAAAACACAGGGAGGCTCCACCCGCAGGAAAGTTGGATGCTGCATATGACCAATCAGAGCTGAGCAAGGAGAAAATGGAGGTTAAGAGGTTTTCTGTACACCTACATTACAAAGGATAAATGCAATTAAAGGAGTCTTACTTACACTGGTCTATGAAACAGCTCTCTGTGAATCCACTCACTAATGAGGGGTAGTCTCGCCAGTAGAGATCCACATACTCCTCCAACTGCAGGTCTCTGCAAACACACACATAGTTTTAACATGAGTTAGGATATAACAGAACAAAATGTTTTTTCTCCTGGTTGCATTCTGATAAAGACACTGAGAAATTATTAGATTTGGTTCGTATATACACTCCCGATAAAAATTTGAAGACCCGTTTTAAAAATTGCAAAAATTTACATTTTCTTAATATGTAGAACTTCAAAATGCAAAAAGAAGAAATGGGAGTGAGACAAATTTATTTTTGAGTAAGCAATTTATTGCAAACGAGCATTAAAGTGAAATACGTAGGCTGTTCATCAGCTGATCAAGTTTAAAACCACAGCCTTTAACAGCCAAAATCTTCGCAAAACTGTGGACTCAATGGCGTCATTCACCAATATCTTCCTAACAATTATCTTTGATTTTTTTCGGAAGCTGTTCTTAAGAGAGTTCTCAAGAAAACTCTACGTCAGATTCATAAACGTGTTCTTAAACCGCAGACTTGTTCGCAGCTGTGTTCTTAAATTGTTGAATTCCATCTCCTCGTAAAGTGAAAGTGCGTGCAAGTTGAGCCGAATTAACATGTGATTAGCATACGTAACAGCCCATCAATGCCCATAAAAGGGCATGAGACTGCAGGGTCGTGAGCAGACTCAGATTTCTAAATGCCGAAAGCAAAAGATCAATTAATTAGAGCGCAGCAGGTGAAGAGAAAATGAACTTTGGTACTACAGAGGTGGAGGTGCTGCTGCAGGAACTCTGCCACAGGAAAAATATTCTATCAGTAGCCTTAGCGTAGGTTACACCAACACCAATAAAAAGCAAGCATGAGAGGCTGTCACACTTGCAGTGAAAACCGCATCAGGAGAAGGACGCACAACAGAGGAGGTGAAAGAGAAATGGTTTGACCTCAAATCAGACGCCAAAAAAACACAGCAAAATTCAGACGGGAGATGCAATCGGCAAGAGGGGGAACAGCAATACCTCCAGCGTACTCGGTCCCATGCCCCTCCACACCTGAGCTAGGAAGCGGTGTTGGAACAAACTTTTAAAGACAAAAGGGTAGTAAAAAAGCTCTGCTTCTTCCTGCTCCTTTTCAAACATGTTGCACTCTTTATTTACAGCATGTTCAATGGCATCTCTGGACACGTGGCAGAGTGATACTACACGCACACTACAGTACTCGCCCCTGCACGGTCCGTTTGGTACTCCAAGTTAATTGTTCTGTCACTTGCTGTGCTATAAATATTTCACCTGCCTTTCCCTTCATCTTCACGCACCAAGTGCAGCTTGGGAGTTGACAGCTGACCTACAGAATGACGATTTCAGTGTGAGAGCTTGAGTGAGGAGCAGCTTTTTGAAGAAACAAAAACGGCCCCGGGGACAAATAGAGACATAACATTAAGGAACTACATGTGCTAACTAACGTGTACCATGTGGGTTTTTTTTCTATACTGTATATACATGGCTCCATGCACTTAATGACACATGTATGTCGTGTATAAATCTATGACAAAAAATCACTTTCCTGTGACATTCTGCTTGCTGTGGCATGGTAATTAAACACATTCTGAGTCACCCGCATTCTTTTTACTTTAAAATAATCAATAGTTTTTAATTTGGCAAAAAGCCCTTCCTCCCACCACGCAGCCCTGAGTGTTCATTTATCCACCCGAGTGACTTTAAAAAGAACAATGCGACAAAAAGTATATGTGGTACAATTAGACAAGTAGTCCTATATGATGCACATAGCACAGTGGCCTCAGCTTGCATGTTCTCCCCATGCTTGTGTGTGCGCTTTCTCCTGCACCTCACAAACATGTATGTTTGGCTAAATTGTCCATAGGTGTGAATGTGAGTGTGACCATTCCAGGATGTACACCGCCTCTTGCCCAAAGTCAGCTGGGATAGGCTCCAGCTCACCCGTGAACCTAAAAAGAACAAGCGCTATAGAAAATGGATGGATGGATGGATGGATGGATGGATGGATGGATGGATGGATGTTGCACATAAAAGAGAACAGCTGCAATAAGAGTGAAAAGGGACCAAAACCTGCACCAGAGCTTATATTTCTTACATCATAACAGCTAAAATAAACTAACAAGAAGAAAAATAACTGCCCTTGCTTATTGCTCTTCCATGGAGGACCAGTTAAAAGACCATTAGGGTAGTACACCAACTGAAGAGAAAATCATTGATGAGCTTCTCTGGGTCAGCTCAGACTGATTGACCTTGAGAGGTTTGCATCAGTGTGTGGCAACACAGCACAATGAAAAGACAAAAAGGAAAAGAAAGAAAAACAATCCCTCCATCAAATCCTTCAGAGAGAATGTTTAGGAATAGCTGCAAAGTCTAACAAAATAGCGGCCTGCTTGGCGTCAGTGCCCTTGTGAAAACTGGCGCATGCCAATTACGCTGAAGAGGGCTTTAGCCTCCCACTCCACGTCCGCTGTCATTGTCAATCACGGCGCCTACTTAACCTTTGGAAGTTTATTTCTCGCCACGCGTCAACACTGAAGGGCCGTGATTACACACCAGCCTTTGTGGTGAAAACATTGAGGTTTGTTCAGGGACGTGGCCAAATTTTAATGGTGACGAGAGGTACAAGTAGAGAGGACTTTACTGTTTTTTTTCCAAGTGACTTTCAGATATGATAAGCATTTTCTGTCGAATGATGAATGATAACAAAAAAATTAAAGTAAATTCTTCACTTTTGAACAGCAAACATACTTTTAGGACAGTTTAAATAAACTACCAACCAAAATGCCTAAAGGAAATTCTAGTACATTTTCTGTTAAGATTTCACCACTGGGTTGCAGGAGTGCAGCATCAAGTGTCCGTCCATTCATATACGCATATAATGCAACCACCTGACTGTCCGTTCACATAATAGAAACATCTGACCATTCAAATACACACATTATATAAACATCTGCAAATCCTTTCACAAACACACACACAATTCAAACACCCGTCTGTCAACTTGAATACATACAATGTAGTCTGTCTGTCAGTTCACATACATGTATAATATCTGTCTGTTCATTCACACACACGCATGTTTACTTACGTACAGTATACATGAAGTAAACCTCCATCTGTCCCCAAACACATATCTGTCCATTCACATACACATAATAGTAACAGAAACATCTGTCTATTAAAATACATAAATATGTAAACATCTAAAAGTCCATTCACATACTCTACACACACTGCAAACATCTGTCTGTCTATTCACATACAACCATGATGTAAACCTTTTGCACATCCAATGCAGACATACACCAGACATAAACCAAGTCACATTCACTAACTAATACAGTAAACAGACTAGACATCATAGGTGACGAACATTTACAGTTGAATGTAGAGTGACTCATGGGACAATTGAACACACAAAGTGAGAGGTGGGCGGCTACCTGGCAAGCTGCTGCAGAAGGCACACCAGAGACGAGGCCCTCTCTCGATGGAGCTCGTTGAGCAGCAGCTCCTGATAAAGCAGGTGGAGAACACTGAAGAGGGCAGGGATGTGTGCAAAGAGAGGCGCCGAATTGTCCAAGGTAGGAGAGGCACTGAATGGAGCCGACGACTGGAAGAACAAGCATAGAGCAAAAATATTGAGCGGAGCGCAGACTCTGTGCTTTTCATCAATGTTGTCTGAAGATGTAAATGTTTGTGGACTTGTTTGAGTTACGTACTAAGGGCGTGCCCTCTGTGTCGGCAGCGGGGGTCGCTTTGACACCAGAGGAGTCTGCCGGTCCACAATCAAAGAATGACTTCATCTGGTTGTGATATTGAGATCCCAGCAAGTATTCCCAGTCCTGAAGAGAGAGCAGGTCGAGGAGAGGTGGAGGCAAACACACAATACTCATTATTTACATATAAGGGATGATAAAAAAAATGTTTTCCAAATATTGTATGTTGGAACATTTGCAACAGATCTCCATGTCTTTACAAATTCAACTCTCCTGAGGCAGAAACTTCCTAGACAAACACCAACAGGTCATCAGCATGTTTCCGTTTTGTGTGACTCATGTGTCACTCAAACACGCACGCACACGCACACGCAAGCACTCACTCGCACACACACAAACAAACACATAGAACAGCCAGCAGAGGACAGTCTGAGCCTCCAGCTGATTGACATTTGACAGTCATGTTCTCCTTTGTTGAGAACACAAACACAAACACACATACACAGAAGCATCCTTCAACAATGTGGACATGAAGACCAGTTGAAAAATTGCAAGGATTTACATTTGACACTGTTGGATCTTAAGTAGGTTCTAAGTACAACTTCCACATGCAAAAAGAAGACATGGGAAACTAATTTTTAGTAAGCAATTTATTGCAAACAAGCATTAAAGTAAAATCAGTTGTTCATCAGCTGATCAAAAGTTTAAGACCACAGCCTTTAAAAGCCAAAATCTGAAAAAGCAATTGATTAGAATAAAGGAGTTTATGATTAGTCACACACCTCATCAGAGCCTTCATCGCAGGGACGAGCTTTCTTGGCGGCAATCACCGGCGATAGCGGCACTTCAAATTGCAGCTGCAGGAGGAGAAGAAGAACAGTCCGTGAGGCCCCGACGGGGGAGTTATTATTTAAAGTTCAAACTGAGCTCCTCGCAGTTTGAAATAGACAAACGCGGCAGACGACTCACATTTCGCGTCCAGGTGAGGCGCTCCGTGTTGTAGCCCATCAATGACAGGAAGCACGTGACAAACAGGTTCCACTCGGCATGGGCGCTGATGCCTCCAGGAGCGTTGAAGATGGTGTACCATTTGACCAAAACCTTCAGCATGACAAATACAGTAGAACCTTGGTTAGTGTTCCAGAAGGTCCGACTGTAACCGAAACGGATTCTATTTTTAATTAAATTAATCCGTTCCAGAAAGCCGAAATGTTCACACAAAACATGTTTTTATAGTTTTACAATTATAGTTTTACATGCAGTAAACAATTCCAAATGCATATATATATATACATATAAATGATGAACGAAAGGAATAAGTGAATATTTAAGGTTGTCACAATGTGGCAGCAAGACACCACATGGACACCACCTTCCTGTTGCTTTGAGTCATTTCTTGAATTCAAGAGTGTTTCTTACCTCAATAACCCAAAATGGAGACAAAGAAGTGCCGCATTTTGACAATATAGGTGAAAAACACTGTTGAATTCAAGAAATAACTGATGATAAAACAGAAGGATGGTGTCCATATTGTGTCTCACTGCCACAACGTGTCCTTGAGGACCACTCACATTAAGATTCACATCTTCAATGAAGATAAAAGCAACCTTAAATGTTCATGTATCCCTTTCTTTACTCATTTATATGCATTTACAATTGTTTTATCCATGTAAAACTATAAAAAACGTGTTTTGTGTCAACCGTTGGTGACATCATAGACATGCTACGTAACCGACTTCTGGTTCCGGTTGCCTTGTTTGTTAGACGCTAAGGATGTTTTGTGTTTTGCTGTGTATTAATAACACAACAAGGCGTGTGCTGTATTGTACGTTAACCGATAAATGTACGTAAACTGAGACAAGATTTTGGAGTAGGTTTTCGATGTTAACTGAAAAACATGCTAACCAGACACTAACCGAGGTTCCACTGTACTGCCTTTATACGTGTAACGTGCAAAAGATCTGAATCACGTCACGGCCTTTAAAGGCTGTTTTCAATGCAACAACCAGCTACGATCTGGTTTTAAGTTGTCAAAAGGTGTACACCAACCTTCATGGCAGCTTCTTTGGGCAGGATGAAACGGATCGCCTGAAGACATTTCCTCACTAAGAAATTGAAAAGAAATAAAAGGAGGAAGAACCAGTCCATTCACATACACAGATAATGTAAACATCAGTTTTTCCATTCACATACACATATAATGTGAACATCAGTTTGTCCATTCACATACACATAATGTAAACAAATGTCTTTCCATTCACATACATATAATGTGAACATCAGTTTGTCCATTCACATACACATATCGTAAACAAATGTCTTTCCATTCACATACATATAATGTGAACATCAGTTTGTCCATTCACATACACATAATGTAAACAAATGTCTTTCCATTCACATACAAAAAAGGTCAGCATCGACCTGTCCATTTACATACAAAAGTAGGCATCTGTCTTCCATTCACATACAAATAAGGTAAAAATCCACCTGTCCATTCACATACAATGTCAGTATGTGTCTGTCCATTCACTTACAAAGTAGGCATCTATCTGTCCCTTCACATACTGTATACACACACAATGTAAGCATCTGTATGTCCAGTCACATACAACACAAGCATCTGTCTGTCCACTACCACAGAAACAATGTAAGCATCTGTCTGTCCACTACCACAGAACCAATGTAAGTATCTGTCTGTCCATTCACATACAACACAAGCATCTGTCTGTCCATTTCCACAGAACCAATGTAAGCATGTCTGTCCATTCACATACAAACGTAAAGTCAACTGTCATCTGTAAATCAACTGACATACATATAAAATAAGAAATTGGTTTCATTATTCACTCTGGATCAAATTAACAAAACGAAATTTGGTTTCGATGAAATAGAAAAAAATGCATTAAGGTTATTTTAAATCTGTAAAATCTAACAGGGCAGAATCCTCTTTCACTCACTTCCACACTTCCGCTGCATATTTTGGTGATTTTCCTCGTAAAAGCAATCAGTGTGATCCCCAACAGCAGAGAACTAAAGGAAATTAAACCAAGAACCACCACCGCCACATCCGTAATTAATGTTAACCAATTACGTCCACCGTCACCAGAATATCTCAATTGGACATCCAGAGTTGAAAAGGTCAGGAGCGAAGCGGATAAATGCCATTTCATTAGGGTAAGGTGAACGCCTCGACTGCAAGATTGATTGCTAAATAATGTGTAAAAATTCAGATGCAAACCAAAGGTGTACAACAAGATGTAATAAAAGATGTAATAAGACGGACACTTATTGCACAAACTTTGCATGAAAAATCTTTGAGTTACTGAGGAGGGAAACTGGCATCTGCACCCCCTCACCTTTTACACAGAGGCATCCAAGCGGGGATGACTCAGCAGCGATAATGAGGTGCATGTACGAGATCATCTTGTAATAGCGTCCGTAAGTCCATGTACTGTACTTTACTTATGCAGGACTGCAAAAGGCACATGGCTTGCCCTTTGCGTTACACCACACTGCTCTTTATGAGCAGGACAGGAACTTACAAGCTGCAGTTTAGAATATGTCATCTTATTTTTACCATTATTAGTTTACCAAGATGTATAGTAATTCGTGCTATAGCAGGCATGATGGCAAAAGGAAAACAATAGGCATTATAAATTAATTAATTTATCTGTTTTAATGATTATCGGCGCGTGTGTGTGTGTCAGCCTTGTAATGGCATCCTCAATGCATCAAGCACAAACGTCACAGACTAACAATGTAGGGCAGATCTCAAACCTAATTTACAGGATGTTCTGTCTCAGCCAAGTAGTGTGTGCGTGCGTGTGACAGAGCAAACGACAGACCAACAGCAGCCACACAAGTTGCTAGTTTGGAATATATCAGCATGCACATGCTGGGGAGATGATGTCTCCCTCCATGTGACGTCTGTTGTGTGTCTGGTTTACACATGTTTTTATTTCCTTTTATTTAATTAACTCAGGAGTGTTTTTGGGATCCTGCACTGGCTTGTAATAACAAGAACAGTGTTGTGCGGGTGCCACATACTAAAACGATCCGTGTTTATTTCAAAATGAATGGTTACGTATGGATATTAACAAAAAAATGATAAAAAAAAAACAACACGGCTCTAGTTACTTTTCATATTACATATTATGATAACAGTATAACAAATAATTACATTTGAATTTTGTCAATTTATACAGAGTACATCCACATTTTTTGCAAATGTTTTTTTCAAAAAAACTACTTTTTTTAGTGTTATCCAAAAATTATTACAAAAACTCACAAAATATGGAGATACATGTTTTCCAAATTAGCAACACCACCAATCAAATGATCAATTTCATCCCACATTTGTATTACGGTATATATTTCCTTGCCGTAAGTGTGCTTTTGCTTTTGTGCTTTTGCCGTAAGAGCTATATTGTGAACTTGAGTTACAAATATGCTGTTTATATGTATGGCTAACATGCAGTTTGTTGTGCTGCTACCAGTACATGCGATCCAAAAACAGCTGGGAATATGCAAAGCTTACCTAGTTCTGAGGTAGCAATGTCAGGGATGGAGATTCTCAGCATGGTGTCATTGCTTAGCTCCTACAGTTGGACAAATAGAAGCAGAAAATATACGAGAAAAAGTATGAAAAAAAGCATTCAGTGACTTGCCTGAGGAAAGGTTTTATTTCAACAAAAAAAGATTTGAGACAACATTGCCCTGCTATAAATTATTTACAAAAGGGCAGTCAAAATAGCACTAACTTCTCTATAATTACCTAAATGTATTGGACAACATCCTTATTTGTCCAGCACTGTTGTGCACTGCTCATTTCACATTCCGTCTGAACCCTTTCTGACAGAATCCATGATGAGGAAACAACGGAGCGGCCCATCAAGAACAAGCTAGACTGACAAACAATTAACCTCCAGTTTGCAGCACCGAAGGGACAGTCGGCAAATAAATGAACCGAGGGAGCAGCTACCAGACATACTTGTAGTGACTGTGTGAATGTGGGTGGCTATGTTCAGTGTTTGTGCTCCTGTTCAGGACACAAATCTCTCAAATACACCACAAATGGAGTCAAGAAGCTTATTAGATGGCTTAAAAAAGCAAAAGCTTCTATCACTGAACTTGTTTAACTTTCAGTAGTTTTTGCCCTCTGGAGGCGGAAAATGCAGGAGCACCAAAATAGGTGGCGTAGAATGATGACACTCCTTTTCAACTCAAAGAGAAAGTGCAGACTTCAAAATGCTCTGCGAGTCTTTAAATGGTGAAAACACGTCAAGTAAAACAAGATTTATGATCAAGAATGTTCACTTTCGAAGCAGGTCAGCCGCTTTCAAAGCAAAAGTAAACAGGCAATGAAACATGACACAAACTTGCCGTCATTCAAAGCATTAACAGCCGTTTGGTTGCAGAGGGAGAGGGAGAAAGGGGAGCAAACAGTGCCGTCAAGTAGCCAAAGGAAGCAATGGCGCACATCATGACTTTGAAAGGCCAACAAAGGCCTGACTTTTCCCTCCGTGTTGTCCATGGAGTTATATTCAGTTTCTTGAGGTGAACAAAAACATTTTTTAAATGGGGCACACTATTTGTTGTGTACATAGTCCTTGCCTGGCTTTGAAGGTAAAAAATGATGATAATAATCATCATAAATAACTATTTCTCATAAGTTTTTTCATGATACATTTTATATTTACATTCTAAAAAGGTGTTTATTAGCTCAAAAATAAAAAAAATAACTGAATTTTCCCTACTATTTTAGGCCCAATGTGTTAATAAACTATAGTTTCTTCATCTTTATTAATTTACTAAAAAAAAGTCAATGGTAAACCCAAAAGTACGTAAAAAAAACTAAAAACCACACTGGACTCTAAAGGGTTAAGCAAACATACCAGAGTCACACGGTTGCAGACGGGGTCCCGCAAGGCATGGATGTAGGGCGTAGCCTGCTGGAAGGTGTAATCGTCCAAAAAAGACCCTTCGTGGTGTTTCATGTTTGGACCCCTGAGCTCTGACACTGGAGAGGGCATCACAGACTGCAGGATATTGTTCGAGCGTAAAATTAATGTCAAGTACGTCCAACAATTACAGATATAATCAGTGTGGATGATTGTGAGCAGGAAGAAGGAATTATCAGGAGAGATGTTTTTACTGTCACCAATTAGCGAGACATTGCATTACAAACTGTGCAAAACTGATATCAGCACATGTACAGGCGGTATAATCAGAAATGTACCAATGGATACCAACAAACTCATCAAAAAAATTACATTAGACACGGTTGCTTTTCCTATTTTGCCTTACAAAAGCATACATAATTGCACTGAGAGCAAATGTATTTATAGCACACCTCATCCAGTCTCTGCAGGTGCCGGCTGCCGGCATTAGCTGGCGTGCTAACATGCTCCAGAGGCATGTAGGTGCTGGGCCGATTGTTGGTCAGACTAAAAGTGGACGACAGGAGGCTGGGAACAAACACCTTGCTTACCTTAAGGGACAAACCAAAAAAGGATAAACAGATGCCGTGTGTACAAAGACATGCTGTAAATGCGTCCGTAGGCGTTGTCCTTACTCGGGTGATGCCGGTGTAGAGAACCAGGCTGCCACAGGCCTCCAAAACCAGCATGGTGTCGATGTTCTGAAAGCAAAACAGTTTTGACCACTGTGAGAAGTAAAACATATAGTTCACCCTTGATTCCAACTCTTCCTAGTGATAATTTCATGCTGCCTTAGTGCAGTGGTGTCAAAAGTGCAGGCCAAAGCTCGTTGTTTGTTCACAACATTACAAAGGATGATTAGGGCCCCGTGAAAAGAAAGACTATAAAAAGGTACGAGAAAAAAGTTGGGAAAAAAATGTATTAGCTTTGATATAAATATGCAATTGCAAATTAAACAACTTCAAAAAATGTAGCAGTCTTTTAATTTTGTGGTTCTCAACTGGTTTGGCATTTTTTTTAATGCAAACTTCTGAAATATCTTTTTATTTCATAAATTACATGTATTTATTTAAAATTTAAATGTAAAAAGACTGTTTGCAACGGTTACGTGACTGGCGCTAACTTTTGAACATGTTGCAAAATGTGGACAGTCAGGAAATGTATTAATACAAATTTTAGATGGAAAAATGTATTGGCTTCTATTTGGTATTTTGCAACTGCTTAACATATCATGACCTACATGAAGTTGGTTGTAACGTGTTTGTAAATACAAATGTGAGGATTATCAAAGTTCACACTCACCCCAGCATTGTTTTATTTATTTTTCTGTAAAAGTCTGAAAAAGTGTGGACACCCCCTGCCTTAGTGAGGACATTTACCTGCAGAGGCTCAGCATCTTTGGCAGCAATACAAGTGACCGAGGCGAAGATAAACTGAGACTTATCGTTGCTCTCCACAAGCCTCACACACCTGATGGGACAATGACAATAATGTCAGCCTCACAGTGGTGATTAGAGAATGATGACGATGGAACACTACGTTTTTCACGTGTTTTAGGCTTCATAGAGGACTGTTATCTACATTAGATGTAATATTTCTATGTACAGCGTTTGAATCTAACCTGAGTTGTTGGTGCGATTCCACCAGGAAACAGAGGTAGCGGTTCTCACAGAGGTCGGAGGTTAGGAAAACCTTGGATGCCTGGCTACTCATCTCTCTGTCCAGGCTGAAGAGAATACACACACACAATTAGCAACAAAAATTAACAAAAATAAAACATACTTTTGACATGAATTGAATTTCTGGCAATTATGTAATTTATGCAGCATTCATATTTACAACATTACAGAGTATGTATATATAGCCTTATTTGTGTATTATTGTGTACTGCTGTCCTGTCAGCACAATTCTATACATAACTCCTGATGATGATCTCTTCGATTACTTTGAAATTGGTACCGGTCTTTCAAAGTACGTTATTCCCACCAAAGGTTCTATGTAATGACATGAAATGCATATCAAGACACCAGAAAGTCAACACTGTCTGACTGCAAGACATCCATAACGGGTGAGAAACACTGCAAATTAAACTTTTAACGACAAAGACTGGCTTGTTTGCAAGCAGTCCAGATTCGAACCTGTGACAGGTGGCAGGCGCCGCGGCCGTCTCGCTCCACAGCTGCTCCATGCAGAGGTCGGGTATGATGGGCTGCAGCTCTGGAACCAGCGCTGTCTCGTTGAGGGTGCTGTTGGGAGAGTCCATGGCGTGGTCGCCCCGGGGCGACGAGCTGTGGAGAGTCGTGTTGAAACGAGAGACGCCCGATAAGGACGGGGCCGCCATGCCCGGAGAGTGAGCGCGACTATAACACAGAAGCAGGGGGGGAAAAGTACATGAATAAAATTGTTAAAGACATAATTCAGGGATTGTTCTCTTAAAAACAAAAAAATATACGGTATGTTGGGCTTACCTGAGGGCAGCCATGTTGGATATGCCTGGGGAATGAATACGGGAGTGTATTCCTGGTGAGGACATGAGGATTCTGCTCTGGTGCTTGTGCAGAGTGCTGTAGTGCAAAGGAGAGCTGGCAGCAACAGCACCACTAGACATGTACAAGGGGGAAAAAAAACAAACATTCAAATGTAATGCATTCACATCACATCACATCACATATACTGTAGACTGAAATCTTGAGCTACACCTTCTAATTGTGTGAATGCCCTCAGGGCAAAAATTTTTGGTCTACGCCTTAGGGTGTGGGACTTTTCTTTAAAGATTCCCTCAAGAGCCTAAGCTGCACTAGTGATGGGTCGATCGTGAATGAATCGGCGCTTAAACATTTTTCAACCAATTCTTACATCAAATCGTTCAGCACAATCCAGACATTGAGGATACCTATAACATTTAACTTACATTTAAACTATTACATTTAACACATATCATATATATTTTGTCTTTCATGCTGTCTTAGTCTTGAACACTCTTATACATCACATTTGCATTCCTTTTATAGTCCTTTTTTTACTTTTTTTTTCCTCCACCTCGTTAGGCCTGGGCATTCACACACAATGTCTTCAGACACTGCAATCATTTAGTCAATTAATAAATTTAATAAGTAATCTTATTTCTTCATCTTAGCAACCTTTTGAACAATTGTATGCTTCCAACTTTGTGAGAACAGTTTGAGGAAGGGGGTCCTTTTCTGTTCGCAGTCCTCCAAGGCATGCTGTGGTGTGGAAGAACTAGACCGGGTGACAACAATTTCCAGACACACTACCAAAACCTTGTAGAAACATGGCAATTGGCATTAGGTGCAATGGTAAGGAGTCCCAATAATTTTAGTCCAAAGCAAAATAGCATTCAAACAGATCATCCGGAAGCAATTTGGAATTCAGCCTCTTGCTCTTGGTATTGATCCCTAACCTTCCGACTTCGAGACAAACATGTCACAGGGAGCCACATAGCCAATCAGTGAGTCAGGAGTCTCTGTGACAGCAATGAATTGTGCTCGTCTTCACACAGACATCCACGCGTACAACAAAATGACAAGCTTACGCGCCTTGAAACCCAACACCGTTACCTCGGGGCAGCGGCCGGATTCAACCTGGCTGGCTTGCTGCCACCCGGCGAGTCCAGGCGGGAATAGTTCCGCAGGTGTGACATCAGGAAGTCTGTGGCCAGGAAGCCCAAAGGTCCACTGAAAGGCTCCGCAGGACACCGAAGCACCGTGGAGCGCTCCTGGTGGAGGTAAGAGGTTAAGTGCCGGCTAGCATCTAGTATGGGAATGCACTGCGTCTGTTCACCTCATGCGTGACTTTACGCAGACTCCACACCGAGTGTGTTCCCTGCACGGTGTCATAGGAGACGACTATTGAAGGCTGGCAGCAAGTGAAGACGATCTTCATCATGGAGTCAGACATGTACTCCACACGAGAGCCTTCAGACGAGCCTGGAAGGCGCACGCATTTGCAAACACTCAAACCAAAATACAGTGCAGGCTCTGAATGACTTTGAAGTTTCGAAGCTAGAGCAAAACAAAAGACAACTTGGCATCAGGTGGTCTCCCTGGCCTCTCAGTCAACATTTTTCAAGTGTTCTTTTGTCTTTTCTGTGTGTCTAGAAACTTTCACACTTGTATCAAGTGTAGAGACCCCCCACATAAAAAAACTAATTAAATTAATTTGGATTTCTCAACATTTTATTTTTCATGTTTCACTGCGAACTTTTTGTCTCCCACAGCACCAATAAAAATGTCATACATGCACAGTCCTGTGTGAAAAAACACTGGCATGACTTAGTAACAATTGCTTGTTTGTCTTCTTTTAGCACTAATATGACAAAAAAACTGAGAACCGAATACCTATTTATCTGTACAAACCACTGTAGGAGTTGCTGGCACTCCCAGCATTGTTTGAGCATGAATAAAGACACTAACAGACCTGCCAACCTTGAAGAAATGTACGCATCGTATAGTATATGGCATAGTCCCCCCTGCCTCTCACGCCACCCCCACCCAACACCTCACCGTGCCCAAATATTTGAGAAGCACTGCATTACGCCATTATTTCTTTTGGGGAAAGTTCATTTGAAATCTAAGCAGCCACCACGTTTGACAACCGAGGGTTCAACATGTTGATAAAGAGAGTAAAAGGTAGCGTTTCACCTGTTGGTTTGCAAACAACTGGCGCCACCTCATCTATCGGATGCAGCATGCTGAACACTGTGGGAAGAGATTCGCTGCGGATTGCGGGAGAAAAAAAAAAACAGCTCGATAATGGCCAAAATGTTGTGCAATATGAAACATACAGCAGCATAGATTTTGGCCTTTCTGTGTCTAGCCCGTTATGTATGCGCAAGGGTTAGCGTGTACCCGTGTTGTCCGTCGGCTGCTGTGATTTTACGCTCCAGCATGAGCCCAAACTTGGTTGGCCACACTTTTGACACCTGTTGGAGAGAGAAGAGTTTACTTTTAGCCAACTGAAATACTTAAAAATATTATTTCAAATGCAGCATCAGCAGGAATAAATGTATTTCTTTAGGATTAATAAAGAACCAAAATGTCATGTGACCAGTGGAAAGTGTCTGCGTTTGTATGTTACTGAATTAAAACATAAGATGCAGGATTGGTGGTTTTTGTACTTGTTGATACACAGCAGAAACTCAGGGGTGTTCAAACATTTTCCGCCCAAAGCCATAGAAAATGTTAAGACGCTGGTACCACATTGATATTCAGTGTTTCCCACACATTCATTATTAGTGGCGGCCCGCCACAAGCTAATTTTGACCGCCACATTTGCATATTGCGTCATGGCCAATAATGCAAATTAGACGACGCCATCATCTAACAACCCCCCCACAACCACTGTTAGAATGCAGCTCTGTGGGAAACACTGATATTCTTCAACTTTTCTTAATAAAAAGAGGCAAAACTATTCCAAGGGAGGCCAATAAAGATGAGCTGCCGAGCTGCAAACAGACCCCGGACCAGACTTTAGACACCCTGGCTTTACGATACAAAATCAAACATTCCCAAGCTGTCTGCCTCACCTGGAATGGCAGAGGCGAAAGGAAATCCTTCCCAGTGACACTGTGAATGTTGACACAGCCATTCTGCACGATGCACACTGTGTGCTCCACCTTTTCTTCTGTAAAACACAAGCAGGATCTTCTTTAAACCTTCTCCGCAACTTTCTCAGGGCATTGACTCAACTGCAACTGGACAGCCTCTATCCTTTGAGGGTAAATACTTTGGATCCTGCACCATCCCCTCAGACGAGAGCTGTCCTATCTAGCCTTTGAGCAACTGATGAAGCCTGCTTGCATGAAAGGCAAAACGTCCTCTAAAACAACCTGAACAGTCCAATTGCGATCAATTCAATGCCCTGAAAATACAATGACCTGGATGGATGAAAAATTCACAGGCATACTTCTCCACAATTATGACTGTAATAATGCAATGATACTTTACTTTCATTCTTGTTCTGGGGAACAGCAAAGTCGCACCATAAAGCCTGCAGATAAAACACGTTTGTCACCAGTTTGAACGTAACTAGTTTTAAATTTGTAGTAATCCTCAGTGACTAACCTGCTCCACTGGGCTGTCAACAGTGAAAGCCTTGTAAACATTAGAGCTTTGCGTCCCGCTGCCCTGGCTCCACACGACCACATTTCCCGCGGCATAAAGCTCCTCTTCAAACTCCACATCCTGCTCCAGGGCGTCTACACTGCCCTTCCTGAGCTGCCAGCTTTCCTGCCAACCCCCCAAAAAAACACAATAAATGAAGTTCTGATTAGCCATCTTCATGGTATGTCTCTGAACCTCCTACCTTCTCTTTCTCCTGTAGGCTGACTTCCTGCAGGGAGCCCACCAGGCCGGCAGCGCAGTCCGAAGACCACAACTCGGAGGCGGGCTGGAGCTCCCGCAGCTGCAGGTTGAAGGCATTGGGATGTTTCCTGCAGTGATCACGGCCAAATGGGACAAACGACTGCAATTCCCCAGCGGCAATCATCGTGGCTGTCTCTTCATACACGACTTCCGACATGAGTCCCAGATATCAGCATTATTTCTGCAGCGAAACAATGTGCATTTATTTAGACTGTCATACCACACGCTTTCCACCAAACAAAGGCTAAATTAAATCTCCACACAGCATTTACCAGAAATGCAAAATCGTATCAGTTTCCAGGTACAACTTCCAGAGTTGTAGATGTTTTATTGCACTGCTAATATCACAATATCACAGTAGTTGACATGCCCTCAAAACCAATTTGTATTGATTTAGACAATTTAGCCAAACACTGTGAATTTGTAAGCTGTAACAATGTAAATATCATAACCATAATTATCTATAATATTCTATGTTAATATGTGTTGTAGTATTCTTGTTCTTCTCCTTTATATGTCAACTTTGTTTACTATTGTATGTGATGTTAGGCCGTAGTCAAACTCCTAGTGTGGTAACATACAGTACATGGCGAATAAAGCTGATTCTGATTCTGAATAAAAGCTGGTGAGGTTTGACCAGAACAATAGTATTGTATTGTACTTTATTTATCCCACAGCAGGGAAATTCACTTGTTACAGTGATGTGCATTATTACGAATAGCACAAAATACTAATAGCCACAAGATAACCTTTCAGACTGCTTATGCAAGACACGCTGCTTTTTCAGCCTAAAGAAAACTCAAAACCAAACCTAAATGTGAAACCAAATGCACTATTCTGCACATCATATGAGTTTCAGTACAATAAATGATTATTCAGCTTTTTCGAACTCCTCCAGCCGCTACATGCTGAACGCAAGGGGGGAAGCAAAGGAGTTATGCAATAGCTATGGATGACAATTATTTTAAATTAGTTGACACTTTATTCACGTAAACAACTCATGAGGCGTTCACGAACTTGCTAGCATGCTAACTATGCTAATAGTAGCATCAGCTATTAAACCAACAGGAAAGACAATGAGCCACTAACCTGATAATAACGAATATTCTGGCTCTTGTCGCGGAGTCCTCAACTACTTAATGCGTCAGTGAAGTTGTCAGGAGCATAAACAAAAACACACCCGGTGCCCAAAAGAGACTGCGGTAAGTTTTCAAATGACCGCGGACATGTTTGCTGTCCCGGCAATCCTCTACTTCCGCCAGTCCACCAATCACAGATGAGCGTGCTGAGGCAACAACAATGACGTCAGTACGTCGTTATTATACTAATTAATAAAAAATGTAATTGTAAAATATTAATTCTAATAATAACATAATACATAAAATAAATTAATAATATCATAAGATTAATAATTATGCCAAATATCAAAAAGCCTAACTAGCATTATTCTAATTAGGGATATATAGTGTATATACACTGGATATCTGCTTTTCAAAACTGTAGCAATAGTAGATGAAGCATAATAAACAGTATTACTGTATATTAATGCTTAAGTATGTAACACAGTGGCCAAAAGACCTTGCGGGAATTTCATGTTATCCACTTTGATTTGCAGGCATCGGAATAAATGTTGTTTACGGTAACATGAGGTGCTTATGAAAAATGATACCGGGAGTCAGCCCAGTCAATGTGATGTAGGCTCTGTGACAAAACAAAGCGATGTGATCTTTTGAGATCTTGGGATGTGTGTGTGTGCGAGTGTGTGGGTGGGTGCATATTACAATAAAAGCCATATAAATAATTACCGCTCAGCAGCAAGAGTGCTTATCTAAACATAAAAAAAACAGCACATACTGTATATTCAGTGTGTCTTCACAGATTTGGATATATATGGTCGAAAGGATCTTGTTTTTTGCCACTGTTCATCCCCAATATCCTCTGACTCACACTTCCTGTGCTGTTTAGTCCATTTCCACTCTGTTTCAGAAGGATTTGGCTGCAAGCAAATTTTGACATCTGTGCCGGGCTGCAGCTCCAGTCGCTGTTTTTAACATGCAAAAGAAGGGCCAAAAGGCAAAAAAAAGGTTGTTTAATGATTCTTTATTCATAATTGTGCACAATAACATATTTGAGTAAGCAACTCAATGTACCAGCTTAGTAACGAAGAGAGCGGGGCCACTTTGATGCATTTTGCGGCATAAAGATGCTAAAACCAACTCACTGTAGGTCAGTATATGCTAAGCTATCTGAACAAAACATCCACGTATTAGCTTTGTGTTATAGGTGACAAAGCAAATGAATGTAACATCTGATAATAGATCCATTTAATAACGAGTTGATGGAATTTTCATGATCTGCCAAAGGCTAATAAAAAACAAGCTGCAGGGCCAAAGAGAGCCCCCGGGCTGCACTTTGGACTCCTCTGGTAAAAGCTGTCTATCTACACTGTAGATGTGTCCGTACACTGTAAAGAATTGCTGTAAATGTCAGTTATTTCATATCTTCCTCAAATACACCCTTTTACCATTAATCAATCATCCAAACTGTGAATTACATTACCATATACTGTAGTATTTGCTGCATTGTGGGAAAATTCACCTGAACTCTTGTACATGCACATGCTCGATCAGCTCTTCTGCATCCATCGACAGCTTGCTAATTATTTGGTGAGTGACATTTTTGTTTCATTAATAACTTGGTGCAAAGCTTATAAGTCAGGAATGTTTTCTTTTTCATTTTCCAAATATTTCAACTTTCTTCTCAAATAATCTTCATACATTTTCTGTTTGTTTAATTTTGACTTTATTCCCATGTTATAACTTTTACACTAATCTAATTTTCCGAAATGTACTTATTGTGTTTTGTTTGTTTCTCATTATATTTATTATATTATCTCATGATATACTTTTTTTAATATTTCAACTCTATGCTACTAAAATGACATAATTTTTTCAGATAATATTACGAGTTTATTCTTGTAAAATTTTCTCTTACGAATATGACTTCTCCTGTTTTTTTCCATTTCTGCTGTTGTTTTTTAAAATGTATTATTCATGATTATTTCAATTTTTCATTTTAGAAATGATGACTTTATTGCTGTAATATTTTGACATTATTGTTTATTCTATGATTTTTCCATTTTTGCTGTTGTTTTTTTTTTAAGTTTTTTTCATCAATTCTATTTTTAGAATGTGCCTCAGGCCGCACTTTGGACACCCCTGTTTAGGTTGGGGAATCGGGTCTCAAGCATCAATGGGGACCGGCACCGACATTCCGATTCTCCCGGGACTGTTGGAAGTTTTTAATTTTGATTCCTAGTTTCGATGCCCAGTCCGCCGACTGGAAGAAGGAGATATGAATACCAGTAAAAAAGAAGTTGGTGAGCACCGACAAAGAAGAGGCTAAAAACTTTGACATAACTTCATTAAAAAATGAGTGGTCGGCTCAGTGCAACATTTGTAACACAATGATATATGGGGCGTACATGACCAATACATTATGTCAAACATGACCGTACATTAAACACCTCCAGATTCATTGTGTCACGCTCTGCAGTGACACTGTTTAGTTGCCTCAGGTGAGCACCTTATTGGTTTCTCCTTGTTTATTTTGATTTGGTGTCTCCTCCTGTGCTTGAATGGGTGGAGCTAGCAGACGTGCCGCAGGTGTTCCTTTTTAATCGCTACCACTTTTTAGTCTCACCTGTGGCGACAGGAAGGTGTTGACTGTCTATATGTGCCCTGCGATTAGCTGGCGACCAATTCAGGGTGTACCCTGCCTCTCGCACAAAGCCAGCTGGGATAGGCTCCAGCATACCCACGACCCTAGTGAGGATAAATATACATATATATATATACATATATATATATATATATGTATATATATATATATATCACACCACTGTATATATATATATATATATATATATATATATATATATATATATATATATATATATATATATATATACACACAGTGGTGTGATTTCCTATTTTTGTGCATGTTTGCCACACGTCAATGTTTCATCGCAGCGACGACTCATCCAAGACGTCACAAAAGACCCCACAACAACATCCAAAGAACTGCAGGCCTCACTTGCCTCAGTTAAGGTGAGTGTTCATGACTCCACCATAAGAAAGACACTGGGCAAAAACTGCCTGCATGGCAGAGTTCCGAGACCAAAACCACTGCTGAACAAAAAGAACATTAAGGCGCATCTCAGTTTTGCGAGAAAACATATTGATGATCCCTAAGACCTTTGGTAAAATACTCTGTGGTCTGACGAGACAAAAGTTGACCTTTTTGGAAGGTTAAAAAAAACAACACATCATACCAAAAGTAAAATATGCACTGATAACGCAGGCGCAGTATTTAAACAATTAGTAGTAGTCCTGAAGTAACGGAGATGTCACGAGATAAAAATTTTGCCACTGTTTAGCTGCACCAATGTGTAAGCCGCAGGGTTCAAAGTTTAAGAAAAAAGTAGCGGCTTATACATCGGAATTTACGGTATATGGAAATGTTTTTTCATGAACTTTTCAAAAGTAAACATCTTTTGTGAAAGTCTACCCCTGTGGAAAGAAACTTCACAACATTTATATTGTATCTGTGCAAGAAAACCGGCCAAGTTGGCATAAAAATCAAAATTCATGACCGTAGGTCCTTGTGTAGACACTTTGCTGAGGCAGGGCACAGATTTTCAGCGGAACTTCATCTAAGAAGTCAGCCTTCAGACACCTGCAAAAACTGAACTCTGACTGAATACGCTGTTAGCACTTTCGTAATCTGTTATGTAATGGTGTTGACATCAATAGGTTACTGTTATCATGTTCTTCTATTGCACTATTTGTGGCATATGAGCCTTTGCTGATTGTAACTTTGTAATTTTGTGGTTAGCACCAAAATGGCTTAGCACCATGCTTGATTCAGAAAGCATATTTTGTTGCAGTTTGCAGATGTGGAAAGACTGACAATGTGTTCCAAACAAAATCGGTTATCTTTTAGCTATTGTGATTTAAAAAAAAAAAAAAAAAAAAGGAAACAGTACTGGCTTTGTGGTCAGTTTCAAAAGCGAGCACACCCCTCACATTTCATTACATTATGTAACATTATGTAACATTTCATCTTCTCAAGGGACTTTCCTCTTGAAATGAAACTTGCGTATACAGTACTTTAGGTTAGTCAGCGTACAGCTTGTGTAGCAAGTTTTATTTCAATAGTAAAGCGTTCCCTCGCTACATCGCGGTTCACCTTTCGCGGATTCGCTGTTTTGTGGATTTTTTTAAGTGCAATTTTGCCTTTTTTAACAGCGTATGAATGCGCATTGTGCTCTGCGTTCCTGTGGTGTACAATGTGTGTATATTATATATGACTGTTATATGACCATGGAAACAAAGCGCACACGGGAAAACACAGGAAGTGAGGTAGGATTGAATAGTCTTTGCTCCATCTCACTCCTTTTCAGACAAGTGTGAACATGTGATGTACTTTAAAGTAACTTTGTTTAGCATGTTCCTGTTGACACATAGTATCTGTTTTTTGACCACCTCCACTTTGTACAGTCCAACTGTAAGCGCTCTTCTAACATGAAGCCTCTCTACAAACACTGGATCCACTTGAATCCACAAATGAAAGCAAATGTTGAACAGGTTGTTTAACAGATAAATTGCTGCCTCTCCGTGAAAACTGGTAAATGGACTGAAGTTTCAGCGGCGCAACGTCATCATCATTCTGCTTGTTGAGCTCCAGCAGCAGGTTGGTGCTGCAGGTGAGGTCATCCTGCCATAACACATACTTTGATTTCATTATTGGGAGGCTGCTTTGGTATCTGTGAGCAACATGTGTCAGCGGTGACACACCCGAGCTGCCGGAGACGCACCAAAACACTTCAAACACGGCAGAAAAAAAGTGTCCAGCAACACACGAGCCTTCAGAGACATGATGCTTCCATGGTGACTACAATTAGCACTGCTGCTGTGTAGCATCCCATTTCAGCATAATAACAAAATAAGGACAATATCGGGCAAAAATACAGACAGAATAACAATTAACACATGATGGGAAACAATATCACTGATGAGTAGCTGTGGAATTATATATGTGCCATAAATATTCAAATATTTAGCCATTTGTGCTCATTTTCTCATTTTTAAATGGTGTTTACAATGAATATGGAACAAAGAAGGATGAGTGTCTGATGGCAATTATTCTGAATTCAAGCCGTATTATTTAACTAGGTACTATCTATCATCTCTTACTGTATATATATATCCATTCATTGCAATGTTTCTCTTTTATCAATGATATGTTCTGTGTTTATCAATACATTATACATATATTTGATTTTGACTGTACTTGTACGGCCATTTATAATCTATTTTTTGCAGTAAATGACATTTTCTTTTGGTAATCACCATCATCATCAATCACCGGTCATTATACTGTATTAGGCACATTTGTGTATTTGCTAATGAGGGGGGAATTACTGGAAACGCAATAATAATTGCTTTAACATATTGTTATATGAATATATTAATAATGTTTGTGGGCACAATGCTTGGGATAAACCGTCGTCCGCAGCCAAGAGAGAGGTGATAAATGATGGGGAAACATCCACTGATGCCGAAGCTGGCTGACTGCAACAAGACACAAAATGGACACAATAGGTCGACCGAGCAGCCGGATGAAATTTGGTAAATGAGCGGCATTAAAGCGGCAAAGCGAATTACTCGCCACACAAATCGTAACTTGCGTAGCTGATTTCCAGATGGATAGGGAGGGGAGAAAAACATTCTAATTGCTGCTTTAGTGGCCAAAAGGCAGGCGTGTTCCTTTAGATTAACTTGGCGTTAATGCTCAAGTGCAGAGGATGAGAGGCTTGTCTATCACTTCACCTTCTAAGATGGAAGGATTCTCAACATGACCAAATGATATTGCTGGAAAAAAAGCTATTCTATGCAAACATGCATTATCATTCATGTTGTCATGCCTTGCACTCATCAGAGTCCCTCTCTGGAGGATTCTTTAATAGGGGGGCTTGTTTTTGGCCTGCAGCCTCCTAACCCATCAATTAGACCACCAGAGCTCTTCATTGCATCCTGAATTAACTAAATACATAAATACATTTGGCCCGCATTCAGGCCCATGGCAGACATTACGCACAGCAATGCACACTCACACACACACACACTTTTACACTCATTAACTTGCAAAAACTTTCCCAGAATGCATTTGGGTCTACCTCACAGGCCCAATCTGATTACTTGCTATTTATCCATCTATCAATCTATCTAGCTAGAGATAGAGGCTGCGTCGTGTCGTGGCACCAAAAGTCTGTGCCGTAAAGAACATATGCATAAATTGAAGACTTGATTGTGACACATTATGTGACCTAAGTCAAGTTTTCCAAACTAAAATGCGGTCAGCTGAGTTATTTTCCATATTCTGCGATATTGGCCAGCTTGGACTTCAAAATATACTTGTACTTTGAAAGAGTTGTCACACACACAGAGGGAGCAGAGAGACAGCACTTCCAACGCATTTTCTCTTACATATTTGTCATTTTTTAAGCAAATCTTTAGTTATTAGCTTAGAAGTAGAAACGCATGATGGTAGATGGCTACAATGTATTCCACCGGACAGCCTCCAATTTTTGGTACTATATAAAAGTTATATAATAATAGTTCCAAGTCAGTCTCTTAGTGGGGGAAGTGCAGTCGAAAACTAGCAGGCAGAGTGAAATCTTGCAAGTAATGACATAATGGCGAGTGGAAGCGTTCCATCCAGTTGATGCCCCGCACCATTGTGCCTGCCGCCCCAAAATGCGGGAGTGCGCGTCATTAACGTGGTTAGCCGCAGCTGGGCCTTTCTGCCGTGACATGTCAAAATGTCTCCAGAGCCGTTGTGCAGGAATCAAGAGTGCAGAAATGTGATACCCGCTGTGGGGGAAATATTACCAAAGAAGAAACTTTTTTTCGGGTAGAAGAGTGCACTCGCTATTACGGGCATATACAGTAGATGTATTTCTAAATACAGCGATATTATTTATCTGTACAAATCAAATCATCTTCATTTTCATCTTCATGTGTCATCTTGACTGACCTGTACGGCTGCCACTGAGACCTCCGTCGTGATGTCAGCAATCGTACGCCGTCACTCTCGCCACTCTTGGCTCTGCTAATCGGATAACACGGCCCTCAGGAGGCACTCGCTCACCGGGGGATTCCCTCTCATCGCGCACCACTGCCTAAGAGCAGACTGAACGTCATTGTGTGTTTTTATAAAAGCACACGTGCCTTCAACGTGCTTCAACTGCTTTCATTTTTGACGCAAATTTGAGGGCGTCTGGTGTGATGCATTGTAGTCCACAACTACAGTTGCGGTAACAAAGTATCCTAATTGCATTCACAAGTACATAAATGTTGTCACACTATTGACGTTTTCGCAACATAACAGGTAGGAAAATTGAAGATTCTTGGCCCACGTTCACCAAGAATTTTTCTGAACGTGTAGCGAAGCCTGCTTTTTTATCATGTTTTCTTTCATTTATAAGCTGTCCTCAGTCAAATGGTGGGCATGTTCACGGGCGAGCACATCTATCGAGGGCAGCGGTTCTTAATTATTTTTTGTCGTGCCCCCACTGGGGGGCAGATATGTTTTCGTGCCCACCCCCAATTTGAAATACCATTGAGAAACTGATCATATCTATTTATTTATCTGTACTGTACAGACTGAACTCGAAAATGCAACCAAATGGCAGTGAAGCATAAATCATACATCTTGAGAGTTAAACTGCATGCCGAGTACAGCAAATTCATACATGTTGGCAGGTCTGCACTGATATGGAAAGTCCTCCCTGCATCTCACGCCGCCCTTGACAGTTCACCGTGCCCCCCCCCCAGGGGAACCCGCCCCACTATTTATCAAGGGGCACGTCAGAGGCAATATCATTATCTATGATATGATCTATTGCCTTCATGGAACTTCAATAGTGAGCTTTTGAGCGCCTCTTCTCTCAAAAGTGGAGCAAACAAGTGAGGCAGGGACACATATTACTGTTAGGTCATCAATAAAAAATTTGAATAATAGGAGACTATTAAGGACGACTGCTTGTCCTAATCCAACACAAGCATCCAAGCGTGTCTTGTTCCTGGTCTAAAGGAACGTTTCCTTCAATGCAAACATTCCATCAACATCAAGGCAATAATGCTCGCTTCCTCTTCCTGGCGGCTTCTGTCTCCAGTCACTCCTGTCAATTACAGCGGGCCGTTCTCTGGAGGACTTGGTCCCTAATCTACTTTCTCTCTGGACTGATCACATTAGAGTTCAGATGGTGCCATCATGGTTTGATAGGATGAAGGGGGCTTGGACAGAGGGAGGTGTGTGCGGTAGAGGGTGACTGGTGTCCTGCTGACTGTGAGAAGACACCAAAAGACTACACAGACGTGATATGTTGTCATGTGTCGTATTTGCAAAATGGGTTGCCACTTTGCTTTGACATTATATTTCATTCTGGGACCAGAACGTGATACAAAAACGGCCAGAGAAAGCCAAAGATGACACGCTACACACCAAAAAAGTCATTTAAGCCGGTTTGCTTCCAAGCAGTGATGCGATGCCTTTGAGCGAGGCGTTGCACATTGCGCAAATGCATGTATTTTGTGTTGCTCAGTAGGAAGCACACTATATGCCAGGGGTGGGCAAACTTTTTGACACGTGGGCCACACTGCGTTAAAAAGTTTGGTCAGGGGGGGCCGTCTATCTATAGGTGGTCATCAAACAGAACAGCATACTTACTCACGGTGCAACGAAATTAAAACACAACACATCCACAGCACGTTAACGCGTCACATAAATCAACTACTACTAGCACATGGGTGATGAACAACAACAAAGCGCTGAACATAACGCGTAACTTAAAACTGTTATTTATACGTGCCCGCAAGGCATGCTGGGTAGTCCAGTGGCAACAACAAAAAACTGCAAACGATAAAACATTGGATATCAAGAGTATTGTAACGTCCCTCCTTGTTTACTTCCTTGACGACCTCCTCTACATATTTTGCAAACAAGTAAAAACATGACAAACAAAAGAAGAGAGTACCACAAGCTACCCAGCATGCCTTGCGGCAGGAATGTAGGTGTGTAACTTTGGCGTGGATATGTATTTGTATGCTCACATGGTGCAGTAGGTAGGTAACGTTGTGTGTCCCGTGTGTGTTGATGTGTTGTTCAAATCGCCTTTTTGTACAAGCTACAGATCGCATCTGACTATTTCCTGTACGACTCAAGCGTGCCACAATAGCTTTGCAAGTCATGTTGCCGGATTCAGCTTCGATGTTACAGGTTTGAAAAAAAGGAATTTGGAAACGCCCCGTGGGCCAAATTGGCTGCAGTTTGCGCACCCCTGCTATATGCTGTACCATACTATTAGTCAATGAGTGTTCTCCGTATTTTATGTGTCTGAATGGAGTAAATGTAATGCTATCACCTTTTTTCCACTTTTTACCTTTTCGTGTAAGTCAAGCCAATCATGTGTTTTTTTTTCCCTCCTCCTCTCCAGCGATGTTGGCTAAATGCTTCACATGGATGGCGGGAAGGATGCGATGCAGGCTGACGTCACACCTAATAGACTGTGCTGTTGCCAGCACAGACTCGTCGGGGACACTGTGTGGCATTCTTTTGTCCCAGCTCCCCAACATCCTGAAATAGACAAGAGCAAGAGAAACGGGATTGTGCTTATTTGGAGTGATAATCTGCAAGATCCAGTGTGCTGCGTGTGTGCGTGCGTGCAAGTGTGTGTTGTGTATCGCGTCTGAGGCGCTGGCACAGTTTGGATGTACATAAACAAAAGGCCACACACACTTACAGACAGCAGTGTTGGAATTAAGTATGCAGATGGTGGCATTACGATGGAAAAGTTACATAAAAGTAGGCTTTGTTTTTGCAGAAATGCAACATCCAAATTCTCCAGCCTGGGGCATTGCACTCAGCTCTATTTTTATGTATGAAAACTGCACAGGCTCCAATACGAGATCCAAGATGCTGCCTTTATAAAGATACACTCCTTAGTAATGCCACAGGCAAGGACTTGATTCATTTGTGATCATCTCTAAGCAAACATCTCGAAGCATCTCTGTGAAAGCAACCAAAAGATTTAAAGCTCATGCAACATTCACCCTTTGTAGATGGGGCCCTCCTAGAAAACACCTGCAAAATTAACAGTTCTACCAATTATTTGAGCATATCTCAATATTTATGTTTACTTTTTAGAATGTTCTCATGTTATTTCACTGTGATATACAGTATTACTGACAATGTACAGCATTAGGATTTTTACTTTGTTATCACCATTATGCAAAAATACCCCACAGCTGCAATTTTGGCGCGTACGTAACGTCTCGTTACGTAGTTTGAGCCACATCTGAGCAGGTCCCCCCCCTCCCAGAATTCAAATGGTAGAGTCATTGCGAACATTGTGCGTTGTACATCCCATTTTGCACAAATTCTACAAAGTTTTATTTTGTTGAAAGGTTTATCCTGAAGATACGGAAGCCCATTTCCGCCAGAAACGAAAGAAAAATGGTAAGTCATAATAATGAGCTAAAAAGTCGAAATTATGAGCTGAAAAGTTTAAATTACGAGATAAAAACTCATAATTATGAGATAGGAAAATTGCAATTACTGTACGAGATCAAAAGTTAAAATTATGTGATAAAAAGTCCTAATTATGAGATTAAAAGTCAATAGAAACTGCGCATGTGCCAAGTGTCATATGACGAAGGCGCCAGCGAAGAAGGCAGCACATGTGCAGTCTGTATCTCATAATTATGACTTTTATCTCATAATACCAACTTTTTATCTCATAATTAAGACTTTCTTATCTCATAATTGTAACTTTTATCTGATAATTTTGATTTTTTTATCTGATAATGTTGACTTTTTATTTCATAATTATGACTTACTTATCTAATAATGAGGACGTTTATCTCATAATTTAAACTTTTTATCACATAATTATGACTTTATCTTATAATTTCGACTATTTATCTCATTTTTTATTTTGATTTATCTCATAATAATTTTTTTTACCTCAAGATTCCAACATTTTATCTCATCATTTTGACTTTTTATCTCAGAATTTTTCCATTTTATCTCATAATTTCGACTTTCTAGCTCATAATTCTGAATTTTTAACTCGGAATTATGACTTTATCTCATAATTTCGACTATTTATCTCATAATTTTGATTTATCTCATAATTATGAGCTTCTTATCTCATGATTAGGACTTTTATCTCGTAATTTTAACTTTTATGTCATAATTTCAACTTTTTATCTGATCATTTTGACTTTTAATTCATAATTACAAGTTTGTTATCTCATAATTATGACTTTTTTAAAATCTCATAAATCTGACTTTTTATCTCATAATTCTGACTTTTTATCTCATAATTTCTATTTCAATCTCATAAATGTGATTTATCATTGGGTTTTTTTTTTCTTTCAGTGGCGGAAACGGGCTTCCATATGAAGATGTCCATGATGGATCATTACTCACACGATTAATTAAAAGAAACTAGTTAATTTGACCATGGGCATAATGTGTGTGTGTGAGAGAGAGAGAGCAGCAGTGACGGCAGCAGTGACCTACTGACGTCTCAGGCCCCTCATCGAATCTCATTCCATCCTGAGGGTCCATTGGGGGGGAGGTAAGTGCAGGTGTATAAAAGAGCTGAGAGGCGCGCAGAGAGTCATCATCATCATCACAACGAGGAAAGACCACCAGCACAGCGGGACTGCAGCATATTTACGACACTTTCTTTAGAGCACAAGTAAGAGCTTTTATGTCAATCATATTCTGGGTTTTTATTTCTAGTCCATGACTTGGTGCGATGCTGCGTCCTCGGGGTTGGACGTCTCTGCTATGTTTCAGTTTCCTCGCCTCGGCTGCGTTGTAAGAGTAAGGCATTCCTCAGAATCTCGTTTTTTTAAGATAAATTGTGTAATTAAAATCATTGCGATATTCATACCTGGGGAAAAAAAACTCAGCAAACTCGGCTTCGTGCGTAATTACGCAT
Organism: Dunckerocampus dactyliophorus; assembly: GCF_027744805.1. Taxonomy (NCBI): domain Eukaryota; kingdom Metazoa; phylum Chordata; class Actinopteri; order Syngnathiformes; family Syngnathidae; genus Dunckerocampus; species Dunckerocampus dactyliophorus. The sequence continues at coordinate 4,883,431 of NC_072832.1, read as the reverse complement.
TGGTTTCGTTAGTGTTGCTGTCATTTGCCACAATGCACCTGCAAATTGGGTGCTTTTTGTTGGTCGCTGTGCTTTGGCTGAAATGTATTTAGTTCACTTGTGGTTGAAAAACGATTTTTAGCGTTGTCAAAAACAAAACAAAAACTGTTACATGTCGCCCTGCAAGCGTGTTTATTTGGGGGTGGGGCCAAGAAACTAGAAAAAATATAATAGATTATATTTAAAAACGAAATTAAACTAGATTTTTTTTCTTTTTAAAGAGCAATAATGCGTAAAATCACTTCCAAACATGATTTGGGTTATGTCATGTGCGCAAATTACGCATTTTTTTCAGTCTACCAGCAACTACTTTTGAGCCTTCATTTTCAATACAGTTGCATGTGAGTGTGTGTTTATAGTTATTTAGATTTAGATTCAACAGAGAATGCTGGGAATTTCATTTTGGACAGTTAAGGGGAGAATTAACTCTTTTTTTTCCACGTACACAGGTGGTGTAAAGCGATGTCACAACGGAGTGGCCACCAGCTTCTTCTCCTCTTTGCCCTCTTCAGTGTGCTCTACTCCAGGACTCTAAGTCTGCCATACACGTCTATGAGGTGCTGCTATTCTGCATCATTTGTCTTTAAAGTTAATGCTATCTTTCTGCTGCATGTTGTCATGGGGAAGGTCAAATATATATCCTCATAAAGGGCAAAATGACAAATGAGCCTGACTGATCATTTCTTCATTTGATTTACTGAAGCGTTTTTTAACATTATAAGCTGACGTTAATGTCATGTCGTATTATTCTGTGCGTGCCACGCTGCAGGCAATCGAGACACGCAGACGGTCTTTTCACCAGCGGCTACAGCAAACTCCTGGGTCAGCTCTCAGCGAGAAGATACCTGGAGTCTCTGATTGGAAAACGAGTCAGGTAATAGGTCGGTTGATGCTGTGTCAGTAATGCTGTGGAGCGGCAATAAAAAAATGCCACCTGAAAGCACATATTATAGTGTGGCTGGGGATGAGATTTGGATTACAATTTAAATTGTCTCATTTTTGCTCACCTTTTGCTAAGACCCCTCGGTGTCGATTCCGCCGATTTAGTCAACGGACATTTAAATAAATGCACTCAACAATTTGGCTGCCCGAAACGTGGCATTGAAAGCAAAACAAAGCATGTGATGTCATAAACAACTGCAGCATGTCTGCATTTCTAGTCAAGTAGGCGTATACACATACACACATAGCGTATAATATGATATATAAACATAACATTATAGCATCAATACTGCACAGATATTGAGCACGTGCGATGGCCCCTTGCAGTGACATTTGCAATGACAAGACCTGACTTGCCTGATGATGCATTTTGTAGTTGACTAAACATTTTTTTTAAAGGTTAAGTGATGCCATGAGTGCTTCCATGCATGAGGAGCAAGGGGGTGGCGCGGCTGGGGGAACGGCAGATTGTCACTGGTCGTCGATTACATGTCCCTTCTTTTGTGTTTGCGACGCTTCCGTGCAGTGACGAGCTGATGGACGAGCGGATGAAGCGCCACTCGGACGCCGTCTTCACAGACAACTACAGCCGCTTCCGCAAACAGATGGCCGTCAAGAAATACCTGAACTCGGTCCTGACGGGGAAGAGGAGGTAGGACGCACGTCTTTTTGCATCCCATCTCGCTTTAATTATCTTAACTGTAGTATGTGGCACGTTTAGCTCAGAGACATACTTTTGTAATAATAATAATGGATTCAATTTTCAAGGCACCCAAAGCGTGTCACAATGAAGTGGACCCATTATTCATTCACTCCTCAGTCACACGCTGGTGGTGCCTACATCTGTAGACACAGCTGCTCCAAGGTAGTCTGCCTATTCGCGCCAACGGCCGCTACCGACTTCCACCAAACATTCATACATCAGTGTGGGCAGCACTGGTAGTGTCTTGCCCGGGGACACAACAACAGTGACTGGGTGGAGGGAGCTAGGATGGAACCTCCAACCTTCCGGACGCCCTGCTCTACCTCCTGAGCCACTGCCGCCCCAAGTCACTTTCTGTTTATTGAACAAAACGTGAGCATGCTGCGACAGAGTACCCTGAAAAGTCCATGGCAATCACTTCCAGGAGGCTGTTTGCTAACAGTAAAACGAGAACCAGTTTCTTCCCTATTGATCTGTTGCCGTCATTAGCATGTTGTTTGATACATGTACAACAAAGCCAAAGAAACTGACAAAAAAAACCAAAACAACGGAAACACTTTACAATAAGGTACACAAAATTACAGTAGTTAATGAGGAACGAACCTACCTAACCCTAACCGCTACTCATTAGTTACTCATAAGTTCTTCATTAGTTCCTCAGTAACTACTCTAAATTAATGCGCCTTAGTTCCTCAGTAACTACTCCACTCATTAGTTCCTCATTAGTTCCTCAATAACTACTCTAAATTAATGTGCCTTAGTTCCTCAGTAACTACTCCACTCATTAGTTCCTCATTAGTTCTTCATTAGTTCCTCAATAACTATACTAAATTTATGTGCCATAGTCATTACTTCCTCATTACTTCCTCATTAGTTCTTCAGTAACTACTCTAAATGTATGTGCCTTAGTTCCTCAGTAACTACTCCACTCATTAGTTCCTCAATAACTAGACAAAATTTATGTGCCTTAGTCGTTAGTTCCTCATTAGTTCTTCATTAGTTCCTCGGTAACTAGACTAAATTTATTCGCCTTAGTGATTAGTTCCTCATTACTTCCTCATTAGTTCTTCATTAGTTCCTCAGTAACTAGACACAATTTTGTGCCTTAGTCATTAGTTCCTCATTAGTTCATTAGTTCCTCGGTAACTACTGTATTTTTGTAAAGTGTGACCAAAAAAACTGCTAGCATTTTGTTTGAAGTCTGACTTGTCCAACAGTGTCTTACTGGCTCTCAAACATTTCTTAACACAATAAAATGAATTTATTTAAATTTTTTCCCGCTGACATTTTAAAGTAAAACATGACAGTGTTAAAAATAACGTTCAAAATATAAAACTTTCTTGAATCCATTCATCCATTTTATATCACTATACGGGTGGCCACAACCAATCCCAGTTGTCCTTCCGATATTTTCCGGGTCAGACATCAAAACTTGAATATTACTGGATAATGTGGTAGCCTAGCGGGGTCACTGAGAGGTCAAGAAGTAAATTTCCCTTCTTTAATCAAATAATCAGCTAGCCAACTCTGTAGAGCAAACCCTTTTGACAAAGAAGATGGCGAAAAGAAAGAAAGGAATGGCGTACCGTGCAAAACCATGCAGCACTAGAAGTCCCATTAATGGAAAGAAGTATTTTATTTATTATTGGATAGCTCCAGTAAATTTAGAAACTTATTATATTCTAAAATTGTTGGTCTTGCTTAAAAATGCACGCATTTAGTTGTATTCAATGTTAAAAAAAATATTATATGGAATACATTTTAAAAGATGTGGCTTTCAGGGCCCCTGTTCTACAGCATTTGAAGGCAGCCACAAACCAACAGGCGCCACTACAGTCATGGAAAAAATGATGAGAGCACCATTGTTTCTTCAGTTTATTGATCCATTTTAATGCCTGGTACAACTAAAGGTACATTTGCTTGGACAAATACGATGATGACAACAAATATATCTCATATGAGTTGAATGTAAGAGCTGATATCTAACAACTTCCATGGTTTTCTTGATAACCAAAATCACTTAAGTTCTTACATGAATAGCTATAGCATTGTACTGACAAAAAAATGTAACTCTTATGAGCTATTTTTGTTGTCATTGTTATATTTGTCCAAACAAAGGCACCTTTAGTTGTATCAGGCATTAAAATGAAAAAGAAACTGAAGAAATAAGGGTGGTCTAATCACTTTTTCCATGACTGTAGATCACTTGGAAATGTTTGGGATGCCATCCCAAGTGGATGAGGAGGAACCACAGCCTGCTGAAGGTTGATTGACACTGACGCAGTCAATAAAACTCTAAAAAAATAAACATAAGATAAAAATAAAACTGCCACAATGCAAAAGACAACCAAGTAAGATTAAAAAAAAAATCATATTGAAAGCCAACATAACGGAGCTAACTTTATCTTGCTTTCTGTTGCAATATTTTTTTTTAATCCTTTACGTTTCTTTTGCGAAATCCTGCCAGCGTTACTTATTTGGGTACATTTACATGACATTTACTTTCCGTTGTCCGTCGGTTAAACCACGTTTTGGGGCCAAAACGAACACTGCAGTATGTATGCCAGGCCAGTAGAGGGCAATGAAGTGAAGAAACCCTCCACGTTTGTACATGTCTTCCGCCATTGTACATATTTAGCCAGAAATGTGTTTTTTTTTTTTGTTTGAATTGGCCATTATCGTATTAACGAAAGACCAAATCAGCACCCTGTGATAAAACACGATCATTCAAGGCGATCTAAACCATCTGAAAAAGTAAATGGGACATTATTGTAACATGAACAAGATTTAAGGCTCTTCTCTCCTCTGATTCTCTGCGAACAGTCTAGAAAATCCTGGAATGAGCGACCAGGAAGAATCCAGGGAAGAGCCTGACACTTTCCAGGAGACCTACGACGACATCAACGTCGATCACCTGCTAAATAACTTCCAGCTGGTACGCGCACGATGCAATTCCTGACAGTTTTTCTGAGTTCGATTGTCCGTTTTTTGACTTATGTGGTTTTCTCGCAGCCGCTTTGAGGAGAGCTCCGATCCGGTGTCATCGTGGTGAAACCATCCGTTCCAGCAACAACACAGCATTCACCCAAAGATCCAAACAAGCAAGGCTGACGTCTTCTCCAGTGTGGTTCTAATCTACAGTAGTTACAGCATACAGTACACTTCTAGTCTCTAATTGATGACTGCACACATCCATACGTAAAAGGGCAACACCGACTAATTTGGCCTTTCTTGTGGCGTCCCTTTTCCCAAAGCATTTATTAGAACTAGTTTGTAATCTGTTCTTTGGGAAATACATGCTGAAAGAAACAGTCACGCGTCATTAGAACCTCATATTAAGAACCTAAGTACGGACAATAAACCCAAACTACAGGCTGCGACCATACAAACGCCGGCCAACCAAACTGTTTTCGAGAATCCCAGCCAAACAGATGAAGAGGAGAACCTTTTAAATGGACCCGGATGCATTTAATCACTTTATACTACTCGACTTGTAGAGCAAACAAAGTCCTAACTGTGCATGGAGCTGCCTTTAGCGCATAATAGTGACGATGTATGTACACCACTCACCAAATAAAAGATGTTGGTTTTATTTTTCAAAGCTGAGTTATGTCTTGTCTGGCTGATTGCTTGATGCACATTTTACATTTTCGTCTTTAAAAATAAGTCTAATAACAACATTACATGCTAAAAGGCCATTTTTTTTTCAAATGGGAATCTGGGTTTAATATTACAGTGGAGTATTATGGTCACACCATAATGGAATATAGAGTGTGACTTTGAGGAAAAAAGTCCAAATATGAGAAAAACACCATAATTTTAAAAAAAAAATGCTAAAATGCTACTATCAAGGGAAAAATGTTGGACTATTACAAGAATAAAGTGTTACTATTATCAGAAACATTTTTTATTGTGCCTTTGTTCTTGAAAAACAAAACATAATTGGAAGAAAATAAAACTGTAATTGTACCAGAAAAAAGTGCCCATATTGAGATTTCAAAAAATGTTCTATGACTTCATTGCCAAGTTTCTGAAAATAAATGTGTAAATATGAGCAGAATACATTTAATATTTCAAGAAAAGTTTACATTTCATGAGAATAAATGAGTAAAAAAAAAACAAAAAGTTGTAATATTATGCGAATAAAATGCATAGAAAATAATTTGATAAGAATAGATTTGTCATTTTACCAGAGAAAAATGATGACAATAGTGTTAATATAATGAGAATGTTAAAAAAAGTAATATTGTGAGATGAATCTTGAAAAAAAAAAAAACATCAATATTAGGAGAGCAAAATTGATATTACATGAATAAAGTGTGAATATGTTTGCGATTGAGGTTTCATGCAGGTTACACAGGTCACAACAAGAGCTGTTTCTAATATCGTCTGTCCTCTAATAATAATCTAATAATGTAAAGAACCACCACAGCTACATACACGGAAACATTTCAATTTGGATGCAAAGCAAGCCTAACTAATAATCATTCTGTGTTTGTGTGTTAGTGTGTGTGTGTGTGTGTGTGTGAGAGAGCTGTGACTCACTTTGTTTAAAAGTGTCACATGGAAGCAGATATTTGACTCATAAATGTCAACAAGGAATGTTCTGGAGGGCTAGGACGCTGACTTGACTTAATAATTGGGAGGCGAGGTGTCCCTTTTTAGTACGCACGACAGATTTTGCTGACTCGGCAAAGCCATCTGCGTAGTTTGTGATGGTTTGCGTTGAAAAGCAGGACGCAGTCACGCTACAGCGGGCAGTTGTGTTAAGCTGCAATGAACTAAGTACATATTTTTATTGTCTTTTTTGTTTGTTTTAATTAAGCAGTCAACAGCAAATGTGTTTGTGTCGTTGACAGAATAGGAGATTATTCTGCAGATTAATATAAAAGTTTATGCTTACTTTCCTACACTATAATATGAAACCATAATCCTGCATGCGTATGCTTGTATGTGCACATTTTCAATGGAGTCTGGTTTTGAATGCCATGAAAAACACAACATCCGCATATATGTTGTGTGAGTGTGCGTGTGTGTGTGTGCATGTCCACTCTTCAGGACATATGTGATTACTGTCTGCTTTGTGGAGAGGCTTCACTCATTAACTCTCATCACTGATGATCTTAATGGACCAAACAGGGCAAAAATAGACAGACAGAGAGGGGGGCTTGAGCCTTTCAACACCAGGCTGGTGTGTGTGTGTGTGTGTGTGTGTGTGTGTGTGTGTATGCGATTGCACCAAAAGTACAGCACATGCCTTTTTCTCCTAGTTTCATAAACACGCCCGCCTTTGCCGTTCGGATGCGCTTTGTGATGACAAGTCAACACAATCATGTTGACTTTGGAGGTTGCACGCCAGACTATGCAGTTGTACCTAATAAAGTGTCTAGCATGCTGTATAATACATAGCTACATATTAAGTGTGCCCCTTAGTATGCAAAAGGGACATTTTAATGATGTTCTAACAGTAACATGTCTCCCTGGAGCCGATTTATGAGCCCCAAACATGAAAAAACTATAATGTTCCTCACTTCCTAGAGAACTTCATGCTTTGAAGTTGTGGCTTTTCATAACATCATGAAGGGAAAACCTCCTTCCTCATGGATGTAAATATCATCTCTGACCCGTCCCCAGATAGATGAGCCCGCCCTGTGTACAGTGGTGTGAAAAAGTGTTTGCCTCTTTCCTGATTTCTTTTTTTTTTTTTTTTTGCATGTTTGTCATACTTACTAAATGCTTCGGATCACCAAACAAACTTAGTCAATAACAACACAACTGAACACAAAATGCAGTTTTTAAATGAAACGTTTTATTATTAAGAAAGGAAAAAAAATCCCCCGCCCCCATTAGAACATAACTTAACTGAGATTAACTGAAATCTATCAGAAAAAGGCAAATGTTATAAAGTAATTCCTAAAGCTTTGGGACTCCAGTAAACCACAGTGAGAGCCATTATCCGCAAATGGTGGAAACATGGAACAGTGGTGAACCTTCCCAGGAGTGGCCGGTCAACCAAAATTACCCCAAGATCGCAGTGACGACTCATCCAAGAGGTCACAAAAGACCCCACAACAACATACAAAGACCTGCATGCCTGACTTGCCTCAGTTAAGGTCAGTGTTCATGACTCCACCATAAGAAAGACACTGGGGAAAACCTGCCTACATGTCCACTGCTGAACAAGAACAAAGAACATTCAGGCTCGTGTCAATTTTGCCAGTAAACATCTTGATGATCCCCAAGACGTTTGGGAAAATACTCTGTAGTCTGACAAGACAAAAGTTCAACTTTTTGGAAGGTGTGTGACCCATTACATCTGGCGTAAAAGTAATGCCGCATTTGAGAAAAAGAACATCATACCAACAGTAAAATATGGTGGTGGTAGGGTGATGGTCTGGGGGTGTTGTGCTGCTTCAGGACGTTGAAGACTTGCTGTGATAAATGGAACCATGAATTCTGCTGTCTACCAAAAAATCCTGAAGGAGAATGTCCGGCTATCTGTTTGTGACATCAAGATTAAACCAACTTGGGCTCTGCAGAAGGACAATGATCCAAAACACACCAGCAAGTCCACCCCTGAATGGCTCAAGAAAAACAAAATGAAGACTTTGGAGTGGCCTAGTCAAAGTCCTGACCTGAATCCTATTGAGATGCTGTGGCATGACCTTAACAAGGCACTTCATGCTGGAAAACCCTCCACTGTGGCTGAATGACAACAATTCTGCAAAAATGAGTGGGCCCAAATTCCTCCCCAGCGTTTTATGTTTCCTCATCATTAGTACTCATTCACACACACAGAAGACTGAGTGTGAGTGTGTGTGTGCGTGGCAGGTGATCAATAACGCCGCCAGATAAATGATCCTGAGTCACAGAGGGACTAAAAGGCCACAGTGGCGATTAATCAGCCGCCGCCACTGTGACATGGGCATCAGACACTATAGCAGAAAGAAAAGACAATGTAGTTCTATTTCAAGATGCTCTTTTAAATTATATATAGTGGTAATAACTAGCAGAGCTGCGCTGACCAAAGAAAATACAATTGTATTGTCATACCAGGGGTGTCCAGACTTTTTCCACAGGGGAAATAGAGAAAAATTAAAGATGTGGGGGGCTACTTTGACACATTTTGTGCATTAAAGATGCTAAAACCAATCCCATGTACGCGTAGGTCAATGTATGCTAAGCTATGCGAATAAAACATTGAAAGTGTTACATGTGACAAAGCCAATGTGTGTCATATCCAATAATACATCTCATTAATAATTTAATTATATTTTTACAATATGTCATGGGCCAATAAAAAAAAAAAAAAAAAAAAAAAAAAAAAAAAAAAAAAAAAGAGCTGCGGGTCGAAAATGGCCCCGGAAAAATATTAAGCAAAGTCAACTAATTTATTTTCCACAATGTGCCGTTTGGATTTAATGCACATTAGGGGGAGAAAAAAGAATTTCCATGTTTTTATTTTGTTTTGTTTTTCTTTAGCAATAATGTCTAAATTTGACATACGAGGCATATTTCAAATAATGCACAACTACAGTGGAACCTTGGTTAGCGTCAATTTGTTCCAGATGGTCTGACTCTAACCGAAACTGACGTTAACCGAAACATTTTTTTCCATAAGAAATCATGTAAATCTAATTAATCCGTTCCAGAAAGCCAAAAATGTTAACAGATTCCTTTTTTTTTTTTTTTTTTTTTAAATAGTTTTATAGAGGGATGTTTCTAGCCTTGTGGGGGCCCGAAGCAAGACGCTGTTTTGGAGGCCCCTAGTTTGTCAATCTATGATGCAGAGATTTCTAACCCTTACTTAGCTGGTCCAGTAAGATGCCACAATTTATTACACCTCATGAACAAAACAGGCCGCAGTTCCAGTGAAACATCTAAAACTGAGCTCCTTAGTCAAGTTAAACTGATGTAAAAATGATAATACAAGGAAAACAACTATCCTCTGTAAATCAATAAAATAAAAAACATTGTGAGCATTTATAAAAATGTTTACTAAGAAATACATTAAAGCAATAACAAAACAATGAATGTGGCAAAAGCGGGCAAATTTAGAAATTAAATATACCTAAATAAGACACCCACAACGCCACTGGGGAGGAAATGGAGTAAGGCTGAATCAGATTGGAATCAGTTCCAGAGTAAAACCATCTTGAGAGCTGGTCTCTCTGAACATTTTTTAAATCTTGGTAATGGTTTCATTTATTTGAACATGCATGCAAGTTACATTGGAATACATCACATATTACAATTCACAGTTCCACATGTTCAAAAGGAGTAGGAAGAAGCAAAGCTTATTTAATCCTATCCCCATTCCCACCCCCGTCCATCCGTTTTACATCAATTGCAATAAAGTTCAATAAAGTTCACTTCCCGTATTCCAAATACTTCTTCTAGTTGAATACATCAAAAATTGATGAGATAATGTAATAATGTGATAAATAGAAAAAAAAAAAATTGTAGTCAAGTTTCAAATGTAGTCAAATGTCTTGTCACCGTAACTACTTGATTTGACAATCCTAATAAATAATATGAAATAGACATAAAACATAGTTTGATAATAGGTGATAATCTTGGTTAAAAGGTTTGGAGAAAAGCCGTGGTGGTTGTAAATCTTTTATTTATCTGTATGACACTGTACACTCTTTAACATGTGAACATGTAAACTGATTCCTGTCTGTAATACGTTTTTAATATGTTCAATGGTTTATGTTGTGCTGTTGCCACTTGGCCTAGCTTGCGCTTACAAAAGAGATGTTTAATTTAAACTGCTGCTGATGTCATACACGGGCGACGTAACTTCCGGTTCGCTAGGTAATAGGATGCTAACAAGGAAGGGCATTTTGTAATGAAAAACAAAATACATTAACAACGCATTGGACTCACGCATTGTGTATTAACAACATTCAACATGACAAGACGCATGCCATTTTATATACGCTAACCAGAGAATAAACGCAAACTGAGGCAAAATTGCGGCGTACATTTACAAACATGCTAACCGGGGTGGATGCTAACTGAGGTTCCACTGTACTTTACATCTATCCAGCCCAAATCTGTGAAGATTCCATATAGATCTTGAATATTAGATATTATTTTAATAGTTTTGTGTTTTTACTTTGATGTCGGTATCTACAGTATAATCCACAAGCATATACAGTAGGTTCATCGTTTATTATCCGCTAACTTGCTTTTGTTTCTACATATCACATGCAGACCTTAAATTACCTGCAAAGACACCCCTACCCTGAAAAAAAGCTCTGTAAAAAAATGTAAAAAAAGAGATGACACACGAATGGGGTGCGTCATCAGATTACAAGTGAAAGAGGATGTGGAGACAAATGGGCCGTTGAGCAAAATGTCAGAGTTAACCATTCAACATCAGTGGTGCTATTCATGACTCACCCAAAATAAGCTGCACAGTACAGTAGTTACTTACAGTTGACCTGCTGTCTACACCACTTTGAATTGAGTCATTTTATTTATTATGTATCTGAAGAGCAAGGTGTTAATTAAACTTGAAACCATGCAACACAATAAAAACATTATGAGCACTTGGATGTTTATTTTCCACATTTGGACCCCAAAGTAACAACTTTGGTTACTTTTAAACAGGAGTGTACAAAGTGCAGTTATGGGGCCATTTGCGGCCCCATTTGGCACATTCTAAAAATATCGTTTAACAAGAAAATTAAAAAACAAAAAAAAACACAAACATGGGACCATCAGCAGTAAATAAGTTATTTTAGTAGCGACAAGTTGAAATATTAAAGTTTTTTTTAAGTCATAAGGAACAAACAAAACAACAAATAAAGTTGTCTTTAGGTTGCGAAAAAAGTCAGAATGTTGCGAGAATAAAGTCAAAATATTATAGGAATAAATGCATACCATCTCTACTTGGGAGTCTCTTTTTGGAGTTTGCATGTTCTCCCTGTGCGTGCGTGGGCTTTCTCCCACATTCCAAAAATGCATGTTATGTTAATTGACGACTCCAAATTGTCCATAGGTATGAATGTGAGCGTGCATGATTGTCTATATGTGCCCTGCGATTGGCTGGCGACCAGTCCAGGGTGTACCCCGCCCTCTCGCCCGAAGACAGTTGGGATATCCTCCAACATACGCCTGCGACCCTAATGAGGATAAGCGGCATAGAAAACGGATAGATTTAGGAAGAAAGTTAAAATATTTGAAAAATGTAAAAACAGCAAAAATTGGAGGGGGAAAAAAAGGAGCAAACACTTTCACCAACAGTTTGTATCTCAAAGCTGAGATGGAGTTTTTCCCTTGCATCCTTTCATTTTTCAATATGTGGCCCTCGCTGGAAAAAGTTTGGACACCCGTATTTTAAAGAGCTGTGATTGAGGAAAACCACCGCCATCTAGTGGCACAAACCTAAGTGTGACGCCTGCCTATTTATTCAACTGGAAGGCTCGAGAACGAAACAAAACTTTTGTTCTACTTGCACCTTTATTTTCTTTCTTATCATTGCCTTTAAAAATATATTAACATACATTATGACAATATATTTATATATATTTAATAATTTTATATTCGTAGTCAAATGTAGAGAATACACGTTTTTGTTTTTTACATTTTAAAATATTGCCTGAATTTTTTCCTTTGTGTAAAGACTACTAGTTTTGTATGCATGTACTTTATTTATCCCACAGCGGGGAAATTAACTTGTTACAGCAGCAAGCAAGCAAGATACGCAAGTAAAGAGTTTGTTTGTATAATGTAATTTGGGGCTTTTTATCGTGAGATTTCATACCAATTGGACATTTTTTAAATTTCCTATGCTTTAGTGGGACAAAGAAAGGAGTATCCTATTGTGTTTTACTTCTACTTGTATTTGAACCAGTAAAGCACTTTGTTAGAGTGCAAAATGCTAAAACACACTTACTTGCCTCTCCGTGGAAAATCATGCTTGCAGAGCGGTTCAAAGTGGAATCCTGAAATAAAATCATCGAAGATGAAGACATTTGACACTTGTTGAGCTGAATTCATGTATGTGCTATGTGGAGGTACTAAAACATCAAAGTCAGTTTCATGTTTTGGGTTGAAGACTGACCATCAGCATCTATGGACGTGCAGCAGGAAGTGGTGTCCCCGCATAGGAAGGAACACAGCAGTGTTCAGCAGAGGCTTAGTTCACTTTCTGGCCCAGAGGACATCGACACCGAGCCATTGCTACACTGCATAGAGAAGAATAACAACATGTTAGTACAACGTCAGAGTAAATGGCTGGATTATCAATTACAAGTTACTTGTGATCATATAGGCTATCCTCCTGCAGCATGTTCATATTTCTGCACAGATTCAACACATTTCCACAATCTTCATTATTTATATTATCTAGTCGACACAAAGCTTAAATACATATATAAAAAAATACATACGATTTTTATGGCTAAAATTATAACAACGCAAAATAAACACACATCGGCATTGCCCCAAATATGATCTAAAATGCACTTGGTTACATTAGGCGTTGTCCCATTTCTGCACAACAGGATGACTGGCCTATAATGACATAAATGTAATGTGATAGTTTGGCAACAAGTTGTTTTGTGCGAGGAGCCAAGATACAGTACATTTTGTATCATTTCAAACACCAGAGGGTGCCAAATAAAAGCTCTCGCCCAAAAATACCATCAATTCAAAATACTGTACTGTAGAGCAGGGGTCTCAAACTCAATTTCACTGGGGGCCAGTGGAGGTAGAGTATGGGTGAGGCTGGGCCGCATCAAGTATTGGGAGTAGGGCTGGGAATCTCAGGGTACCTCATGATACAATTGACAATACATCTATGTGATAACACCACTGTTAGTTCAGTGCTGGTGTTTACTTGCCCCTGTAAGTATGGAAGTAACACTGAGCTTGCTCGGATGTTGCAGACTGCAGTTACACTACTCTTTGATGTCCAGTCACGGGGCGCAAGATACGATTTGGTGGGCCGCGAGTTTCAGACCCCTGCTGTAGAGGCATCAAGTTCAACCTGATAGAGCAATGAGTCACAAACAAACAGGTTTTAGGAAATATCTATTCGGTGGGAATGTCAATACAAATACAGTACTTTCAAACATTTATTTAAAACAAAACATGTACGATAGAAAAACCATTTACAAATAAGACATATATACAATCATGAAACAATTTAAAACATGATTAAAATATCCAATTTAAAGTACCAGTTCTTTTTGGTTTTGCTTTACCAGCAACAGTTTTTTCATTTTTATCCCAAATAAGGGTCGCTGGCCGGATTGTCCAGTTTCAGAACAAGTGCTTCCATTCATTCAGTCAAGTCTGAGTGTTTGTGTGTGTCAGCACCATTTTAAATCACCAACACGTTTAAAACACACATCCACAGCAAACTTGTGTGAAAAACAAATCCCACTGTCCAAGCGTGACCGCTTAAAATACAGGTCTTTTTTTATATATATAAAAAAAAAAGCCAAGTCAACCACTATAACCTCCTCACATTTCTCTTGCTTTGACAGCTCCCTGGAAGGATTGGGGTGCTTTTGGGGGAGGTGATGTGGGACCAGGAGGTCATCATCCGGCACGGGGTGGAGCCGTGAAAGGCCTCCTGGCAGCAGGTGCAGAAGTCGAACTGACAGGTCGGCCGTGTGCATGTGGCCCGCTGGACCTTGGCCGAGTGAGTCGCCGGTGAGCCGCAGTGGATGCAGCGCCGCAGAGACTGGTGCTGCTTCAGGCTGCTGGCGGCCTAACGCACGGGTATGGAAACAAGTGCTCGGTTAACAACAAATTCACTATAAAGCCACCAGACCATTCTCAGAGCATGTCACGGGTGCCTTTTTGTTTGAATTTCTACACTACACTGTATTTGAAATAAAACTATGAACACGTTGGCTTTTAATTGAAGGAGTTTTATAAAAAACAGCATTTATTTTACGCAGCACATTTTACGCACACAAATTTTGATGGCCTCAAAAGTATTTGGACAAAGAGGGACTTAATCATGCCACATTGTCCATTGCTTTTGAGCCTAAAATTGTTATGGGTTAAAATATATTTGGACCAAATTACATGGTGTAACTTTGTCCAAATGCTTCTGAGATCCTGAAAATGGAGCCACAAGCTGCAATTCCTGAAGTTGGCCTAACTCAATATTTCAGGTACCCAAAAGTCAAAAATTAAATAGCAAAGCAACTTTGTCCAAATACATTTGAGACCATGACAATGGCGACACTAGCTTTAATTCCTAAATGGTAAATGCTGTGTTTTTTCCTCTCCAAAAAAAAAAAAAAAAAAAAAAAAAAAAAAAAAAAGAGTACCATGCATTTTTAGAGGCTCAAAAGTATTTGGTTTTATTATGTCACATTGTCCAAATACTGAAATGTTGAAAATGAAGCCATGATCTGCAATTCTTAAAAAGTACCTCCATTTTTCAGGAGGTCAACCGTACTTTGACAAGGCAAATTTACTCACTTTTCATCTTCTTAAAAAGTGAGACTCAAAGTATTCGGACAATGTGGCATGATAGTAAAAATGACTTAGTTCAAATACGTGGCATGATATTCCATGTTTTCACTGACCTGCATGAATTCCTTGAAACGAGAACGCTGTGAGGTGCCTTTCTGTGCAGGAGCTATCCGTCTATTGACGCCAGAGTTTGTCGACAAGGATGGTGATGCTGATAGATGGTGTGGCGAGGCCACCTTCTGCACGCAGGACAGCACCACCCTGGACACGGCCATGTCCCTCGTCAGATCGCAATCCTTTAGCTTCACAGAGCTAACAGACTCCTACAATTAAGGAAAACCTTGTTAGTACCTGTGCACTGAACACACCAATGTCGGACACCATTTAAGTGACACCGTCCTCACCTGAAGCATCTGCTCAGCTTGCTCACACCTTCTCAGAGCGGCGCCGTCTTCACAAATGATCTTCCTCCAGGTCCTGCTCACCTTCCTGCAGCTGCGTGTTGAGTAAAAAACCCAAACATGAAGAGTGACGCCAGGAGCAGACAGTCGGCTCCCTGTCGAAAGGTTACATACCTGATGAGGTCCAGATCTCCAAGCAGGGCCAGGATGTTGGCGAGGATACATCTCATGTTCTTGGATAGAAGAGATGAAAAGACATCCACGTACTCCAGGCCCATCTGGCGCCCAATCACCTGATGCAGGAGGTGATCCTCGGCCACCTTGGAGATGATGCTCCAGTCATACCTGAGTCCCACAAACAGTCACAATTAATGTAATGACCAAGACATCAAGACAACATTTTTGCTGAATTCCAGAAAACTGAGTAGCACAAATCCAGCTGAGGAATGTTGGAACATAAACAAAAAACATGGCCGACGACTAACAGGCAAGTCTGTTTATTTGATCAAACAAGCTTAATAAAAGCATTTTTAGACCAATTTCAACACAATTGTTCAATTTTAAACATGCACACACGGTTACACTGGAGTATATTATATATTTACAGTTCAATTCAACATGTCTGAAAAGCAGAAAGAAGCAGAGCTTCTTTAATCCTACCCCCTTTCCAGATCACAGCTATCCGTGAAACCCCAGGACGAAGCCAAAGGGCCCCACGATGTCCGCAGGCAAACCCAACCCTCCTCCAAGGAGGAGCCGAGTGACAAAACCCAGAAAGTTGTGTGACCCATGCTCGGACCAATAAATCTGATGCTTCAGTTAGAGCTGGCATTCACGCAGCCCTCATCATGCCACAAACACACCTCATCTCAACATCATGAGCCCAGGATAACGCTCAACCACTAGGGCTACCGCCACATTGGAAGGTGCCAACAGATTGCTCCCAGAGGGAAGCAACCATTGGTTTGGGTGGGGCATATATGTTCCCCCACTTTGCAGGTATCCGCAAAGCCATTGAGCGGCATTCCGCTGCATCTTAACTAGTAGTGACTCTGAAATTCCACACTTTTGTGCAATGCAGCTGCTTGACATGAAGCACGGGAGCACAAACAGCCCAAAAACCTGTGATTCTGCTACGGTCAGTGTGCATTAGATGCTCACCTCTTTGTCTTGAGATAACTCTTATGGAGCTCTTTGCACACGGCCTGCTGGAACTTCATGATGGGCAGGTTGGAGTTCTCGTGGTGCTCGGAGGGGGTGGACGACAAGGAGTACTGCAGCACTTGCCGCCTGCAGTGATTCACGGGGGTGGAAGCAGCCACCAGCGTCATTGTGCCAGAACCTGTGCCCTCTTGAAACAGAGTTGAGCGTTTGGGCGATGCCTCGTCCTTTTGAGGTGAAAGAGGTTGCAGAAGGATTTTCAGTGGTCTTGCTTGGCCGTGGTCATAGTCTTCCTCAGTTTGACTGTTTTGCAAAGACATGTAGCCGCTGTCCTCCAGCGCTTCCTCCGGGTTCCTCTCATGCTCCTTGAGGGTCTGGTTCTCTTTGTCGTGGATCACTCCCAAGGTGCTATGATGGGAGGCCAGCACTGTGGACACTTTCTCAGCAGGGGGACACAGTGGTTTGAGAGGGAGGGGTTCTTTGGAAGGTGAATTTTTTACATGAAGACCAAAGGCCTTCTCTGCAGGGTCTTTCTCCATGTTTCTCTTGGCCTTGGCTATGTCATATTGTGGACACTTCATGTTGGCTTTCTTAGAAATGGAACATACACTCACTGTGGTTAATTATATTCCTGTGAAAGGAGACAAACCAGTGATGTTATTTCGAGTTGAAAAAAAAAAATGTTTTACTGTTCTGTCATAGCATAGTATAGCATAGCTGGTAGCTTGCAAGCTAACGTGGCTACATCAAACAGGCAATATTTTGTGCAGAATGAGATAAAATGACAGCAGTTGTAATGTTTCGCTATTATCACATGTATTGGATGTGGCCAGAGAGGGTTTTATCGCATTTTAGTGAAGGAATCAAGATTATTTTAGCCGATATAAGATTTGGCGCCGAGCAAACTTAGGTCGACGACTAAACAAACAGGCTCTTTCTTTACACACTAGAACGCATTGATGTAATATGTTATTAAAGCATATGAGGTTGTATTAGTGTATAAAGCTCAATGCACGTTACAAAATGTCCAGCAAACAAGATGTCCGTAAAGTGTTGCTAGGTTGGAACAGAGGAGACAATACTTCATCGGTTTGTGTAACACCACCACCATTGAAATTTAAAGTCATTACTAACTAAACACCATGGCAGCCTAGCGTTATTGGTGGTTATATAGAGAAAACTACCAAACTGCGTTGGCATTTTACAGCTTGATACCGTAGCATACATTCGTAGTTGACAGCTCGGCGCCAAAGACTATGAATTAAAAGTCTCTCACCTGAATGCTTCTTCTCATTTCTTTTTTTTGTGTGCTTAAGCTATCTCTCCGGCAATGTGGATTAAAGCTGTCTCGTAGTGCTCTGGAAGTCTTCCCTCATCGCCCTTTGGTTTTTTGAATTCGGCGGTGAGAAGGCGCAAAAGCTTTCCAAGTGAGGCGGGCGTTTCACCATTTAAATATCCAGCCAATCAACGGCCGACACCAAGGGCGCGAGCGGAAGTGTCGTTTCGCGTAAGAGACCGCGCATGCGCAGTGGAACGCGGGCATTTCCCCCTTTAAACGTTCAGCCAATCACAAGCTACTGCACACGCCGAAACCATATTAGTTAAAATCAGTTTAATCAGTTATTGTCACTAGGGAAAACAAACATTTACTAAAACAGTTATTAAAGCCTCAAGAGATTATAACTTAAACTTCTTTAATATTTCATATTGTTTATTGTATTTGCTTTTTGTAAATTATATTTTTCATTATGCTGGTTGTTAATTCTTTATATGTTATTGTTATTTTTTATTTACGTTCAATTAAAATAAAAAACAGAAAAAAACCAAACATTTGTTGGCGCAACTTTTTCAAACTGACAAAGAAAAGTTGCCCACTGCGCATGCGTCCGTTATTCAAGATGTCTGCGCCCGATTGCAAGGTGGTGTTTACAGTTTCTAACGAGGGTTGCTATTTTTTGGAATATATATGACAGAAAAAATGCCCTAACATCACAGTAATTATTTCCTATAATAGTGACAATGTATTTTGATAATTTAACCATCGTTCGGTGTTCTTTTTAAACTATTTACTGGCTTGCTCATCTTTGTCGCTACCCATAAGGGAAATATGAATGTATACTAACATTTAAGTATCTGCAGATTGTAGAGAGTCACTACGTGGTTTTATACAGCTGCAAGTCTTTTTCCTGTGAATTCTTTTGGTATTGAGTTATTCTTCCCATGATAAAGAATGCACAGAATCCTTAAGGTGGGGACAAAATAGAAGGTCTTCCAAACCAATTGAGATGTTTTTCAGAAGAGCTATTAACCTCCTACCTAAAGGAAAGGAGTGTGCCTTTCGCTTCCTTTCATGTCGTGACACAAATTGTAGAAGTTTCATGAAAGATGCCAGGTTTTACAAGGACACCACAAGAACATTTCACATGGGAAGCCAGCGGATGGTGCCCAAGTTACTATCCTTGGATGAACTCTTCTCCAGGAGGTCCCTGCAGGACTACCTGAACAAGATGGACTCAGAATACAACGATTGTTTAAAAGCGGTCAACGGCAATGACGAGCAGTGCAATGTGGACGAGCTGAGGGCCAAGAGGACCAAAGTGTCCCTTCTAGCTCCCCTCATCCAGGCCATCAGGGAGCTAGACGTCAAACAGAAGGAGATGGCCGAGACCGAGACGCTTCTTAAGGGTTAGGCAGGCTTTCTGTTATGATACGCAGGAAGGAAGCTTGGATTCCATGCCAGTGTGTGATAATGTGTGGCTTTGTCCTGCAGATGAAGATCAAGCTCTGCAAGAACTGGCTGAACAGGAGAGGGAAAGCTGTTTGCAAGACATGCAGGACCTGAGACAAAAGGTAAATCTCAAAAGTGTGTGTTGGGGGGTGCGGAGGTGTAAAAACAGATCTCTGCCAAATCTAATCTAATTCCAAAGACATTTGCTATGTTGATGGATAGATATACAAGTACTTTATTAATCCAGTGAAGGAAATGAAGGTTGTAGGTTCAGGTGCTGTAGCTTCAAACCACAATAAATCAAATCTTGAACTAGGTATATTTGATTAATCCAGTGATTGAAATAAAGGTGGTGATTAAATTGATAGGTACAGCTGCTGTATTGTCAAACCACCTATAATACTGATCTGATCAGGATTGTGCATTTGGAAGCAATTTAAAAACAATTTACTTGTGAAGATATGTCCATTAAGGTGGTACGTTCAGCTGCTGCAGCCTTAAACTACCGAATCCGGATCTGATCTGCATAGCGCATTTTGAAGCAATATACAGTACATTGTTGCCTCGCTCTATCGCGGTTTACCTTTCGGGGGTATTCGCTGATTCACGTAATTTTTTTTAGTGCTGCTTTTTTTTATTACAGTGTATGAACGCCATTACAGGCTAAGCCTGGCCCTTTAAGAAGAATTGCATTGTGAGAAGTTTAGTGTCTCTCTCTTCCCTCTCTCCTCTGTCTGCACCGCCCATTGTTTTCTGCGAGATTGATTGGCTATAGACCGTTGCCGATCAATCTCTTTCGTGCCACTGTCTCCTGTGTCATCTTTAGCTGGCTTCCTTGCTCACTTGTAAATGAATCGTCGGTTTGAAGGAGGAGGACTGCAGCAATATGTTTTAACAAGGATACAAAAACGCAACGGTACAACAGAACGGCACCAAGACGAAAAGGCACTGTCACGGGAGTTAAATACGCGTGACTGACTTAATCATTTCTTGTGTCCGACCTGTAGGTTGATCAGTAAGGTTGAGGTTAAGGTTCTAGAGTTGATTGTTCATTAACCCATTGACTGCCAGCCATGTTCAGATCAGAGAGCTGCATACTGCCAGAGTTTTTGGGCATTTTTGCTGACCTTTCAAGACCTACAGAATTGGAGTTGGAGGAGTACATAAACATTGAAACTTTAGACCAGGGGTATCAAACTCGTGCCATGGAGGGCCGAGACACTGCAGGTTTTATCTCCAACCAGTTTCTCCAGCAGGTGATTTAATTGATGAGGTCCTTCCCTCAAATTGAAGGTGCTGATCATTAAAATCACCTGCTTTAGTAACTGGCTGGTAAGAAAACCTGTAGCGTCTCGGCCCTCCATGGCACGAGTTTGACACCATTGCTTTAGACTCTCTTCTTTCATCAGAAAAAAAGTTTGTTTCTGGCCTTTTTGGTCTTTAGATATTGGCGGTAGAACATAGGGCAGTTTCAGCAAAAACACCTGATTTTGACCAAAAAAACAAGCTTTTTCTGCAGAGAAGCAAATTCAAGCAAAGCGACGGTGGGGTCTGCTGGATGTGGGGGTGAATCCCTGCAGCTGACCGATCCAGACGGCAGCCACTCGTCAGAAAAATCAGGGTTCTGAGTCACCCGACTCTGAACTGCTTCCGGTGTCAGGGTCCGGTGTCGCGCTTCACGGCTCAGCAACGTTAACCACTAGCTTGTTGCTTCGGCTGCCATTGTTAACTGCATTTGTGTCTACGTCACCTACATCACCCATGTCACCTCTATCTTTCGCGATCGCGTCACTCCTAAAGGCAGATCCACCGCCAGACAAGCTCTGTGACAGTGTTAGCTGCCTGTATTTTTTTGTCTCCGCTCCATTTCTGCACGTGTTTCGCCATTTTCCTCTCTCAACCCACAATCCGTCTTCTTCATAGACAATCTGTCGCTGCCGGTTGGAGGAAAAGAGATCTGTTGCCCCCTACTGGGAGACAAAAACATTGCCTACAAGTCAGAAATTCACAGAAGACTCTGATCTGTAGCTCCCGTGAAAAAAAAGCAAAAGACGTCAAAAGATGAAGTCTTTGGCAGTCTACGTTACTTTTTGAAAAGATGTCATTGAAAGAGTTAAGGCTGATCATTAAAATTCAATCGAAGGTTTTAACATTTTTTGAGAGAAATGTGAGAAAAAGTTATTGCCTGTCTGAGAAAAGTATATAAAGTGTATGGTGAGGGGTTTTACAGCCTTCAAACATATATTTCACTTCTTGCGGGCTATTTTGGGAACCTATCCCCTACGATAAACGAGGGAACACTATAGAGTAATCCGGATTTGATTTAGCTAGTATATTTGGAAGCAATATAAATACCATTGGAGTGTTTATCATTGATATGTCTATGTCAAATTTCATCACTTCAAGTTAGGCCACATGGTGGCCTAGTGGTTAGCATGTTGGCTACACAGTCAGGAGATCTGGGTTTGAATCTCCGTTGGACATGTCTATGTTCTCCCCGTGCATGCATGGGTTTTCTCGCCGGCTTCCTCCCACATTCCAAAAATATGTATTTTAATTGCTGACTCTTAAATTGTCCATAGGCGTGAATGTGGGTGTGAATGGTTGTTAGTCTACATGTGCCCTGTGATTGGCTGAACCCTGCCTCTTGCCCAAAAGTCAGCTTGGATAGGCTCCAGAACACCCCCATGGACAAGCGGCATTGAAAATTAATGAAGTTAGAATTTTTGTTTGTTTTGATTATTTAATTAAAAGAGGCAAAATTCAGATCGAAAATCCAGATTTTCTCCTGGATCCAAGAGAACAAAATGTCCAAATTAGGTCTACATCTTACAAGTGCTGTTTTATTGTGTTGAATCCTAAATTCAGATTTTAGATCTTCTGATCCCGGAGGAGGCGGCTGATCTGAGCGACCTCGTGCTGGAAGTCACGGCTGGTGTGGGCGGACAGGAGGCCATGCTGTTTACTGCTGAGGTGAAAGTTAGGATTTGAACCATGAAAAACAAAAGGACAGCCATGTTGTTAGAGCTCGGGGAGTAATGGGTAATGAGGCTGAAAAGAAAATAAGGAACAAAACCTTGCATAAATAACAAATGTTTTCCCTTCATCTGCAGGTTTTTAACATGTACGAGGGCTTCTCTCAGCACAATGGTTGGTCCTTTGACGTCCTGGAGCACATGACCAGTGACCTCGGTCAGTAAATGGAGACAAACAACAGTGCTTGTTGTGTAAGTGGATTAAAGCAAGTATTTAATATTGATGCTTGTTGTTCACTTGTACTCAGGAGGACTGCGCCATGCCTCGGTCAGCATCAGCGGCCCTCAGAGCTACAAGAGAATGAAGTTTGAAGGCGGGGTTCACCGCGTCCAGCGGGTCCCAAAGACAGAAAAACAGGGCCGGATGCACACCAGCACCATGACTGTGGCTGTGCTGCCCCAACCCACTGAGGTAGCCCTTTTGCTTTTTGTGACTGTCAAGGTTTATTGTGCGTCCATCTGCAGCTTCTCATACGTCACCCTGTTTTTTGGGGAAATAAGGCGTCGTGTACATGTAGACTGTGTTGTGCTCTCTTCAGATCTCTTTAACGATAAACCCGAAGGACCTCAGAATCGAAACTAAGCGGGCGAGTGGCGCTGGAGGTCAACACGTCAACACCACAGACAGCGCTGTCAGAATAGTTCATCTTCCCACTGGTAACTTTTTTGGCCGAGGGCCACATACAGAGAAATTAAACAATGCTGGGGCTACTTTTATTAAACAGACTAAAACCACTCCAGCTTAGGTCAGGGTATACGAAGCTGTTGAAATGTATTTCAATAATTATTATTGCTAGTGTGATATCAAACATTCAATATTTGCACTTTTCAATGTGGTCCTGATCCATCCTCCATAATTTTGTGTATTGAATATTCCTTGATGAGATGCAAATCAAGTTGTGCTCGGGCCGCACTTTGATCACCCCTGTATTACAACTTTAAAAGATGATACTGAACCTGGATTGCAGCGCTATTTTTACTATCTAATGATCTCGTCTGCATGTATCCAAACTATGGCGCTTGTGTGCTTCCTAGGCGTGGTCGCTGAGTGCCAGCAGGAGCGATCTCAGCTGAAGAACAAGGAGAAGGCCATGAAGGCTCTGAGAGCCAAACTCTTCAGCATGAAGCTGGAGGAGGAGACCAGCAAACGCTACAATCAACGTAAAGTGCAGGTGAGAAGCATATAAACACAATGTTTCCTGCAATCTGCACAGAATAGAGACTCATTTAAGATGTTCGCTGTGTGTGGGATGAACTCAACCATAAATGTCTGAATATAGTATAAAACACGAATAGTAATTATTAAAAAAATATTGCCTCTGCTTCTCTAGATTGGCACCAAAGGCAGATCAGAGAAGATCCGCACCTACAACTTTGCTCAAGATCGTATAACAGACCACCGCATCAGCATGACACTTCACGACGTCGAGAGTTTCTTGCTGGGAGAGGATCTGCTGGACGAGATGAACTCCTCCCTGCAGGAGTTCTCCAACCAGGAGGTGCTCATGGAAGTGCTGGGAGAAAACGACAAGGAAGGATAATGAGTGTGGACCAAATACAAATGCATGTTAAATAAATGCTTATATATCCCATTTAAAGGTTCCATATTATAGTATTTTTTTACCAGTTTTAATACCACTCTTGGTATTGGTAGTATCGCAATTTGAATTGATCAGCCCACCTCACTGTGTAGCATCAGTATCAGATTGACACTAGTGTGACAAGATAAATATTTTTCAGTTCTCTTCCAGAAATATTTGTGTTGGATTTATACAGGTGCATCTCAGTAAATGAGAATCATGCAAAAGTTATTGATTTCAGGAGTTTTGTCTGCTGTTTTATTCTAATTAAAATCATGATCAACAAATTAAAAACAAACTAATTCAACATCAAGTAAGGAGTATTGACATTGGCGTTAGCAGCCCGAAATTTACAGGACTTGAACATTTGAAGTATTGCCCACCCTTATTCAGCGGTAGTAGTTCGCGAGTGTCTGCTTTGGCTGTTTCAACTACAGTACCCACAATTCTATGGACTACTAAGGTCTACTAATCGAGCGCGGAGTCGTCGCTGAGTCAGTTGTGTGCTCGCCCACTCTTCAGTGTCCAATTTTTCCTTTCCCAGCCCTGCCTTCGGATGCACGGTTCCTCTTATAGCTATAGCCGCAGATCGACGCTTTGTGCGTAACATTACGTCATTTTACGAATTCTGTCTCTGCACCCCCCCATCACAAACTCTTTTGAAAAAAATCGTGTTTAAAAGTCAGCTTCTTGTTTTTTGTCAGCCACTTCACGTTAGCCGAGTGGCTACTCGTAGCCAGAAAGACTGTCAGATGTTGGACGACACAAAGCTCATCGAACGTTTTTTCCAAACGTCCAGTTGACTGTCTGCGGTGAAAGTGTTCACGTTTCAAAGGGGAGGTCCATTTTTTTGGAGGTTCTGGCTCGGGGGGAAGGAGCTGGGGGGGCGAGCGGAGGAGGCAGACCTGCCAGAGAAGCACCATCGCCGGGCGCTGGGACGAGGATAACATCTTGATGCTAGTGATGGCAAACGAGCCGATCATCCTCAACGTCTACGATATGGTACGCGTTTGTGTTTATATATGTCATTCATTTTGTTGTTTTAATACGCTTTGGTACGACACGTCTTGAAGCAAACAATGCGGTTCACCGAGTCTCGTCGGCAGTGCGCGGACGAAAGTCCGTTAGAAAAAGGAGTGGTAATCGATATTCTTCCATCTTCAGACACTTAGGGATGACAATGACACCACTACTTTTGTTTGTCACAGATTCTCATGCTTCCCTCATATATTCGGCGTACACTAAGAAACCCCAAACTCGTTTAAATTGCATGCCATTTAATTTTTGCTTTCCTTTACATAGCAAGTTATTTTCCATTAAACAGTAAGTTGTACTAATAAAGTAGTCCTCCAATTTTATGATAAACAACAAGGTTTTGTTTGTATTAAGGTTTAAATATCAGTTAGGACAACCAAATAACTAAAAACTATCAAGTTAATTTCCAGTTAAAGGATGCGTTATCCAAATAGGTTACATTTTCTGATAAACAAAGCATTTATATGATCATCTTTAGGTCCAAATTGCAGTTAATGTTGAGGTATTTCGTTTCCCTGGCGAGTTTTTCCCCATTAAAGGGAAGTTTTCCAATAGGTTACAATACACTCCATCCATTTCCTGTATGTTATTAGGGTCACGGGTGAGCTGGAACCTATCCCAGCTGACTTTGGAGGCAAGAGGCGGGGTATAGCCTAGACTGGTTGCCAGCAATCACAGGACATATAAACCAGTGGTTCCCAAACTTTTCACAGTCGCTTACCCCTTCAGACATTTAACTTGAAGCAATGTACCCCCTACTCCTGCACACTTTAAAAACATAAACCTTTTCTAATCTTCGTTAACTTGAAATATCGAACATGATTAATTGGTCAATTTTGGTCATTCTGGTTCAAAAATTTGCATTTTGCATGGTCAAATTTTGATAAAGTTTTACATGAGCACTGATAAATAAGTATCTGTCCTGCGTATCTTTTATTTCAGCCGGATGTTGGGATTGTTCTGTTTGAATGGGTTAAAGTCGAGCTTCACTTTTGTCCGCTTGCAATCGCTACGATTTAAGTCTGCTTATTAATTTGATGCCAAATTGAAAGGGAAAGTTTAGCAAGCATGATAAAGCAGTATCCAAAGTACAAAAATATATACAATCAGCGATAAAGACTCATTTTTGGTGGGAATCCCCACTCTGTCAATCCTGACACGCACATACGTTGACAGGTTTTCAAAGTGCGGGGATTGGAACACCAATATAAATGGAATCTTCAAGATGACAGACTCTTAATGCACAACATAATCATCAAACTTACATTCTTGTTCATGTAACTCACACAGAGCAATGTTTGTAATTGTGTTAGCCACTAATTCTTTTTCATTTTTATTCACGTACCCCCTACGACAATTGGCTTAGACGACTTTGGGAACCTTGGAAATAGACAAACAACCATTCACACTCAGATTCACACTTCTGGTCAATTTAGAGTCTCCAGTTAAGTCAAACATGCATGTTTTTGGGGTGTGGATGAAAGCAAACTCAATACAGAGATTTTAACCCACATCTCCTGACTGTGAGGCTAACAAACAAATGTCAACACAAAAATTGTATGGTCAAATAAGGCCCAAGATATGTTTTTTTTTCAAGTTAAGCCAATCTGAAAGCCGTATTGCTGCCTTATTTCATCACCATGTAAGGTGTGGAGCGAAAACTATTCCACGCTCCACTTTTTTTTTATCTGCTGTGTCCAAAACAGAGGTGGAACATTGTTGTCCTGCATGAAAGTGTATGTGAATGGGGCTTTCAGTTATCTTGAGCGGAAATAAAAACGTAAGACAAGGGGCCCCAAACCACAGCGTTAGTAAACCACAGTGCATTTCCTCATAAGAGACGTATACGTGTACATACGTCTTTGTGGCGGTGGATGACGCTGACGGAGTCACGATGTTGTCACCATGCAGGGGAGAGGGGGGAGTCAGTGGGGAGGCTGGACACTGGAGTATTGATGAATAATTGATTGATACGGATTCCCTGTGGTGGACTGCAGACAGGGTCTTTGTATTTCCCTTCTATGGTCGCCCTTGTGTCTTATTTCATCTGCTAACAAGGTAGTTGTTGACTTGTTAACACAAACAATCAGGCATTGCATTAATAACACTCCAGAGTTGATCAAATCCCTGTCCTAACTAATGAACTCCCATTTGCAGGCTATAACGTGCATGCTAAAACCGCACGTGGCGCTTACACTACCGACCGTAAGGCTGGTGGGAAAAATGTTGTCCCTTGGGGGTCATGACAGAAAATAATTGAGAACCACTGGATTAATGCAATCGCTGCTCCTGCAAGTTGATGAGTGATGAGTGTCGGCTGTCATGCTAACAACAACAGTGCAGCGTGAGTCCTTGTGTAAAATGGCAGCGTGCATTTGTGATGCAGCTCGTTAAGTAAACATAAAAATAAAAAAATGATGTTAGTGTGAATTAGGGCTGGGCGATAATATCAATATTATAAATATTATAGCAATATATTTGCTAAAATATGGTCCCCATTGCAACAGTGGAAAAAAAAACGGCTTTAAAAAACCTGCTGAAAACAATGGACCCGCGATGTCCAGCGAGCTTCGCCGTTACAATTATTTAGCACGACAAGCTTTACCACAAATATACAGTTGCTAACCCTAATGCAGTTGACAGGTTGGTGTACCTGGCACCAGTGGCGGAGCTACGGGGTGGTCATGGCCATGGTCACCCCTGGTCTTCTCTAGACATTTCAGGTATCAAGTTATTGCCACCCCTATGTGAGTAATGGTCTCACCTTGGCCACCCCAATGAAAAATTTCTGGCTCCTCCAATGCTTGGCACAAAATAAGGACATGCTTGTGTCTTCGAAAAAAGGTTACCTAAAATATACTATTATATTTTGAGTTGCTGACATTGAAAAATGTCCTCTTAAACTGGGCGATCCTTCATATTTTCATTATCAGTTGAGGATTTGAGCATAGCTCGAGGTTTGTTATCAAAAAGATTATATTTTACTTTTTCTATATTTACAATACAGGCCAGAAGTTTGGACACACCTTCTCATTCAATACGTTTAATTTATTTTCATGACTATTTACATTGTAGATTCTCAAAACTATGAATGAAGACGTGGAATTATGTACTTAACAAAAAAGTGTGAAATAACTCAAATTATGACAAGATAACTTCTTTTGATAGCTCTGCAAACCCCTTCGTGTTCTCTCAGTGAGCTTCATGTCGTCACCTGAAATGGTTTTCACTTTGCAGGTTTGCCTTGTCAGGGTTACTTAGTGGAATTTCTTGCCTAATTAATGAGGTTGGGACTATGTGGTTGTATTGTGTGTGTCCAAACCTTTGGCCTGCACTGTATTTCAAAAAGAGAATGGCCTACTTTATTTGAGCGGCTTTTTTTTGTTTTTTTTTTTATTTTTGTAATGCGCATCGTGCATGAAGCTTTAAAAAAAAACAACAACAAAGAAACATCCTCATATATCACACGCATATTTGGCTTTGATTTTGTCTAAGCTCACTTTGCAGAAAAAAATATCGTGATATATATCGTATATCGATATCCAACCAAAAAGTGTTGGTCCATATCGCCCAACCCTAGTGTGAATCAAGATTTTTTTTTTTTCTTTTTCAGACAGAATATGCAGCATCATATGGGATACATTGTGGTGGTGTCTGTGCATGGCCTATTCTTGAATATAATCTCAACAAAAATACATACAACTATATATATATATATATTACAATGGAGTCCATTTCATTCCAATGTAAGATGCTGTTTCGGGTCACTAATGGCATGTTAAGGACCGTTCACATGGATTTACACGAGAGTGATGTCTCCCTCTCACAAGAAAGCTGTGTGAAATGAACTATTTTAATTGGCTGTTAAGCTTAGAAGGCCACCACTCGCATAACTCAATGCAACATTTGTTCCTTCCTGACTTGCTTTCCTTCTTTTGATTCCTTCTTTCACCCTGCCCCTCTCTCTCCTTCCTTTTATGTCACTTCCTCATGCGTTTCGCTTGAGTCATCATTCGCTGAAGAGCCTTTATCTCTCACTCGAATGACTGCACGAGCCTCGGCCGACACGCAACAGTTCGCAGAAGCTACTCGTGCATATCTTAACAGACGCATACACACACATACCTGTGAACAGTGAAGTGTATTTCTGTGCAGGAATACATTTTTGGCAGTAGGCCGCAGTCCTCATTGAGACAATTGGCTGCAGTCCATTTTTTTGCACGTTGTGTGTCCTGATCTGGATAATGAGAAGTGATTTGACTGCTGGCCCCAAATCTGATTGACTGCTGCTCATTCGGTCGCTTGCAGTTCAATTTTCTATGTTAAAGGTATTAATCGCTAACTGTACTTGTGCCATACCAATGTTTAGCCCTCTACCAACCACAGGTACCAAAAGAGGCCGTGCTAGACAGAGAGCAGTTGGTTGATTGGTAGACAGAATGGGTATTATCAAGCCTGGTGGTGGAAACACAAGCCAGATCAGGATTTAGCGTTTTCACTGTACAGTGGTGAACCAGACTGTACTATCCATCCACCCCGGACTGGTCACCTGCCAATCGCAGACCAGACTGTACCAGTTGATGGAATTCTAAGTGTCGGGGTTGTCGAAACAAAGTAAATGTGTCATTTTGGACATTTATTCAAACGTTTGACATTTTGTTTATAAAAGGACACCTTTAAAAATGATGAAAGTGTACTCTACATGTGTTCAGTCTGGACTTGTCGACCACGGCCTGTTGTTGTTTGTGATGCAAGAAATGACGAGTTTCATGCTTCTCTCGCAAATTGCTCATTTACTACATTCATTACTTGACATGCGTATGTACTGCATATGCTGTAATTATATAGCTGTGGTGTTTCCTAAACGTGAAAACCCGTCCCTCGCCACAATGCCATTGGAATTTCGTAGCTTCACTCTATCACGGTTTTTGAAAAACATTCTAATTCATAAATCATGCTGTTTCCTGGTTGAATACGGCCTGCTGTTAGTCCAAAATGTGCATATTGAGCCAGATTTGAGATATTTTTGACCCAAATTAAGCATTTTCAAGCATAAACATGGCTTAATTAACTAAAATACAAATATAAGGCGTTCAGAAGATGTTGTTGATTGTATTGCCTTAAAATGTATCTGTATTTTAGTTCATTCAGAACATTTTTATGCTTGAAAATGCTTAATTTAGCCCAAGAATACATAACATTTGCTTAAATATGCAATGTTTTTACTAATAATAGGCAGCAGTCAACCACAAAACAGCAATCATTAATTAATCATTTTTTTAAAAACCGCGATAGAGTGAGGGAACAACTGTAACCATAATAACACAAATTACTGCTGCGGCCGTAATCCACTCCGAGCTAAAACTGAACTCTCACGAGCTAAAACTGAACTCTCACTCGACATCACTTCCTGTGCACCGCATGTCCGGAATTCATTTATTGCACCACACACAAACACGAGTCTTATGTCTTAAATGGCTTATTTTCTCCGATTCTGTCTACTATATTGGGTAATGCAAGTGTAAATGTGACTATAGGGGTGTTATTTTAATGGCTAGAGGGCTCTAATAATGCTAAAAAGTGTATTAAAAAGGTCATAAACAGGTTTTCTATGCTCTAACTATGAAAATATTAGATTTATAAATAAGGAATCCTAATTCCTGGAAATTCTGTTATCACGGCGGATTAACGGATTAACTGCGCCCAACGAGGAATTGCTGTGTATATAACAAGTTCATGACTTTAATAATGATGTGGACTGCATGGAAAAGTGGATGCTGCAGCTGCTGGATGCTGCCCACTCATGGTATTTCAAATCATGCGGAAATAATAAATCTGGAGGTTGACTACAACCACAGCTGTTAACGCTAATCTTTCTCGACCCTGCGGTAATCACAACCCATGCGGTTATTTGCTTTTGTAGACCATGCACCCGGCTACTATCGGACTACAATTCAAAAGCCGCATGCATCTCACTGAAGGATGTTCATGGTTGATTCAAAGACGATCAGGATGTGTACACATTGCCTCCTACTGGCCTGGCATGCTCATCAAAGTGTAAATAGGCCGTTGTTGTCTTGATATAAAACAAGGTTCATTATGAACAAAAGCTTCTGTGGTTCTTGTTGTAGTTCTGAATGACATCTTGACAGGCTTCAATGAAGAGGACATTTATAGCGATGGTCTGGGATCTGTATAGACTGGACAGACTGGAAACGCATCTTCTCTGCATTCTTTCTTCTCTTTGAGGATCAATACTGTGTCACATGACTTTCGGGAGGACCAGACAGACAGAAGGGTCGACCCCCTGACCCCCTCCGTCATTCCCATTTCGCCAGCCTGCTGCCTCGCCTCCGCTAAGTGCATTTCCTGTTTGTCTCCGAGTGCTTCAGTTGGCGGCCATATTGAGACGATGGCGTCATGTGGGCTGACCGCCAGCTTAAGTAATCGCAGTCGATCGAGGAACTGCAACTAAATGTCGTTTCCTGCTTAAAAATGTTGTTGTCATGGTTACCGGCAACAACACCCGACGGTTAGAGACAGGAAATAGTCTGTGGTGTTTTTTTTTTTGTTACAGTGCAACTTACGTGTCATCTGTCAGTTTTTAGTATTATGTTAAAACCTCACCATCGCTGTGCTACATATTCAGATAAACCCTATGAGACACACACACACACACACACACACACACACACACACACACAGTCCCATGCAGGCAGCAGCTTTTAACTACACTAAGACTCTTATGTCACCGCTGGGTGTTGAGGAGGAGGAGAAGGAGGAGGAGGGTGCAAGACCAGCTCTTCGTCAATCCAGTGAGTCGTCAAGGCTACAAATATGCTTCTTCTGGATGATGAGTCAGCATAAAATACTCACACGGTTCCTGAAATACACACACGCACGCGCGCACACACAATCAGCCTTTCAGGAGGAAAAACCGGCGGTGACTTCATTGTGCAAATGCTGAGAGGGAACAAGCAGTGTGTTGTGAGGTGATTGTTGTGTCCCGCATGCAAAAACAACACCAAGTCTTTCGTAAAAGACACTTCAAGGTGTCACACTATTCACTTATCACAGCCTGCTCACGTTATTATGTTGCATTTCAAACTGAAAATGTTTGTTATTGAGTAAAAACTACCAAATGTGGTGGGGATTCTGTATTTTTTAATTTATTTTTTAATCACTTATATGGAGTCAAAATATTAAGCACAGCTCTTTGTGTTGTGCGCCTGTGCCAACGGCAAGCATAGTAATGCACATATTGTTACATGAACGTTATTCTCCTTGTAAAGACAGAAGTCTGATATTAGAATTAGATTAGATTGGGCGGGTGAACCTAAGAGTGTCTTAGACACACGTTGGAAGACATCAGAATCGATCAGTTTGAAGACAAATCGAACATTGATTCGGGGTTAATTTTCTTGTGTGCGGTCGTGTGATTCCCCCGATTCAACGGCTGACCCATCATTTCAATGATCATTCCCGTGCCTGGATGGCATTTTAATGGATTGCAATGGAATTTTTGTCCCGTTTTCTTGTAATATCATCTTAACGGTGTGACTCTGCGTCCTCAGTACTGGATCAACGAGTTCACCAGCTCCCTCGGCATCGGCGTCTTCCATTCAGGGATCGAGATCTACGGCCGAGGTGAACCTAGCAACTTGACTGCCCCCATGCCTCTTAACTCAAAGCATTTCTAAGTGACGCTAAGTGTCTCTGTGGGTGTGTGTGTGTGTGTGTGTGTGTTAGAATTTGCCTACGGGGGACATCCTTACCCCTTCTCAGGGATCTTTGAGATTACGCCAGGTGATGCAACAGAACTGGGCGACACCTTTAAATTCAAGTAAGTAGTTAGTAAAGTACTCTGGGTTCTTTTAAAAGTGTTTTTTTTTTTTCCTCAGTTGTAATTATCAGCCTGCAGTGAGTGTGTGTGCGTGCTGTCTGTTACTTCTGCTCTGATTAATGTGCCCTGCGGTGTTTGACTGAGAAACACACACACACATACACACACACACATCTCTACTGCCCATTGAACCAGTGCAATAACATAAATATAGTGGCACCTTTTGAGTAAAAAAAAAAAAAAAAAAAATGTATACAGGATCTCTAACATTTCTTTTACAGTGGTTAACTTCTTTTTGTACAAAATACAAAAAAAAAAATTTTAAAAGTAGACCATTTGAATCACACTTTAACAATGTTATTATGAGCCACGAAGAGTTGCGTTCAAAGACACCACATCATTTCACATGTTGCGAGTGTCGTCTGGGACTTCCGAGCATACGCAAATGCAGCAAATTGTACTTCGCATTAACTGCTTTTTCTTTACCTTTCTGTGTATTTAGACCAGGGGTGTCCAAAGTGCGGCCCGGGGGCCATTTGTGGCCCGCGACCGTGATTTTATCGGCCCACAGCACAGTCTAAAAATGTAATTTAACGAGGAAACTTAAAAACAACAGCAGCAAAAATGGGAAAATCAATCAAAAGTCAAAATATTAAAAAAAGAGTTGCAATCTAGCAAGGAAAAAAACATGATTTCACAAGAATAACGTAATAATATGAGGGAAAATGTCATTTTAGTAGCATGAAGTTGAAATATTAAAGAAAAATTATTTTTTTTTTACTTTAAAAACAGGCGTAAAGTCAAACTATTAAGAGAAAAAAATAGTTTTCTAATTAGATAAAAGTTGCAATTTTATGAGAATAAACTTGTCATATGAGGAAAAATATGATTTTAGTAACAATGTTGAAATAAAAAAAAACATTCTTGTTCTAAAAGATATGGAGTTGGAATTACGAGGAGAACATTTACAAGAGGAAAGCTGCAATGAAATAGTTGGGAAAAACAAAAAAAACAGCAGAAATGGAAAAAAACAGCTGTAATTTTACAGGCGTAAAGTCAAAATATAAAGAAAAAAAGTCATAATGGAATGAAGAACAAAAGTCACAATTTTACAATAGTAAACATGTATTATTATGGAAAAAACATAGTAGCATTTCATCCATCTTACAAAGTGAAGTGCAGGTTATTTTAGCTACATATAGCTTGTTAGCATATATCTACAGTATGTGTTGGTTTACAAAATATCAAAGTGGCCTTTGCATCCTTTCATTTTTTCAGCATGTGGCCCTTGCTGGAAAACGTTTGGACACCCCTGCTTTAGACCGTACTGTACATACACGCATAGTAAAGATGTTGTGATGTTCAGAGTGTCCACGAATTCATCTCGCTGTCGCGTAGTGCCAATGAGGAAGTGTCGCCCCCCCAGGAAGAGGGGGAATCGAATGGTGTTGGAATTACACTGCTGTTGTTGAGTGTCGTGACAGCGCGGGGACGCCATTGAAGTCCGACACGGCGCATCAAAGACGAGGCACTCGGTTATTTCCACACAATGAATGTGTGAACGTTATTCATGTTGATCGTGCACCCTCCCGCTCTTTTTTTTATGAAGCTAAGCCAAACGTTTTAGGCGCTTCTTCTCTGCTGGTGCTCGCCGGCTTCTTTTTCGTTGGTGTTCGCGGCTATTCCTTCCGCTTGGCGAAGTGGGCATCGAAACTAGGAATCGAAATAAAAATATTTGAACGATCCCGAGAGAATCGGAATGTTAGTCCCGGTTCCCATCGATGCTCGAGACTCGATGCCCAACCCTAGTAATCAATGAAATAAATTAGTTAGAGCCGGTAACTATTTTTCTATTGCCCTAACATATATGTACTGTATAGTTATATACACACATATTGTAATATTTGTAGTTTAAATGTAGTTTTTCATTAAACTACATTTTTACATTTTGATTAACAGTGGTCGACTTCTTTTTATTTAAAAAAAAATACTCTTAAAGTAATATTAATATAATAAATACATAAAATACACTATGCTATATATAAAAACAATATATACTAGAAATGTGCAAATGCTGTGGAATCCCGCGCCCAAACCCTGACGAGTCGACGCTGGACTGAAATGCTGTAACTATCATGCTACCTGTTAGCATGCTAACACCGAGCATGATAGAGAATGCTAATGTGCTAAGTGTCTATGTAAGGTAATACCTGAGAAAATGGCAAAAATGTTAACATGCTAACATTAGCATGTTAACAATGCTAGCATGCTATCACCTAGCATGTTAGTGCTCATACCTATAAAGTTCATACCAATAAAAATGGTATGCTAGCAATGCTATCATGCGATATATGTGTTAAGTTCTCTTCAAAAGTGTCACAATAAAATTTTTACATTTCAGTATTAAAAGTGGTTCTTTTGACACTTGCATGATAAATTATTAGCTAAAAAAGAGGTTTTACATGAATTCCACCATTGTGGGACTAAAGCCCAGGAACAGATCATTTATGTTTCCAATGGTTTCCAACAGTTTGAACTGTTTCTGAGTTAACGAGTCCCATTACTTGAACATTAGAGGACCCACTGTATAAGGACCTCAGCATAGTAGCATTGTTATGAAGGTGACGTGTGTACACACTTGTATACGTGTGCGTGTGCATGTGCGTGTGCAGAGAAGCCATCGTTCTGGGCAGCACCGACTTCACAGAGGATGACGTGGAGCGGATCATCGAGGAAATGGGGAAGGAGTACAAAGGCAACGCGTACCACCTCATGCACAAGAACTGCAACCACTTCTCCTCAGCGCTGTCAGAGGTATACAGACACACACACACACACACACACAGTGGTGCTTTCATTGCATTCCGTCTATTCTGTTAGTTCAGTACACGCAGATAAAGTTTTATTATTATTATCATGCTAAACACATTTTTTCGAAACCAGGGTCATCCAAAGTACGGCCCGGGGGACATTTGCAGCTGGCGGCTGTTTTTTATTGGCTGCAGGACTTTCTAAAAATATAATTTAACAAGAAAAATAAAGTAAAATAACAGCAGCAAAAATGGAAAAGTCAGCAGTAATTTTGCAAGAGCAGAGTCAAATTATTAAGATAAAAAAGTTGTCATTTTATGAGCATAGCGTAGTAATATTGAGGAAAAATAACATCATTTTATTGGCATAAAGTGAAATATTAAGGAAAAAATAGTTGCATTATTATGGGAAACAAACAAAACAATGATTGAAGTTGTAATGTTTGGAAAATTAGGTTGTGGAAAAAGTTGCGAGAATAAAGTCCAAATATGGAATAAAGTCATAATTCCGAGGAGAACGTTTACAAGTAGAAAGCTGAAATAGTTGGAAAAACAGCAACAGAAGATATGGAAAACACTGCTGTAATTTCACAAGAATATAAAAAATATTAAGAGAAAAAAATGTCAGATTATAACGAGAAAAAAAGTCACACACAACAGGAAACGTTACACAACTTGTAATATGATTAAAAATAATGTCATTTTAGTAGTAAATAAATCAGTATGTTATTTTTTTTAAGTCTGTTGAGAAACACACAAAACAAACTAAAGTTGTGCTTTTTGGAAAATTAAGTTGGGGAAATTGTCCTAATATGGAAATAAAGTCGTTATATTAGAAAAAGAACATTTCCAAAGATGAGCCAAGATGAAAGTTGAAATATTTGGAACAAAACAGCAACAAAAAAAAAAGACCGAAGTGCATAATAATAGTCTTTTTCACCGACGTCACAAAGCTGCGATGCATAACTTCTTTCTATGCTAGCATATCTACATGTGTTGGTTTACAAAATATCAACGTGGCCCTTGCATCCTTCCCTTTTGCAGTATGGGGCCCTTGCTGGAACATTTTGGACACCCCCGTTCTAAACCATTTTCCCCAATAAGAAGTCATGGAAATGGAAATAATCGGTTCCAGGGTTAAACTGTCAATCACCTGTACAGGCCATGCTTCAAGTCACATTTTAACATGCAACGGTCATTACAAGCGGAAAAAGAAGTTAACCACTGTAACGCAATAAAACCTTTGTGCATGACAGGCCTATGTTGGACAAAAAGTCTCCACTTCACAACATGAGCAACAACGAGCTCATGTTGTGCTATTGATTCTCTTTGAAAATCTGTGCTGCTTGGCTTCAGAGGACTAGCAGCTGCTATTGTGGCTAGCTAGCACAGTGTGACAACTAGCACATGTTAGCATTTGGTGGGCAGGGTGGATGCCGGAACTGCTTTATTATTGATGAGGAGATGAGCTGGTGTTAAATGACGGTATCGTGTTCCGGCTCAGCCTTCGTAGGGCAGGAATGCTTTGTGTTGATGGAATTGAATTGAACTGTGCTTGTGATGCACAAAGAATGAATGAGTATCGGCTTTCCTGCACGAAGTGGACACTCTTGCACTTGCACAGCGCGTGTGTGAATGTGTGGTCTAAATCGGCTTATCCTGCTCCGACTAATGAGCGGGGAGTCTTACAGTTAGTCCCCGCACTGAGATGCGGATTAAAACACAACGATACAAGCCCGCACTTGCACAGCCAGCTGGCATGCACGCACACACACACACACACACACACTCGTGGGCACTTGTGTTGTCCTATTGAAGAAGTCAGGCAATCATTGTCCTTTTTCCTGCGTTCTTTGAAAGCACCGTGATGTAAGATTACACAGCAGCTGCAAATGTCTTAGTGTTATTTTGAATTTAAAGTGGTCTCTAAAATGAATGAATGAACGAACCAACGGTCATATGGTATGGAATTTGACCTAAAATGCTGGGGAAAATTACAAATGGAATATTTTTGTAGTTAGAGCATAGAAAAGATGTTTATGACCCTCTAAATATGTTTTATTTACCATTATTAGAGCCCTGCAGACATGAAATAACACCCCTCGTACATCTATGCAGTAATGGACATTGTTCTGTTTACACCACACTGCGCATCTCGCAGGCTTTAAGCATAGCAAGCTACTGAGCTAAACAGTTAGCGTCCAATTTATTAATGTCTAAACTTAAAGGAAAACTGACACTTTTTTTTTTTTATTTTTCCCATCAGCCACAATCCTTATGTGAACACATGAACACATAGCAGCAGTGCTGATGGGGATGTCATGTATTTCAAGCATAACTTTCACTTTGACACAAGTATGTTTTGCTTTTTTGACAGCTCAAATATCTAAACAACTATACCACAACATCAACAACACAAAAAAGGATTGTTTTACATCAAAATAACAATTTATTTACAAATATAACACCATGAACTATTATCCTTCTGCACGTTACACTCCTCCACGCTCTCTCACTTCCTCCTTCCTGTCATGTGTGATTTTTCCGTTCACGATCCCTGTCGAGCTCTCATCAAATGCACTTCTGCCACCTTGTGGCCGTTTTTGTGGCTTAACATCGCCCTGAAGTTAAACGCATTAGTGGAGAGCTGCGTCATCACCTCTTTTTGCCTCTCGTGCGAAAAAACGTAAAAGATGGATGAATATGTTGTTGGGATCGGGCGTTCGGGTTTATAAAAATGTCTAACTATGTCTTTGTTATTGAATGGGTTAAAGTAAAAAGAACTTGATAGATATTATGAGTGTTCACATTTGGGAAATAACAGCCTCTATCCACTTACCTCCTGCTTCCAATGAATGCCCGTTAAATGCAGAGAAAGGGCAAGAACCGAGGAAGACTGGGCGGAGCAAACAAGTCGCATAGCTTCCTGGATTATGGAGGCACACGCCATTGTGGAGCGGTCACATGTTGTACAAGCCGTCTCCACATAGCTTGTACCGTATATACCTGTACTTTTACCATAGCAGTCTGCAGGAAAGTCATTTAGAACATGTGGTATTTTAAATGTGCGTCTGTAGGTGCTGCTCTTTTGGTTGGACTGTTAGAATGAGTTGATCGGGACAGCTTGACTCTGGAACTGACTATTTTGCTTTCCTTTAGTTGTTTTGAAACTAATCAAAAGTCACTGAATGTCTTTTACTTCTCGGTGTTGTGTGTTCAGATCCTGTGCGGCCGCGAGATCCCGCGCTGGGTCAACCGCCTGGCCTACTTCAGCTCGTGCGTGCCCTTCCTGCAGAGCTGCCTGCCCAAAGAGTGGCTCACCCCGGCCGCCTTGCAGTCCAGCGTCAGCCAGGAGCTCCACGCCGGGGGGGACCTGGAGGAAGCTGAGGACGCCGTCGCCACCGCCTCCCTGGCGTCCGTGTCGCCTTCCTCTTCCTCGGGCCCCGCCTCCATGCCGCTGCAGTCCCGCCACCAGCCCCGCCGGTAGAAGCGTGGAACACACTTGGCTTGAATTTTGAAACAATCACCAGCCACATTTGGATGAGACCAGCGCTCTCCGGTTGAATGGTGCTACTCCTCTCACTTCTGACCCGACTGGACCTCCTTTGACTTTTGTACAAGTCGTGTCCCAGGTATTCCGAGCCAATCGCCGTCCTGTTTTTTGGGGTGGGACCGGACCTCAAAATCAACCTTTTCAAAAACTTTGGCAACAGAACCTCCCGCGGGTTCGTTTTTACTCCACGTTTTATTCTTTTGAGGCCGAAGGAGAGTTGACTTGTTTCTTAGTAGCCAGCGCCGTGGTGCCTTTGAGCACGCTTTTTACTCACAGTGTGACCTCCAGCTGTTCCCTGGAGGGCTCCCACTCGTTGCCAGAAGGTCACACGTTTGGCCTTGAGTAGAACCCAGGAAGAGCGCATCAGTTGGTTTTGTTAGTTGTTTTTTTCTCCCAACGGGCAAGACGACTCCGGGCTGCCGTTTTTGTCACATTTATGTCGACTTCAGCGGGTGATGAGAGCGCCCGATCTGTTTCTCCTTTCAAAGAAAAATGTTCGTTCTGTGCTGCGAAGCAGGACAACCCTTTTAAACTAAGTTTTTTTTAATGATATAATTCTATTTCTCTCACGTTCTCTTTGCCTTCGGTTCTGTTTTTGTTGACAAAACTCAGGACCTCCAAGTGTTTTCCAGACTTTTTAGTTTGACTGTTTTGTAATGCGGCCTACACGGCAAACACACAAGCTGCGGCACATTTTATACGCTTTGATTAAAAGAAAACAACTGCGAGTCCAATATGGTCTGCTTTTCTGTAAGTGCATTACATACATT
Organism: Dunckerocampus dactyliophorus; assembly: GCF_027744805.1. NCBI lineage: Eukaryota > Metazoa > Chordata > Actinopteri > Syngnathiformes > Syngnathidae > Dunckerocampus > Dunckerocampus dactyliophorus. Next base: position 4,843,382 of record NC_072832.1, on the reverse strand, counting down.
TAAGCCCAAAGTATTGAAAGTATTCTGATTTAAAGTGAATTTTTATTTGTTTAATGGGCTTTTTGCTTGAAATAACAAAAGACTGCAGAAAGTTGTGTTGTGAGATATTTATGAAAAAATGTATAGTACATTTTCGGCATTTTGCATATTCTTACATCTAAAGTTGGAATACTCCACTTTATGTGAGTAGTTACCAGGACCCTTTGGAACAGTGCAAGCGATACTGAATCCTTATATGAAGTGTAAACAATGAAAATAGCAGTGTCATTTCGAGCCATAAAGTCTACCCGTTCAGCAAATAAAATGTTTCCACTCATTTAATTTATCCAGAAATAAATCACTTCATAAGTTAAAAGTTGAACAGAGTGTGAATTACTTTGGGCTTATCCATCATATTTTGGATTGGCTGAACATGCTTTTTTTTTTTAAAAGGTATGTAACAACTTTTAGGGTCTAATTTCATGTTTAAAAAATTTGTTAACTCTGGAAAAAGTTCTTCATGACTTACATGGCACCTCATTTGGAGTGAGCTTTACTTTCATGTTATTTTCTACGTGAGTTGGGTTCATTTGCACAGATATGCAGCTGCGCCCTCTGCTGGCAGGGACCTGCACTGTAGCAGATGCTGATTTTTATTTTTTATTTTGTCCGTCTTGGCTTCACTTCCCACTTTCTTCCTTTTGACTTCTTCCGGGGCCAAAGAAAGCTTAAAGGTCATCTACTCCGCTTCATACATGAATGAATGTCATGTTTGAAACCAACACTTTAGCGTTGTTGTGTTTTTAATTTTATGCCCAACCAAATCTGCGTCATTCACAGCGAGCCTTCGGTTGTGCCGACCAGATTTGTACCTTGTTAAAGTTATTAAAAAAAGGTGGAAATAATCTTTTTTTTGTGCTGACAGTGTCTTCAAAATCATTTTATTCGTGTCACATTTGCTGAAATTCTTTGCTGAAAGGATAAAGAGAGAACGATGCTTAAGTGATTTTTTAAAATGATGTTCTAAAAGTAGTAAGTGCCCTTAGAGCCTGCTTATGAGCAGCAAAAATACTCTCACCACCTGACGGAGGATAGTAAAATAAAATTTAAAAAAAGCAGGCTTCGCTACACATTGTGAAATGAGCTGTGCCAACTATCTGTCAGTCAGCTACAGACGTGGTGGGAGATGCAAGTTTGATCATTGTGCTTTTTTTCAGCCTCCCTCTGGGCTTTGGGCTGGTTTTCTCAAACAAAATAATGGGAAAACTTTAAAATGTTGTGTTTTGGTTTTTTGTTTTTTTTACAAACATCGGTACATGTTTGTATATTTCTGAAGTTAACTTTTGAGTGTTAAGTTGCTGTGTGATGAGTTAAATTTAGTTTGTGAGATGAAACTGTGAGTTAGACTGTTATATTGAACAATGACCTCCTGCAATTTCCAAAGGTTTGACTGGTCCTCACGGACCTGTGTGTGCCACAATATATCATTTTATGATGTGGACACGATCGGCTTATACACCGGTGTGACTTACAGATGTACGTTTTTCATTGAATAGCATAAACATGGCATTCGTTTTAGTACCATGTGTCCCTTCTGAACTACTGCTCTCTGGGCACAAACTTGAATTTCACTGGCTGCTGTGGCCTTAGCAGCCAATCAAACTCCAGAGGGATCTAAAGGGAATAAGAAGATAGCAGATGCACGTTAGGAAGCAGGACAAACAGCCAGACTGTAAAGGTACAACCATGTGTCTTACTACGGTCTCTTTGCACGTCTCCATGGTGTAGCTCTGCAGCAGACGCACAACCACCATCTTCATGGTGAGGAGAGCGTAGCGCATCCCCACGCAGTTGCGAGGGCCGAGGCCAAAAGGCATGAAAGCGTACGGGTTCACCTCTTCTATGCCATCTTTGCTGAACCTGCAAAAAACAAGCAAAATAAAATTCACATCTGGGATCGCCTGACCCACAAGCCTGAAATGACGCCGCGCAACTTTTACTTACTATTGAAACACCAAAGTCCTGATGGTGACCTGGGTGTACTACATAGTAGGCTATACAGTTTTATATGAGTTTTTGGTCATTACGTTATCATATGAGTGCATATTGGCGAAACAATTACAAATCTGGAAAGTGCTCACCGAGTGCTTTAATTTGAGGTATGACTCGATGGGGCTTATCTTGAACTGATTTTTGTTATTTTTTAAAAAATGACAATTATATACATAAACATTGGCATGTGGGCAGTCTTGTTAACACGTCATGGTGAGTTTACCTCTCCGGCCGGAACCTCTCAGGGTCTTTCCAAAAGCGGGGGTCCTTGTGGATGACACTCACGGGAATGCCCACCAAGGTTCCTTCGGGGATGGTGAGATCGCCGATCTGGATGGTTTTCTTGCACATCCTCTCGAGTCGCGGCGCGGTCGGCATGACACGCATGGACTCGTTAATGACGTTGTCCAGGTACTCCATATTGAACAGGGTCTCGTAAGAAATGGGAGCCTTGAGGGAGACATGAAGATGAACAGCTAAAAATGGGGATTCCCACATCACAGCCATCACCGAGGCTCCCTACCTGGTGGCTTTGGCCAGTATAGGAATGATATCGTCGCTGCACCCGTGAAGAACTGAACAAAAACTATTCTGGAACTGTCAAGTGTTGTTGATATCGTTTATATTAATTGTGAAAAAGCGGAGGACATAACTTCCGAATTATGCAATCTTGAACCTACTTTTCAGGGGGTGCTAGAGAGGACACCTGCACCCCTAAAATGTTCACCAGGATAACATGCACAGTCGTTTGCGTTGAACCTCCAAAAAGGCAATTCAGAAAGTTGTTTTTTTATTTCATTAATTGATTAATAATATAGTTTGGAATTTCTTTAAGTACGAGCATGCCGGCAATGAAGAGCACCCAGTGCCAAAGGACACTGCACTATAGAACACTAGACGCTATCGAACAGCTTTGGCACTTTCAGTACAAAGTGCTATCTTGGTAGGTGCTTGCATGTTAACTATTAGCATGTTAGCTAATTTGCACATGTATATAGAGCAATGGCATGATGTAGGGACACTATAGAACTACCTTGGCACTTTCGGTACATATTGCTATCTTGCTAGGTGTTAGCATTCTAACTGTTAGCAGGTTAGCATTTTAGCTAATTTACTGATGTTCACATGCAAACACATCCATGGCATGATGTAGGGATACTATACAACTGCTTTTGGACTTCTCGTACATAGTGCAATCTTGCTAGGTGCTATCATGCTAACTGTTAGCATGTTAGCATTTAAACTAATTTCCACATGTATATACTGCAATAGCATTATTTAGAGAGACTATAGAACTGCCTTGGCACTTTTGTTACATATTGCTGTCTAGCTAGGTGTTAACATGCTAACTGTTATCATTTTAGCTAATTTACTTATGTTTACATGCAAACATGCATGGCATGATGTGGGGATGCTATAGAACTGCCTTTGGGCTTTCGGTACATAGTGCAATCTTGATAGGGTGCTAGCATGCTAACTGTTATCATTTTAACTAATTTCCACATGTATATACTGCAATAGAATTATGTAGGGAGACTATAGAACTGCCTTGGCACTTTCGGTACATATTGCTCTTTTGCTAGGTGTTAGCATGCTAACTGTTAGCAGGTTAGCATTTTAGCTAATTTACTGATGTTTACATGCAAACAAGTGCATGGCATCATGTTGGGATCCTACAGAACTGCCTTGGGACTTTTGGTACATAGTGCTATCTTGGTAGGTGATAGCATGCTAAGTGATAGCATGTTAACATTTTAGCTAATTTGCTCATCAAAATACAAATATAGACATGGCATGATGTACAGACATTATAGGACAGTATGGCACTTTCCGTACTTAGTGCAATCGTGCTGGTTGTTAGCAAATTGAATTATTTTAATTGGGTTTTGATGATTATTAAAAATGTACTATACTTATAAAATGTAATGTAATAAATGTTTACAATTGTGCAAGTGTAAACATGTGATGTTCCTCAATGTAACTTAAGCGAGTCCGAAATAAGCCATGACTAAATTAAATAAAGTCAAGTAAAATAAAATATCCATTCTAACACACAACAGCATTGATGTGATGGCGTACATCTGTGGGAACATTGGCGTCAATCTCCTCCTGCAAGGTCTTCATAGCGTCAGGGTTGGCGACCAGGTTGTACAGCAGGTACGTGAGGGTGATGGCAGTGGTTTCAAAGCCCCCAAAGATGAAAATGAAGGCTTGCGAGAGGATCTCAAGTTCTGTCAGGCCTGCGATAACAGGGTTGAGACGGACTACGCGGTCAAGAACTGTTTGGCGTCTTTCGGGAATTCCTACCTTTACTTGGCTGCTCCTGTTCGGTCTTTATGTCCGACTGCGGTATCTCATGCTGGATCATCACCTGCAGGAAGTCTGCATGACCCTGCATCAAAAAACGTTGCGCAACATTCACATTGGAGACTCTCAGTACACTTCTACATCACTGCAAACCACAACCTGTATAATAAACACTTTAAAACCAGCCACATTAAAACCTCTTGCACTGGATCTCACTGCATCGTGCAGGTGTACCTTAGCAAGTGCTGGCTCAGTGTGTTATCAGAAGGTGAAACTAAAGTATGTAAATAAATCATTCAGAGTGCAAAAACTTACAGACTTGTCTGTGTGATGCTGGTCTTTAAAATTCTTAATGATGTCGAAGAAATAGTTCACATGGCGCGTGGATATGAGGTCAAACTTCAGAATGTAGAGAATGTGTTTGATGAAGGGAAAAATCACTGGCAGGGGACAACAAAAAGCGACACTGAGCCCATCACATTCCGCGTCGGACAGAACAAACGCATACGTACTCAGGATGAAGATTTTCCAAAATTTGAACTTGAGGACATCTTTGAGATGAACGATGATGGGGTCGTCTGGGTTGTTGATGGAGTCGGCATCCACGCTGAAGGAGGCGCTGGTGATCACGTCCAAACTGTATGGCGCCATCAGTCTACAGCATAACACACACAATCACACAAACACACACACGCACACACACACAGAGTTGTTTGTTTTTTTAAGACAAAAAAAAAGGATGGAAAATATGACAAGTGATGGATTCTTTTGGACATACTGTTTGATGTCTACCGCTTGGCTTAAGTCTTTTTTTCCGAGGCTCTCCACCAGGCGGTCCGCATAGCGAGCGACGAGGGGAAAGATCTTCCACAGAAAACAAAAATATATATGTATATTTTTTTTAAAGATTATTCATAATTATTCATTTGGACCAAATTGCACCCTTTCAACGACTTAAATACACCTAAAAAAATAAACATGCACTCTTATCCGGATCCACATCAAATTTTCAGTGCTTCCCGTGTTCCTCCTTGGTGGAGGTAATGATTTGTGTCTCCTGATAGGTTCAACATCTGGGCGGTTATAGCGGTGCCACGCCCACCTGCTTCAGTCTTCCGCTGGTGAAGCACGGCGACAGGGAGCTGCGGATTCTCTTCCACTTTTCATCCTTGACGTTGGTGATGGCCTCACTCAGCGTCCCCAATACAAGGGCGTCCTGTGGGACACGAGCTCACTGAGGAGGACTTCTTTACAGCATCTGACAAACATTTCAGCAGGCGTTTTATGATATCTTGTCAAAGGAAAGTAAACTTTGATCTACTTTGTGAAGTAGTCAGTGTACATCTCGTACATCAGTGTCTATTTACTATCCACTGCAATGAAACATCACACACGCACACAAGTCGCAAGATAATTGTGTCTCGCCTAGAGTGAAGCATGGTGCATGAGTGCTGCCGGCACTGGGAAGCTGTGGTGGAATGAGGGGGGGGGGAAATGAATTCTTAAGCTCTGCTTCCGCGGTTGTGGTAACGTCATGTTACAAGGCTGCATGAGTGCTGGGCGAGCTGTGGTTCATTGAGAGAAAGATGGATATTCCAACATGTTCTCTGACACCGTGAAGGAGAGCATGACCCCTACCTCCGGGAAACTAGGCCGCATGACCGTTTTCCAACATGATAAGGAACCCAAACACGCCTCCAAGATAACAAATGCGTTGCTGATTAATTTAAAGGTGAAGGCGATGGAGGGGCCAAGTATGTCTCCTCCAGACCTGAACCAAGTAGAGCACTTGTGTGGGTAGTAAATCTATCATGCTATCCACTGAAAGTGAGTCACACGGCTATTAACGTGTTATGTTGGACGGTTTCCAATGGGAGGGTAATGTCAGGTAATGTCAAAGTACGTGTTGGAATTCATGTTTCCCCTCGATGAACCGCAGCTCCCCAGTGCCAGTAGCACTCGTGTAGGCCCAGAACATGACGTTTCCTGCCGCCACAACGCTTGACGATAGGCAAGATACAATCATCTCGACCACAAAAAGTCGGCAGCTTCGTCGCTCCTGGTAATTCGCTGCCAAGATTCAGTTTGATGTGCGGATATTTTGATATCCCGATCAGGAAGATGATGCGTGATATGCTGCATCCTGTGATGCCTCCTGAAACTCAAAAAGAAAGTGGATCATGCTCTGCTTCACAAGGTTACAGGACATGTTGGCATTCATGTTTCCCCTCAATGAACCGCAGCAGCACTCATGCACACTACCACCACCATGCTTGATTGCAGACACAGCTATCTTGCGACTCACTTGACTTGTGCGTTGACTCATTTTTAGTGGAGAGTACCTCTATACTGCTACTGACTACTGTGTCCAACTTTGACGTGATATACGTCCATAAAAATGCTTGAAATGTGAGAGGGGTGCTGTACAATCTACAATCACGACAACAATCAGTCAATACAATTGGCTCAGGTGTCAGCCAACTTTAAAGTTTCCCTGCCAGACTTCCCAGAGTTCTGGCATGCTTGACGTTTCTCTCACCCTGCGGTTGGTGAACGTCGTGTAGCATTCCTTCACCAACACAGCTTTAATGATCTCAGGATCGGCTACCATTAACATCGGAGCTCTGCCGTCAAACAAACTGCATGGGAAAAAAAGACCACACAGTGGAACCTCTGACGTCACTGAGGTCGTACAAGTCTGACTTTGTTCAAGCGTGTCAGGACAAACACGTTTCTCTCAAAGTTGAGCAAAAGCGAAATGACGACTACTGCTACTTAAATAAGCGGACTCGCATTCAAAGACTCCAGCGTCACCAAATAGACTCTTTCAAATGACCTTTTACGATGCTTAACTTCTTTTTACACTTGTATCTTTAAAAAAATATATATGTTAATGGTGCGCACTTGCGACAAGATCGCCTTTGCTTTACTTCATCATTGTTCAGATTGACTGTTTTATTGTTATGTTTTTAACATTAATAGCGGTGAACTTCTTTTCACACTTGTATGATATTTGTTCAAATCTTTCCTGTACAGCTAATAAAGCTGTTATGAGGGAGAGTAGCCAGAAAAGCCAGAAGCCAGAAAATGCTGACAGGCTGGTATTTCTCGCCAAAAATCTGACTAGTAGGCCTGTTGCATGCTCCTGTTCCTTGGACTATGCACCTTGGTGGGGTTTTTTGTTTTGTTTTGTTTGCACTTTATGAAGAGACACAATTGCACATTTATTTTTAGTTAGCCCTTTGACTTGGGTGCATTTTGTTATTATTTATGATTTATTTTTATTTGAAGTTTTGAGCTGAAATCCTTGTTCACATACAATTTGTTTAAAGTAGAAAGTACAATAAAAATATGCTTCACCTAACATAATGAATAATTGTGAATTGAATTTTGAACAAAATAACCATGATTATCATTTTGGAGGTAGCCGTGCAGCCCTACTGCTTCGTTCAACTGAAGTGCATGAAAAGTTACTACAAGAGACTCAGCAAATACTCTTTCAATAATAATGTGACAAGTGGAAGGTGAAAGGTCACGCAGCGCACTTGAGCTAATGTACACGGGAAAAAATAAATAGTCATCACCATGACGCGGGTGATCTCATCACACTGTCATAAGGTCTTTACATACAATTGCCACGATAAAACTTTACAACGCGGGTTATGTAACGCGCTACTATATGATGGAAAAACAAACACTGAATGCATCAATACACAGTAAAAAAAACATAAATGTCTGTTGAATTATGACATTTGTAAAACAATTCAACATCACTCTTTTATTATGTTGACTGTGAAATAACTCAATGTCACTCACCCCCACACGTCTCCATACTTGGCCTGGCACTCCCTGTCAACAACCAGCAATCCCTAAAGGGAATTTGAGGACAAGGTGTTAAAATTGCAGACTTAGGTACTATAAATCAGCATTTCTCACTTCTATTCAGCTTCACCACACTTGTCAAGATGTATCCCTCACCCTCCTCAAGCTCATCATAGTTCCCACAAAGGGAAATGCCCTTGGTCCTGGTATTCCCAACTTTTTAAAATATCCATACGGCCAAACACCATACCTTAAAAGAGCAACACAATCAAGTCACACACTTTTTTGTTAAAGTTTCTTAAGCAGGTTTGACACTATTTTTTGTTTACATAGTGGCATATAAAAAGTGTCAAATGCACTTACAATAAGAGTAAGGTGAAAAAGAGAGCCACTAATGTCCAGGTTGTGGCAGAAAAAAGCTCCCAGCCGAACATTGTGTCTGGACTCGAACACCAGCTCAAATGTCATTAAAATAAGGAAGTGGTAACCCTTGTACAGCCCTATGGTGTCTCAACTCGAGATTACACTACTACATTTCAGCAAACACTAAAGCAGCATTTCAGTCTTCAGATAAACGGGAATATTTATGGATAAATGCACCTTTAATTCCAAATCTTAGTCACACATGTATTTAAAGTTCGGTACTAAACAATTGGAAGTATAAACATTGTTGTAATAAAGTTTAAGCCTTCTCGCTCGCGTTAGACTAACCCGGAAGTTTACGCCTTCTCGTCGTCGAATGACCCGGAAGTGGCAAGTCGTTTCAATGTTCCCGTTTTGGCTCTTCAGATTGTCTAAATCCCGACGTTTTTGTTCGTCTTTGGAATTTGAAGCAAGTGCACTTATCGAGCAGTGAGGTAAAGTACACATCACGTATAAACCATTGTTATTCCAAAAGTGAGTTTGCCTCGAGATTGACCTACAGCTAAGCTAGCTAGCTAGCAAGTTAGCTTGCCATGGTGGCAACATGACTTTGGCACACACACGTACATGTAAGTGAGTACTGTGTTTTATTTTTGATTGCTTTGAGTGGAACACGACGTCTTCTGTGCCGTAGAAAAAATGTTGAAAAAGGGGAGATAAGAGTGAGCGAGCAACGTTAGTAGCACAATGTCACAAATGGAGGACGTGTGCTGTAAGGGGGCATTCATTGGCTTTAGTGCAGTCAGCATAACAGTGGAATGCCCGTTTTTATGTATATTGTTTCGTTCGCATGGCACAGTCGGCTTTTATGGTTAAAAGCCCATTTGTATTAACGTCGCAGTTCCAATTCCAAACAACTGAATTCAGTTGAACATTTTCTACGTCGTGCTTATACACGGATAAAGAGGTAATCCGTTCCAGGGTCAAACTGTTGCCATTTAAAACAGTTACTAACTACAAATATATGCTGAAGTCTTACAGTATATGATATGCCGTCCTGTATATATACTGTATAGAGAAGGCCCATGTTTAAAGTAATATACATACCCCAAAATGTTGACTTTTGGAGGTCACACTGTACCTACTGTCTTTTTTTGTACTCGTATTGAACACCAGCGGTGAATTTTTGTTGTCAGAAGCCAGTCTGCATCATGTTCCTCACCATGGCGCTGCTAAGGAAGAGCATCCCCGGGAAGCAGTGGATCGGAAAGTACCGGCGTCCACGGCCCATCACATGGCAGATGAAGCGCAACATGGTGAAGCACCTGGAGCGCGAGGCCGCTAATGAGTACTGGCTCAGCCGACCTTACATGACGGAGGAGCAGGAGTGTGGCCACGCTGCCGAGCGCCGAGCTCAAAACTGGATCCGGTTCAAGGAGGCGAAGTTCAGCAATTTTCCCCAACACAAGAGCATCACTGATCACCTCAGTCACCTCCGGATCTCCAAGACGTGGTCAAGTTAATGTTTTGGTTTGACATTTAAAGACTTTTATTTATGTAAGTGTTGAGTGACTGAAAAGCTCACTCTTGTATTCCATCTGACTCTGAATGGGAACTATGTAATAATGCATTGCATGTATGCATTCCAAGCTGTCAGAAGTTTTCCACATGTATCAATCATTTATATTAAAAGCAACTAATTTGCATCGGCTACTGGGTGTGTGAGTTCCTGTTTTAGCTTTCAAGTGGAGTTCATGATGGCTATAATGTTAAATGAATAAGTAACACAGCAAATTATGGAGAAATTAATGATCAGGATAGGTCAAATGATACAGTATATTAGGATGCTCTCTAGTGCTCTAATTTAATATTTGTACCTCGGAATGGGCATAACTGTGTGAAATTAATAACAGTAACATATTGCCATCTCAAGCATCTGTGGCGAGTGTACCCCTTGTTTTTAGTAGGTCCTTTAAAAACAGTGGTGCTCTTTTTTTTATAGAGGATCTTTGAACATTCTGTCCTTAAAAACAAGTGTTCTGTCAAATAGAGAATATTTGATGAGCATTTTTGCAGCTTATCCTTCAAAACAAGTGTGCCTGTCATTTTGAACAGTGGTTCTCAACTGGTTTGGCTGTGGTGACTCAAATAGTGGAAATTTCTCAAAGCAAACTTCTCACATATGTTATATTTAAAGGGACTGTTTGCAACACAACGTGAGCTGCAGCGGTGAGATGCTGTCTTGTCTCTCTATGGTGCACTCTTCTCCAGCAGATATCTCCAGCTGTGTGTCAGACAGGCCGCATGCTAAATCCCCACTCTATGTCCTTCCACTCCCGATTAAGCACAACAAAAACAAAGTTGCCCATAAACATGGCACACGCACCTCGTGGCGGTGTAGCAGGTGAATAGCACAGACAAGAATGTGAGGTGCATCTCCCAGGCAAAGACCAGCAACCCACTTTCGGGTCACGACTCACCAGTTGAGAATCACTGATTTAGATGATCTTTGACTTTTTTCCCCAGTATGTCCTGAAAAACAGCTTAAAGCACCAATATTATTGAGAATCTTTGACTGGAGTTGTTTCAATATATCCATAAAAGCACAAGACGCTCCTGTCACATTAAGGATCTTTGACGAGCATTTTTGCAGTATGTCCTTAAAAACAAGTGTAACTACATAGAGGATCTTTGACATGCATTTTTGCAGTATGTCATTAAAAACAAGTGTTCCTGCCATTTAGAGAAACGTTGACTGATGCTTTTTTCCATGTCGTTAAAAACAGCACAGCACTGCTCTATTGTTGTAATCGTTGACTTGTGTTTTTGCAGTATGTTCATGAAAATCCCAAAATGCCCCAGTCATAGTGAGGAACTTTGCTTTCCAATAAGTCATTAAAACTGCATGCGCTCCTGTCATATAGAGAATCTTTTAGTAGCGTTTTTGCTGTATTTTCTGAAAAACAGCCGAGCGCTGCTGTCATTTGGAGCATCTTTGACTAGTATATTTGCAGTAGGTCATTGAAAACAGCAGGGTGCGCCCTGTCACATAGCCTACAGGTTCTTGGATTAGTGTTTTTTTCTTCCCAATTCCCTGCCATAGAGAATCTTCGACTTGCGTTTCTGCAGTATGTGCTTAAAAATCGCAATAAGCTCCTGTCGTATAGACAATATTTAACTAGTGTTTTTGCAGTGGGACCTTTAAAAATAGTAAGTGCACCTGTAATATGAAATATATTTGGCTAGCATTTTTTTGTTGTTGCAGTAGGTCTTTAAGAACTTATGAGTTGTCCTGACATAGATCATCTTTGACCAGTGTTTTTGCAGTGTGCCCTTAAAAATACAATATTCTCCTGTCAAATGCAGGATATTTGAGTATTGTTTGTAGTAGTTCATTAAAAACAGCAGAGTGGCCCGGTCAGACGGTCTTTGGCTAGTGTTTGGTTTTGTTTTGCAGTACTGTATGTCCTGTCATACACAGTGATGGCTCTCTCGTGACTGACTGATGAGTGTGCGCATATTTTCGTCCAGCAGGTGGCACTGTGGCTCCTCCCATGCTGACATGATGGAACCAGCCCCCCCACAGACCGGCTGCCCCTCCTGCCCAGACCGAGCAGCTCAAGCGTTGTTTTCCCTCCCCTGCCTGGATGATGAGGTACCGCACCGGGCTGAGGAAGCAGCCAGCAGCCGCAGAATCATCAGCAGAGGCAGACACTCACCCAGGCCGCGGACAGTATGAAGGCGAACGGCGGTGAGGCTCACCTGCAGACGGCCGAGTGAAGCGGCAGGATGGCGGGGGGCCGGAGGGGACTTGTGGCCCCCCAGAATACTTTTTTGGAGAATATTGTCAGGCGGTCGAACGGTAAGATGCACGTTGCTTTGTCCCGTTGAACTGTCAGGTGTGGAGCGTTTACAAATGAGCTTTAATTGAGCGACGATGCAAAGGCCAATTAACGATTTTGAAGCGGCGGATCACTTGGTTGAAAAGTTAGTGTTCGAATGATGCTGCGAAAACAAAAAGATCACCACACCCCGTCCTATCTGATGCGTTTAAAGAAACAACCCAAAGATCGTTCATCTATTGCAATTAGCGTATTGAGTCAATCACATGTTGGAGTTCCAGAGTGCATGATGGGGAGGAGGAGGGAAAGACTGCAGCTTTCTCAAAAATCATTCAACTGACTTGTGATTACATAAGACCTCCTGGAGGATTGATTGGGGAATTTTATGGACCAGAAATAAATTGCCTGCGAAATATAATTATGGCAACTTGGAAGGGTCCAGAATGAGTGAGAATGTTCTGGTTGGTTTGAAGGTCTTTGGGCTTTTTTAGAATTCACTCCGTCAAATCTAAAGCAATGCAATTTTAATTTTCTGCATAATTACACAAGAGAGGGGGATAAGGTCTCTCATGTCCTATACTGTATGGAAATAATAGTGCAGAATGCATATAAACTGTGCATTGTTAAGAAGTAGGGCTACGGTAGCAGCCCTGAAGGTACAATATGTGCACAAATGTACCCCTTGGTGGTGATTATTAGACGCTCAGGTAACAATTAAAGTGATGTATTTGGTTGGTTATTATCTCCAGCTCACATTTTCCAGTCTCCACATTAACCAAGGGATGCAGACCCTCCCAAATTCTCATTAAAACAAGTATCTTGGATTTAAATGTGCAAAAAACGTTTAAAATACAAAGCAGCTGATTTAATTGAATTTCTTACATCATTTTTAGCCTACGGGCCCCAGACCTCCATCTTTGGCTAAAAAAATGAACACACACAATATGGCAGTGTCACATATTGTACCAAAAAATATCATAATACATCAACATCTGAAATGATTACTGTATATGACTGATAACGTATATGGGGACAATATGGAGAATGAGCTCATATTATAAAAGTATGTACTGAATCCAAAAAACAAAACTGCAATAACGTGTGGACACACAGGATATCGATATTTCATGCTGGTGTATTGCAAGAAATACCCATACGATACGTTCTGATATAGTTATGCCTCTGTCTCAACACTATTAAGCATAGAAAAATGTAAGAAATTAAACATTTATTGAAAAAAAATACACTTTGCTCACATACCACCAACATAAAAATATAGTGATATGCTAAAGGTGTCTAGTATGTTTTATGTGCGTGTTTTAAACTTTCAGAGCAGACTCCAGCAGCGTAGTGTCACGTCTTTACCTCATTTTGACACTACAAGAAGGAAAGTACCAAGATTAACGTTCAGAAAATGAATTGAATAAAAATTAAGAATTGTGTCGATATCGATATTTGATGCTCAATAATGCATAACAGTACGTTACAGAGCGATATCAGTACGATGTTTAGTCCCGCCCCTAGCTGTGGTGTCCATCATGTTGATGTATGTGCAGCATGCGGTCCAGATGTGATGACAATTACTTTCACAGGCAATGGTGTATTTTTGGGCACAGATGTCACAAATCTTTTGTATTATGGGATGCGATGTGAGGTGACAGCAGAAGTTATGATGACAAAGCTATGAAAAGAGAGCTAAAAATGTGTGTTTTCACTGAGGTTTGGTTATTGTAGAGGAGGGCCTACTTTCAACTTTGTTGTGGTGACAAAAGGGGACAGCTAGCCCCGAATATGCCAACATATCCTTCCAGAAGGAGGCTTTCCTGAGACAGCTGTGAAATTGGGATCCCCAAAATTCATAATGCATTGAAAAGAGGCTGAAAATCCACCCTTTTAAGACAAAAGCCAACGCGTGTGCTTTTCCTGCGACCTTGGGCGGTCGGCGGATTAGCAAGCAGTAAATCTGTACGAAGCGTTGAGCCAAGACTATAAGCTGGAGGAGTGCTGCATGGAAGGATGCTACAAAGAATGTGCTCGTCTCTTCACTCATTCATTGTTTGGCGATTATTTTGTCTTTTGTGACATTTCATGTTCATGTCCAGCAATGCACAATACGAGAAACTACGGGTGTAACGGTACAAGTATTCCTAATTGGATTTTTTGCTATGGAACGTTCAATACGGTCCAGAGATGAGGAAGTGTAACTGTCTTGCAACAAATACAGAAATGAACCCAACCGTGACCTTACAACCGAGGTATGTAGCGAACCATGATTATGGCGTACCGTTACACCCCTATTAGAAAACAATGTGTGAGGGGACATTTCTAACTTGAAGCCCCTCTTTACCCTTTTAAAAAGCACATAAGCACCATCACTAATAGTTAACAAAACATGAAAAAGTGAAGAAGTAGCGTGTTGTTGCAAAGACGGCTGCCAAATTTAGCACAGTGACCAGAGAGCTGTGGCTCATATTGCACAAATTAATACATTCGAACCCATTTAAGTTTAAAAATCCTTTTTTATCCTCATGTCTCTGGCGAAAGTGACAAGTAAAGTGCAAGCAATGGCTTTTTCGGTCATCTCAAAAACCCCTTGTGCTGATGCCGGAATATCAGAGATGTATTTTTTTTTAAATAAAAATACAATTACATTGGAAATATTGTTTAACTCACGTCATACGCAAAAAGGCAGTTAGTAGCGACGTGGCAAAAACTGTGGTACAGACGTCCCTCGTTTATCACGGTTCAGTGGACTTGGCCGCGATAACTGAATTTCCGCCAAGCAGGATTCACTATTAATAAATGGAATATTTGCGTAGATATGGCATAAAAAACCTCAGAACCAAAGAAAGATCTTCCAAATACAGTTTTTAACATTATTAGAGCTTGCTAGACATGAAACAACACCCATATAGTCACCTTTACATTTGTATTACCCAATATAGCAGGTATAATCAGAGAAAATAAGACATACTAGACATAAATAAAATAACAGACTCACACATAGACTCCTGGACAGCGTACTTCCCGCGGTGGCTATTGTCTCATCAATGTATTGTAATGGC
Source organism: Dunckerocampus dactyliophorus (assembly GCF_027744805.1). Lineage (NCBI taxonomy): Eukaryota > Metazoa > Chordata > Actinopteri > Syngnathiformes > Syngnathidae > Dunckerocampus > Dunckerocampus dactyliophorus. Next base: position 4,827,952 of record NC_072832.1, on the reverse strand, counting down.
GGCTTGAAATGGCTTTACACTCCTATTTACCCAGTGTAGTATAATAAGATGTAAATAAAACTCCTGTTCGTGTGTGTCACAGTAAACGTGTTCTCTAGCGGACCTTAATAGAAGGCGGACAGATGTGGAGAGGACAGGATGTGACGTTGGAGGTTCAGAGTTTAGTTTTAGCTTGTCATGGATTTTGGCCCAGCAGTAGCCCGTGTTGTTATTATTATGATTAACACCTATTGGCCAATGTAACGCTATATTCATAATTACAATGCTTCTTCTACCTTGCATTTGTATTTTAGTTCATTTAGTTAGATCATTTAGCCATTTTTATGCTGGAAAATGCTTAATTTAGGCCAAGAATAAGTACAATTTGCTTAAATATGCGTTAAAAAAAAGAATAACAGGCTGTATTCAACACGAAACAGCTCTCATTTATGAATTATTTACTTTGTGAAAAACTGCGAAAGAGTGAGGGCATGATGTTCGAACCGCGTTGTAGCGACTGATGACTGCACATTGGAAATATTGTTGGCAAAAAAGGCAGCTAGCAAAAACGGTGGTACAATGTTCCCTCGCTCTATCGCGGTTCACCTCGCTGTTTCGCAGACTTTTTTTGTGGTTCTTCTTTTTTTTTAATTACAGCGTATGAACGCTGTTACAGGCCAAGCCTGGCCCTTTAAGAAGAATTGCATTGTGGGAAGTTGAGTGTCTATCTCTTCCCTCTCTCGTCGGTCTGCACCGCCCATGTTTTCTGCATCCTGATTGGCTGTAGGCCGTTGTCAATCAATCTCCTCTGTGCCGTCCTGCCATGTCGCCTGTGTCATCGCTAGTTTACTTGCTTGCTAGCTTGTCAATGAATCTTCGGTTTGTCTGCAGCAATATGTTTTAAAAAACGCTCCAGTACAGCTGAATGGCACCAGGACGACAAGGCACGGTCACAGGAGTGAAATATGCGCGAGTGACTTAATAATTTCTTGTGTTGATCATTAAGGTCGATCATTAAAATTCAAACGAAGGTTTGAGAGTGTTTAAACAAGATAGAAATGTGAGAAAATGTTATTGTGTATGGTGAGGGGTTTTACAGCCTCAAAACATATGTAATAATTGGAAAAAAATGAAGTTGGCTACTTTGCGGATTTCACTTATTGCGGGCTATCCCCCGCGATAAACCAGGGAACGCTGTACTAGTAAAAAGCTCAAAAACCACTAGTTTAGCTTCTACACACTTTCTTTTGCATAAGTGTTGTCTATTAAATAAACGTTTCTGAACATCAGCTGAATGTTATGCTAACAGGTTAGCCGCCACAGGTAAAACCTGTTTTGCAGCGATTTAATATTCTTGAATGCTATTGAGAAGTTTGTTGATTCGACATTTCGACTAGTGTGTCAGATTAAGTCTTCAGCGTGAGCACTATTTGACCACTCGTGCACGTTCTCTATTTTCCTTGTCGCCGTTGGCACATTCCACCTTTTCTTTTGTCCGTCACACATTCAAACAGATGTTTATCATATGAATCTGTTAACTCTTCTTTTTCTTTTTCACAAATTTCAGTTTGGACACTGTCACATAGACAGACAGGTACTATGGAGTGGAATTTGGCGTGCTTCTTTCTTATGTTTTCTTCACACAAAACCCCCCGCACCCCTGTCATTGCAGTGTGCCATTCAAATGTTCTATACCAAATGATGTTAATTTACAGAGCACTACCACTACGATGGTGACAATGGAATACAAGTAAAGGATCATTTGAAGAGATTTCAATCTGTCAAGATGAATATCCATCTGGTCATTGTAAAATAACACGTTGGCATGGAACATCTTGTGCATTGTGTTGTGTTTTGTGTCATGGATTTAGATGGATGTGTTCGTGTGTGGTATGAAATTACGTTTTTCCTCCTGCCGTCCTTTCACCCCCTTGTGCAGTCTGTGTGCATAGAAGGATAGATTTTCATTTTCTTTGATGGATGCACCGTTTGTTTTTTGCATTTTATTCCCTTAGTTAAACCACGGTTCCTACTTTTGCCAAAAATATTTGATTAGTTCAAAAAAAAAAGTTCAAAAATGACCGTCCAAACATTTGCTCATGTGCACACTTTTCTTTTTTCTACAGCACTCAATTCAATAAATTGCCAGCTTTATTGATATCCTTCCCAAAAGCCAGACGCTGTGATGAGAAAAGCTGTCCTTTCATTTCATGTCAAATGACACGAGGACCATTTAGAGCTACTAAGTAATGACACGGAGAACACCACGGGAATGTTAATTTATGAAATTGCAGACAGATTTTAGAGTAAAAAAAAAAGAAAAAAGAAACGACGAGGACGTCAGCAAACGAGTCCATTAAACAAGCACACACAGCAACAGCTGATTGTTTCAGCTCCGAGGTGCTGCTAACCTTTTTAATATTCACAACGTGCCGCCTTAAAAACTGTATACTTGCTGCTTTTTTATGACCTTTTCAAGCTAATGACGGCCATTATTGATATTTGCAGACAAATGAGAGAGATCATTCGCTCTAGTGAGAGATTCCCCGGTGAAGTTTTTCCATTACAAACAGCAACACAAGGCTTGGTTACAATAAACGGTGACGAGGTATTTGTGTGTGTGTCTGTGTGTTTGTGTGTGTGTGCGGTCTCAGACACGTTTGTCAGTCTGCGTCAGTAGCGTGTATCGGTGTCCTGTGTGTAATGAAGCATCATGGACGCTAATGAACATTGATCAAGTGTGTTTAGGAGCTCTTAAAGCAAAGTCACTGTAACGACCTCAGACACATTACGGGACAATCACTCCATAAAATGTTACATTACAGCGTGTTATGTACTGTAGTTCAGCGTGCTCAAGGTAAGATGTCCCGGGGAGTTCTTATTTAGAAAATGCAAATGTTAGTTAAGGGAATGAAGGTAACCTGCTGTGTCAATGGAAACTTCCTTCCTAGGGGTACGGTAAAAAGATGAACACAAACGCCGTTAAACATCCTTTTGGCCTTGTGTCCTTTCATGTCCGTCAAAAGCTTCTTGTTCCTCTTCTCCCTTTTAATTTCCCCAAATATTTGACTTTGATTCCAATCAAATGCAAATATCCTCAGCCTCCCGTCTTTTTAGTTGATTCTGTGAGTTGGTTTTCTTCGGAGATGCTGTTAACCTCTCAAGTGTTTGTTGTTCTGCTCCTCGTCAGACACCAACTTTGTCCTGGGGAACGCCCAGATTGTGGACTGGCCCATTGTCTACAGCAATGACGGCTTCTGCAAGCTGTCGGGCTACCACAGGGCCGAGGTGATGCAGAAAAGCAGCACCTGCAGGTAGGCCACGGCAGTACAAGCTCCATTTTGTAGTTGGACCGCTGCTTATCACTGCTGCTTAAGTCATTGGTAGGTCTGCATGTCAGTCATTGTAAGCAGTCAATGGCTGCCGTTTTAGTTATGGGTCTTTCGGTCATTGGTAGGTCTTTTATCATTGGTAGGTGTACATGTCAGTCATTATGTGCAGTCATTGGCCAGTGTCTTATGCTCAGGTCTTCCCGTCATTGGTCGGTCTACATGTGGCAGGTTTAAAAGCAAAGTCACTGGCTTTCAGACATTGGTAGGTCTTCACATGTCTCGCAGTCATCCGTTGGTGTACATGTCAGTCATTGGTATTTTACTAGTATTTTACTTAGTTGTTTGTTTACGTGTCAACCCATGTCCACACCACCATAATTGCAGTCATTGTTCGCTCTATATTTTAGTCTTTACATGCGGTCAGCTTTTAAATGAGTTTTGCTAGAATGCTAACAACACTTTAGCGGCTCACTTGAGCCAATGCACTACTTGCGTGACGTCAACATGACGAACGTAGTGACCCAATTAGTAACCTGAGATGAGATATGAAAAGGCAATTATCATTTTATTTCTATTTATTACAGTTTATTTTGCAATATTGTGAGGAAAACCACTCCATTGTACAAAATGCAGCCTCTTAATAAGACAGAAAAGGGCAGCGTGTGAAATACACTGGGGAGTTTTTAGGTGTGTTTCCTCCACAAAAACTAAAAATAAACCTCAAAGAAATGAGCGCACACACACACACACACACACACACACACACACACACAGTGTTCAGTGTTGGTATTGGCAAGTGTTATGAAGCTTATGCTTCAGGACCAGAGGGTCTAAATCGGCAGCGCTGGCTGTGACAAAACAGCTCCGATGACAACACAAGAAATCTCACACCATTTGCAAATCTGGCAGCACAGACCGGACTGTTTTGATGTGATCCTGTTAATTTACTGCTTTACTGGCACGCTCGTCAAAAGCAACACAACACACGTCCAGAGAAGCGACTGTCATTTTCAATGACATCATTGTTGTGTGTAGCACCGTAACGTACAAAACCGTCACTTAAATTTAGCAAAACAAAATTCCCTGTGCTGCCCCCGTTTCGGGGTAGACACACACACAAAAAAAGGAGACATAACAGATTCAAGGTCTCCAGGGGACGAGTGCACAATGAAGCCCCTCACGCTACGTCACAAGCTCCAGGGCGGGGAGACTTTCACTGGGTGCCCTGCATCTTTCATCAGCAGGTTACGCCTCATTGCCGCACTTTGAGTTTGGAAAAAAAAATCTATACAATGATCGTGCAGTGCGCTTCTTTCTTTCTTTACCGCCAACAGCTATCCCTAGGAGGAAGTTGGTAGCTTAGCTGCAGAAGAAAAGGACTTGTCCTTTGGCTGAAAATAAATATCTAAAAGATTTTGTTTCGAGTGACTGATAGGAAAAGGTTCCTACACTCGTGCTTCTAACGTATAGATAGAGTCAAATCCAAACACGTGACTAATGATTGATACGTAGACCGGACTGCAACAACAGCTGACTAATGACTGCATACAGTGATTGGCATGTAGACCTATCAATGACATCATCAGGGGTGAATAATGATGGCCAACAAATGCATATAGAGATTGGCATTTAAACCATTTAAGCCAATGACTGTCTGAGCCATGTGCAACTGCTAGCATGTCTGGTATACATTTAAAAAAACACATTGTTGTTTAATGACAAATGTTTTTTTTCTACTCTATTTATGTTTTAGCTCTTCTTATGTATGTTTTCGTTAAATTGTAGACTTTGTAAAGTGATTTGACAGTGCAGGAGTACGCTTTCATTAGCATTTAGCTAAAAGGAACATATTGTCAACCTACTGCTAGCGTGACTAGCGCATTTAAAAAAACAATTGTAGTTAAATGACAAATTTCTTATTTTGTACTTCATATTTTAGCTCTTTTTTATGTGCAGTTTCTTTAAATTACACTTTGTAACTTGATTCAACAGTGAAGTTACACGCCGTCATTAGCATTTACCTCAAGGAAGCACCTTATTAACCTAGCGCTAATGCCAGCGTGACTGTTTCAAAGCAATGTTTGGCTAAATTAAAAGATGACGTAATTACCTTATTTTCTGGACTATAAGTTGCTCCGGAGTATAAGTCAAAAATGCACAATGAAGAGGAAAAAAAACATATATAAGTCGCACTGCACTATAATATACTGTATATACTATAATATAAAGAGGCACACAGACGGAACCATGTGACACTCCAAACCATAGAAGAAGAAAGAATGAATGTGCATTAGTCCGTCGTCTTCTGCTTTCGAGAAGTGGAATTACTTCTGCGATTCTGTCATTATGGAGTATGAGACAACAAAATATCAGGAGAATGTCGACTGAGGTGAGTCATGTCCGTCGAAATATTCAGAAAATATTCAAAGCTCACTTCTGGTCATGTGACGCGACGAGGCGGTGGTGGGTCGGTGACGTCATCGTATTGCCTTTACACGCCCACTCTGCACCTTTCAAGTCTGCCAGAACGGCGTTCCCGTGTGGATGAGAGACTGAAACGATAAAATACTTTGCGTTTCCGCGTGGGTAGCCCCTCAGTTGTCTTTTATAAGTTGATGTTTACATTGTAGATTTTCAGTGGCACAGGAGTGATAGGAGTAGCAGATACTGGCTGTGATATCTTCACATATCAACTGAAAAGGGAGAAACTTATCTCAACTGACAAACACCACAACTGACAGCTCCTCCATACAAGAGAAATACTCCACAGATGCCGAACACCAGTATTAGTGCCATCTAGAGGCATTGAAGTGTACCGGCATGACGCATACACTATATATGTACAGTAACACTGGCACACAAGCCTAGAGCGCCCTCTCATGGCTGTCAGTGTGGAAAAAACATTTCTAAGTCGCTCCGGAGTACAAGTCGCAGGACCAGCCAAACCATGAAAAAATGTGTGACTTATAGTCTGGAAAATACGGTATTTAGTTTTACAATAGTCATGTTTACATACAATATCCCTAAATAGTAACATTTTCATGGTATTTTCTTGTGGCCTAGCATTTAGCTTACACAGTTAAAGCAGTACATTATTAGGCAGATTTGGCTGATCTTGCTTATAGTTCTTACAGTGCAACCATTTGAATGCAGACTAGCCATATGTGGACAACAGTTTTTTCTAAAAGATTCATGGCGGGTTGATGTTTTAGAAGATGGCAAAAACCATAAATACATGTATACCCAAGTCCCTCAGTGTGTTTAAATGTGATATCAGAGCCTTCTTTGCTCTGGATAAGACCATCAAAGACTGCCGCAGCATCTCATGGAGTTTGTCCAGCTGGACAAACCTGCAGGGACATGTCTCACACATGCGACAAGAAAGTCATTTGAGGAATTGTCTTTGAAGAAAGTTCCTCCCAGCAGAAAGAGAGAGGACATTTAGCTGCGTCTGAAAAATCAGCCCGCAGCGCTAACAATGTAGCCTCATTAATGACATTTCGCTTTCTGTTTGTATTTGGTAAAAAAAACGGCTATTAGCTAAGTTTGTGCGGGCGTTTTGAAAATGCTGACCTGTCCTGTAGCTAATAATGTGGTCATTAGAACAGGTAATCTTCCCTTTTCACGTAGATGAAGACCATAAATTGTCATCTGCAGCTGCTCAATAATTAATGAAGCAATCAAGCTCCGTCACTGCTGCTGTACGATGATGAATGACCTCTCATTTTGGGGTTTTCAAGAGAGGAAACAAATTGTACGCGTCACTAACTTCCATTGAAAAGCATGTATCTCCACATTTCATTGTTTGTTTTGCTGTTTGCAGGTTTGAACCGGATTAGTTGTTTTTTCTTATTATGTGAAAAGCAGCAAATGCTCGTTTCGGTTCAGACATTGTTTCTGTTTTTTTGTATTATCAAAAAAAAAAAGTCTCTGTTGTTTTATTTCATTTAAGTTCAAATAATTTTTTTCCCCATATAACCATGTGTTTCTTGTTTTTAAGTTGAAAGAAATGTATGTGGGGGAAAAAAGAAAAAAACATGTTATTTTTTTAAAATTGATTTTCAGATTAAAACTACATACTGTGTGTTTTTGTTTATGTAGAAAGCAAAGAATTTTCAAGTACTGTATCTTTTGAAAAACCAAAAAATTACTGTTGTCTGGAATTTAATATCAAAATACAGATATTTTTCCAGTCGAAAAGTGTATATATATATATATATATATATATATATATATATATATATATATATATATATATATATATATATATATATACTGTGTATATATATTATATAATTCTCCCCATTACTTATTCAAAAAAAGCCTCTAAGAAAACTATTTTTTCTTTTATTTGGACATGAACAGAAAATAGAAAAAAAAGAAAGAAAAGAAGAAAAAACCCCCACAAAAATTATAAGTAAATTATTCTTTTTGGGCAGCCTCGACATATAAAATGAGATGTTTAAATTAAATATTAGGCTTTGAATAGTGTTTTAAAGCAAAGTCATCGGGCATTTGGCCAATTTAATGACTGAATATTTGAGCCAATATTGGCTAAGGCATACAAATATTGACACACTCAGGCAGGCTGTTTCTCCAATGAACCACTAATGTCTGCACATTAAATATTAAAATCATTATTTCCCCTCTGTGTGTGTGTGTGTGTGTGTTTGCTTTTTTTTGCAGCTTCATGTACGGCGAGCTCACAGACAAGGACACGACGGAAAAAGTGCGACTGACGTTTGAGAATTACGAGATGAACTCGTTTGAAATACTGATGTACAAGAAGAACAGTAAGTGTGGGTGGGGGCGGGGGGGTCTTGTTATCATGCAAATGTATTCTGAGTTTCTGTAACGTACAGTTCAAAGTCAGCGGGACGGTAGAGACTTTCCACCTGTGTCATCATTGTGTAATCTTTCTGCAGCAGTACTGTTCAATCACGACTCTCGTGCTTCATATGACCTCTAAGGATAAGTGTGTGCGTGTAATGTGTGTTTAGGAACACCTGTTTGGTTCTTTGTGAAGATAGCACCCATACGGAATGAGCAGGAGAAGGTGGTCCTGTTCCTTTGCACCTTCAGCGACATCACGGCCTTCAAACAACCCATTGAGGATGACTCGTCCAAAGGTCGGTGGGAGTAGAAGCGAAGAGAAACGAGTTAGAACAATAACCAAAGCAAATGTCTAAGTGTAAAGTCAAGAGTTGGAATATAAATACAAACTTGACCCCTCTGACGGGATGCCAATCAACCAATCAATAAGGTCACTGTTACATAGTGTAATGATGATTATGATTGCCCGTGTTGGTGGCGTGCAGGCTGGGGGAAGTTCGCCCGACTGACCAGAGCGCTGACGAGCAGCAGAGGCGTCTTGCAGCAACTCCAGCCGACGGTGCACAAAGGAGAAAACGTCCACAAGCACTCGCGACTAGCTGAGGTGAGACGCACACATGTACTCATGTACTGTGCTGTATATGGAATTACCTCCGCCAAGGATGTACCGTCTGCACATCACTGGCTGTAAAACACAGCCACACGTACCTTTTGCTAAACACGCTGGCACAATCTAGCACACGCTGCTGTTTTGATCACGTGGGTTCTGTATGACAAATAGAAGTGCAGACCTGGCGTATGGAATGGACTGCTTGTATCGAAGTGCCAGTATCGGGCATTTTAGATGCAAGCTGATATAATCAGATATATTTTTTTTGCATATCAATATCTGATTGGGACACCCCTACATGTAACCTTTGAGTAGCGCAAATCCTGTAATTATTGCAGGAGGGCGTTTATTGGAAGCAGGTGATAATTGGAGAGAAGCTGTTATTTCCTAAATGTGAACACTCAAGCTTTTTTAAACTTTAATAATGATTTGGAGTGCATGAGAAAGTGGAAAGGAAAAAATTTATTTATTTTTTTTTAAATGAAAGCATATTATACAACACAGCACCAACAGAACCAATGTTGTAATAGCGGCAAGGAGCAAACGGCTCAGCTAGCATTAATAGCGCCGATGAGTTCATTGTAAACAACAGCACAAGTGTAACACGCATGACTTTCACACCAACAGCTGAGTAAACAACATTTGAAAGTGCATGCAGAGGTAGATAACGTTGCTGGATGCTGACCACTTGTGATACTTTACATGTTTAGAATGAGGTAATGACATTTTTTTAAAAGTACATCAGGAGGCTGCTTCGAGCGCCAGTGTTTTTTGACCAGGCACTCATGAGAGACTCCAGCGGTTATTGGTTGTGGTGATTATAGGAGACTAAGCCATTAACTGTAATTGGGAACATTTATGGTAGTTCTGTTATTCTCATTTTCTCCTTTGGCTTGTCAAAAAACACAAATAATAAAATCTCAAGAATGTTGTGGGAGAGAAGGGATTCAAGGAAGATCAGCTGATGGCGTGTCTCCGGTCCTTGTTGTTCGGTTTCTGGAATTTTTGTAACTTTTGGGCCACAAGTTCGGTTGATTTCAGTGTTCTTCTATTGGCAAAGCAAAGTTGATTCATTTCAAAGGTGAAAAGGCCTCAGTAGAGCTTTGTGATCTGGTTTCAGGGCCAACTTGTAGCTACTGTATAATGATGTGATGCATCTGTTTTCAGGTGCTGCAGCTCGGCTCCGACATCCTCCCCCAGTACAAGCAGGAGACCCCCAAAACCCCGCCTCACATCATCCTGCACTACTGCCTCTTCAAGACCACGTGGGACTGGGTCATCCTCATCCTCACCTTCTACACGGCCATCATGGTGCCCTACAACGTGTCCTTCAAGACCAAGCAGAACAATGTGACGTGGCTGGTGGTGGACAGCATCGTGGATGTCATCTTCCTGGTGGACATCGTCCTCAACTTCCACACCACCTTCGTGGGGCCCGCCGGCGAGGTCATCTCCGACCCCAAGCTCATCCGCATGAACTACCTGAAGACCTGGTTCGTCATCGATCTTCTCTCCTGCCTGCCGTACGACGTCATCAACGCCTTTGAGAACGTCGATGAGGTGAGACGACAAACATTCATGTTAAGTCTGTCTTCTACAATTTGATTGGCATAGCATTCATCAAAGCCGTTCGTCGCGTTTTTAATAACAGGGTTCCTCTGCAAGTACGGAAAAGTATGGAATTTTATAAATTGACTAAGGAAAAAAAATTGAAATTAGAGGATATTTACATTTCAATATAGTATTCCTATTACTAAAAACTAGGGATGTGGCGATCAAGGTTTTACGCTGCCGATACCGATCATCCATGAGTGAGATTTTCCGATTTATTTATTGTGAGTGGTATTGGCCAAGGGCGCCGTTAGAATATTCCAAGGACCCCTGGCAAATAAGTAATTATTATAAAATAAACGTTTGGGCGGATTGTCTTTTTTTGCTTTTACAGGCCGAGCCTGGCCCTTTAAGAAGAATTGCATTGTGGAATGCTGAGTGTTGTAGCTCTGTGCTTTAGCACGAGGCGGCGGTGTCTCTCTGTATTCTCTCTCTTCTGTCTGCACCACCCATTGTCTTCTGCGTCCTGATTGGCTGTGGACCATTGCCAATCAATCTCCTGCGTGCCGTCTCATGTTGTAGTCATGGCTAGCAAACTAACTAACCGTGTGAGCTGCTTGCTAACCGCCAATAACAATAACAACAGAAGAACTTTTCTGCCCGACAAAACCCACAATATCGACAAAACATTCTGCACCCAAAAGGCAGAGGAAGCCAGCCATCACACATTTGTCATTATATAAAGGCATAAAGTCTGAATTCAACTGTTATAATAAAAAACTACGAAGAGTTGAAGCAAATATTTTTTGACCCTTTGGTGATCAGGTCATCAGGCTGGACACACATGTGTTTATGTTCATTAAACAACAACACACAAATAGTGTTTCGAGGACAAGACATAATTAGCATAATGACAACAAGATGGTAAAGTTATTTTGTGACACTTGAAAAAGTTAGTACGTACCTCATGAACATGATATCCACTTGTAGCTTTCCCGTGGGACAAAAACGAGCTCCGAACTAACCGCATTGCTTGTTTGTTTTAAAAACAAAATGTCACTGTGGTAAAAAGTCACATTTGGAGTCCGAAGACCAGAAGCTAGATGGATAACTCTAGCGAGCAAGCTAGCTGCCGCCAATGTAGAATACAGCCAGTGACAGACAGACAAAGTGTGTAAACAAAGATGCAAGAATAGTTGATCGGCAATAGTTTTGGTAAGGGAGCGATTAAACACACTGGCATCGATTGGCGTAGCCTGTGTCAAGCTCAATATGAGACGAGTCATGTTGTTGGCAACCGTACGTGACACAGCAGACATGTAGGATTTGCTGCAGCACGCTGATCGGTTTTTGTGATCGGCTTTAAAAGGCGTGTTTTTTACGGAAATCGTCTGATATTGATCGCTTCCGAGCCATCGGCGCATTCCTAGCTAAAAACAATCACATACAAAGATTAAGCATTGATTAATTGTTGCAGCTCTAATGATACGCATCTATTTACTGAGTCTGGAAAAAGGATGAAATGTTGAAATGTCAAATCCGTAGGAACCCTGTAATAAAGGGTCGCATTCTTTCCCCCCCAACCCAACGTCATCTTCTTGTTTGGGAACGTACACAAACGCCTAATGAGGAGCATTTTGTGGAGCGCTCGCTCTGGATTTGGATAAAATTGGCACATTTTAATTGGAGAAGGGAGTTTGAAATGATTCAACACACACGCACACAAACACTGTGGTGTCAACCCGTGCCCTAAAACCATTAGCACCTCCAGGAAAGCCGACAGAAGCAATGATTAATGGGTAACAGCGAGACAACAACAGCATGCTTGAACGCAGGAAGTGTTCGTTAAAACTGCAAATCTGCATTTTTCTTCATCACAGAAGACATACAGGACGTTTCCATGTTGTTTTCGAGTGGATGGAGGGCACAACATTAGGTACACCATATGAAGAGATTATATGCCCCATTAACTCATTCAATCCCAGCCATTTTCCTTCAGTACCGGCCACTTTAGACGACTTTGACCGATCTTTCGAAGGCACACAGAATGTTGTGTTCTATGGATATATAAACATGGAAGCAAAAGAAAGATTAGACTCTCGTCTTTCATCAGAAAAATAGTTTGTTTCTACCTTTTTCCGTTCTTTAGTAATCAGCAGTAGAACGTAGGTACGTTTCAGGAAAATATCAGTTCCTGACTAAAAAGGGAGAAAACCAGCTTTTGGTGAAGATACATTTCAAGCATAACTTTCACTTTGACACAAATATTTTTTGCTTTTGTGACAGCTCGGATATCTAAACAACAAAAAAGGAGTTGTTTTACATCAAAATAACAATTTATTTACAAATATAACACCATGAACTATTTACATTTTCACATTTGGAACTGAATTGAAATGTGTGTGCGCGTGGGCATGCGTTAAAATTTCCCTAAAATGCATAGCCGTCTGCACGCTACACTCCTCCGCGCTCTTATCAAATGCACTTCTGCCCTCTTGTGGCTGTTTTTATGGCTTGATAGTGTTCTGAAATGTTAACGCATTAGTGAAGAGTTGCATCATCACCTCTTTTTGTCTCTTGTAACGTAAACGTAGAAGACATATAAATACGTTGTTGGGATCAGGTGCTCGGGATTATAAAAATGCACAAATACGTCTTTGGTATTGAATGAGTAAATGTAGTTGTGTAGTTTGCAATGCTATGTTTGCAATATTCTGGTTACCGGCGTGAGAGGGTTAAAATATTAGAAACAGTGCAGAGAGGCTGCTGATGACATTTAAATATGTATTTAGATAATAAATTACTTGTAAAAACTTTAACAATGATTTGGGGTGCATGAGAAAGTGGGAAAAGAGAACGTACGTCTCTTAGATCGCATGGTCATTTATTGGCAAGTATATTGCACAACACAGCGGCAACAGAAGCAATGTTGTAATAGCGTTAAGGAGCAAACTGCTCAACCAGCATCAATACCGCGGATTGTAAACAACAGCACAGTAGGCGTAGCATGCATGAGATTCACGGCGCAACCAAACTTTTGAAGCATTTGCAGAGGTAGCTAGCACTGCTGGATGCTGATCACTCGGGATACTTTGTAGCTTCAAAGCAGCTACTCCCATCTTGTGGAGTGAATCAACAAGAACCTACATCGGGAGGTTGCCTACAGCCACGGCTGTAAATGCCAATGTTTTTTTACGCTGTGGCCGTTACTGTAGTTGCTTGTTTCTTATATTACGGTTATCTTGTTTAGCTACACGGGCATGTAAAAATACTAGAAACAGATCCAAGTATGATGTAGCATAGGCCACTGCAAACCAAAACAATACAATGCAATCCATTACATGGTGCAGGTATACTGTACTTAATGTTGTGGCCAGTCAATCAATAACGTGTCATTTTTTTGCATGTTTAGCTGATAAAATGCAATATTGACAAAGCTAAAGGAATCCAGCTATTTCATGACACATGCACACACCTACACACACCCACTGAGTGATTAAATGGAGCCACTGCGTCCTGCACTTTCATTACATCAGTGCATCATTGTGTGTGTTTTCGTGCGGTCTGGTGTGCTTATGTTTCATGATACGTGTGTCTTGCGCTACTGTGGGAGTGTAAAATGCAGTGTTAGCATTCAGCTGTGTGTGTGCGTGTGCGTGTGGCAGCGCCAACGGTGTGAGGTGTTATCCGACGCTGTAACATGAGCTCAGTGTTGAGGTGCCATATTTGCACGTGCAGCGTTTTGAGCCTTTCTAGTCTTTCGGTGTTTCAGCACCCCGGATGCTGACGACAAGTTTAACAATCGGGGGCACAAGCGGTCAGGGAGGGGTCATCTGAAGTAAACAACACCACATTAGGAGACGGAGTCCTCCAAGCAGCTGATTTTATTAGACCTTTACACAGAATAATGCAACAAGTATTACCTGCATGATGCCTGCACCACAAACCAGACAAACAGTATGACATACTGTGCAAAAGTCTTGGTCCACCACTTGCTTTGTTGTTCTAAAGGTCCATATTATAGTATTTTTCACCAAGGTGCCGCAGTAGTGGATTGAAAGTGTGTTGTCCAAAATTTAGCCTTAATGCTGGAATATAGACGGTTTAAAATGACTTTTGGCAATCCGTGCTGGGAACACGTCGTTTTGTTTGTCGGTAGCTTTAATGCTAACGAGCTTTGTTTGTACGCCTGTCTCCAAGAAGCATTATTGTGTACGTTATCCACATTTTACATTTGCACTGTAACTCTGCACTTGCCCAATGTAACATAAAGGAGTGGGACAGGAGGAGGCAAATGTAAACAAACGTAAACAACACTAGCATAGATAGCTACAGTGCTAACATCACACTTTTAACAGCAACATCATGCTAGGTTAGCCTATTTATTTTGTAGACTTTAGCTGATTGATAGTTGGCAGAGCTCCAGGCTTTATTTTAAGATGTGTAGCAAAGCCTGTTTTAAAAAAAAATATATATATTTTTTTGTTTTTATACAAAGCTGTCCTCCTTGAAGTGGTGGTCTTACACCCCGGGCAGGCGGAGCGTTTTCTCACGAGAAGCCGCAACTGAAACAAGTGAGGGAGATGATAGATGCTTTTCACATTTGGTGCTCATTTGGTGCTCATAAACAGGATCTATGGACACATATTACTGTTAGAACATCATTAAAAATTCTAAGATGCTATTGGCCAAGTCTAAAGGGAGATGATGCTAAATACTTTACTATTTAATCTGTGGAAAAGGGTCTTTATTTGTCATTTGAGAGTCATACACAGTGTTCATAGTGAAACAATGCACATTGATATAGAAGTAGTTTATGGCTGAAATGGGAAGTAAGCTAAGCTTTTTCGCTGTATAACGTAAGCAGTGCGATGATCATCATCCATAAACGTTGCCTTCTAAAGGACACACATGCTGCAAAGTTGCAACAATATCACACATTTTTGCTTTGGTGACCTGCCAAGGCTGTGAACTTGATCAGATGTATTCATTTCCTGTTAGCCTGGGCCCCAAGAGACAATCAGGGGTCAAGCTCCATGCCGGGGGCCATTTTCAGCCTGCAGTTAATTTTTTTTTACCTAAAACACAAAGCTAAGATGAGGATGTTTTATTGGATGATTTAGCATTTTTAGCATGTTTATGGTAGAAAATGTGCACTCCTGCTCTAAGCAATCTCTGAGGTGTCATTCTGGCTGATGACCATCCTGGATGGTCTTTTGTGTTTGCCCAGAATCTCGGTCAACTCCAATTGGGCTCCAGATTGCTCAGAGGCCGTCCATGGCGCCAGTAAATGAGAGAACAATCGGCCGCGTTATTAAAGTCGCGCAGCAGCCTCTTTGCTGGGGAACCTTAACGAACCACATGAATAACTCTGATGGCTGCTTTTCCCTCCACAGGCTTCCAAATAAGGAGGCGGCGACGATTTGGTTATTCTTGGTGCTTTGCAAAGTGCCGCTTGGTCACTCTGCTTTGTACATGGTTTTTATTTTATTCATCAATTGTTATAACGTGTCCTTCATTTTTGTTTTCCTTCTTTTTTACCCCCTCCTCTTGTTGTGTTTGCATGCACCCCCACTTCCTGTCCCGCCCGTCTTCCTGCATGGGACGTGACGGGAAGAATTGGAACCACCAAGCTGTCACTCAAGTAGGCTTCAGTTTGATTAGAATATGATAATGAGCAGTTGTTGTTTTGGGTTTTTTTTTTTGCTTGTTTTGCACACACACACAAAATCCTTGACCACAACAGACGTACCACAACACCTTTTCCGTGCCTCATGCCGACCTTGCAGCGAATGAGAGCAGCCAAAGTGCACCTGCAGGAGTGTCAGTGTATGAATTACAATGGCTGGACTGCTTTTACTGGGTTTTCCTGGGAAAACCATTAAGCAGAAAGCCAACATATGGCTGCTGTTGTGTTAAATAAACGATGCAGGGCTCTGTTTTTTTTTTTTACGTAATATGTAATAACGCAAATGGAAAGACTCTGTTCCAGGGTCCAGCCATCATGGAACCTTTTATTAAGTGTACAGGTAATGTTTTTAAGTAACATTCTCATCGGTCACAAGCGTAAAAAGAAGCTAACCACTGTTAATAGTAAAGTATAAAGTACAATAAACCAAATGTGTTTTGGTTATCTTCATGTTAACCGTGAATTATCATACACACACAAATCACACATCTCATTTTATAACATTCTTAACTGTCACACAAGTGTAAAAAGTTGCAAAAACCGTCAAAGAGTTGATGTTATCCAGGATGACAAATGAGCACATCCCTTTTTGTTGCTTCTTCTGGAATAAATGCAGGAGAAAAGCCAAAGAAAAAGCCAAAACACACACAGTCCTTTGATGTGGCATGAACTGAGCTCTTTATTAATTTGAAATATTGAACAGAATTACTTGGTTAATTCATTTTATAGTAATTCCGGGTCAAAAGTGAGTATTTTGCACGGTGACATTTGGATAAATAAGGTTTGACATGAGTGCTGATAAATGGATAAATAAATAGATATTTATAAATAGATAAATAGATGGAACACCAACATAAATTAAATCTTAACGATGAAACACTCTTAATGCACAAAATAATTGTCAAACTTACCTATTTGTTCATATGATGCACACAGAGCAATGAACAACTTCTCGCTCTGACTCCTTCCTGCGCAGGTCTTCTCGCGCCGTGAGGCGTTCAGGTACACACGTAATTGTGAGTATTAGGCGCTAATTGTTTTTCATTTTTATTCACGTATTCACAGTTTTTTAATTAATTCATCATAATTAATCACCATTTGCTATTATGTGTGAAATATGCCCAGAGTTATACGGGACACCATTGTACACTATACACAGTGTCTGTATGTACAGCTCCAAATGAGCTGAAAATTTAAATGAAGCTAAAAGATACCCCACGTCTCAAAGTGTATTTGCCTAACGCTAGTCTCTTTAATAGTGGCAGAACACTTGAATCACACTTTAACCGTGTTACTGTATCAGCCATGACGGCTTGCGTTCATAGACACCATGTAACTTAAGTTGAATTACATGTCTTTTCTGGGATTTCCGAGTATACTTAAATGCAACAAAATGTACTTCCGCAGTAAGGGTAACGTTAGTGAGAGATATCCACTTGCTGTTTTTTTTCGACCACGCAGACACGCATAGTTAAGCTTTTTTTGGTGTGTCAGTGAATGCACCTCACGGTCGTCAAGCGATAATGAGGAAGTGTCGTTCCCAGGACGAGCTGACTAGAGAGGTGTTTGTGAGTTGGAGTTACGTGTATTGTGTTGGAACTGCACTGCTGTTCGTGTGTTCAGGTCAGAATAAAGTTATTAAAGAGCGGCTGACTCTGTGGGAGGCTACTGTTGCTCCGTCTGCAGTCATAACAGATGTGGCTTGACATGATGCGCATGCGTTAAAGACACTTAAAAATGTTAACCTACCGCCCGTTAATTTTTGACAGTCCTAAAAGAAATAATCATTTTTGGACCAGATAAGTTTTGAAGAAAGTATATATTTCTATTGCTAATGTGATGTAGCAGAGTGGTCGGGATTACAGCTTTAGAAGCTTCATTCACCCCCAAAATGAGGTCCAAATAAAAAAGTATGGTCTTCAGAAGTTCCACTGTAGCTAGTGTGGGATTCATCGTCCTCCACGTGAAGCAAAATGCTGCCAAGTCGAAGGTAAAAATGTGTTTCAATAAGAAGGCAAAGAATAATTGGAAGTTTATGCACTGTTTGCTAAAATGACAGAACTGCTGCTTTGGGGAGACAGTTAGCCGCTGGAGGATGTAAAACTGTCTTGTTTTTCCAACATCGTCGACATCGTCAGCAGGGACGACGAGCCTCACACTGGCTGGTGGAAGTATGGAAATGACTTAGATATTTTTTTTTAATGGAAATGACTGGAATCAAACGCTTTTGAGCTTGGATGCCTCCAGGATGTACTCTCTTTGATACATCCTTCATATGTTATGTGTACAGTGTGAGTGACTTGCGAGTTAAGTTAGGTATAATTTAGGCATAAGTTCCGATTTACACTAAAAGTCGACTTAACGGCACTCACAGTCTTGCTAGCATAGATTCCATCCTTGTTTAACAGTGATTAACTTCTTTTTTCCCTTGCACACCAATGAAGTTCACAATTGAAACGTGTGAGACGCATCTACGACGAAAATCACACTCATATTACGCTTTAAATTTGTTTTGCCATCTTTCTGTTTTAAAATCACTTCCGAAATTCTGATTTATAATTTTTTTTCTTGCCTTTCTTCCCCATTAACATGAATATTTACAGTACATTTTAAAAGCTGAGCGATAGCCAAACTGCTCCTCTTCTCTTTTGATATCAAATCACTCAAATAGACTCGAAGAGGAGACAAATCTTTTGGATGTCACGTTGGAGAAACATGGCCCAGGGCTTAAGTGGCTAACTTCCTTTGACACTTGCGTGCTACATAAGTTCACAATTGAGACCAAATGCGTGAGGCGCATCTAATTGCATGACACAGATGGCCTTCATGTTGTGCATTAAAGCTAAAGAGGTTTTACTATTTTTGTTTCAATATCAGCGTGATTCACTTCTTTTTACACTTGAACGACAGCTAAGAACATTGAAATGTTGCTTAAAACGTCGCCAGCACAGTACGTAGAGGTTTTTATCACGTCCGACCTAAGATTGGATTGCTTCCGTTTCCGTTATTTCTAATGGAAAAGTTGTTCAACACTCTTATTTACAACAATATTTCATCGCTTCACTTCCTTCAATGGAGAACTTATTCCCAGGTTTGCTGCAGTGGTCCAAAGTGTGCGCCGGACTTATAATAAAATTTCGCCGGGAGTGATTTTTTGGAGAAGATGTCATGACAGATGCCAGATAGATCGGATCAGGTGACAGCGAGCGCAGCAGTTGTACGAGCTGCAGACCGCAGCGCATTAGCAAAATCAATATGCCTCTCACACACACACACACACACACACACACACACACACACACAGACACAGTAGCGGCGGCAATGACTCTCTCATGCTGCAAAGCACACTGCGAATATCTGTTTGAATCACTAGAGGTGGGTGTTTCTCTCAAATGCTGAGTCGGCATTTAGCCACACGGTAAATTGTCCGCACGTGTTTTACGATCAATGTCATAACACGTTCGTGTGTGTGTGTGTGTGTGTGTGTGTGTGTGTTCACCTTTCATCATGTTTGTACAGTCGTTGTTTGTAAGCTTTGTCTTGTATGTGAGAAAGCGAATGAGTGCCATTTCTAATATGTCCCATTAATAAGGACACACTTTGGACACCCCTGCTTTAGATGCTCATTTAGATGATATACTGCAGTCCTGCTTGTTGTACTGTTTAATCCAGGGATGTCCAGAGTGTGGCATGGGGGACATTTGCGGCCCTCAGCATGTTTTTTTTTTTAATTGGTTCAGACAAAATGGAAGATGGCCCGCATAAGAAAATTACACAGTAAACTGGAAATAGCTCAAATCCCCCCCAAATGGCAACTGCAAACCAAAATGGCAGCAGAGATGTTTTTTCTTTACATTTATTTAATAGCGTAATAGCGTACAAGTAGCGGAAAATACGAAATATGAGGAGTAGAATTATTGAACAGATTGAACAAGTGCCTCAAACAACGTAGCAATATTTAGGAAGCAGTCCAAACGTATGGTTTATAAGGGATATGGAAGAAGCAGAAAGCTGAGAACCACACTATCGTACATTATTTGTTGTGAATTCATTCAGTTATTATTATTTAAGATATTTTGTGTCAAATATTCAAGTACAATGTTTATGGATTTTGTTCAATTCATGACTGAATAATGTGCCATTATTGCACACCTATTAGAAAATGGTAGTGTGTTAAAGACGGGAAGTGAACAAAGTTGAGAAGGGGTAGTATTAAATAAGCTCTGCTTCTTCCTACTCCTTTTCGGATATGTTGAATTGTGCACTTCCTGCAATTGTTCCAAATGAAGTGAACCATTCCCCCTGTCTCCCACCCTCAGGGTATCAGCAGCCTCTTCAGTTCCCTCAAGGTGGTGCGCCTCCTCCGTCTGGGTCGGGTGGCCCGTAAGCTGGACCACTACATCGAGTACGGCGCAGCGGTGCTGGTCCTGCTGGTGTGCGTGTTCGGGCTGGCGGCTCACTGGCTGGCCTGCATCTGGTACGTTTCTCTACATCGATTGGTTTCAAGTGCAAAATGAATTAGTAATCAGCCAATTACCAAAACGAGGACACTGATTCAGCTACTTGTGCACTAATTAGCAGTTGTTTCTTCATCGCTGTGCTTGTTTACACATATGAAACGTGTACATCGCAGTACCTTAAAGCCAGGACCACTTATGTAGTAGGTGTCCTGAGAATTAGCTTCCCATCCTCAACATGCCTCTGAAGTCTTAACCATATCCACAGGGGGTCCAGTGCACGCAGGCGCATTGGGTTGTTGAGCCGCATCTCTCATCTTTAAGATGCACACGGATGTTTTTACAGGCCTAATAATAAAAGGCACTGGCCGAACCGCAAATAAAAATAGCCTCTGTGTTGATTCCCACAGTGTGGTGTCGGCGGTCGTCATGGCCACTGGAAACGCTGCGGCAGCAAAAAGTTCAGCCGCCGTGGCTTCGAACGACGAAGCGGAGCTGCACTGTCGCTTTAAATGTGTTTATTATGATTGCCTTTTGGGTGAATCTATGTGCTTTGCTGCAAGAAAAAAAAAAGTATTTGCATGTAATGTACTCTGCTGCATCGTTGTTTGCCTATTTGCGTGTTGCCAAGTACTTGAAACATCAAAGGATTTTTATTTACTTTTAAAAAAAATCTCATAATATACTGTATATTTAAAGATAAAGCTTTGTGTTATTATTTGTATTGACAGTTATAGATATTTTTCCCAGTTTTATTTTTTTATTATGATAAAAAAATAATCAAAAAACATGCTTGAAAAACATGGCCGCCACCAAACAAAAGGGATTTAGCAAGGACGCCGGTGGGATTAATTGTCTTTAGGTCCTTGACCAATTGTCTAATGATGCTAAAACTTTGAGGATATCAGCATTACATGTATACTAGCATGTCTTCTAAAGCATTTTCAACACAACCCATAGGGGGCGCCACAAATATCAGATGTTCACATGACTGTCACATCACAACCGACTATTCTGTTGCTTTCAGGTACAGCATTGGCGACTACGAGGTCATTGACGAGGAAACCAACATCGTGCGCATGGACAGCTGGCTGTACATCCTGGCCGAGACGGTGGGCACGCCGTACCGCTTCAACGCCAGCGGCACAGGAAAGTGGGAGGGCGGCCCCAACAAGGACTCGGTCTACATCACCTCCTTGTACTTCACCATGACCAGCCTCACCAGCATCGGCTTCGGGAACATTGCCCCGACCACCGACGGAGAGAAGATCTTCGCGGTGGCCATGATGATGATCGGATGTGAGTGGAGAGCGTTTTTTGTTTTTTTCCCCCCCCTCCCTTTCCTCTCGCCTGTCTCCTTCAGCAGACACACGATACAACACACACTGCCAGACTCCACAGAGGGAAGTGAATAATTCAATCACGGATCATCGACGTTTGGGAAAATCAAACCTTACAGTTGATTAGCACAGCAAAATATCCAATAAGAATAAACTGCCAGGGTTCAACGCTTGAGGCGTCTGTCTCCATGGCAGCCCCTTTAAATACGCCTTTTATACATGAAAGTATTGGGACACTTTTAATTCCATTTTTTTACATGACTGTAAATGACATTTGTGGCGCCCCCTGTGATTTGGGAACTAAATGCTGATGAAGCCATGCCAGCTGGTGATGTACGATACCACTGATTTCATTTCCGATACTGAGTAGAATTCAGGCAGGTATCGGTAATATCGATCCAATACAGATACTTTGTGCAAATTCACCGAATGTGTCTGATAAATTTAAAAAAGTAGTGTATTTCATGTCATAGAATAAATGATACAAGACATTTAATTCATTTATTCAATAAAGACATTATTAACTCATTCAATCCCAGCCATTTTTCAAAAGACAACCCCTTCAGTATCGGTTATACATGGTTGTATAGTTATACAAACATGGAACCTACCAAGAGAAAGATTAGACTTGTTTCTTTCTACCTTTTTCCATTTT
This sequence comes from Dunckerocampus dactyliophorus, assembly GCF_027744805.1. Lineage (NCBI taxonomy): Eukaryota > Metazoa > Chordata > Actinopteri > Syngnathiformes > Syngnathidae > Dunckerocampus > Dunckerocampus dactyliophorus. The sequence continues at coordinate 4,805,506 of NC_072832.1, read as the reverse complement.
TTGTAATCAGCAGTAGAACATAGGTAAGTTTCAGGAAAGTATCAGTTCCCAACAAGAAAAGGAGAAAGAGCTTTTTGTGAAAAGATACATTTCAAGCATAACCTTAACTTTGACACAATTTTTTGGGCTTTTGTGGCAGCTCAAATAGCTAAACAACACAAAAAAGGGGTTGTTTCACATCAAAATAACGATTTATTTATAACTATAACACCATGAACTATTTACAATTTTCACATTTGGAACTAAACTGTTTGTGTGCACGCGTGTGTGCACGCGTGCATGCGTTCAAATTCCCAACAATGCGTAACCTTCTGCACGCTACACTCCTCCGTTCTTCCACTTCCTCCTTCCAAATGATAATATGGTAATACCGTAATACATGCAAATGAGCCATGCCAAGCTGTTATCAAATGCACTTCTGCCACCTTGTGGCCGTTTTTATGGCTTAAACCTGCGCTAACAGTGGCATCTATTAGTGTGCAGTTGTGTCATCGCCTCTTTTTGCCTCTTTTTGCGCAAAAAAACGTATAAATACGCCTCGGAGATTGGGCGTTCGGGTTTATAAAAATGTATGAATACATCTTTGGTATTGAATGAGTCATTGAATTTGAGTAATTTAATAATTCATTGAAGTAATTTATTTATTTTAAACCCTGAAGTACATATATTGAGGTATCTTGAGGTTACAATCTAGCCGAGCTAATATACAACAACAGAAAAAAACAGAGGACAGAATCGTATAAGATATGTGAAAATGATATTTCAAACAATGAAATAAGTAACAATAAAAAACCATTCAAATTAAAGATTAATTATAAAGAACTACTATAAGACAAACAACCATTCACCCTCACAATCACACCTATGGACTCTACAGTCTCCAAATAACCTAGCATGCATATTTTTGGAAGTTGGGAGGAAGCTGGAGTACCCGGAGAGAAGAGTAGAGGAGTTAACTTAAAGGAAGAAACATTCAGCAAAAAGGGGAACAACTTCATACTTCTTACATTCTCACTTCCTGTAAGCAGTGTCCCATTACTTTTGCATTAGAGAGTATGTTTCTTTCTAGATTTTAATTAGCTGACAGGAAGTGTTTTGTGGCAAACTGTGGTTCTACATCATCCTCCTCATCCCCTCGAGTCACTGCTAAGACCCCAAAAAAAAGCACACAGAGCGAAACGACAGTCATACTTTAATACTGCATCCTGTCTGACATCTTTCCATCGTGGTCCTGGTCTCCTCCACTGTCGCACAGCCAGCAGCTCTGTTGTTCCTGCCTTCATCGGGCTCATTAGCTCAGCCTGCCGCGTTGAAACCGCTGCTGAATTATTAAGACGTGCCGAGTGTGATGCATTGCATCGCTCCTTTCGCACCTTTCCTTCTCCGCGCTTCTCATAAAAACGTCTCATAAAAAATAATACTCAGACAACCTGAACGAATAACGAGGAGCGCGGGACAGAGCGGAGCCTTTTTTTAGAAAACGTGGAGGCTTTGAGTTAAGTAAACGTACCCTGAAGGGGGTAATAAATCCCGACAAACGCCTGTGATAGGATATGAAAAAACATAAGTACAGTGCCCAGATACCTTCATTTGGATTGAACACCTTCATAGATACAACCTCCTGCATATTAGCTGAATTTTGCCATTAAGAGTCACTGCATGAAGTTAATGTCATGTAAAAATGAGCTTCATTTATCATAAGCAAACACATTTATCTAGTCCCAAAGTGTAATCTTTTAAAGACTTTTTAAAACTATTCACACACCATAGCCATAAATGCTGTAATTACAGCTCAGGCGTTTATTTACCTAAAGCACAAAGAGGACAGTTGGAGAGAGACTGTTATTTCCTAAATGTGAAAACTCATTACTGTATATGTAATGTTGCTCTGAGTCGAAAAAGTACAGCTTTAAGATGTGCACCCGGGGGGTGGAGGTGGAAGACTGTAAGGTTCCACAAAGCAAATCTGCTTTTGCTCTATCTGCCTTTCCTATTACTGTAAAGCAACAAAACAGCGGAATAAGCTTCCCAGGCATCCGAAAAATATGACAAATTAATACTGTATTTTGTTGTGTTCTGTTTGTGTCTGATTCGCCCAACACTCAAAAGTGAAGCCTGAATTACGTAGTGTGCTTGAATGCATCCTCGCCAGCACACGACCGTGCATGGACAGCACAGGGACCACAGTGCTTCAGGTGATACTGCGCCAACAGATTTAAGATTTTCATTGCATGGTATAACTGCTGTTTTACCATGCACATGACAATAAAACTCTCTTGAACACAGACAAAAGGAGACAGACACAGAGTTGTTCATTGTTGTGTGCGTGCATTAAATGCGCGAAGAAGCGCTAGAAGTGTGTGCTAAACGAGAGTTTCCAAAGTGAGGTGCAGGGACATTTTCCGCTCGTGTGGCAAAAAAAAAAAAACGCAACAAAACTGGAAAAAACATAAATAATGTAATGTGAAAAGTCTGACATAGCTAGATACTTTATACATTTCCAAGAGGAAAAAAAGAAAATCACATAACGCAAATATTTGTCTATGTGCCCTCTGATTGACTCGTGACCAGTCCAGGGTGTACCCCGCCTCTCGCCCTAAGTCTCAGCCTATTATTAAACCAGTTTGCTCTTTTTTTCCCTCATTGTTGCTGCTGTTGTTTTTTTTGTTTGTTTCATTTAATGATTAGAACGTGCTGCGAACCAATAAAAACGAGCTGCGGGCCGCACGTGGCCCCCGGGCCACAGTTTGTACTACCCTGATTTAAGGTAAGGATCATCTGGAAATATAGTTTAGTTTAATGTTTACTGAGAATTTGGGTAAAATGAAAAAAAAAACCCCAAAAAAACACAATCATGCTCATTAACAAACCATGTTAAAAATAAAAAAACATAACATTACTGTACAGGTGATGTCTTCTTTTCTTTAGACAAGGGATGGGTGTAACATTGGATGAGTCACTTAATTGATTAAGTACTTCATTGTTGATTAATCACATCTGTGAAGCTACGGCGGCAAAAAGAAGTGCACTACTTGGCTGCAACCAGCAGAGGCGCTGTTGAGCTTATCGCGCCTCTCAGCCCTGATTTTTGTTTAGGTTTGACTCCAACGTGCTGTTGATTCAGTCTCAGCTGGTTTACTGTCTAAAGAAAAACAAGACGTCAGCTGTGGGTTATGCACCTCTGCATCAAAACAGGAGTTCAGAACATTCACCAAGAGATTTTCCCCATCCCTTTACTTAAAAAAACACATCATTAATTGATGCTCAGACCTAAATACCTCTGCCTGGTTGCATTAAGACATTTTAGCAGTGATGGAAACGGGTAAAGGTCTTAGCTGCTGAGAAGGAGGCTGACTTTCCCAGTGTGTCGCATGAAACATTCATGCGGTGTCTTCCGCCTGTGTGGATGCCGAGTGTCGTGATTCCATTATGTGTGACCGTGCGGCGAGAGCCACCACCTCCCTGCCATCAGCGACACGTGGGCCGATCAATTCATCGCACCTCCGCCACACTTTTCAACCCCGTGACGAGAGCCCGATTATCCCCTAACCACCCCTTCCTCCCTCCCTCCTCCTCCAACACCGCCACCTCTGCCTTTTGCCTTCTTTTCATGATCCCTGGAGAGGAGGTGAACCAGAAAAACTCATCTGCACACTTGTCAACGCCTAAATTTTTCATTGTGAAACAGAAATCATCGTATTAAAGTGTAATTTAAAAGGTGGGGGGCGGGGGAAAGACAGCCTCAGGAGGATGCAACTGTACTAAGAGATGCAATTTACTGTCATCCATTGCTCTGCTTTATGAAATATGGATGCCCCGATACTGTTCTATTTTTACCGTCAGCTCTGGATCGGTGCTGCCAGGAGAAGATCACAGTGTGAGGAGGGATTGGGGGATTGGGAGGGGTACTATGCATATGTCTTGTTGCCATAGCAACTCTTGGCTTGGGGCTGGAGTCTGACAACTAACTCTTTCAACTATACCTTCAAACGAGCCAGCCGACGGATGGCGAGCAGCGTCACATGGAGCCGCTATCCATAGGCAGCCATCCTGATATCATCCAAAACTTCCACAGCTCAACAAGGAGATGTGACCTTTATTTGGAAGCAGGCAATATTGGAGAGAGGAGGGTATTTCTGACATTTGAAAACTCCTGATATCTAATACCTTCTTTTCAAACTTTATAATAATGAATTGAAGCGCAAGAGAAAGTGGAAGGGAAAACGTCGCTCGCTTTGGACCACATGGTCTCCTGTGAAAGTGTATTGCACAACACAGCAGAAACAGAACCAATGTTCTAATAGCATTAAGGAATAAGGAAACTGCTTCGTCAGCATTAATGACGCAGAGTTAGATACAGCTGCTGGATGCTGACCACTCATGATACTTCAAATGCAGCTACTGCCACCTTGTGGAGTTAAAAACTTCGACAGGAGGTTGTCTACAGCCACAGCTGTTGATGATGATGTTTCTTGACCTGGCGCTAAATAGAGACCCCGGCGGTTATTTACTTTTGTGGTCAATAAGAGACTCTGCAGTTATCTGAATGGTGGAGTTAATTGAAGCATTTATGGCAAGGATCACATTTTAACATTTTTGGGAAAATGGAGAAAAACAAACAACAAAAACCCACATGTCTACTTTGGTTTAGATGGGCATAATAATGGATAAGTCACATAATTGATCGTTAACTTTTCTGCCAGTTGTGTGGAGTTGATAGTTGATTGATCATGTCTTTGACGTAACTGATGCTAAATGGAGTGGACTTCTTGGCTGCAGCTCAGTAGTGCAACTTGACATTTTAAAGCGCATGCAGAGGTAGGTAAAGCTGCTGGATGCTGACCACTCATGATCCCTCAAATTTTGTGGAGTTCATAAAAAAACACATTAGGAGGTTGCCTACAGCCACAGCTCTGAATGCCCTTGTTTGATCCTTTAAAAAAAAAACAACAACAAAAAAACTCTCCCGATTCGCTACTTTGCTTGCTTAGATGTCTGCAAATGGAGAACAAGCAGCCTTTTGTGCTCCTGATGGGCTGATAAAGACGGCTGCAGCGCAGTGAAAGGATGAGAGTTTGAGGTCCTCCTCAGGGAGTTTGGAGTGCTTTTTAATGAGCATTATTCCCCCTGCAACATGTTTTTTGCACTCTGCACGCCGCGACATAAACAAACACAGGTTACTGTCATCATCATCTGAGGATAATTGAAATGTGCGCCTGACATGTTTCCTCCCTGACCCTTTCCAGAAGGGCTAATTAGGCCTCCTTTGCCAAGAAAACACTACTCACTCACGCACACGCGCACACACACACACACACACACACACACAATCACACACAGCAGACAGCTGATAGCTTTGATCCACACACACACACTCCAGCTGTTAGACCGCTTCCACAACCCCAACTGCCTCAAAGACCAACTCATGTTTCCGTTTCGCTATCTCCCGAGTCCCCGATGGCGGGGGGGGGGGGAAAAAAAATCTCATCAACTTCACACTCTGATTAAAAACGTCTCCTGCTCTTTTTTTCTCCCTACCCCAGCGCTCCTCTACGCCACCATCTTCGGTAACGTGACCACCATCTTCCAGCAGATGTACGCCAACACCAACCGCTACCACGAGATGCTCAACAGCGTGCGGGACTTCCTCAAGCTCTACCAGGTACCCAAGGGCCTGAGCGAGAGGGTCATGGACTACATCGCGTCCACCTGGTCCATGTCACGGGGGATCGACACCGAAAAGGTACGTGGCCACGCCTGGTTTGTGTAAATACTTGTAATACCTCCAGCGTCCAGCAGGGTGGATCTGTTAGCTTGCAGCATAGACAAACTATGCTGCCGGGGAGTCAGAATTTTGTTTGGCTGAAGAGGGTGTGTTGGAATGCTGACTCCTCTTCAAGAATTTGGGGAATTCTAAGTGCACTACTTGGCTTTAACCAGCAGAGGCGCTGTTGATTCTGGTCTGTTTCAGGTCTAAAGAAGATGGCGATTAAATAGTGATCATTACTTTTTCCTCATAGTCGATCCAGAATATTTAATCAAATGTCCATCCCGTGTGCACACAAACCAAGCAAATGCTGCATTATCACGGCTGTTAGCCATGTTTTTGTTTCACAAAGACCCTAATGTCGGACCACAAGATCAGAGTGGGATACAGTCAATCCTTGGTTTTCGTACGCCCCAGTTTTCGCATGGTTCGGTTTTTGTCGAAAAATTTTGCCTCGGCTTTCGTACACGGTCTGATTTTTTTTTTTTGTACATCGTTGCATGTCATAACTTGTCCGTTTGCCCTGTACCAGTGGAGTGCCCAAGCAAATCACCCTATGCATTTTCTAATGCGTGCGACTGCTAAATAACCCGCCATGGGGCCAAAGATAAGTGCTTTGATAAAGAAGGTGAGAAACGCAATTGAATTTGATCTTGTCAGGATGTACAAGAGGTCCGCATCAACAAGTTCCATCTATTCTTCATTTATAATTATTTTGCATCATTTTCTACATGTAAAACTATAATTTTTCTCTAAAAAGTCAATTTTTTGTTAATAGTTTTGGGTGTCTGGAACGAACTCATTACATTTACATTATTTACTATGGGAAAGACATTCTGGTTTTCATCAACATTTTTGTGAAGAATGAATAACGAAGGCAGCTAAACCTTTACTGTACTGTGTTCACATGTTCAATTAATACTTGACTTACATTTTGACCTAAGTCGTGTCTAACAATGCAGGGGTTGAGTGTGGTCTTACATGGACACTACAACTAAAGGCTCTAAAAATGGCATCTAAATCCTTCTTTGACATTCATCTTCAAAGAGATCACTTTTTAAAAGGCAGAGCGTGCTGTGACAGCCCGACGTCCTGTTGCTTAGGCGGACTTCAACAGCGCAGACACTCAGCAGGTGTTTGCAGTCCCGTCATGTAGTTACGGAGAATCCACTTAGTCATTTTCGTTGTCAGACAGCAACATGATCTGGTTTTTACATACTGTAAATATTCCACGCACGTACAATCTCCTATTTCATTTTGCCGTTTTTTCGTTCCAGGTGCTGCAGATTTGCCCCAAGGACATGAGAGCAGACATCTGCGTCCATCTCAACCGGAAGGTGTTCAAAGAGCACCCGGCCTTCCGACTGGCCAGTGACGGCTGTCTGCGGGCGCTGGCCATGGAGTTCCAGACAATCCACTGCGCGCCCGGCGACCTGATCTACCACGCCGGAGAAAGCGTGGACAGCCTGTGTTTCGTGGTGTCAGGGTCGCTGGAGGTCATTCAGGATGACGAAGTGGTGGCCATTCTAGGTCAGTTGGACTCTTCTACCATTTTATACTATTTTTCAGCAATTTTAAGTAAGTGTCAGTGTCCCGAAATCTAGCCTTGTTCCTGGAATTTATTTGAAGTGCTTTTGGTAAGCTCTACTGTGTCTGTAGCGTGTGCCTCCAAGGGGCGCTATTGTGCACTTTAGCCACCTTTTACGTATACACTGAAACTATGAACTTGTCTAATGTAATAGATGCCATATCACTTACAACAGGGTCTTTTTTTGTTGGCCTGCGACACAATAGAAAAATATAATTTAACAAGAAGACATTTTACAAGAATAAAGTCAAAATATTAAGTGGAAAAAATGTGTTATTCAATGAGAAAATGTTGTAATTTACAAGAATAACGTAATAATATGAGGAAAAAATAACATCATTTTAGTAGCATAAAGCTGAAATATTAAATTAAATAAATTAAAAGTTGTAATATGATGAAAAACAAACAAAACCACAAGTAAAGTTTTCCAGAAATTACGTTACGCAAAAAGTTATGTTACAAGACTAAAGTTCAAATATTATGAGGAATGTAGTTATGATTATGAGAAGAAAATTTACAAGAAGAAAGATTAAAAAAAACAAAAAAACCCCACCAGAAATGAAAAAAAAAACCAGCTCTAATTTTAAGAGAATAGTCAAAATATCAAGAAAAAAGCCAGATTCCCAAAAGGAAAAAAAGCCACAATTTTAAGAGAATAAACTTGTAATACTATGAAGAAAAAAAAACATTTTAGTAGCATGAAGTTGAAATATTGAAGAAAAAAGATTTTAGTTTTAAGTCATAATATTCTGAAAAAAACAACTAATTAAGTTATAATTTTTGAAAAAATTTGTTACGAGAATTAAGTTAAAATATAATGGAAATACAGTCATAAGTAGCAGAAGAAAATTTACAAGAAGAAAGTTAAAGTAGTTGGAAAATAAATAAAAAAACAGCTCTAATTTTAAGAGAATAGAAAAAAGCTTGATTCCCAACAGGAAAAAAAGCCGCAATTTTAAGAGAATAAACTCGTAGTATTATGAGGAAATAATAACGTCATTTTAGTAGCATGAAGATGAAATATTAAAGAAAAAATATTAGATTTTTAAGTCGTAATATTCTGGGGGGAAAAAACAAAATGAATAAAGTAATAATTAATTATAATTTTTGAAAAAAGTTGTTACGAGAATAGAGTTAAAATATAAAGGGAATATAGTCATAATTATCAGAAGAAAATTTACAAGAAGAAAGTTAAAATACTTTGGGGGGGAAAAAATGTAATTTTAAGAGAATAAAGTCAAAATATTAAGACAAAAAAAGTCATATAAATGCTGCAATTTTACGAAAATAAACTTGTAATATTATGACGAAAAATAATGTAATTTTAGTGGCATAGAGTTTAAATATTAAACAAAAATTAATTTAAAAAAATAAGTCATATTAGCATGAGAAACAAACAAAATAAAGTTTTTGGAATTTTTTGGAAGTATTACGGGAATAAAGTCAAAATATTCTGAGAATAAAGTCGTAAAATGTACAAGGATTATTTAAGAAAATATTTTTGAAGAAAAAGAAAACACAGCAAAATGTGAAAAAAAAAAGAGCCACGGCCAAAGTTCGTACTAATAGTACGCTTTTTCACCTACAGTATATCACAAAGCTGACATTTTTTTCCAAAGTGTAGCAAATAAGTGAGGGAGATGATAGATTCTCGCATTCGGTGCTCATAAACAGGCTCTGAAACACATATTGCTGTGTGAGAGCATCATTAAAAAGTGACTTGTGCATAATAGGGGACCTTTTAGTGTGAAAGCAAATAGTTTCAGTTTTGTTTCATGAAGCGGTGCTGCAGTCCCCGATGCCCAAAAGTTGAAAAGACATCAGAAACCTTTGTGGTCACATTTCCAGCACTCAAGCTTTTCTTTTGGAGAATACTTCTTCCTTAAGCACCAATTTGGATGTTCCCAACTGCTATGAAAGCCGAGCAGCTTGTTGTTTTCGGAGCCATAAACTCACACAGTAGCTAGTCAGGGATCCTCCACGCTGTTGGTTTGAAGACACCGTTTGTCCTTTTTTTCTCAACGTTTGTCTCGGAAACCCAAGTTGAATACGTGCTTTATTCTGTTCTTCCACTTGGAAAGCATGAATGCATGTTCATGCAGTATATGTGAACCGGGCCGTGCCTTCATTCATCATTTTCCACTCCTTGCTTTCGTCGGCTGGCTTCAGTCCCAGCAGTCTGTTAGCAGGTTAAAACTTCATCAATCCCACCAAATGATTGATTCAGCCAGTAACGGATTGCCGTGCTGTAGTGCGGCAGTGGAGCTTTCTTGCCGTGGTGTGTTTCCAATAAGCCTCTCTCGGGTCTTTGGGAAAAGTCAATACAACTGTCAGGCAGATAGCGCGGACCCCCCGGCCTAGCCTGCAGTGATAAACAGGTTACTACTGTGGATCAAAATCTCATTAGCCTAATGGTGCTGCAGAACACAAGACAACATGCAGTATAATGAAACCCTGCAAGATAGAACATCTCGTTCCCTGGAGATGCTTGGGAAGGGGGGATGGATTTCTACCACTGAAGGCAAATCAGTCGCAAACTCCTGACTCCCTTGTCCCTCTGAAGACTTGTTTAACGTCTCCCGCAGGCAAAGGGGACGTATTTGGGGACGTCTTCTGGAAGGAGGTGACGCTCGCTCAGGCGTGCGCCAACGTCCGAGCTCTGACCTACTGTGACCTCCACGTCATCAAGCGTGACGCCCTGCAGAAGGTGCTCGAGTTCTACACGGCCTTCTCCAATCACTTCTCCCGCAATCTGCTGCTCACGTACAACCTGAGGAAAAGGGTGAGTGACCTCGCCAAGTGTCACGCGTCAAAGTCTGTTGAGTTAAAAACAAACGCAGAAAAAAACCCTCAGCAACTGGCAGGAGAGCCTACAACGGTAGACGTTGAACGTGCAGACGGGCAGTTGCATGAAATTGGCTCCGTATATTAAACCCCCCCCCCCCCCCCAACTCCTACACTTCACTCTGAATGGTACAGAAGCACAGTAGCGACCAGTCATTACCTCATTCATATTAAGGTCACCCTGCCCAAGAGAGCGCGACTGAGATTGAATTGCCGGCCTATGAAGAGGCAATCTCATCTGCTGCGGTGAAATAACTGTTGGCCGCGGTGCCGCACCGCGACACACTGCTGGGAAATCCCGAGCAAGATTGACTAAGCGCTGCCATATTGAGCTGAGCTTGTATCTGCAACCGGCGAAACCCCGAAGTCGACACACTTGACGGTCGAGCGGTTCAAGTAGCGAGGCTGACGAGGAAAATGGTTCGGGTTCCACACTTTATTTTGCAATTCCACGTCGTGTTCGGTGCGGTGAGTGGAACGCCCCCCCGCCCCCAGAGAGGAATGAAACGTGTCAGGTGGTTTATCCAGTTTTACCTGGAAGGAAGCGGCTCCTTGTGTTTAGGTCCCTGGTGCACCGCCTCTATCTCACTCATAAAGGCTTCTTATCAGTGCTCGACTGCTGGCTACTTCAATGTTATCAATGATATCTGACCCACGATACTTGTTTTCATACGCTGCACGGCGGAGGAAATAAGTATTTGATCCCCTGCTGAACAGTCAAGAATTCTTTTGGTCACTTTTTTGTGACAGAGAGAGAGACATTCATTCATTCATTGGCCACATCCGGCCCGCCAGAGCTTTCCACGTTTCACTGAGCACCTCGAACCTCGTTATATTACACCGAGACGCCAGTACATTGTGGATAAAACCATACACCACATGCTTCAAGAAGTCACCAGGTGACTTTTTTCCTCATCCAGTACCTACTGCTGCTGCCTGTTGTTCTCCGAATAGTATCACTTGATCAAGCCTTTGCTAACTTTACGCACTACAAAATAAGTAATACAAGTACGTATGATTTGGTGGTGTTGATATCGGATCAATTTCAGTATTGGCTGATATTCAAGGCTGCACTACCGGTATCGGATCGTAAGTGAAAAAGTTGTATTGGGAGACCCTTAACGATACAGTATGTGTTTGATTTAGGGCTGCAACTAAGGCCTTGTATGTTTTTGGCCCCGTGATGTTCATTGACAACTTCAAATGGTCCTGATTCGATTACATCAAAGTGTGCTGTGGTCTCAACTCCCTTGAGATCATTAACCGGCTGGCCCCTCACCTCAGAATCATCCTTACCCCACGAGGTGAAATCCAATTATCGCACCAACAGTGGTGTCTTCTTGTTGAAGGGGCACAGCTAATTTGTGTGCTTCAAGCGAACAAAACCAGTCAGAATTCTTCCTGTTTGGGATGAAAATACTCATTTGATACTCATTTCTTCCTATGGCTGCATGGACAACAACACACTGTTGCCTGAAAATGTTCCCTTCTTGTAAATCATGAGAGCGCTCACTTCTCCCTTCAGATGGTCTTCCGAAAAATCAGCGACGTGAAGCGAGAGGAAGAAGAGCGGCAGAGACGGAAAAACGAAGCGCCTCTGAATTTACCGCCAGACCACCCGGTGCGGAAGCTCTTCCAGCGCTTCCGGCAGCAGAGGGAGGCTCGCACTGCCACGGAGAAACCGAGCGAAGAGCACGACGTCGAAAAGGGGCCCGTCTACGTGGACGTGCCTAAAACGGCCATCATCACCACCAGCATCGTCACGGTAACGGAAAGCCCGGCCACGCCCTCGTCATCGGCGGCGCCATCGTCGTCATCACCCCCCAGCGGCGCCCCCGCTGACAAGTTGAAGCTGCAGGTGCCCGTCTCCCTGGTGGGGGGTCGGGTGGCGGAGTCAGGCAAAGTGGTTAAAGGTTGGGGGCGCTTCAAGGACTCCATGGCTAAACCCGACAACTGGAAGACGGTGTCCAAGGCGGAATCCATGGAGACTTTGCCCGAGCGGACCAAGGGTCATGAATCCCAGATGTCCCTGAAGAAGACGGACTCGTGTGACAGCGGCATCACCAAGAGCGATCTGCGCCTGGACAAAGTCAGCGACTTCCGTTTGACCCCGCAGGACCGAAGCCCCGTCCAGCCCCCCGAGACCAGACGCTCTTTCTACCCCATCCCCGAGCAAACGCTCCAAGCTTCGCTTCAGGAACTCAAGCTGGAACTGAAGGATGACCTGAAGAACCTGAACGTTCGAATGTCCGGCCTGGAGGCGCAGCTCAACGAAGCACTTCAGCTCCTCAAAGCGAGGACGCCCACCGCCAGCTCGCCGCAGCATCTCTTTGACATTTCCAGACCCACTTCGCCGGAAGTGGACAAGGAGGACATCTTCTCTTGAGAGTTACAGGAAGCATCCGGCGACATTTTGCTGTAAGCTCAGCTGGAATCCCGTAATGTCCAGATTACGCGGATAGCTGAGGCCGCAGACGAGGCGACACTCGACCGGCCTTGATGGCGGGCGACGAGGGGGGCTTCACGCCGAGAAGCCAGGGCGGAAGCTCCGGGGTGACACTCGCCAGCCGTTAATTTGTAGATACCAAATCCTCTTAACGGGAAAAACAGCGTCTTAGCGAGGTTTGAAAACGGCATGACTCCAACGTTGGTGTTCGATTCCTTGCATGTCACATGAAGTATATCGCGCCTCAGCTTGCAGATGCTGCGTGTTTGATTTAAGCGAGGCGGCTCTTTTGCGTTATTTCAGCGTAGCTGCAAAAGAGGACAGACGAGAGTTGCGCTGCCAGCCCGAGCGAGTGATGTACGCTCTTTTATTACGGCGCCGTTGAGGGCTCGTTATGAATTATACAACAGCAAACTCGGCAGACGTCTTCCGGCAAAAGCAGTTATTGTGATGAACGGCGGGGGAGATGCTTGATGAGGAACGGGGTGCGCTTTAAGCTAGCGTGACTTCTACACTCTCACATAGCATGAAAACCATGCATAACCAGACACGCTACAACTAATTTATATATGATGATGTATCGTTTACACCATTAATCTCACTGCAGAGTACAAATGGATATTTTTTTTCTGGGGTTGAAGGTTAATTATTTACATTTTTGTACCACTGGTTTGCATGCAGGCTTTATTGTAAAAAAAAAAAACCAACAAAAAACAAATCCTGTGGGATAAGTTGCATTATTCCATGGCAAGCTAATATGTTTGCAATGCAGGGGGCCACTTTTTGGTGGTTTCTATGTACATTTGGAGGAAATATGCCAACATAATGTGTGCATTCATTTCCATTGGACATTGCCTTCTGGTTTTAAATACTAATATATATATATATTAAAAAAGTTCATGATAAATTAAATCTCCACCCATAATTTATTTTGAGATTTTTTTAAATGCCAAAATATATTCCCAACTACTGTATATCAAAAAGCAAATTATTTTTTAAATGAAGGTTTTATCATTAAGAGTAAAATGCCCCTGTAATCACTTGAAAGGTATTTTATTCTGTCCACTCAAATAATAAAACAAAAAACATGTCTACAAATGAGTGAACTTGCTGTGTGTGGTGAATTTCACGGCTTGCTTTTTAAAACACGATGTTATCACAGCTCTTTGAAATACTGTACAGGTATGTGTCGAGTACATGACCGTGTATGGGACTTTTCATTCGTTGCACAATCCTGAAAAATGGAAGCAATAATTACGCATTTGGTGCTGTTCTTCATGTAGAGTGTAATCACATGACTGGAATGAACGGATAAAGTGCTTTACAGACGTCACATCGATCAGTAACGTAACCGTTTACATCCACACTGGTGATCATTGGAAAACAAACTACTGTAGTTACTGTAGAGTCCACTCTGCCTTTTTCTTTCTGTGTCAAAAAAAGCTCTGTTCTCATATTATTCATTATTCATATGGATCATTTCTTTTTTTTTTTTTACATGACTTATATTTTATCAGAAGAAGAGGCAGGCTGGGAAGGATGCAGCAGCAAAGAGGGAAAACGCTATCAAAAATTCAGCCGACTAAAAATAAAGAGACGGGCTTGTCATCAGAGGCGGGAAATGTTTGTGCGGGAGGAAAGTGGGTCTTTTAAAAATATCCGCTATTTCACACCTACATCAATGTAGAATGCAGGCGCTCACTATCGACAAACGCAAATGACACATTTCGGACTTCTTCTGTCACATACTGTGCAACTTTGAACAGTCATAAAAGGGAAGCTCGGCTTTTAACAGGAGCGTGTCAATATGGCACATGTTTAATCAGGCCTACGCACTGAGCCTATTTGAATTGATTATCTCGCAGCTCTAACGTGAGCCGTGGATTAATGTGTCGCTAATCTCATTAGGTACAAAGGAAGAAAGCTTTTTCAATGTCACACGCAACGCGGGAACACGGCTCGCTAATTGGCCCGCGCCGCAATTAGCTGATGACATGTGCGACCTCACATTTTACAGAGTGTGGCCCTCCCGCCTCTAAAACCACACAGATTATTGACGGAATCCTTTGATGCAGTCTTTATTAAATAGAGCGCGCACATAACTAGAAGGCGTACGCCTTCTCTACAGGGTTTCTGTGGGCCGTTAGGAAGGTTGAAGCCAGGGATGTCCAAACTTTTTCCAGCGAAGGATGGAAAATGAAAGGATGCAAGGGCCACTTTGATACTTTGTAAAGCAATGTAGATGTGCTAAGAAGTCATGTCAAGAAAAAATTGCATCTCAGCTTTGTCATACGGGTGAAAAAGCCTATTGTCCTGGTCTTTTTTCCATTTGAACTTTCTTCTTTAATAATCTTTGTACATTTTCTTTTGGTAATATTATGACTTTATTCTCATAATATAACTTTTTCCCCGTGCTAATTTTATTTTCCAAAAATGACAACTTTAATTTGTTTTTCTCATTACAACTTTTCTTTTCTTCTTCATTTTTCTACGACTTTTTTTGTCTTAATATTTTAACTTTATTCGAGGAAAATTACAGCTCCCTTCACCAACCCCCCGCTGCCGTTTGTGTGTGTGTGTGTTTTTTTTTTATTTTCCAACAATTTCAACTTTCTTCCTGTAAATTTTTCATGATTTGATTCCCATAACACTTTGGATTTTTCCACAAGGCAATTTTTCAAAATTTGAATTTGATTTGTTGTTTTTTTTGTTTCTCATAAAATAACAAAATAACCTCTTTTTTCCTTAATAAACTGAACTAAACTAAAGTTACATTATTTTTCCTCATAATATTAAGATGCTATTCTCGTAAAATAAAAAAAAATGTTCTCGTTAAATGACCATTTTTTTCTCTTAATATTTTGACTTTATTCTTGTAAAATTACTGCAGATTTTTTTCATTTTTGCATTTTTTTTTCGTTTTAATTTATAGTTTTAGAATGTGCTGCGGGCCAATGAAAAAACAGCAGCCGTCCGCAAATGGCCCTCCGGCCACACTTTGGACACCCTGGTCTAAGCAATACTGGACAGGCATGTGATTTGACTTAGTATCAGTCCTAACACTGTCCTCTAGAACGGCAGGAGAACCTCTAAGGTTGAGCACCGTCCATTCCAGGATGCTGGTCAGCTTTCAATTTGTTCCTGTTTTGCAACGATTGCTCTAATTATATTTAGCCAAAGCGCAAAGAGGACGGGGCGTTCAGCGGAAACAGGCGATAACTGCAGAGAGGCTATTATTTCCCAAATGTAAAAGGTCCTTTCTATAGAATAAGGTTTTGTTTTCTTTTTTTTTATTTTTTTTTTTACAGGAATAATGATTTGGCGTGCATGAGAAAGTGGAAAGGAAAACATAGCCCTTTTTGATCATCACTTATGAACAAAACGTAGCTGGCTTTGATCATCATTTATTAACAAGTATACTGCACAGCGGAGAAGCACCACAACCACTGTTGTAGTAGCGGTAGGGACCAACACGAAACTGACATTATTAAGTGCTTGATAGTGTTTCATAAAGCTGCCGGATGCTGACCATTCTTTTTTTCCCTTATATGAACAATAATGTGGAGTGCATGAGAAAAACATATCCCTCTTTGATCATCATAAACTGGAGATAACTGGAGAGAGGTTGTTACTGTATTTCCCAAATGTAAAAGGTCATTATTTAATTTTTTTTTTTTTTTTTACATGAATAATGATATGGAGTGCATGAGAAAGTGGAAAGGAAAACAGCTCTCTTTCATCATCATTTATGAACAAAACGTAGCTTGTGTTGCTCATCATTTATTAACAAGTATACTGCACAACGGAGCAGCACCCGGCTCTCATACCGGCAGATATTTGCATTTGTGGACCAAGCACCTGGCGACTACTTTTAGCATTTTACAATATGTTCTTATTGAGGTTGCCCCCTTTTTTTTGTGTAAAAGGCACAAAAAGCCAAAGAAAAAGCAGTAGTTATTTAGTTTACTGTAGTTTTGTAGTTGTTTCCCCCGGAAATTGAGGTCACATTCATGAATTGCAGGTCCTCAGTTGGAGTTGAGAGGTTTGTGAGTACATAAATACGGTACATCCTATACTGTATTTCTAAATATATAAACATACTGGCAGTTGTCTTTGCATGACCTCCGGCCCGTGACGTTAAGAAAGTGTTAGTCAGCAGGTTTTATTCTTTATTCTTATAAAGCCTCACACTTCGCTGCTCATTTAAGAGGATTGGCGGTCCACCGGCGCTGATCCCCCCCCCACACACCCAGCTCAGTGTCGCAGACGCGATCATCCCTACAGACGAGACGACGACAGAATCGGCTAATGGAAACTTATGCAGCGCTTTTTACGTCTATTGTGTGCTTTTCGCCGTCAGCTGCACGCGCAGACTGGAGAAGCATCACATCCTGTCATTTGCTGCCGCACCACAGCAAACCCCCCCACGCGGCATACGCTTACGCGAGTAAATGCCGCACCCCAAACAGTTGGTTAGGTGTCAAATTGCTGTTAGTGTGGTGTTATTACGCAACAGACGTGGCATCTGTAAAGCTGTAATTCAATATATGATATGTCCATATCGACATGTCGACCGACTCATCAAGTCCCGGTCCACCGTCGTCTTCTTATGACTAAAAAGCGCTTACATACATGGCCGGCTGTTTTTGTTGACATAAAACAAGACTTTTTTGTCAGTGGTTCTCAATTATTTTCTGTCATGCCCCCACTGAGGGACATGAATGTTTTTGCGCCGCCATGCAGTTGAAATAATACAGAGAAACTGATATTTATTTATATATTATTTAGCTGTATAGACTTACTGTAACTCGTGACGCATATTCAAGAGTCAAATTGTGTCAGTTTCATACATGAAAAGCAGCTTTTTCTGCAGAGAAGCAAATTCAAGCAGAGCGACGGTGGGGTCTGCTGGATGTCCCGACTCTGAACGGCTTCCGGTGTCGCGCCACATGGCTCAGCAACGCTAACCACTAGCTTGTTGCTTCGGCTGCCATTGTCAACTGCATTTGTGTGTACGTCACCTACATCACCTCTACGTCTACGTCACCTCTATCTTTGGCGATCACGTCGCAGATCCACCGCCAGACAAGCTCTGTGACAGTGTTAGCTGCCTGGATTTTTTGTCTCCGCTCCATTTCTGCACGTGTTTCGCCATTTTCCTCTCTCAACACACAATCCTCCTTCTTCGTAGACAATCTGTTGCTGCCGGTTGGAGGAAAAGAGAACTGTTGCCCCCTACTGGGACAGAAATACATTGCCTACAGGTCAGAAATTGGCACACAAGATGAGTAAGACTTTGATCCTGTTGCTCCGGCGAAAAGAAGCAAAAGACGTCTTTGGCATTGAAGGAGTCAATATTTTGACTTTATTCTTGTAAAATTACTGTTTTGTTTTTTTTTTAGTTTTCTTGTTAAATTACATTTTTAGAATGCACCACGGACAGCAAATGGCCCCCGGGCCGCACTTTGGACACGCATGTCCTAGGCAAAAGAAATGAAAAGAAAAGACGTATTATCAAAATTCCATGTTCAACATGTGACGCTGTAGCGTTTCCTACGTAGCATCCTCTAGCGCCTCTGTGGTTCTCTCTCGAGCATAAGCTTACATTTTTACACATCTTGTTAAAATCGGAGATCATCTGAGCGAGAGTTGGCTATGTTATCAGACACATTCATGTCAGATGTTTTGGGACACCCTATAAATCAGTACAGCTGTAATACGTGCTTCCGAGATCAAATCAAAGCAGATGTTTATTGCTGGTGGACAACGTGCTCCAATACGCCGAGGTAGATTATTTGTAAAATGTAAACTTTTTTGGGGGGATGCTCCTGATCTTGGAAGCTAACTGGTAGGAAATAGGTTTGCGGCAAAAAGAGCAATTAGTCTGTGCATTCCGGAGGATAAATGTCATCTATTAACAAGGAGCCCGGCGGCTCAGCTCAGAGTCTCGGCTAATGCATCTACTGATATTAGTGTCACCCAAATTACATGTGGAGGGGCAATAACGACACTCATTAAGCTAACGCTGGTGTGAGTGTAAACATCACATGTGCCTTTTTGTGGTTTTCCTCTGCAATAACACGGATTAACGGTACGTATTTTGTAAGTAAAATGATAAATGATGTATGTAGACACTGTTATGCATGTGCAGTAGTCATTTACTGTGTGCAGATAAAAAACAACAACAAAAAAACAAGCACTGACCCTCTAAGTCCCGCTGTGGGTCTGCTGCCGGCTTTTTGGGCAGCTTCCGTGGCCGCCGGCCAGGTTCCTAGTGTGGTTTTGGCCGCGCTGGTGTTTTATTTACAAGTTTGCAAGCATCTCGGCTTGCGTGTTGCAAAGTCAAGGTGACTCACGACGGGTGAGAAGTCCACTCCAGTCCGACCTGGGCGAAGCAGTAGAGGAAAGCCAGCATGGGCGGCGCCACGGTGGACCAGCCTGGTACCAAGGAGAGAGTGAGGTATGTTTGAGCAGCCTTGCAAAGTCATCTTCAGCGCATTGAGCAGCAATACTAATGAGTGTGTGTTGTTTTTGTCTTCTATTTATAGCAGCTGGAGCAGGTTAAGAGCGGCTGGCGTCCCTCCAGGAGCGTGCACCTGCACCCACAATACTTCCTCATCTCCTATTCTTCCCTCCTCATTCATTCAAGCACGCTCGTACGCTGCATGCACAGCTCCCTCAAAGCTCACCTGAGCTGAGACGAGCAGTTGCTATCTTTGTCGACACCCTGAACATTTTTTGGACCTGCAAATGAGTCGCCGCTGGGCCCTGCACGACCCCGAAGGAAGCCCCGCCGCGGTGCTAGGAGGACGCCTTGGCTCCTTGTCTTCACAAGTATGTAAGTTTCCAAACAACCTTCCAATTGCTTGGACTAGTGGCCTCCGCTCTTATACACGCCATGGTCATCCACTTAAATTAATAAACGCCGCACCTCAAATAGGTGCGTCTTTCACAGGAATAAAAGGAGTTAGCTGACATACTAAGTATGCAACACACACCACCTGTACAGCAAAAATGGCATCTGTAAAGCTGTAATTGGATAAATGAATAACTGTCTTATGTTGCGCACTTATTGGAATAATACGTTCATGTATGTCATGTCATCAAATATGATTTTTATTTATTTGTGGAAAAAATAGTGCATCTGTGATACAATATACAATAATATATCATCAACATTTTAAAAATACCATCCATCCATTATCTACAGTATGCCGCTTATCCTCATTAGGGTCGTGGGGGCATGCTGGAGCCTATCCCAGCTGACTTCAGGCAACAGGCGGGGTACACCCTGGACTGGTCGCCAGCCAATCGCAGAGCACATGTAGACAGTCATTATTTTAAAAACACATTTGTTGTTTTTGATTTTAAGTGTTTAAAAAAAATGTCAATTTTTTTTATTATATGTGAAAAAAAATCTATACAGTATATACCTTGCATTTCTATATAGAAAAGCAGTAAACACACAACCTCTAAGAGGTGTGCTCCTCTCTGCAGTTCAGTAAATAAAGGCCCCAGGCCACTTGATGAGAAACTGTGTTGATGATGTTTTGCTCATATTCCTTCTAGACGTCTTTGTCAGACTTTTTTCCCCCAGGGAAGAAGTACTATCTTATATTTTTATTATATTTTAATGACTTTTTAAGTGGGTGTCAGTATTTTTTTTATTTCATTTGTGAGGGGAAAAGTACTAAAATTAATCGTGATTAATCACCATTTCACACCATGTCTGCAATAATCCCGTTTGTGCTGTATTTTATTGAAAGAAAGATAAATGACAGGGCAGAATCCTATATATTTTGCTGCTGTAACATCTAAACGCGGGATAAATAAAGTACAACTAAGTAACAATGGATTCTTTCATAGCCGAACATTTCAATCAGACTTGAACTGTGCTATGAGCAATGAGACGCTGCGTTCAAAGACACCACGTCTTTTAAGTTGAATTCACATGTTTTGAGTGAATGTTCTGGGATTTCCGAGTACACTTAAATACAGCAAATTTCATCTATATATCACCGAATTCGATTCTTTTTTTTCCCCAAGCACTCTGACCATTGTTTGTGGAGTTATATGCACAAATGCTGAAAATGGTCCTATCTCGCAATGTTAAAGAATCCTTTAAAACAAATTCCTGGATCCGGACGGTGGAGCGGATCACCCCCAAATTTTAATCAGTTCTTCCATATCCCATTTCTGAAAATTCCTGAAAATTTCATCCAAATCCATTCAGAACTTCTCAAGTTGTTATGAACACAAACAGATAAACGCCGGCAAAAAAACTTTTGCGTTTTCCTAAAAAGCAACTCTTGAGTGAAGCCTTTGCTGCTGCTGCTTGTTGTCAAGCATGCGCCCCCTGCTGGTAAACATCTAAAACAATCCATTCGGTGCCTTCAAATTTTTTGATACACCCCAGATGATTTGAAATAGTTTCCATTGTGTAACACAGCGAGACTATGGAGTGTGAACAATTAAAAAACTGCTGCATTACGACATTATTTGTACACACAAACATTCAGTTCTCTTTAAATCAATAAAAAAAGTCTTTCTGATAATATGGAAAAGGTGAGTTGATCACCATTTAAATTTAAGTGAAATATATTGTGTTTAATTTGGCTACAATAATTTTCTTTCTATAAAGATATGATCCAAAACAGAGGTGCAGCATATCTAACCCTGCGTAACACACTGCACATCTGCTTGCTGTCTGCTAAACTGCTTCTATAAACTAAGATAAAACACATTAAAAGAGGTTAAAAGCACCTGTAAATGGGAAGGCATTATAATCCCACAAACCCTGGATAGGATTATAAAGTGTTGTGGTTATAGTACACCAATTTACAGTTTATAGACATCGGCGTGTGCCTTCTTTGCAACTTGTGAGCCGCTGATTTATGGCCATAACTGGCTAAACAATGTGGAAGAAAACTCACCTTCTTCCGGGGCTGCCATTTCATCATATTTGTAAACCAAAATGGACCAGCATTAAGATATTTTAGGAGAATGGAATGCGGAGTGGGAGAAATCCAGGGCGCAAGTCATGCTGCTGCCACTTCACATGTTCTCCAAGGGACGACGCCAAGCACAGTGCGGAGGTAAAAATATAGAAAATAATCATTTGCATTATTATAAAAATGCAAAGGCCTCCCTGTACCCATACCATGCAGCGCACCTCCACTAGATAGCAACTTGACAACATATAGATACAATAAAAGGTATGCATGCAGGTCAAACGGAATGATAAATGATAAAAACTAAAATTACAAGGTTCAATAATGTGCAACAATAATGAAAAATGCGCAGTTAAGTAAATACCACTGGCCACTATATGATACACGATGTTTTGCTCAACGGAGAGGCCACATCAAACCTGTATCCATTGCACACACACACGCACACACACACGATTGTGTTGTGTTGTTGTGGTCCACACCAACAGATGCCACAATGGGTCAAAGAAAACTAAATACCCAATTTCCCTCAGCTGATTGTTGCTGTGGCTTTAATCAAGCAGCTCTATAATTGCAGCTTTGGCGGCTTGATTATTAACACTTTTGACACCCGCTTGCAAGTCCAGACAGGAAAACTCACATGAAAAAGTAAATACAAATTCACCATCACAATAAAGTAGAGAGCGAAAAATACATAGAAAGGCATGGTTGTTTGTTAGATAGCCACTATGTATACCACCAGACATCCAACCGTTGGCTATGCCCAATTTAGCGCAGGAGATCCAAACTGTTTTTTATTGAAACAAAAAAAATGGAAAAATAACTGTCCAGCATATAGAACTTTGACATTTTGCAAAAATCGTGACATCATTAAGAATGAAAGACGGACATACCAATTGTGGGTTGGGGGGGTCGTACATTATAGCGATCTAATTTATCTTATTATGTATCATGTAAAACTAAGACATGAATAACATCAAATTAAAAGCACAAAATGAATGCAGACCCACCATCCACCAGTTCAAGTTCCAGCCAAGTTTTTCCAGAGAGATGATTACATCGCTGTTTGACGTGTGTGGTAAAGGCAGTGCGCTAACATGAATTAACTAACTTTAATTAAGTCATCAAAACTTACCTTTATGCATTCCCACAGAGTATATGTGAGGTATACGGAGTATAATATGAGGTGAAAGAAAGGTGAAAGAAAAATGGCATAAATGCAGTAGTAGTCTATCTGTGCGGCATGAGATAAAGTTAGCACACGCACAATGGACATGCGTCAAGTGAGACGGATGTAACAGAGAGAATCCGGCCACTTTTCAAAATAAAACATAAAAAAATGAAATAATGGAAATAATTTTTTTCCCCCTGTGTGGCCCGGTTCCAAATGACCCACGGCCCGGTACCGGGCCGCGGCCCGGGGGTTGGAGACCACTGCTTTACAGGACAAAAACTCACTAACTTGTGCTCTTTGGAGAAGACGTGTCGGCTCCAACCAACCACAGTGTCACCCTTGGTAAACACAACAGTCGCCTTTACATGACGTCATCCGTGTGCCCCACTCAGCAGGCATGAATAATCAATTCACACCAAATCAAACTGTTACGAGTTTAACGCCTTTATCATTAAAAGTGCCAAAAAACCCCAAAACAAACATTTTAAGCCTGCTTATTTCCTAGTATCGATTCAATCGATGACCTTTTAAACGATGTTAGATCAATATATGTCGTCCTGAATGGAAACTTTGCTGGACACAGATCGATGTCGTTGGATCATAGGAATATAAATCGATGCATCAATGTATCGATGAATCGCTACACCCCTAATGTCAAGTGACGTTATAAACACTCAAAATGTCAACATATTCTGCAGCACTATCAATGAAATGACAACAAATGTAAATAATAGATTCTGTTTAGTAATACGGGACATGGCTCCAACTGTAAACACTGTTAGTTGTACTCATAAGCAGGGGGGTTCAGAGGTCAATTCCACTGTGGCCATGACTGATTTAAAAACATTGATCTCCAGTTGATGAAGGCAGCCAAAACTCCGCCTCCTCGCTTAACGATGAACACGTCTGCTGCTGCCTCGTTTTATTGTTCTATTTTTAGCAGCCATATAAAACAGGCGTTTGACAGCAGCAGTGACGACGCTACTGATTGATCGGATTAAGACATTCATTTAGCATCAGCTTTTCGTAGAAGGCTGTTTGGCCAGCAGAGGATGGGCTGATGTCATCTCTGGTTGTTGGTGGGAATAAATTGCTCAAAAGCCCATGAATGACATCAGAGCAGCAGTTCAGTTCAAAACATTTTTACAGCAAATTCCTAAAAACACCAGAGCGCTGATATATAGAGGATCTTTGACTAGCGTTTTTGCACTTGGTCCTTGAAAACAGCAGGGTGCTTCTGTCATACAGAGCCCACGGACCTCTACCAGGCCGCGGAGAACTTTCCAAAGCAATTGCTTTTTCAAAAGTGACATGTTTTTAAAAAAAACAGCTTTATAAATAACTGCACTGAAATAAGGACAGTTATTATATTTGAAAAATAATATACATAGATGATTTGACATGATTTGTTTTCCTCATATCAGGGTCAAAGCTGGGCGCACGCGATCACGTTTTTTTGCATCTTTCAAAACCGCACAACGCCTCTGTCGTGGAGATCTTTGACAAGGGTTTTTGCAGTTGATCCTTAAAAGCAGCAGAGTGATTTTTGTCAAATCAAGGATCTTTGACTCGCGTTTTTGCAGTCGGCCCTTAAAAACAGCAGTATGCTTTTGACATAGAGGATCTTTGGCAAGTGTTTTTACAGTCGGTCCTTAAAAACAGCAGCGTGATTTGGTCATATTGAGGATCTTTGACTCGTGTTTTTGCAGTTGGTCCTTAAAAGCAGCAGGGTGTGTCTGAGGATCTTTGACAAGCATTTTTACAGTAGGCCGCTTCTGTCATATAGAGGATCTTTGACAAGCGTTTTTACAGTAGGTCCTTAAAAACAACAGTGTCTTCGTCATATAGAGGATCTTTGATTTTTGCAGTCGGTTCTTAAAAACAGTAGAGCACTTCTGTCATATAAAGGATCTGCGTCTATCATAAAGATATTGCTTGCGTTGTAATGTATGACTACATTATGTTAACCAATTCCTGAGGTGAAATATGAGGCTATAACAGAGCCTTGTATTGACATTATATATGAAATAAAAATAATAGTGAAGGGACTAGTCCCCCCTCCCCCATCCCATAGCTTTCTACTAAAGTGTCCCCCAGAAAGGAATGTCATTTTAAAACATGCAGAAGTTCCTCTTGACTTATTTACTATTGAGCGTGAGAAGAAGGTCAGGAGAGCGAAACACTGCAGCACTTACCTGCGGAGTGCAATATGACCTACATTAAACAGGAAACAGATATATTGTGGCTCAATACAAGAACAGTCCTCACTCAACCATATCAAGCAAATTAACACAACTAACGAGTGGATGAAGCGGCGAAAAAGAGATTCTTGCTTCAGGTCTCATCAGACATATTGAAGACATTTGTACTTGTAATGTAATAACCTTTTACGCCGCCGTTTGGTGAGACGCGGTACTCGGAGCATTATTACTTTTTAATCACCTTCAGCTGCCCCAAAGCAATTAAAACACTCAACAGAATGTTTTTTTATTTAGTTTTTTGTAATGTTGCAACGTCTCCGTGCTGCCTACAAGACCAGCAGGAGGGAATTAGAAGTGTTGTGTGAGGGGTGTTCAAGGCCACTGTACTGGTCATAGAAAGTCCGTTGGAAAACTTTGCTCGTAGTACTGAATGCGGTGCTTATAGATTATTTCCCTGTTTGCCATCACTGGACGTCTTACAGGTCACTTACACACATGCACAGTACACATACAGCTGAATAATAAACAATAATTATAGCAACTTCTCTATCAATCCATGTCAATTTCAGACTTAAAATAATACACCTTTAAGCCACACCAATTTCCGCTTAGACCATGCCCGCTTCCGGTTTATGCCCCGCCCACTCCAGGTACAGATAATTTAGATGCAGACAGTGGTGTACTCGCTCATCCCTATTAGATAGTGTTATATACAAGTGCATCTCAATAAGGCTCAATATAAAAGTTAATTTACATGGATGTCAGTAGTTCAAACTGTGAAATTCTTTTGATTCACGACACACAGCGTGAAATATTTCAAGAATGAATTTCTTAATAGTTTTGATGATTATAACATACATCTAATAAAAAAAAAAATCCCAAATTCAATATCTGATAAAGTCTGAAAAATGGTCAAAAAGTTCAACATTGTAAACTATTGGTTCACGCACTAATCAGCATATGAACTTCCTGAGCCTTTAATTGGTCTCTCAGTCTGAACTGAAGTCCTAAAATCAATAACTTGTGCGTGAAATTCAAATTCATTGAGATGCACCAGTAACTGCCTATTTTTGAGTTTCAAAAAAATATTTTTAATGTATTTTTTTTTTATTTCTAATTATTTTCTGAAACATTATTTTATATGTATGTATGTATTTACATTATTCCCTCATTTTCCGGAATGCTTCCTGCCTGGAAGCACACGGTACTCGCTGGAACCGTAGGCAGCGTTCAGAGCCCAGATACATTACACAAAAAGGATATAAAGGAGAGTGAAGACACCGTCTATGGCAGACAGGAAGGGGTCTTCTGGTTTAAATGTCACGTTGAATGATGGGGTGGCTGCCTGCTCGATAAAGACTGATGAGTATATGACTTTGGCAAGCAAATGAGCCAGGATGGAGCAGATGTCTTTCCAGTTGGGAGGCATAAAAGCAGCAGCATGTTTTACTGGAGGACCAAGATAAATGCTCTACCAGCAAGCTACCAAAAAAAAAAACCTGCTCATTTCAAAATGTTACAATCAGGGTGTGTTCGTGGCTGTCACTGTACAATGCCGCCTTACCTTGAAGGAAGACACGCTTCCAGAAGATTCTGCCAACATGAATCCCCCCAAGGAAGACCAGATTAGAGAGGATGAGCATTGCAGTGGAGAAGGCAGAGAGGAACGCAGCGCAGCGCCTCCTCGTTGCCGCAGAGAAATGCCGCTCCTGGGAAATCAGTGCACAAATAAGTGAAGTGCCGGGGAAGCGCCAGAGAGCCTAACCGTCGAGACGCCAAGCACCAATAAAATGTGTCAAGCAGGACGCTAATGTTAATGTATTACAAACAGGACTTTTGCTCACTTTAATATCACACGTGAGCGGTGACAGCATCCAAACTGTGTGTGTGCGTGTGTGTGTGTGTGTGTGTGTGTGTGTGTGTGTGTGTGTGTGTGTGTACTGTAACAGCATTACGAAATCACATTACTTGCACTCTTTTTTTTCCCAAGCTAGGAAATATTTGATCATGAACAAACCCATTTAAGTTAACAACCAATTAAGGGACGAACATCCAAAGAGCGGCGCGCGGCTTGTTTTTTAATGGCCTGCCGCAAAAATGGGAAAAACTGAGCAAAAAGGCGTAATTTAAATAGAAGAAGCTGAAATGTTGACGCTCATAACTAATAACAACACAAAGCGTTTCTTTACAGATATATAAAGTGGTTTAGCCTTCTTACAAAAGTAAAACAATATATAAAAATATCAAAACTGGCCCTCCGGAAGAAAAAGTCAGGACACCCCTGAATTAAGGGAATGTTGTCATATGTAGGTTTGTTTTTGTATGTTTTTAACGATCCAGATATTGATCATGTCATTCAAAATGTATTTTTTTAATCATTCTTGCCAATATATATATATATTTTAATTTGTTAAATTTGTTCCCCTGTGATCCAAAATAAATTCTAGATATGAATCATATTTGACCTTTTAGACACAGCGGAACCTCTAAGGAGGCTGGTCGATTCAAAACGATATTTTCTAACAGAAAATAAAGAAAATTATCTGTTCCAGGGTCAAAATATTAGCTATCCAACAACAGTATGTTTTAAGTAACATTTTAACATCGTTAAGAGTGTAAAGGTAGTAACATATTGGGTTAAAAAAAAAAAGTTAACCTATATGTTAATGGTTGCAATAAATTAGGTATAAAAAAAAAGAAATGTACAGTCTTTATGACAAATTACAAGGGCCTAATGTAGCATCTTCCCCCCACCCCCCCATGCTACTGGTCATGCTCAAAATGGTCGAAACGTATACCTTTTATCATCACTAGATAAATAGTCAAGATCTTATGGACAGGTCATTGCTCAGTTCTATTTCTTTTTTTAATGTTTTTTCAACCAATCTTGCTTAAATTTTACAGACGTGCTTGTCAGTCCCGTGTGTGTGTGTGTGTGTGTGTGTGTGTGTGTGTGTGTGTGCGTGCGTAACTTACAAAAAAGGAGTAAACAAGTGCTGAGCCAAAGAGAGCCTTCAGGCCTGTTTCCACCAGAACCCCCAACCAATTCATCAGGGCCCAGTACTGTAGGTAGTCATGACCGCCGTGCCAAAGGCAGACGAAGCCAAACGCCAGCGCTGTGGACAGCATCTTGTAGCGAACTCCGTGATGCGAACCTCCCAGAGGCACGTAGATGTATCTGCAACACGAGTGGGAGGCACGGGAGATGAACTGTTACTATTATTACCATGTAAACCACAGACTATTTCATTATTATTTGTCAGGATAAAGTGAATGATTGGTGCGGATGCAAAAGGGGGGAAAAAGTGGGGTTAAAAATGTCGGTCCCCCCACAATGCATCATGTCAAGTTCATAGATTTTTAATCAGATAAAGGCAGCTCTGACGCCCCGTAGCAAAAATAGACACTCCACAGGAAAAACAATCGTGCCTCGTTGTTATTAATGATGCCACTGGATAAAAATAAGTGCTTGTTTTTTCCCTGCGTGTCACACAAACATCTTCCATCACTACATCGCTGATGTTCAATGTCAGCTTTTGGGGATGTTGAGGCAAAAAAAATAAAACAAAGAGCAGCAGAATATTGATAGCAGCGGTCTCAGGTAGAGTAGGTCTTTGTGCCACTGAGCTGCAAAGTCATTATCTCAGCTACCCTGTGGCTAATCAAAAGTTCCTGAAAGACGAGCCAGAATTTTGGGAGGCTTTGACTAGAGCGGCCAGCTCTGCCATATTGGAGGATGAAAGCGGGCGTGTGCCAGCAGATGGAGAGATACCAGCATGCGGAATAGCAGCATGTTAAAATGCATGCATTACCACCTTCGTTGCGTAACATTTGACCACTTCAAGCAGATGGGGCGAGCGACATGCACCCTGAATTTAGAGACAGACTGACAGGAGTTCAAACTTGTACAAAAACTAGCAACGACTGTTACCTGGACGCTGCCTTTTCTTTTAGTTATGCACGTTTTAATTTACATTTCATTGTGTGATGTTTTGTTGAAGTTGTGTTGTTTCACTGTAGATAGTTATAAATGTAGAAATAATACACACAGAGATTGGACCTTTCTATCTAATTGAGATGGGCCTCTGTTTTTGTATTTTACTATTTGTTTTTCTAGCAATCTGTTTCATGTTGAGCACATAAATAAAGCCATATAAATAATGATATATAATGATATGATTTGATATAGTTATATGTTTATGTTAGAAATAAATTTTACACGAATTTTGGTATTAAATCGATGTAAGCAACAAAAAAATTTGAGGAGGCATTTGGAAGCTGAAAGAGCCGTTAGGGAGCTGAGCCAAAAGAACCGGTTCCCGAGAAAGCCAAAATTCCTGTCACTAGTATACACACAGGAAATACCGTAATATAAATCAAGCTCACCAAACAGCCTTTTAGATTCCGTGATGTTTTTTTGGAGGTGCACGTCAAGCTACGCAGGCACGTTTGGAGGGGGAGGATCGAGCCTGCGTAGTGTACGCATAATCCAGGCTTTACTGTTGCACTTGGCTGCAACATAAAATCATCGTTAAAGCCGTTTACACAAAAATTAAGCAGTTTTGCATTTTGTGCCTTTACTGTACCCAAAATGAACCGAACCGTGACATTAAAACCGAGGTACCGTACGTACTGAACGGGGATTATGGCGTACCGTTACACCCCTGCTTTAAAGAAACGAGATCTAAGTTAAACTTATCCATCTCAGGTGCAGATTTGCAAGGATTTGGGATCAAATGCTCCTTCTCATATGCACTCTAGCAGCAAAATCACAATCTAAAGACCATCAAGTGCCCTCCAGTGGGCCCGCTAACTGTACCTGCAGCAGGTAATGGAATGACAAACAATGAGCCACTTAGCTGCCCATGGATACGGGTGTCGATGAATCATCACTTCACTCCTACGCTGCTGCGCTCCTTTGACAAATTTTCCACAAAATCTCACGACTGCATTAAAGCCTGTTTAAAAGCACTCTGACTCTGCATGAATGCACCGTGTGTTATTGTGCGGCGGTTATCGTTTTGCATCTGCGCTGGGATAATTGCAAGTGATGCCATTAAGTGTGTATGGGGGGTGTGGGGGACAATTTCCAACGGACATGGGCTGAAATGGAAACTTTCATTTGCAATTTAAATCCTAATTAATTGGAAGCACTTCAACAGTCCGAGGCGGCAGACTTCATGTTGAACACTTATGTGGGAAGAAAAGACAAGCTGCACAGTGGGTTTTAGCTACAGAATCTTTGTTTCGTAACAGGTGTGTCCAAACTTTTTCCACCGAGTGCCACATACAGAAAAATCATAGGCTGCAGGGGCGCTCCAACATGGAGCAAAACATTTTTACATATATTTAAATTTAATAAAAATGTCAGCTATGTTTAATAGGTGACAAAATGCATCATTGTTAGCGTTATTATTATCAACTTTTTCTCATTACATTATGTTTTTTTGCTCGTTTTCTTCTTTAATTGTATTTTTAGAATGTGCTGCGGGCCAATAAAAAAAAAAAGAAGGTACAAATAGCTCCATGGGCCGCACTTTGGACACCACTGAGTCGGTCATGTTATTCACATTCACATGTGCGATCATTTTATTTTATTCTATCATTCATATAGCCGGTATAGAAGTCCATCCTTTTATTTTCTTCATCGCTTATCCTGTTCAAAGCAAGATCCTACCCCAGCTGACTTTGGTTGAGAGGTGGGGTACACCTCGCCAGTCAATCACAGCACTTACGTTATTACTACGGGTGTCACGAGATCTCGCAAGTTCAACTGTGACAAGAGTTCTCATGCAGGAAAAAGTGTCTCGCGCTAATAAATACATGAAAATGAACTTGATAAACATTCCATCAGCAGTGTAGTACATCACCGTTGACTTCCCCCACCCCCTTCTTCTCTCTTAGTTTTCATTTTATTCATATATTTTTATGATTTTGTGTAACGGGTGCTAGCCCGTGTGGCTGTGCGGAAGTACGTTGGTAAACTTCACTCCCTGATGCCTTCAAAGTCACGCTGCAGACCGTAGTTCAAGCCCGGGCAGATCGCGGTGCTGGCTAGACTAGGCGAGTTACATTTGGAATGGCCCAGCTAGAGTCCAGACCGAAATCCAGTTGAAAATCTGTGGGGTTACCTGAAATGGGAACGGCTCAAGGTCAGTTGTGGAAAAAGTTGCAATGTTTTGAGGCATATTTTTTTCAATAGCATTGGATCAAATTTTACAAATTTGTCATCAGCGTTTATCAAAGTTTCATCAAATCTAACCAAATATACTTTATTTGCATATTAAACTCACGTGCAGG
This sequence comes from Dunckerocampus dactyliophorus, assembly GCF_027744805.1. NCBI lineage: Eukaryota > Metazoa > Chordata > Actinopteri > Syngnathiformes > Syngnathidae > Dunckerocampus > Dunckerocampus dactyliophorus. The sequence continues at coordinate 4,774,235 of NC_072832.1, read as the reverse complement.
GCACATTTTTTGACATTGTCGGCCCCCTGGGATCTCACAAGCGTTTTTTGAGATGCCTGATTTTCTAGATTCTTCCCCCGTAAGAAATGTACTGCGTGACTAACTGAACTATAATGTGAAATGATTTACGTATGTCATGGTGTACATCAAACAAAAAAATGGTATTTTAACATATCCACTGTACATTTACATTGTCGTGAACGTCAAAACAAAATAAGCCCAGCTAATTAGCACTGATTTGTAACGTCATGTAAAAAAACAAACAAAAAAAAAGACAAGAGAACATCACAGCGTGATCTCAGACAAGCGTGCAATGGCGGCGCTGCCTTGACGGAGAAACCTGCATCCACCAAGCACATCACCAACTCCCGAGAGGTCACAGTAACATCCAGTCGGGTGTGCATCATTAAGGAGGCAGACAAACTAATAATAAAAAGCGCGGCACAAGCCGGCAAAGGGTGGCTGCTCCTCTTGTTCCATATGCACATATTAAACAAGGAGGCATTTCTCCAGGGTTCAGCAGGCGGAAACACAACAAACACGCGTACTATTATTCGCCAACAACATGCAAGCTCATAATCATGAGAAAGCCCACATGCAAATGCAGCGTCCTCGTCTATTTATGATGAAGCCTGCAAGCTGGCAGCTGCAGAATGGCACTGTAACCTTTTTTTTTTTTTTTTTTTTTAGTACCAGTACTGTATTGGTGATGACTTCAATAACCTACCAGACAGAAAATGTGCTAAAATGTGGAATTAATACTGGAAAGAACTCATTCCCAACCCTAATGTGTTGTGAGAGATCATCAAGTGTGCGGTGGGAAATTATGCAATTTCACTCAATTGGTCCAAAAAGCTTTATTTATTCACTACAAATAATGTAGCTATGTTGATCTAGCTATGCCAGCCAGGGTACTACGGTGCTTGCCACTACTGTTGAAAAAATGAAGACACCCCACAGTGTAAGCCTTCTACCCCTTCAATCCCGCTGCACACAAAAGGGTGAAAATTTGTCAAGCCATGCACCCCTACTATATGGCCTGTGCTATTATTTTTTGTGGTGGCACTGTTATTAAACCCCAAAGTCTGACCCCACTTGAAATTTCTCACACAGCTCAATGTGCTCTACAAAACACCCACTATAAGTTTTAGGGGGTTTAGCCCAATCACCACTTAATTTATTACACACCTTTGGGGAACTGACAAGCACGTGTGTAAAATTGGAGCAAGACTGGTTGTAAAACATGCCCGCCATCAAGCAAAACCTCGGGACTTGGCAACGAATTGTCCTTAAAACATCGACTAATGACGAGTGATTATGAAACTGCTAGGATATCTTATTACTGTCGTCCCTTACCGCATCGCGGTTCAAATTTCACGGCTTCACTCTATCACGGTTTTTCAAAAATATATTAATAAATCTTGCTGTTTTGTGGATGAATATGGCCTATTAGATTAAAAAAAAGTGTATATTTAAGCAAATTTTATTGTATTTTTGGCCGAAATGAATTATTTTCCCACGACCCTAATGAGGAGAAGGGGTATAGAAGATGGATGGATGGATGGATGAATTATTTTCAAGCATAAAAATAAATGAACGAAAATACAAATAAGACATTAAGAAGACGTCTTCAATATGCAGTATTCTACACTGGTCACTAGATGTCAGTAAGTGAAGCATACCAGCACCAGATTTGATCACTGGAACAATAGGCTTTTATTACAGATGTGAATTATCACAGGCACAATAATAACATCATAATCATCATAACACAGGCTACTATTGCGGCCGTAAACTTATTTTCTGTTATTATATTGACTATATTGGGTAATATGAGTGTAGCGGTGGCCATAGGGGTGTTTTTTCATGTCTAGAGGGCTCTGATAATGTTAAAAAACGTATTTAGAAGGTTGTAAACAGGTTTTGTATGCTCTAACTACGAAAATATTCCATTTAGAGATAAGGGATCCTACTTAGCAAAAATTAAAAACCAATTAGTCGCGATAAACAAGGGATTACTTTATATGTATGCTCGCTTGTCTCCCAAAGCATTTTGATGACAACCCATAGGGGGCGCCACAAATGTCATTTACAATCAACACCATGGGGTGTCTTCATTTTTTCTCATGACTGTAGATAGCCAGATACATCTCATGTAGTGAATGGCGTCTTACCTGAGGAGCCAACGATACAGGCCCTTGTCAAAATGCCTATAAGAAAGGAGGGAAAAGGAAGACTTGTAATTGGTCCACCACATTTCCATGAGAATATGCTGAGCGAGAGACACCTCTAATATACTAAATAAATGGAAGCATGTTGAGAAGTGTACTGAGGGGTGCATGTGTTTGTGTGTCAGCAGCTCTCCTGTCTCTCCCTCTCTCTTGTCATTAAGAAGATTAGAAGAAGCGAGTCTTCCAGAGTTGTTGTCTAGGGCTGAGGCTCTTTTACCCGTGATGTCAGGAGACAGCTATATGCATTCCATCAATGTTGTCTATGTGGGCCAGCTCAGCACACGCGCCGGATTGGCATACGTCAGCCGTCAGCATTATTGCAGTGGGTCACTTGTCCGTGGGGAGATGCAGCCTTCCATCTCAGTATTATGTGCACCAGTTACTAAAAATATCCTTTGTTTTTCTACATTATTTGTCATCTATTTTCATTGCAGAGGTGTGATGCACATACTGCCGGATGGAGGCAGGGAATATTCCGGCACATCACATCTGGAATTCAATGTCAACTCCTTCCGTTTTCTCGTCCAGCATGACACCTTTTATTACCTTGAGCACTGGCGCCCCCTTCAGTATAAACACAACATAGACGCTTCATTTTCTATCAAGTAGGGTTGGGTATCATTTACATATTGTCCGATACCGTTGTCAAATCCACACTTCTGAAACGGTGCGGGTGCTTAAACGGCGCCCAAACCGAATGGATTTGGATTTTGTCCAAAAAGAATACCTTTTTATTTGTACGAAATTTTGCAACATGCAAGTGGAAAAGAATAGGAATTTAAATAGTCAAACCTCAGTTTTCGTTCGCCCCAGTTCTTGTCCAAAATGCGGTTTTCGTACAGTATTGCACGTAACAAACTAGTCCACTTGCCCTGTACTGTATCATTCTGTGAAATCGATTGCCCAAACAAAGCACCCTTCGCATTGCTGACTCACTGTCGGTGTAGTTTTTTTATTCGGTGTGACTGCTCAATAACCCACCATGGGGCCAAAGAAATTGCGAGTGCCAGCAAACACTATTGAATTCATCCATTTGTCTGTCATAATTATTTCACATTGTTTTATACATGTAAAACGGTAGGAATTAAAGTTAATAAGACTCTTATTATGTTAATAAGATTAGGGTTAGGGTTAGATATAGCACATTTTATCAATAATACATTAATCATGTGCTATTGATTTATTACATATTATATCGTGATCCTAATGAGATACTTTGCCCACAGCATTTTTAACTGTTGTAAGTGCACAATATTTTCTTTCTTCATTCATCGTCATAAAGCGCTGTTCCCACTTTAGATCCAGTAGCTTCAGACCAGCATTGTTAACGGTTAATAATACATAATACCAAGATTTTTTAGCCTTTATAAGGCAAAGAGACTTATTAATGCAAATAAACATTTAATATGTAATCTTATTAATATAATAAAGGCTTATTAACTTTAATTACTGCTTATTAAAGGTTATTACAAGCACCTTAATATAAAGTGTTACCTGTCAGGGTAAAACTACAATTACTCTCTTTATAAAAATGTATTTTACGTTAATATTTTTGACTGTTTGGAACGGATTAATTGGATTTACAGTATTTCCTTCAGGACAAATTGTCTCGGTTTTCGTCTGAGCACTGCTCCTGGCGAGTTAAGGTCGGCAATAAAGTTTAAAAAGCACGTCACACTCTGTGTGCGTCAGTCAGGATACTACTTTACTTACAAGACGTTACTTGCACAATATCACCTTCAAGCATTTGTTGCATGTGGCGGAGACTGCATTCATTGAGCACCAAACTGCGGCAGCAGTGGATACTTTTTTGGTCAGGTTACTGCTGTTTACACCAGTATCGGTGCCATTACGATACCGGGTTTTGGTACGCATCCCTACTTTAAAGTCTCATAAAGGTGGCTTGTAAATGCCCACTCTCTGATGACGGACTTCACGATATTGGTGGAAAGGATATCGTGCTTTGCTCTGCTACATTAACTTCTAACCCTTAACCACTTGTATGTTTTACTCGCAAAGGCCCTGCAAATGTTGAGAAGGAACTGTCATGTGTAGTCAGACACACAGACATAATGACACAAACATGGAGGTGACCTGTACTTCTGATTGCCAGTAATGGCAGAAGATGGGACAATTCAGCATGTGGGCAGCGCTGTCGCAGGTCTGATTGCCAACACACTCTAAAAGCACTTGACATTAAATGCACCCTTTTTTCAAGGATACTTGGGGAATGTGGCGGGCTTACTTACCGCCACATGCCGGTGAAGCTGTACATGATGCTGACGCAGAGAGGCAGATGCGGAGGAACCAGCTGGTCCAAGGTGGCCAACATGGACGGGACGCCGAACAAAACCAAATACTTGACGAAGAAGAACTGCACCAAGGCCAGCGCCAGACCACCTGCCAAAAAGAGAAGAGGGAGGCTTGTACAGTTAAGAACCATAGCATGGAAATATGTTCTTCCATTCCAGACCAGTGACACAAACCATGATCTGATCACCTAAAAGTAAGGGTGTCCAAATTGTTTCCACGGTGACTTGGATACTTTCAAAAAAAAAAAACGAAAGGAAAGGATTTGGGGGCCATTTTGACATTTTTAATTTTGTTAGTGTTATGATTAACATTTGAACTTTTCCCCCTTACATTACGCCTTTTTTTTCTCCAACTTTTACTGTCGTTTTTTGTAGTTTTCTTATTTAATAGTATTTTTACAATGTGCTGAGGCTCAATTGAAAGTGAAGTGACAGCTTGAGGACTTACCTAAGGCCCAAGGTGGAAGAATCTCCAGGTAGGTCTCATTGGACTGGATGGAGTGCATGTACATGACATGGATCATGTATTCTGCAATGCACCACCACATCAGAATGCGTCCTGACCTGAGTAACAAGTAGCGGAAGCCAAATTTGTGCCTGTCACTCTCCTCGGCAGGCCTCTGCATCTACAAGTAAAAGTACCAGTATTCAACAAAAACAGGGTTGAGTCTTAAGTGACAAAAGAAATCTTAGTAAACATTAAAAGGTCCATGTGGGAGCCCTCCCACTATTACATTAAAAAGGTGACCTCACATCACCCGCTCTAAAGAGCAGACATTAGCGTCAACAACAATTTCCCTTTACATTTCAGCCTCTGCTGGGCTCGATCACCTGCTCTACGTAGTCCTTGTACGTGACGATTGGTCCGTTATAGAAAAATGGATGGTAGAAGGCGTATGAAAACAACCAGCAGAGCTGCAAGGTGCCGTTGCGGACCGAGGGGCCCCAGCAGTGCTCCAGGCTGAAGCTGATGAGGCGAAGGCTCCCCACGGCAACGCTGAAGAGTAGCAGGTAGTACTCCTCCTCGCTGTCATACCAGCCTCTCTGTACAATTAAAATAGGAAACTTGTTTATTTCTGGGAGAAAAATGTCAACATTAACACTCATAGCCTTTACATTTAGTTATATTATTCTCTTCCCTCTTTAAAGTATATTAGACCACAAGACCATTTTTTCTCGAATTGCTATGATGAACTTGAAAAAACTGGAAAACACCGAATGGTTGCCTTTTTGGATTTAATCTTGCACAAGATGAGACAGAAAGGTTGGACAAAACATATGCAATGACAGAGTACAGTTAGCACTTATCACGGTTAATTGGTTGCAGACCTGACCATGATAAGTGAATTTCCGCGAAGTAGGAGTCGCTATTTATAAATCTAATATTTTCATAGTTAAGAGCATAGGAAACCTGTTTACGTACGACCTTCTAAATACAGGTTTTAACATTATTCGAGCCCTCTAGACATGAAATAACACCTCTACGTTTCCACAAGAAAGCATCTTGTGAATGCCTTATATGTAAACTCCGGTGTATAAGCCGCACCTACCAAATTGAGAGGAAAAAAACGATTTGTACACATATAAGCCGCACATGTCCACGTCATAAATGGCATATCACACTCACGTCAAACCTAACTATATAACAGTCTGACTTATGGTATCATCTTACAAAGAACACCAAACTAATCACAGAGCAACTTAACACTCAAAAGGTGTACCAGAGTAAGTTTAAAATGAAAAAAAAAAAAAAAATCATTTTTTAAGTTTTCCCATAATGCATTTCGTCAGAGTAAACATTTAATTGGAGGGCAAGCGGCATCGAAAATGGACGGGTGGATGGATGGCGCTGCAATGCTGCCTCCGTCCACCAGAGGAGCCCAAAGGCAGGCTGACATAATTGCACCGAAATGAATGTTTTCCAATGAATGCGTTGCTCCGACGCAATGCATTGTGGGAGGGCTTTAAAAGAGCTGTTTTTTTTCTTTTCTTTAAATTCATATTGGTGCATGTTTGTATATTTCTGAGGTAGACCTTTCGAGTGTTAAGTTGCTGTGTGATTAGTTTGGTGTTCTTTGTTAGATGACACCATAAGTCAGACTGTTATATTGTTATACTGTTATATATATACTGACCTCCTGCAGTGTCCAGTGGGTTGACAGGCTCGTGATTGGCTCCTGCCGAGCTACCACACTGACTCGCGAGTGGCACAGTCTCTCCCTTGCAGTCAGTGGATTTGGCTAAAAATGTCTGATGAGTTCAGCATTTATTTGATGGCAGAATTAGCAGTAGTTCTGAAGTCACAAGATGAGAATTTAGCCATAGATTAGCCGCAGCGCAGTATAAGCAGCAAAGTTGAAGAAAAAAGTAGAGGCTTATACACCGAAATTTATGGTAGTATTTTAGTTCATTTATCCATTTTTATGCTTGAAAATCTATCTATCTATCTATCTATCTATCTATCTATCTATCTATGTGTGCACAATTATTAGGCAACTCAAAGAAAAAACTAAAATATTCTCATCTCACTATTTTATTTTCATCTTTTAATGTCAGAATGATAAACAACACAAACTTTACAAGTGAACATTTCTGATGTCCAAAAGTAAATCGCTGACCATTATAGCCACCCGTCTTTTCAATAACATGGAAAAAAGCCTTCCATCCATGCAGTCTTTTGATCACTTGACCATCAACTTTTTGTGCAGCAGCAACCCATGTCTCCCAGGCACTGTTCGGAGACGTGTACTGTTTTCCTTCACTGTAAATCTTACACTTACAAAGGGCCCACAAGTTCTGAATAGGGTTTAGGTCAGGTGAAGAAGGGGGGCGTGTTATTATTTTTTCATCTTTAAGGCCTTTACTAGCTCGTCACGCAGTCAGAGAATGCTTTGATGCACGAGATGGAGCATTGTCCTGCATAAAAATCATGGTCTTCTTGAAAAATGCAGACTTTTTCCTGTACCACTGTGTGAAGAAAGTGTCTTCAAGAAACTGGCAGTAAGTTTGGGTGTTGAGTTTGAGTCCACCTTCAACCCGAAAAGTCCCAACAGGCTCATCATTAGTCACTTCCGCCCATACCATTGCTGATCCAGCCACGGGCCCATCCATCTAGTCAATCGTCATCAGAGATTTACTGGCCCAGTCATAGCATTTAAACTTGTGTGTCTTCTTAGGTGGTGATGTTGTTTCAGCCTGTCTTACCTTGGCCATGTCTCTGAACACCATATACATCTGGACACTCCATGTAGGTTACAGTTACAGCATATGACAGCACTGGAGGATAATGGGCTCCTGGTAGCATCACATTTGATTTTTCTCAAATCTGTGGCCGTTAATGTGCGTCTTTCTCCTCTCAACACCTTTTATTGCGACCCTTTTGGGCATTTGCAACAAAACGTTTGATGGTTCTGTGGCCACGTCATGATCTCTTGGCAATTTCAAGAGTGCTGCATCCCTCTGAAAGATGTTTTACAGCTCTTGACTGTTAAATATCTTTTCTGGCCTATTTTGCCAAAGGAAAAGAAGCTGCCTAATACAGTAATTATGCACACCGTGTAAATATTTTGACTAATGACACGAAACACCATGATTTATTAATTAATCTATTTTTGAAAAACTGTGATGGAGTGAAGCTGCGAAATTCAATCCGCAATGTGGCGAGGGACAACTGTACAATATTTCTCTCTGACATCCAACAAATATCATATAACATTCATACATTGAATGATTAGCCCCCACCCCACTACCGGCGATGCACGGACCCATGAGTCTATACCATCCCAGAGCATGTTGTTATTTTAAAGAACAGCCATACGATATCCTTTCCATTACCATCTTCCAAGCTGAGTATGCAAAATACAGATGAGTTAAGAACACAGGGAAATTGTCCCAGCTGACTTTGGGCGAGAGGCAGGGTACACACTGGACTGCTCACCAGTTTCTAAATTAATCATTTGTCTGTAATTATTTGGTTTTGTATTGTGAGTATTTTATTATTTCAATATATCGCTACGAATTCATATAACTGACTATAGTTTAATCTGTATTATGAAGCCTTATATTGTACTGTTTATTATCACATCTTCATGATTGGATATTGTTGTAGTCAAGTTGTTGACTAGGGAAAGGACTACATATGTTTATAATAATGCAAAATGATTATTGTTGTTTACTTATTATTATTTTTAGTGCTGTCAAATGATTAAACTTTTTTATCAGATTAATCATGGGTTTCAAATGAATCATAATTAATCAACATTTGAAGTGATGTCTGAAATATGCCCATTTATACTGTATTTTAGTGAAAGAAAGATAAATGGATTATAGGTATATATTTACATGTATTAACAGCTCCAAAATTTCAATCAAGCTAAAAGATACCACACGTCTATTTACCTAACACTACTTTCTTTAATAGTAGCAGAACATTTGAATCACACTGAGCAATGAGGGGTTGCGTTCCAACACACCACGTCATTTAAGGTGAATTCACATTTTGAGTGTATTTTCTGGGATTTTCTGGCATACTTAAATGCAGCAAATTCATATTCGTACTTCCGCATTTAGAGTTACAAAGTGAGTGATAAGAATATCCACCTATTGTTTTTCTTTGTCCTTCTGTTTATTTAAACGCATAATAAAAACGTTATTGCCATGTTCGCAGTGTCCCTGAATGCATCTCGCGGTCGTGTTGTGACAATGAGGAAGTGTTGTTCCAGCGAGGAAGGGACAAGAGTTGGAAATACAAATATGTCGTTGGAATTACACCGCTGTTGATGTGTTCAGGTTAAAGTTATAAAAGAGGTTCAGACTGTGGGGGAACTACTCTCTGCTGCCATCTGTCGTCATAACAGTGAGATGTGGCTTGCCATAAAGCGTATGTGTTAATTATGCAAAAAAAAATTAACATAATTAATTAAATAAATTTGTTACCGCCGTTAACGCGCTATTTTTGACAGCTCTATTTATTTTACTTGTCATTTTTTCTAACTCAATCAAATAAGTACAGTAGTTGGCAGTAACCCTAGCCTCCTGCGCCCTCTTGTGGTCTTTAAGAGGAACTGAAAATGCCGTTTCTGAGCAAGACGTTAATTAATTAACCTTATTCATCATTTATATACCATATAATGTACACTAATAAACTGGATAGAGAAGCTCTGTTGGGTCACTCAGTTCAACATCAATTAATCTAGTCCAACTTTTATTCTGTCTAGTCCAACTTTTATTCTGTATTTATGTTCTTATTCTATTGACTATTTAACTGAGCTTTCATCAAGTCTCACTGGAATCACTTTAATCACATACAGGTTTGTTGGCTGTTTTTGGTGCATTTGGAAGGACCCACCTGGATCTCCTGAAGTGGCCGAATGTGAAGGGTGCAGAGCAGCAGCAGGTTGCAGGTCCACGACAAAGCTGGTCTTTTCAGCTGGGCCACACTGAAGGACAACACCAGATGCAGGAGCAGCACAGTCACACCTTTAATCCCCAACAGGCTGCTGGCCGCTAAGAATCCATAAACTGTGAGCACTGCCGCTCTAAACTGTTGAAAAGAATGTGGAAATGATACTCAGTGGAAGTCCTCTGTGAGGTGGGACAATACAAGATGTTTCCAACCCGTGGGTAAAAGATGCTGCAGAATCTGGATATGACACCATGTCCGATCAGAGTCCACAGCAAGGACTTCTTAGCCCACTTGGTCCACAAGGTCCACTCAAAGTCTGCTGCATCCTGATCAAAACTCATACATTTATAATCACGGCATTGAAGTCATGTCTAAAATAAGAACTGAGCATACCCTTTTAAAACCTTGAATAAGTCCGCTGTCCAGTTGAAATTCTCTGTCTAATCCCGCTTCGTGCTCTGAAACACAGGGCCCAAACACAAACAACTATATTTTCCTGTCAAATCAACAAGACAGGGTAACAACGGCATTATCCTACCTTTTGAGAATCTGTGAAGTTCATAAAAAGAATAGAGATGAGAGCCAAAGGACAGCAGCCAGTAGAGAAGGAGCTCAGGCCATGGCAACGGCGCTAACTGGACCTTAGGTTTGGATGTCATCTGGTAAAAATCCCTTTGCTATAGTGCACCTGCAATAGGATGAGTAACATAATATGCACTCTATTAACACCAAGATACTCACTCATACTCATATTTCTCCCTCTCATGTAGCTTCCCTCTAATGTAGCTAAATATAGTGTCGTAGTCTCAATGTTAGAAACTGGCACTTCAGCGCCCAAGTTTGTTTTAGCGACCTTGTTGACAGAAGTAACATTAGTAGTATTACATACAGCAATGCTTATTGGGAAGGTGCCAACCGTTGCTAGGTAACGTCCAATGCTTTACGACAGTCAGGTTAGCGGTAAAGTCATAGTAACGTCTTCGGTAGGAAAAAGTAAGGTAATGTCATAGTTGTGTAATATTTATTTATAATTACTTTGTCAATACTGCTCCCCGAGTCTTGTCATTCAAGTACAGTCAAGCCGTAACCGTCCATACTAGTTCGGCAGCTAGCTAGCATTAGCTAAACGTTTATTTGGCGAGTTACCTAGAAATGTCAAGTTGGGCTCCATTTTGTTGTTTTCAAAAGCCGGCCACACAATCCGAAAGAAAATATATGGTAGAATGGCAACTTTAGTGCACATAAAAGCGACGCACGAAAGCGTATTGCTTCCGCTTTCTGTTATTCTTCTCCGTGGATGGTGCTTTCTCAATATGGCTGCCCCCACCTGGTTGGGATGACTCTCGGAAAACATTCCAGTGTACTTTTGTCATCTTCTTTTCTTGATTGTGGCGGAATATGTATTTGTCTTGGAATGTTATACAGTATAAATTGGTTTATTATTGATTGTAAGTGATATTTTTTATGATATAACTAACATTTAACATGTTCACTTATTCAATAGGAAATGGCTATCATGCACACAAGCTGAATCTGAGACCTTGCACATTCTGTATTTCCTATATTGTTAGTAAGATCAATGCATTATTAACTAAGAACATTTCAGAAACAATTCCGCAATAATGACAAGTGAGAAATATTCAGGATCTCCAACACAGGTAGTTTTTATGTGTTGCTGCTGATAGACACATAAGGATGCACAACATGCTTGATGGAGGCAAGATATTTACCCTCTATCTATCAACACATATCTTTTCTTGGTTTATGAGACCTCTTTTTACATGCTTAAAAGAGTCATAAAATTTTAATTGCCGCTCAAAATTTTATAGATATTGCTATCTCAGTAGCATACATTTGCACAAAGCAAACAACGTCTTATGAACGAAGATCATTGTTGCAGTTTGAACAAGGGTTTATTTAAGATAAACAGTGGCTAATATCATAGGTTAAGTGTTATGCAGTTCAATGTCCGCATGCAACCTCACTTTGATGAAACTTAAAAACACAGAGGAGCTTGGCTACAACAACAAGACATGCAGACACATTGATATAAAGTACAACAGGCACGTTTAATCTGTAAAATGTGTACATTGTGTTCTTTTGCCTTTCAGAGCAAGAACATTGCCGCATGTCATGTGGGCCATCAGTAAAATCTGCTTCTCTAAAGTGAGTGTGCATGCCAGCATGTATGCATGCATTCTGTCATGTTTTCTTTGCATGTACTGCATGTGTTAGTCTGAGCACAGTGGGCGTTAATGACAACATGGCTACTCTTCACAGCTCGTCGGTTTCCCCATCGTAGGGCACGCCATCCACCTCCACATGGATGCTACTGGGCTCACTGCTGCCCACCCAACCAATGGGCGTGCGGTTGAAGGAAGGTCGGAGGTTGATGTCTTGCTGGTACACCACCGGGGGCTCGGCCACCACTTTGATTTTTACAGTGTCTGGCAGCTGGAATTTCATGAGCTGGTTGGCCTTTTCATATCCGCCGTAGGGCATGGCACTCCTAGCAATACAAGGTGATTTAGTAAAAAAAAAAAAAAAAGACAGTGCAGTGGTTATCATCTTCAAATAATTGCTTTGAGGATGGTCATGTAAATTTAAAACTGCTGAGGTCGAAGGATGGAACCCAGAGGTACTCCGCAAAGTAGCGTTGTTAAATTTTAAGTGCATAAGAGACAATTTATCTCCGTCCTGAATAAAATTGACTCAGTCAGTCATTATTGTGGAACCTCCAAAGTTAAACCCCCAAAAGTTGTGAGTTCAACCAGAAACATTGAAATTATTTATGAATAAAGTCCTTGAGGGAGGTACCTGTTGAAGCTTTTGTAGTTGCGCAGGTCCTTTTGCTTAGTGGGGCTAGGCATTGCCATTTTTAGAGTGGATAACAAACCTTCATCGCCCTTCATGGCCTTCTCCCATGGTGATACGTAGGTCTTCACATGCATCTTTTTGGATGCGTCATCTTTTCCACCACCTGTCGAGGAAGTGTCCTCAGCTGGAAAATGAGACACACTTGGCAGGTCTCAGCCTACGTCTACTTAGTCATGTTAGGGCATGGTCATCTATTGTGAAGGCAAAAGCTCAAAGTATTAGGAACTACTGATTGGGAAACACGACAGTCATTCTGTTTTTTCTTTTTCGTGATCATTAGTGTTTATGCTGTTCAGTAAGGCTACGTTGTTTCCTAAACCTTTTCAGCTCACGTTAAAAAATTTAGCTCATCCCTGGGACCCAAACTTACACAAATACACAATGTATTGCCGTAACAATGACATATTTGTTTCAATTGATGTTAAAGAAAGCAGCAAGCCCCCAACTCAGAGTATTGGAAAGGCTTGCTTCATTGTTAACAAATGCAATAGCTGTACTGATTTTATGAGTCCCACATTATTTCTTAAGGTTGGGAAGCTATGTTCTCTGTACCTTTTGCGACTGTCATACCAACCTTTCAGTAGAGACCCCTCACTAGATTTGTCTTCTTTTCCATCTTTCCCAAGCTGGCCTTCACCACCGTGTCCCGCTGCACCACTCGTTCCTCCAGCAACTCCTGCTGCGACTCCGCCCTTGCTTCCCGGCTTTGGAGGAGGCACGGGGGGCCCACGTCCATACTGAAACACTCCGTAATGCAGCTGCCCTACGTCCTTGCTGAGCAAATGCCCACCCAGGTTTATCGTCTGACTCCCCATGTGACCACCCAGTGAGGGGACAAACCCCTGCAGGTTGTCCTGAAAAGAACGTGATGAATGTAACCTTTGTCATTTCCTCATGGCACCTGCTTTACCTGGACTGTTCCATGTACTCCAGGCACTCACCATGGAGTCACTGCAGAAGATGTCAGGATTGTTCTCGTAGATGAACTTCTCCACCCGCTGCTGCCTCATCTTGAACATCTTGGAGCCTTTGTTCTTGAGCAGCGAGAGCTCCTCCAGCATGATGTCCTTTGGTGTCCCGATCTTTCTTCCCAAGTCGAACTCTGATATATTTGGCACGATCTCGTACTCTAGGTAAGGACCATCCCCCCCCAAAAAAAATCTATGAAGCGTCGACACGTTAAAGCAAAGCAACTTCTGTTGATGGTATTGCATTTTTATTTTATTGTAGAACTGTATCGTCTCGCAGTTGTCTTTTAAAACCTTGTAATCAATCAACATTTTATATATTTTTGCTTACAAAAACAGAAAGACTCCCCAGATAACATATTGTGATGCTGAGGAAATAATTAATCCTTACCATCCTGACTGATTTTTGATAGGTCAATGATGACTTTGGAGGGCTTTTTCCTCTTGGTAATGGGAGCAGGTGTTCTTACAGGCATGACTGGGGGAAACACACAGTGAGAACAACGCTTACTACTACTCATGTGTCAAAACATGCAGAAAAAAAACTAACATGCAAATGAGCAAAAGCAACACTTGCTGTACATTTCCACGAAATTAAGCAAAATGTAAATAATTACATTAGAGAGAATAGTACAAAATGTTTATATGAAACTAGGAATATGACTCAAATCTGCTGCATTTAGGCGCAGATGCACGGAGGGGGTGTGTCATAGCAGCAGCGTTCCAGAGTTCACTGTTTACTGTCAACACGTATAGGCATGGACAACCCATAAAGTCGAGCCGCTTGGACCTGGATGCATCACACAGGCAGGCACCATGGGCACTGCTCATTTGTCAAGTTCAAGGGGGATGTCGGTGCCCTCAGATTCCAGACATTCCCCCAGTGAAACAGATGCCTACTGAAGGATACATACAGTATAGCACAATGAGCATGCTCACTTTTGCTCAGGTGTGCACATAGACGGCATTGACAAATGCTATTCGGTGATATTTCTTTTGAGATGCATATAAGCACCATCAGGACTTTGCATGTCTAGCCCACCCGACTCGTTAAAAGGCAAAACATCACATCGGGTGGCTGTAACTGAACCCACCACAGCTATTTTTAAAATGCATCCCCAGCCAAGACATTTAGTGAAGAGTAACTGCGTCATTTGGTTGTCAAATAAGACTGATACATCCTTTCAGCCCACAAAACACACCCCTAGAAAGTAGTTGTGTTTGTGGAACACAACTGAAAATCCATCAAATTTGTAGCTGGTTGGCTTTCGAATGCATTTTTGAGTCCCTGAAGATGATTACAAGCTCCAGAACCCCCCTCTCCTGCCGTTGGGATTTAGCACCCCTCTTTCAGGGTTTGGTGACGGCATATTAAATCTATGCAGTGCACAGAGGAGGGAGGATCAGCATATTCACCCGTTCCTTTGGTCTTTTTAAGATGCAGTAGCTGTGATACGTAATCATTTCAAAGCATTCTCATTAAAAGAAATACATAATATCATTAATTTAATTTCCTCACATCTGATTTCCTAAGAAATTATAAGAAGAAGCATACGTTTAATTTCCAATCTCTCTTTTACAGTACTAATCAACACTATTAGACAATGAAAAGAGGAGTGTGCACACTGATTGCGTGCTGATCTACTCACCTGAGGGTTTTTTTTATAATCCTGTTGGGGGGAGAGACCGACCTATAAATGCCAAACAGAGGAGTAA
Organism: Dunckerocampus dactyliophorus; assembly: GCF_027744805.1. Lineage (NCBI taxonomy): Eukaryota > Metazoa > Chordata > Actinopteri > Syngnathiformes > Syngnathidae > Dunckerocampus > Dunckerocampus dactyliophorus. The sequence goes on along the minus strand of NC_072832.1, from coordinate 4,758,727 downwards.
GAGACCCAAGATCCCAAGTTTACAAATCCCCCAGCGCCTCTGAACCCTACGACTAGCTGGATCCCAGTCCGGGGGCTGTGCGATACCCACCCTTCACTCAGATGGCAGGTCTTCTTCCAGGCTGGGTCTGTGTGGGTGGCAGCAGCGTTGGAGGAGAAGGAGGGGAGGAGGTGGATTTTGAGGAGTATGAATAGGGTTTGAGGGGCTCCTAAGGCATGGGGGGTGTGGTTGGGGGAGTGCGGTGGGGGGTGCCTGTGTTTTGGCCAGCTGAAAGTGCTGATGGTGATATTAGCGGAACAAAATCATTCTCACAGATGGTTTGGGAGCGTATATTTAGCAGCAGGAACGCCGGGAAGTAAAATCAGTTACAGGATAACCTCAAGGGACCAGGAGGTGTGTTTAGGCTACACGGTGTGAGAGAAAGTGTAATGCACACATGTACATAGTACAAGTCTGAGGTTAAGCACATGTGTGTTTAAGTCAGTTTGTGTTTCAAAGGGAAGGTCAGCTTCTTTACACCCGACACTACTGTACAACTCATAATTGTGATGTTTGTCATATTGTTGTACAAAATACAATACTCTATGAGATCGTTAATATACATCTTAGATTTCATACTGTGGCTAAAGTAGTTATTTCTCTATTCACATCATTCACAAATAAAGTCAAATTGATTGTCAACAGTATTGCCCATATACATAATATGCACAGGGGTAATGCTGAAAACGAAAACACACAAAACTATTGATATCATAATAAAATAGACAATAAGCAGCCTAGAGTGTACTCCGTCTTTTGGCCGAGGGCTCAGCTGGGATAGGCTCCGTGACCCTAATGAGGACAAGTGCTATACGAAATGGATGGATAAAGAAAATAATAATGACAGCATAATTAATATTGCTTACGTCTTTTGACCTTAATTGTCTTATAGAACCTGAGCTTTCCTTAACATACTGTTGATTTTATTAATCATTTTATTATTTAGATTTTCATGGTTTTACTTTGGGTCTTTAGAAGGCACACATGATACTACTTCTTTCTATATCTCTATCCATTGTACAAGGCAATTATATACAAAATACTCTTAAACTTTGTTTTCACCATTAATAGCGCGCTATATACTGTACCTGTGAGTCTGCAGCTTGGCACCCAAATGCCCCATGAAGCACCGCAGTACTCCAGCGCCCCCCAGTGGCCAGTATGATGCAAAATAATAATCACAGCTGTTCTTTCTTTCCTTTCCAGCCATATCGCAAAAACGCCAAACACGAATTCATAATTTAATGAAAGACTTAATGAAATTGTTAAAACGAACAATACAGAAATTTCTGCGAATTCAACATAAAAATATTGTTTGTTTCGGCACCCTAATTTTAACTTCCTACATTTGTTTGTTCGTTTAACATTCTCTTTTTATTTGTACAGTACAGTACAGTATTGAACAGTATAGGATCAAAGTACTCAAACTGGTATCATCTTTTCAGTTAATATGTATTTCTCCAATAGGTTTTAAGTTAACAAAAAAAATACTGGTGGAGGTTGTACTGTTCTTTAAAAATATGTGGTAAAAAGCATGATAATTTATCAGTGTGCAAATTATTTTTTAAAAAGTAATTAGTTGTAGTTACTAGCTACTTTCCCCAAAAAGTCACGGAATTACTCTTACATAAATGTAATTAGTTACTCTTTTGAAAAACCTTTAAATATATGAAATAATTTAGGGTAACACTTTACAATAATGCACACAAAATTACAGTAGTTAATGAGGAACGAACCTACCTAACCCTAACCACTACTCATTAATTACTCATTAGTTCCTCAGTAACTATTTTAAATTTATGTGCCTTAGTTCCTCAGTAGCTACTCCGGTCATTAGTTCCTTGTTAGTTCGTCATTAGTTCCTAGTAACTAGTCTAAATTTATATGCCTTAGTCATTAGTTCCTCATTAGTTCTTCATTCGTTCCTCATTAGTTTCTCAGTAACTATTGTATTTTTGTGTACCTTAGTGTAAAGTGTGACCGAATTTAGATTTACTTTTGTAGTGGCGTATGCAGTTGAGAGATGTTTCATGAGGGTAGAGTCACTCACATCGGACACGGACACAACTCTTTTCTCTGGTACATGGCGCTGAAGTATCGCCGGTACTTACATTGTTAAAACACTAGTTTTAACTCGACAGACTGCTTCAGACTCGCCATTGGCTGTTTGCGGCGTACGGAGGTTTGTAACAACACCCGCCTACAGTAATTAAACTCTGGCACTGATTGGCTTGACATGAAAATGTACTCCACCTTTAGCCAGTCATCACAACTTATATGTCTGTTACCCCTCACCAAAGAAGGACAATCAGGAAAAAGGAAGACCTTTTATTTGACTAAAAATTTTAAAGTCAGTTTTATTTGGGAAAAAAAGATTGTTATTAATTTGTGCTCAGCGCTCATTTGCTCATCAGTTCAGGATATGTGCATCTGATGGATGCCCTCTAAAGGCGGGACACTAGCGCCCCCAATGCTGCTCACATGAAGTGGTTATAACCAACCCAAGAATCAAATATAGAGCAAGAGTCTCATTATTACGGCAAGCTTGATTTGCACAGGAAATGGCAAGAGGCAAACTTCAACTTACTTTAATGAAGTTCTCTTAAAGGCAGCTTAGCCAACACGGCGCAAATGAATAGAGGGTCATCAATTCTAACCACTGACTCATGGTGCGATCAACACAAACACAAGGAATGCTGGGAAGCCAACGCGCACACCTCCCGAACACGCCACAATATGTTATTCTGCTACGAAAATTGTTAAATAGGGGTGGCCATGGAACCGCTACTGTGTATACAGTATGTAAGAAATGTATTTCAACCAGTTGAGTGTGTATACCTAACAATGTGTGTAATGTATAGTGTATGTTCAAGTAAAAAATTGTCCAATGAGCAACAAGGTCAGTATAGAACCAGACATATGAGACAAGTTGAGAGTGCCACAGATCTAATTTTATTCGTCTAAAACGTCTCAGTTTATTGTAAATATAAACAACTCCACTCACGTTCTCAGTATCCAGACACATTTTCATTATCATTCTTTACACCTTCATATCCCCAAACGTTTTGCAGGCATGGCATCATCAATGCAAGGGATAGCTGGAGGAGATATTTTTGGAATAGTAGAAAATAACAAAAGTATAACCTCAGCTAAAATAACAACATTCAATCAAAAGTATATGGACATCACATGAAAACTGAATGAAAACACACGCACACCACAGTGCATCAGTTTTCCTCATTTTAACCATCTAATCTAATCTAATCTCTAGTCCTGGTCCTTTCTTGTCATCCTCCTTTAAATTCTATAGGCTGTGGGTTTTCATTACTTTAACAATTCCACTTTGCATTTCGCATCCAAAACGATGCTCATGATACTTTCCTTTGTAATGTTTATTATTGACTCCATTCCTCTATCAGGCCCATTCTTATCCTCACTCTCCACAGCCCCTCTCGTATCATAAACCCTTTTTCTAAATTCTGGTGCTTCATCGTAGGTCAACATTCCCTTGCACAACTTTGAATTAAATCAACAAAATAAAATATCCAATCTTTACTTTGTGTTATTTGTTTAATGAAATGTACACATATCTTTAAAGATCACACTTAATAGGATGAAGTTCCTGCTGCGCTATTGTTGTATTTAGAAGCTGTGACATCCACTAACAAAGCTACATTCAGTTTTTATAAGGTGACTTAATACCATTATGCCACAGGAGTTATTCACAGTGTTTAATTCCATAGTTTGTATACAGTACAAATATGAATTTACATTTCACAAAATTCATGTATTTTAACAACGGAGTGAAGGTTATGTAATTGATATTTTTATATGAAATACATCTGCTAAAACCTCATCTCCCCCTGGTATATGGTGGGCTACACGGCATAAAGTGTGGTAGTGATACATATGGATACATGCGAATAAAGTTATGTCAGCAAAGTAACCGTGATTAACATAATTATCATTCATTCATTCATAATTTGTATGTAAATATCTTCCTATAGTCACCCCTTTCTAAAAACCTGGTGAACCAGCAATCCCCGACCAAAAAGCTTCTGAAACGATGTGTTATTCTCAATTCGCAACAAACCAACGAGCACTAGCAAAAGCCCCCCCCACCCATACCACAAGTAATGACAACAACAGGTGAACAGTACATGATAATGTCCAGGTGCAGTAGTGGTTTCTTTCCTCCTTAAATTGCCCCGGGTCTCCACACACGAGGCTGTACACCTCCTTTGGTAGCAACAAAACGTGGTTTGGGTGCCTGAACCGCGTTGGCCTTGAGAGGAGGCAACGAGGAAAGGATGCTGAGCTCAGGAGCGCTCTGGAACTGCTTGGCTGCCTGGAGTCCAGTGTTGTAGGAGATTGGACTGTAAGGTGTTGGTGCTTCAGGCCCAGGGTTCAGGAGAGGCATGGCAGATAATTTTGGAAGGCTGGGCAATCCAGCCATTTGGGTGGAAAGTGAAGGTGTGGGTGGGTCCCTGAAGGGGATGTGTGCCAAGTTGGTGTCTGGCGTGAGACCAGGAGGTGGAGTGGTCATGTCAGAGTGATCTATACGCTCTCCGAGGGTAGTAGCTGAGCGGGGTGCAAGGACTTTGGGAACCAGAGATGGAGCGGACATAGGTGTCGGTGTTGAGAATCGCTTTATCTCATAGGTACGAGCTGTTTTTACAGGTATTTGCTTTGGTGAAGTTAGTGAGCTGCCCACCATTGTTGTACAGTGGCCGTGCCTCTGATCCTGGAAAGATGGACCGGCTGATAGATTACCAGCACTTCCACTGTAGTTGAACATGGCAGAGTTAAGCTGATAGGGCTGCCTTCTCATAAAATCCAGAGCTTTTATACCCTCTCTTTGGGAGCCTTCTTTCCCCCTGCTGCTCGGCTTGCCCATGTTCCTCTGAGGCCCCGTAGGGATAGAGGGCGCCAGGAGTGGGTTATAACCAATGGGTGGAGGGGCACGAACATTGGGGGAGTATTTCCATTGAGACGGAATTGAGGGGTTGGAGGAATAGTCAAGGTCTTGGCCAGCACTATGCAGGGCAATTTCCTGTTGGTAGGGGGTCTCTGAGGGGGTGTCCACAACATACCTACCCATGCGGCTCTGTCTACGAGCAAAGAGCTGAGCTCCCTTACCGCCTGCTTGGATAATCTGTGGGGCCTCCTGCGTAACCCGAGGTTTAGGTGCTACTGGGGGAGGCATCCTCCCTGCAGCAACCTCAGCATTGCTTCCTTCCTGCATGCCATCATAGAAAACTTCTGAGAATGGTTGGGCATACTTGTGCTGGGTGGTTCTGTCATCAAGATTCTGCACCATGGACAACAGTTCAGGATTTGGTGAGTTTTTCTTGATTTCTGGCACAGTGAACATAGGTTTGGGTTTGCCACCACGGCGTCGAGCCTCAAGTAAGATTCCTGTTCGACCTCCTGGACCAGCAACAGAGGTTGGTGCGACAGCTTCAGGCTGGGAGACTATGGACACTGGAAGTACAGGGGTCATGGAAATTTGAGGTGGTGGTTGAGGAGTAACTGGTACAACTGGAGGAACCACAGCAACTGTATAAATTGAACTGGGAATTTGAGATATAGGAGGAATTGGAGCTGAAAGCATTGGTTGTGGTGGAGGTGGGGGCATTGACGGTATGGGCATTGGAGGTGCAGTTACATACTGAACTGGATAAGCCACAGTTGTCTGTTGAGCTGTTTGTGTTGCCTCTACAGAAGAGGTAAAGGCAGAAGAGTTTAGAATAACAGGAGCCTCTGCTGTATCAGTTACAGGACCAGAAGGTTTAGCAGGGCCAGGAGGACCAGGAGATAACTGTAACATTACTGATGTAGCATTAATAGCCTGCTCTGGGACAGTGGAAAATCGTGGTGGCACAGCAGCTGCAGATGTAGCTCGCTGGTTTGTTTTTGGGGCAGGTGGTTTGAATGCCACAGGAGCAGTTGCAGCCCGGATAGCAATGAAGCCAGGTGTGAAAGGACGAGCAGTTCTGTTGAGAACATTACTGGCGGGTACTTCTGGTATGGACATCTCTATTGTTGCTATATTGCCCGTGATCACATCCACAGGTGGAGATGAGGTCATCATGCTAGCTGTCCTAACTGCTGCCTGGGATAGGTCTCCATTAGGCATGCTGTACGTTGCAACAGAAATCTGACCTGTGTTTTGGGATACCTCTTGCTGTAGATGTGGCTGCATCTGCATATGCATGTCTGGATGAAACATCTGAGCTTGCTCCATGATAGACTGTTGGGTAGCCTGAGACTGTGTTGCCTCCACCTTCTTTGCATGCTCAGCAGCCCTTTTTCTTTGCTGCTCAAACAGCTGGGCACCCTTCCCTGCAGTGGCATTCAAACCTGGACTTGGAGCATCCTCTTCCCCATCCCCACGACCCTCGATGCCTGCAGTTGCTCTCTTCTCTAGCATATTCAAGTAGTCACTATCCCATGTTGGGTCAGGAACTGCCGAAAAGCCCTCTTCATCAAATTCTGATTCACTGCCAGGTAAAACTCCATCTTCTTCTTGTGAGTCTGGACACTGATCCTCATCCACGCTGCCAAAGCTTGTGAGGGTGTACTTCTTGGAGCGCTGTCGCCTTTTCTTGAACATCAGTACCCCTTTGGAGTGAGGGTTGGGAGCATCCGTCAGTAGAGATGCAATTGTTCTACACTTGCTTCTGGCTTCCTTTACATGCTTGTCCTGTGGATTATCTCCTCGGTTGAGCTCTGCAGGTTATATAAGCCACAACTTTTAGGAATAATTCATAACAGACTTTTCATTACACAAACCAAACTCATTAATTAAAGTATGCATCTTGTCCAAATATGAACTGGATGCATTTTATTATTCGAGATTTGATTGCAAGAACATTCGTATATACTATACAGCAGCAAGGTCATCATATTTCTGAGGTCATCATACAAACCCATCCCAAATGTCATGCCTTAACAGCTATCACTCTCCTAATCTGCTGCAGTAGCACTTCAGAAAAAATTCCAGGCAAGCCTTCAGCTTCTCACATTAGCTGGAGTGAAGAATAAATCTGTGAGTGATTTAATGTATGTGCAAGCTTGTGGAAAGTTGTGGTGTAGGTGATCAGAAGGAGAACATAAAAAATAAGGACACGACATGTTCTTTGATTCATCATGGACAATTTTGTGACACTGTACTGTGTGTCACTGTTTGACAGGATACCTATGAGAATGTTTATAGATAGCTGTACTTACTGGCTTGCTTGGCCTTCTCCATGTAGGTTGTTGTAAGTTCCTCATCGACTGGTTTATTCACAGGGCCCACCATGGGCACGAGCTGACTGCGGGATCCCAACATCATTGCCTCTTTTGCCCTCTCAGGGGATACCAGTGGCACGTTAGCAATCTCTAGAAAGTCCTCCTCTTGCTCTCCGTCGCGTGGCCCCTGGTCGTCTGTTGATGAGATGATGGAAGAAGTCTCAGTTGATGTCTGGGAGGACCACATTCCTGGACCAGGTGGCTGGTAGATCACTTCCCTTCGTGCCACCCCCGGGAGCCCCCCGTCTCCACCTCCCCCACGTGCATCTGACAAATTTGGGTACGCATGTGCATCTGGAGCACTGTCATAGCCGCTCATCTCTGACGTCTCCCCGCCCTCAGGAGAGGTTCTTCCTGTTGGTTTCGCCGTGTTAGAGTTGCTGGGGCTGCGTCGTTTTGGTCTGCGTTGCCTTTCGTAACCTGCCACATCTGCGTCACTATCAGTTTCTCCATAGTAAGCCTCGCTACCAGGTGGAGATGTCAGTCCGCTGGTTAGGGAAGAGCGGCTACGGTGGACCTCACGGATGGGTGCTTGGTGATGGAGGTCGGTGGACGACAGGGCCTGCAGGGAAGCACGGTACTCCTTGTCGATGCGAGGAGATGGGGCGCGGGTGACAAGCACCACTGACTGAAATCCGGCAGGTACTCTATAAGTAGTAAGAGTTTACCTTTCAAAAACAGAGCTTTACTTTTTAAATTAGATGAACCTGTTTAATTTAGTTCTTCTCTGACCTTTTGACACGAATGTGCAGTATCCCTGGAGAGCTGTCTATGAGGTTCATTGCCTGGGCATGGGATAGCGATTCACATGACTGTTCGTTGATGGACACCAGCTCATCTGCTTCCCTCAGTCCCGCTCTACAGGCCTTGCTGCGTTTACGTATCTGAAGAAACAAACATGAAGATCAGCGTCAAGTCTCCTGTCCCTGGTGTATATCTCTCAAGATCAAGGAATGCAAACACTGAGTTTTGAACACTGCATTTAATGGAACATCCAGGGCCCAGTATTCCATCTTAGCACCCACTGACAGGTGTCATTGTAATGAGCCAATTAATGTTTTATTTCCTTCATGTGTCACTGGTTATGGTGGTATGGCTCGTCAGTGGATGTCCACTATTTGTAAATGTGTGGATTTCTCCTGACAGCTTGGTCTTGCTGTGAACAGATGCCACATGTTGCAGCTCAAGTGGGACACTCATACACACTTAAACAGGCAAATGCCAGCCAGCAGCCGTCTTCATTTGGAGCTCTGCTATTTGTGCCCAAGGTCTGCCAGAACCATGGTGTTGCGCCTGCACTAAAGTGCCTCAGGTCTAATGCAAACCATGTCCATAGGCCCAATAATAAATTCAAAGCAGACATTCACAATATTTCCATGAAGTGCACTTTCAGTATAAAGTACTGCCCTGTCAATACTACACTGACTTTAGACTTACATTGGTCAGCTTAATTAGTTTTCTCTTTAGCTATTCTTGCTTGCTTGTAACGCAACCCCAAATCCATATTTAGAGAAGCCTTTTAAATTGGTCAAGATATCAGTTATTCATTCAGTCACCTTGTGGTTACAAAGCGTAACAGTTTCAATACTCTACACACGTACACACACACGCACACACACACGGGAGCACACCGCTGGTACAAAAATACACCTTCACTCATAAATAAACACACAAACATGCACAGCCAAAGATCCACAGGCACAAACCCAACGCTCCCAAACCCCAAACTGTCAGACATCATACACCTGTTGGCGTACATGACGTCTGACATGACTACGCCTTCCTGCTCTCTGGGGTGAAGGAGCACACTGGTGTAGATGAGAACAGGAACAGCTGTCCTTTGCCGTAAAGGTGATTTGCTTTTCTCCCATTGCTGTGTATGCACCACAACAGTGTGTGCGTCTACATACATATGCAAGCTGTCACGTGTTGAGGTTAATCTGTTTAATGTAGGATCTGTGATACATTTATTTTCATTAGGATGTAAAGTGAATGTCTTCATTAACTTAATCATCTTATTCAAGATTAGTAGACATATGATTGGTCTAGGTAACAGGCTTTCCTTCCCAGAAAGAGAGTGATCCGCTCCTCTTAAAGCAACTCCATACTGAGGACAGCAAGTACAAAGTGTATGAGGTTGATTTTTTAGTGCTGAACTGAAATATACACCCTGGCTAACCCCGTGACCTGCTGTTTCTTGACCAAAAATAGACACCTGCCCAGTGAACCCTTAATAAAAGTGTGCTTGGATTGAATTGTTTGTGAGCAGTCTAAACACCTTGTGACGAATGATGATGTCAATGACTCAAAAGCTGGAATTATATCAATATGAACTCAACAAAGGTCCTCATAAAAGTTAATTTTTGTACTTCAGTGTGCTCGAGTCGTTTTAGCTTGACAGAGATGAGGTGAGTGATTCAAAGTTTGAAGAAAATGTGAGCATTCAACATATCTGAGCTGTCTCATTGGAAAATGGGAGGATTTTACCATTTCATAAAAATATGGATAAGCTGTAGATTAAACCTAGATAGCTAACAGAAAAACATAAAAAAACTTGTAAGGCAACAGATGACTACAATGCTGAAGCGGACCCTGATTTATTGAAATCCCCGGCATCTTGATCCAGACTTTCATGCTATGCTGCTGTGATGCAAGTGTTTCCATATAAATCTCAAATAACCTGACAGGTTAAACACGACCACAGTGGTTATAGTCACAATGGCATGTTCACCCAAAGCTGTACACAATAAAGACACATTAACGGTCTGTAGTGAGATAACCGCAAAGGTATAAACGTCTCCGCTGCAATGCGGACATGAACCACAATTTATACAAATAGTTTTGGCAAAGTCATTCATAAATAACAATTTCACATTATCATTATTATTTATTATTATTATTATTAATTATAGAAGGGGTTTGTGTGTGTGTGTGTGTGTGTGTGTGTGTGTGTGTGTTGCACAACATTCCCATTTGAATTTTAAGTATAAAGGTCACATAATAAGTGCTTAGCCTAAGCGCTAATCTCATATTCCCATATTTACATCCCAACTCAGTCTGGGATAATTAAAACTTCACTTTCTTTATACACTATCCCTCTCACAAACCCTAAAATACCTGCTTCAGATGAATGTTTTAACAGCATCATTTAACCCACTGAGAGGCCCATCTTACCTTTGCCACCTGGAGTGGTCTGTGATGTTCCACGCCACCCTGGAGACGGAAACCCCATGGCGCTCCACCAGACAATGTAATCAACACTTCTTCTGCAACCATTGTGATGCCGTCCGACTGTTTTTTTTTTTTTAAGATTTTTTTTCCTGCGTATCCCCCTGCTCTTTGCGTTTTTAATGTTTTCGTCCGGGGCCCCTCAATGCCTTGGCCCCATGGTCAGCAGTCAGGGCCCCCCTGAACAAACTCTGACCAACGCTTTGCCTGCCACACTGTCCGAGCTCTGACGTCTTTCTAAGTCCAGCCCCGAGGCCGAGGCTCACACCTGAACACACACACACACACACGCACACACACACTTTTGTGCACCCACTCATGCCCACAGTGGGCCAACTATCATAGCCAAGAGTGCAGGAGGGAGGTATCGTATGGGAGGGGGTCTGCTTACACGGAGGAATGCCTGGCCCAAACGAGTGAGGGGCGGCTCTAGCGCTAACACATGTCCTGTCACTCAGACCTGTGGAACTGAGTTGCTGATAGCCCATCCAAAAATAGGACACTGCCACCACCTCTGCTCCTCTGGAGACCAAGAAAAAGTGAACACATCAGAACATCAAAATAGACCCCTTTTATATATTCAATATTCATTAGCTTAATCACCTCTGTAACTTTTAGCAAACATCTCAAGTTCTGATATGATTTGTATTTACAGTATGTCACCAACAGTCCATTCATTGCTTGTTGTGGACATTGAGGCTGCTGTGGCATCCAGCCGGGTCCTCATGGGTATGAAGACATTCTAGGCTGTCATCAGTGAGCTTTTGTGATAAATACAGGATGAACAGCCTGCATAGCTACAGTGAAAAGTGTCCAAAGCTGGGATTCCTAAGTAACTAGTAAATGACATACAGATGGCGCCCTTGGTGGCTTGTATTAAACCCACACACTAATGGTGTGCGATGACAGGAAAGCCAAGCAAATTTACTTGTAATTCAGTGTAAAGCTGTCTTTATGTGCTGGCAAGCAGTTACATGGATTCATCCTACAGCCCATGTATCTTTTAGCCACGGCACAATCTTTTTGGTTGTGGTTGCAGCCGTAGATAAGCTATTGTTGCAGAACAGGACCCCAACATTTGGTATACATTCAATATTACAAATGTCAACCTTGGAGTAGAGAAACTGATCATCAAACCCAATCGGATTTACCTTGGACTAAATTAATCCCCATGGATATTGACGTAAAGCCTACTCGTGATACACACAGTGACTAATGCAGCATATAAAACCTAAAAGTCAAATCGATAAAACCAACGTATTAGCCATAAACGTTCAACATGCAGTGAGGCTTCTCATTGCTTCCATCTTTCTCTTGTTCTCTTGCACCTTGTCAATTAGTCTTTTAGTGTTAGAACACAATAGTATTGTACCTAGTGTTACATTATGGGAAATGTAATCGTATACAAACACAGTGCCATATTTGCTGTATACATAGTATCCCAGGAAACACACAGTAGGTGCATGTAAACATGGATAAATTGTGCTATATTTTCCTCTGGGGCACAGGCTGGCCTTTAAACTGTTTGATATAGGCTGGATTCCCCCTGCCGCATCGCTAATATAAACGCTACTGGAGGTTACCAATGATAGCTGCTCCCCCTGGCAGCTTGGCTCTGCAGCTGTCTCCAGATCTCAGGATAGTAACTAAGATCAGTCCTGGGTCAGACACTCAAGAGGAAATGTCACCCATTTTCCTGGGGACGGTGTCAGATCTGACAAGTTAAAGCATGTTCTACCTTACACGGACAAAACTGATGCAGATTATATGAGATCTGCAGTTACGCCGGGGACAGAGAGAGGGCCAAATATATGAACGACAGTAATGCAGCTTTGCAGATTAGTCGTGCCAACAACTCCCTCTTGCGGCAGTACGTGATCCAGTTGTTTTTCTCCTGGGTTCTTTCTCTCATTTGTTATTGCAAATAATAAGATGATTGAGTTGACTTCCAATGTTTAAATATCAGTGTTGTCTATTGTGGTATGTATAGTACGTGTTGGACTCCCTGCCATAGTTAAGCAGAGTTTCAGCCTTTTTAAGAATACACTTGAATAAGCGGCCCCATTTTAGTTAAAAATATTCAGTACAGCAGACAACCTGCTTGACACATCTTACGTTCTCCTGTGGGCCTGTATCTTTAAGCGCTGCATAAATAACCATACTGAGGTATATAGGATATATAGGTGAGTAATGATTTTTACACCTGTCATCTACAAATAATCTTAAACATGTCCGCTTGTCTGTGTATCTGTCATTGGAGTTAGTTTTGTAATGGATGACGTTACGACAGCAGACTGCACACAAAATCTTTGCGTGGCCTTTCAGGAAACACGTTTCACATGACTCCCTGGAAGTCTCACATTTTCAAAATGTCAAGTTAGAAAGGTTCTGTTTCCATTAGAAAATATAACATTTGCACTTTGCTGTAAATGTAGCTTTTTACTGACATTCACATGATATTTAGTTTCGACTGTGTATTAATTATATTATTTCTGATCATTAATATTGCTTTTATCTTATTTTAGCAATTGCCTTGGGGCTAAAACCATTGAACATTTGCATTATTACTTGCAATATGCAATATGCATTATTACTTCAATCCCCAGGATGGCGCTCTCCACTGGCCTTATGACCACCTTACATACACACATAAACACAAATGATGGGGTTTGTGCCTTTCCTTTAATTTTTGGTGAGTCACAATCAAACAGTTTAAAGATAAAGGTAGTGCTTTGAGAGATATACTCCAAGTCTAGCTTTGATATGATGCCATCTGCATCTTTTGTATTGTGTGCTGTAACTCTCTGTCCTTGGTTTTAAAGACGCAGGGCTACTTCAACCTTGAGTCAAGACTGAAATCTCAGAAGTTCTTAAATTGAGTCTCCACAATCAAGGTCTCCATGTTGTCATACAGTGGGGGAAATAATTATTCCATCCCCTGCTGATTTTGTAAGTTTTCCCCCTTACGAAAACTTGGAACAGTCTATAGTTTTGGAGATTTAGTTTAACAGAGAACAAAAAAAAACCTTGTTGGCAAGTGCAGAGGTCATATGTTTCTTATAGTTGGTCAGCACTCCATCTCAAGGGGGATTTTGGTCCACTCATCTTGAACCACTCCTTTGTGGACATAAAGCATACTTGGCTGTATGCTTTATGTCATTGTCACGCTGCAAGACCCATCCACGTTTGACAGTGGGTATGGTGTTCTTGGGGTCATATTCAGCATTTTGCTGTTTTCAAAAACGAAAAGCTTCATTCTGGTCTCGTCTGACCACGTCACATTCTTCTAATGTCTTTGTAAGGGGTAAACTTACCAAATCAGCAGTGGATCCTCTAGTGATTTGCCCCACTATTGTAGAATGTGTGTTCAGACTCATACATAGCCGAATATTTTTTACATTTGCACTTTGACTGCATGGATTTTTTTTCACTTTCCATTTTAAACTAATTCAAATTTTTTTCATTCTTCTGTCCCTGAGGCTACACCTTGAGACTCAAAATTAAAAGCGACAAGCTTTGTTTATGATTCACTCCCATCCAGCGTCCCTCTAACTGGCTTCCGCCGCTTTGCCACAGCAGCATTTCCTCTCCTGCCTTATAACTCTGTGCCTCTCGCACGGTCGTCATTCTCTCTGTAGACAAAAAGGTCGAGAAATTTGCCGCCGGGGTGAGGCAAACAAGAGGTTGCTCCAAAAACATACGGTAGAAAATTGACTCAGAATGTGAGCCATTGATTTCCTCTCTGTGTTATGGGAAGGGGATGGCAATGATGTGAAGGCTGAGAGCCTATATGGTCGATACAAAGTCCCATCACAGCGCCGGATGTTCCTTCATGGTCAGATCGGTTTTCATAGTCCCAAGTGGAGCGGTAATTGTTGTCAGGTGACTATTAATTGAGCGGTATCTGGCAGTGGGATAAAGGTGACGGGGGGTGGGGGGATTATTTGATTTCTATTGCAGATTTCCAGGATGATTTTGAAATGCGGTGTGCAGGAAGTAATAGTTAAATAATCGGTTGCTGCTCTCTTAATGTTACTTTAATAAGAGTGGCAATTAGGAAACGAGAGAGGGAATGACAACGTTTGGCCAATTGTTTTTGTTATAGTAGTAATAGTTGTAGTAGTGACAGCAACTTTAAATGCCATTTTATTCTGACAGGTTTGGGAGCATACATAACACATTATAGTATATTTATTTAGTTTGAAAGACTTCATGTGCATTCATGTTGCTCTGACAACGTATAACCTCATTGATCTTCTTTTGTGAGCCCAAGGAATTAATTCAGATTTTCAAGTTCACATCGGACCCTCAGTTCATATAGCTCTGAGACATTTGGGTTGTATGCCAGTTTAATGCATTTTGTATGTCTCTGTGTGCGTGTGTGCACTTCAGTCGACCACACGGTTTACAGCCAAAGTGTGAGGCGCCCAAAAGTCCAGAGGAATGTAATAAGGTACTGCAAAGGTGTGTCTCTCTGACGCTCAGTCGCACATTCACAACTCTTTGCCCCTCTCTGCATTTCATCCGACACCTGCCATGGTGTCTGGCTCCAATTTACCCTTGTCTCATACTACTTTTGATTTAGGATTTCCAAAAATGGACAGATAGGACTTTTCGACTTTGGAAGATCCACGATTTTCTGCAAAAGCCATCCTGAGATTTACCTTCTGCGGACTAAGTAGAGCAGTCACTGAAGATGAAGAGCTTTATCTCTTTTGCATTTTTCCTAATTATTTGGGAGAACTGGCTCCGAGGCCTGGGCTGCAGTGGGGAACGAGTGCATGGCACAGGAAAGGCGCCAGGGCCCAAAGCCCCCCATCTCATCTTTGTCATGGTAGATGACCAAGGTTACGGTGACATTGGCTACCATGGCTCCGATATCCACACTCCTGCACTGGATCAGCTGGCAGCGGATGGGGTGAAACTTGAAAATTATTATGTCCAACCAATCTGCTCACCCTCTCGCAGCCAACTCATAACAGGACGGTAAGTCATTTACCATTTATTTCATAGTCGTATCTGACAGAAAATAGGTTACCATGTCTGGTTCAGGGGCCTATTACTTCTCTGCTATGACTGTCTGATTTTTATTTAAATGTCAAGAATAGGTTGGATTAAATTAAACAAAAATACACACTGTAGGCTTTTGTTTTTTGTATTATGCTAAACTGTTTAATCAGTGTTGAAGAAATGGCTATTACACCAAAAAAAAAGACATACTGTATAGTAGATGCCTGAAACTGTTGGACCTAACTGTTTTATGATGTTTCTGACAACCAAGAGTGAAATCTTGTTCTTACCATTCTGTGAAATACTCATATTTTTATTTACAACCAACATCTCATCAAGCTTCCTTTCTTTCCTCTCTTTGGGAGCCAGCTACCAAATTCACACCGGCCTCCAGCATTCAATCATCCGGCCACGTCAACCTCTCTGCCTCCCCCCAGACATCCCCACCCTACCCGAGCGTCTGGCTGAGGTAGGCTATGCCACCCACATGGTAGGGAAATGGCACTTGGGCTTCTGCAGACCCGGCTGCTTACCCACGGGGCGAGGCTTCCAGAGCTTCCTTGGGACGCTGACTGGCAGCGGGGATCACTTCTCTTACCAGAGCTGGGACGGGGCGGAAGCTTGCGGATTTGACCTGCATGATGGAGACAGGCCAGCGTGGGAGATGGCTGGCAATTACTCGACTTTACTTTACATTGACAGGTAAGTGTCACAGTTGTTTCAGGCTCCGAACTAGACATCCTTATCCATTTCCAGTTGAAAATGTTGCCAACAGTCTTATTCCCTTTATACAAACAGAGTGAAGCAGATTCTGAGGAGCCATGACCCCGAAATACCCCTCTTCCTCTATCTGTCCCTTCAGGCCGCCCACACACCTTTGCAGGTACCTGACCACTTCCTACACCCATACAGTTCTCAGTGCAATCGTGTCAGGCGCCACTATGCAGCCATGTTAAGCTGCCTGGATGATGGAGTCAGGCAAGTGGTACAAGAGCTGAAGACCAACGGACTTTATGAAAACTCAGTAATGATCTACTCCTCTGATAATGGCGGGCAGCCTCTGTCGGGAGGCAGCAACTGGCCACTTAGAGGTGGCAAAGGGACTTATTGGGAAGGGGGCATCCGAGCGGTTGGCTTTGTCCATAGTCCCCTTCTGAAGAGGAAGGGTGTTGTCAGCAAGGCACTGATACACGTCTCCGACTGGTATCCCACATTACTGGCGCTGTCTGGGACCCTACATTCCCTCCATGGTCTGGATGGTCATGATGTGTGGGGCACCATCAGCGAGGGTCTACCATCTCCTCGCACTGAAATCCTTTTCAACATTGACCCAGTCTCCAGGAAACCCGGGGAGCCTTATGACAAGGCCTTGGTGCTCAACGGCTTTGGCATCTGGGACACAGCAGTGAGGGCAGCCATAAGGGCTGGTGATTGGAAGCTGTTGACTGGAAATGTGGGTGATGGTGACTGGACGCCACCGCAAGCCTTCGCAGACGGTCCAGAGAGGTGGCAGAGATTGGAAAAGCGGCGCAACGAGGTGGGGAAGTCGGTTTGGTTGTTTAACATCTCCTCTGACCCTTATGAGAGATCAGATATGGCTAAGGCTCGTCCTGAGATAGTCAAGCATCTTCTCACCAGACTGGCAGAATACAACCAGACTGCTGTGATGGCAAAAAATCCTCCTGACGATCCTTTGGCGGACCCTGAGCTGCATGGTGGTGTATGGGGTCCCTGGATGGGCCTGGAAGGGCAAAGGGGCAATGATGGAGAGGGGGGTCTCAGGAATGAAAGGGTGACAAAAGTGAAGCAGTGCAAGTTATGCAAATTAAGAGCCCTCTTTAAAAAGGTGGAGTCACGTCTGCAGAAGACCGCCGTATTCTTCTGAGTGTTGTGGCAGGGATTGTAATTGACTGAAGAAGCAACATTTTTAAATTAACCCATCGTTTGGGGAGACCTTGAGGGGTGTATCCTAACCCCTTAACAGATTAACTGACTGAATCAGCTGTCTGAGCTACATCCACCATGTAAGGTCTACTTCCTGTGAAAGTGACAAGCCAACAACCCTGAGCAGTTTAGATACTCTTCTGCCATCATCAGCGATCCCACACATGACACAATACCATCAGAACCATGAGATACCTCCCGAGTGTAGCTTGATAATGAATATTCAGCTGTCCTCATTTGCCATTTCTTTCCCCCTCTGGTCAACTCTCCCACTCCCCCCGCCGTCGCCCTCCTCCAGCAACCCTCTCCCTTGTGTTTCACTCCTTTTTTTTTGCCTACTTACTTTTCTCTAGAGAGCATCATGATGCACAGTTTGTTAATGGAGGAGAAAAATGTTACATTAATATCTATATACATGATTGCAATAAAGTAACCTTATACCCTCACATTTGATTTTTTTTCCCAGGTAAGTAGAGTGTGTACTATATTGTGTTGCATGTTGTATGTCATAATTATGTATATATACATTATATACAGTACCAGTCAAAAGTTTGGTATGAGATAGTGTCTCCAAGCTTTTGATTGGTACTGTATATTGTCAATGGACCTATGTTGCCCATACAACAGAATTGAAACATTGGCATTTGCTTCTAAGACTGCACAACTGTGACAATATTGACTGAGTTTACAGGAGTCATAAGAAAGATTATTTTCTCAAAAATCAGACAGTAGAGTGCCTCTTGCTGGTTATTCAAACAAGTGCAGCTTATATACTGTATGTCCTGTCCTTCAATAAAACGCTGTTGTAAAACATTAACAAATTTTGAGGAAAGATTAGTGAAGCCATCTTGTAAGTAGAAATCTGTAATTAGCATTTTACATATGCGCTTATGTTATAAAAACAATCTCCTTGAGCACTTTTTAATCTTAATGAATGCACTGGACAGTTTATTAGACACAACTTCAAAGTCAAATGAGATCCAGTTTAGGAGAATTGTAGAAAAATCTTGACAAAGATAATAATGCTCATTCAACATCAATTTGCCACTGACTGTATACAGTGTTCCCTGGCTACATCGCGGTTCACCTTTCGTGGACTCGCTGTTTCGCTGATTTTTTAGTGTAATTGTTGTGCTTCTTTTTTTTTAAAGGCTGAGCCTGGCCCTTGAAGAAGATTTGCGAAGTTGAGTGTTGTAGTTCTGTGCTTTAGCAGGCAGCAGTGTCTCTCTATTCTCTCTCTTCTGTCTGCACCACCCTTTGTATTCTGCATCCTGATTGGCTGTAGACCATTGTCAATCAATCTCCTTTGTGCCGTCTACTCTTGTGGTCATGGCTAAGAAAGAAGCTACGACGACAGGAGCAATATGTTTTAACAAGGACACAAAAATGCTACGGCAGGATGAGGCACGGTCAGAGGAGTGAATACGCGTGAGTCACTTAATAATTTCTTGTGTCGATTAGTTTCATTATTAAAACAAAATTTGAACTTTGAAAGTGTTTAAACAAGAGAGACATGTTAGAAAATGTTAAAGGAGACCTGCTATACTCATTTTTGGGCCTTTGTATTGAGTTCTGGACTCCTATAGAGCCTCATAAGGGAAAGCTAAACAAAATTAGCTTTCCCTCACAACCGAACAAACATTTCCTGGGAGCCATTACTAACACGGTGATCAGAGAAAGCAGAACGGGGGGAGGGCAGGCCTACACCGTGTATCTGGGCGTGCCCATATAAGAAAATCCAGGTTGCATTGACGTCAGTGGAACTAGGTAAACTCCGTAAAACACAGCGTGCAGAGCCATCCAAAACTGATATCAAGGCTCACTTCCAAATGTGCAAACCTCATTATCTGACGCGTTGGGATCGTTTAACGTAAAAATACAACAATGTAACAATATTTATAGGTCAGAAAAGACGAAAAGCATAATAAGTCCCCTTTATAAAGTGTATGGTGAGGGTTTTACAGCCTTAAAACATGTATAATAATTGTCAAAAAATATATTGGGCTACTTGGTGGATTTTCACTATTTTGGGAACCTATCCCCGCGATAAACGAGGGAACATTGTACTGTATTTTTAGGCTGCTCATAACTAACCAAAGCTTATTAATTGCCTATTTCAAAGGACAAAAAGAGGACTGCAGAGTGGTGAAGATGTAGACATGTTGCTCTGAGTGCTCTCTGATGCCCACACAAGCCACTTCCAGTCGACTGTGATGGCCCGCAGAAATGAGGCTGCACCATCAGATGTTGTAAATCGCAAAGGAGGTGTCACACAAACGTGTGCCCACCCACACACACACACACACACAGGCTGGAACACAATGCATCCAGTACGTGGGAGGGAGCTGTCATATTCATTGTAGGCTGATGCTCATTTAAATGTAACACAGGCTTCTCTTTGTGATGGACATTATCTTCTACATTTGGCGCGCATGTCCACCAAGCAATGACATACACTGACTGGCTACAACATTAGATATATCTGCACAATCTAAAAAGATCCTGTACAAGAGCTGTATCAGTAATTCTATGTTTAAAAAGATAACAATGCTCACTTAAAACAATTTAAATGCAGCACTTGTTTTCACTCCCATCTTTCCTGAGCTGCACTCATAGATCTAAAACTTTTTTCTATGTCCACCAAAGGCCTACTTCTCTCAAATATAGATAACAAATGTGTCTAAATCTGTGTTAGTCAGCACTTCTCCTTTGCCGAGATAATCCATCCATCTCACAGGTATGGTATCTGCTGATTAGACAAGCGTGGTCATAGGCAGGAACTGGAACACTCTATGGTGTACAACAATCCAGAGCGTCCCAAACATGTTTAATGGGTGACATGTCCGGTGAGTATGCTGGTCATGCAAGAGCTGGGATGTTTTCAGTTTCCAGGGAGTGTCCAGGTTCTTGCAACGTGGGGCCGTGCATTATCATACTGCAACATGAGATGATGGTCGTGGAGGAATGGCACAACTATGGGATTTTGTCAAGGTATCTCTGTGCATTCAAAATGCTACCAATAAAATGCACCTGTGACATCAGCAAACCGCTCGCCCCCATACAGTGAAATATTGGTGAACAGAACACCACGCCAAAGTGCCAGACGCCATCAAATGTGAGCATTTGCCTACTCAAGTTGGTTCTGAAGATGAATTGCAGTCAGGTCGTGACCTCGAGATGGTTTCTGAGAGTTTGTGCAGAATGTTTTTGATTATGCAACTCGATTGTTGTAGCAGATGTCCAAGTGGCTGTTCTCTGACGATCTTGGAGGTGAAGATGCTGAATGATCCTGGGCTGGTGTGGTTGCACGTGGTCTGAGGTTGTGAGACCGAGACAGCTTATGGTAGATAAATTAAGATTCAATTCATGACAAACAACTCTGGTGGACATTCCTGCAGTCAGATTGCCTATTGCACACTCCCTCACCAATCTATGACATCATACTGTGATAAAACTGCACATTTTGAATGGCCTTTTATTGTGGACAGTCTAAGGTACACCTGTGCAATCTGTCTACTCGGTATCTTGATATGGCACACCTATGAGGTGGATGGACTATCTCAGCAAAGGAGAAGTGCTCACTAACAGATTTAGAAAGATTTGTGAACTACATTTAAGAGAATTCTACCGTTTGTGTAGATAGAAAACTTTTACATCTTTGATTTCAGCTCATGAAAGATGGTAGCAAAAACAAAAATGTAGTGTTTCTATTTCTGTTGAGTATATATTGTGGTTGTAGTCACTGCGCTACCTCAAACAGTGAGGCGTTTCTAATATTTTGCCCCTTTCGTGTAGCTAAATGAGGTAACCAAATTGGAAAATCCTCAAGCGAAAAGACACATCAAACCGAGCAATGCCTTGCAATGTCAGTGGTCAGTGAAAGGGGAGGAAAAGTCTCTCCATAAGGCAGCCGTGAGCCAAGCAGCAAACATTCTTACTCAATCGAGGAAAAGGCTTCTTGAGACGTCATCTGTACTTCTGTGTAGAAGGTGTCGGACGTTTCGCTCCTCATCCGAAGAGCTTCGTCAGCAAACTAATAAGTGCTGGTAGCTTAGGCCTTAAATACAGTAAGAGTGGGCGGAATTGGTGTGCCAACACCCTCCTCCTATTGGTTCGTTACACTAAGCCTGGGCGGAGCAGTGGTATAATCCTATCCTGTTATTCACACCTACGATAAAAGGGAAGTGTCGCTCCCTGAATTGGGTATGAACGACTCTGATACTGGCTTGTTAGCATCTATTGTTCTGGCTCGGCCCTGCCTTCACCTCATTTGCAAGACTAAGAGCTGTGGGTTTTGGTCTCAGTAACCTGCTGAACACAGGGTCCAAATTAAACCTCAAACCACCATTCCGATTCAATGATGGGTTCTGTTGTTTGACAAAAATAGCTTCCTTAACTCCTCTTTCAAACCATCTGTTTTCTTTGGCCAAAATCTTAACCTCGCTGTCCTGAAAAGAGTGATTGGTAGCTTTCAGGTGTAGATGTACTGCTGATTGAGGACCACTAGCATTGTCCCTGCGATGTTGATAAAGCCTTTTTTTGGAGCATTTGCTTAGTTTCCCCAATGTAGTGCTCTTTGCATTCCTCATCTTTACAGTGGATGGAATAGACCACATTGCTCTGTTTCTGGTTTGGAGCCTTGTCTTTAGGATGCACTAATTTTTGTCTCAGGGTATTTACTGGTTTGAAATAGGTAGGAATTTTGTGTTGCCATAAGATCCTCTGGAGTTTTTCGGAGACCCCCGCTACATAAGGGACTACCACTCCTCTCCTTTTTGCTTCTGTGGGCTTTTGGGTTTCTTTCCCTACTCTCTTCTTTTGACATTTGTTAAAAGCCCACCGTGGGTACCCACAGGTTGAGAGCGCTCTCTGGACATTTTTTATTCCGCCCACTCTTACTGTATTTAAGGCCTAAGCTACCAGCACTTATTAGTTTGCTGACGAAGCTCTTCGGATGAGGAGCGAAACGTCCGACACCTTCTACACAGAAGTACAGATGACGTCTCAAGAAGCCTTTTCCTCGATGGACAACTCCTGTACGACTGAGAGCCTACACAGACGCATTCTTACTCAATGACTCATTCCCCTTTGGCCTCCACAACACTACTCTTACTGTGTCATCACCGCAAGAAGGAAGTTGGACTCGAAAAGAAGCACCATTATTACACTACAATAGTAGCGCCCAGATTTCCACCAAGGCTGAAGGAACCTAATTTGGATCAGCACCATACTGCATTGCATATATAAACAGAACTGTGAAAAAGGTCTTATTGGCCACCATTAGATGTGTTGTTTTGTCAATGCTATAATAACCAGACTGTATCTCACAAAAGTGCATATAGCCATCACATTTTAACAAGCACTTGTATTATATTATGGCCTCTCAAGGGACAATACTATAGATATAAAATTGGATATACTTTACAGTAGTCAGTGAACAGCTTGTATATCTGTTTAGATTTATTATTTGCTGAAAATGAGTCAACACACACCCATTATTGTCTCAATAGCTGGCAACACGAGTGAGGAGCGAGATAATTGTGTCTTGCCTACATGATGGTCGTGTGCATGAGTGCTGCCAGCATTGGGGGAGCTATGATTCATTGAGGTTCATTTTCCAACATAATAAGAATCCCAAACAGACACCCAAGCTGCTGAGGAAGCTGAAGTTGAAGGTTATGGAGTGACCCTGTATGATCCCTCCAGACCTGAACCCAATTGACCACCTGTGGACGTTTTCACAATGAGGTGTACTCACTTTTTTTGGCAGCTATTTAGACAATAATGGCTGTGTGTTGACTCTTTCAGTGGATAGTAAATCTATACTGCGATAAAAGTTGTACACTGACTACTCAAAAGTTTATCCAAGTTTACTTTCTGTAGTATTGTCCCTTGAAAAAAACTGTAAAATGCTGTTGTAGCCCAAGACTTTTGCACTGTATATTTCTCTATGGTCAAGCAATGCAGGACGGATGAGGTTGTCGGTAAAAAAATAAGAAAGGCAAGAGGAAGAACCTTCTTATCAGCAGTCTTTCATGACTCACTATCTTTCTATCTACAGTCCAATGACTCTCATTTTCTGTGTACTTGCTGAATGCTGCACGTGTTTACACGTGTACCACTCTGACATGTACTGTAAGTGACCTCATCCAGACCTGATGATCTATATGCGGAAAGAAAAGTCTGAAGTGGATGGAAGAAATGAGCCGCACATTTGGCATCAGACACGCGATATGTGAACATCTGATTCCTGTTTGCAGCACAGGAAGTAGAACATGACAAAGCTGTTTTTCTGAGTGTGTGAATGGCACGATACAAGCAAAAAGAAAATTGTGGCAATGTCCTCGATTGTAATGAGGCGTGCTTCGAAGCAAGACGTTTCTAGGAGAAGAATTCCATGACCATGACCTCACAGATTTGGTTCTTTCTGCATCGCTTCCACCTGTATCTACTGAAGTTGTCACTGATGTGAACACACTGATACTGTACTTGAAGCTTCTCATTCTCTCCACTTCCACCTCCCAGATAAACAGTGGCCGATGAGTTCTCTTCTCCTTCCTCATGTGCACTATCATCTCCTTGGTCTTGTTGGTGTCATCTGCAAACTCTAGCTTGGTGCGTGAATAGTGTTTATAGAATGGGGCTCAGGACACAACCCTGTGGGGTGCCAATGTTTGTTGTGGTGGTGGTTGAGGTTCTATTTCCAATCCTGACAGACTGTCCTGGGGATTATGGGCTGACAGAGGGACAGGTTGAAGATAGAGGTGAGAACATCAGGGAACACGGGGTAGCACATGCTCTACGGGCCCGTCCAGGGTGTCGTCAGTCCCTAGTGCTTTGCTGGGGTTGATCCTCCTCAGGGCTTTATGCACCTTGGCTATTGCGCACCGAAGGGGATCATACTCCTTAGCTTGCCTGGGAAAGTCTTTAGTTAGTCAAATCTCAGATCCAGGATCCAGGGTACGGTTTTCATTTTGGTCTTGGACCACTGGACCCAGGACCATACTCTTACTGGGCTATTGGAGGGTGCATGGTAGGTTGCACAACTATTCCGCATATGCTTTGTGGACACATCAGGACCAAGAGGTTCAGAGTCCACTACAGATCATTCAGAGCAGAATCCAAAGAAATTAGCAATGGAGGATGTGGCCACAGACAGAGAAGTCCTCCCGCAGGACCTGGACCTGAATAAATTGGGAAAAATTGGATGGATTGATGGACAATTTTCCCTTTTTAAACTTTTGCTCTTAATACTAACAAGAAGTGGACACACAATAGTCACAATGCTGAGAACCCCCACCACTGTTTCCACCCAGCTGTCATCATGCCTCCACACTGCCTCTTCGGAGCCTGTCCTCTGACAAGCTTTCTCGTCACAGCAAGACCCAGCAGCTCGGCGTAATTAATATAACGCTACCTCTGCACCATCGCTAATTAGGCTTTGGAATCAGAGCGGTTCCCTGTAATTACACAAGTAACTGGTCTTCTCTCTGCTCCCTGCATGTGCTGGCTGCAGACACATTTCCATTGCTGCAAAGGCTCACTGAGGCTGGAACATTCACACATAGTAAAGATTAACAACGTTATTTCTCTATGTACTTCCACAATGAGGCAAACAGTAGTGGAAAATCATAAATTCGCAAGGATTGCCTAACCTTACTTAGACCACACACAACGCAAGAGTTGGTCATAACATATTTTTTTAATCTCTTTTACAAGTTTAAGCCCCTCAAAAGACATGCTGTGAATCAAAAGTGAATTTTTTCCTCCTATAATTTCCCTATGATTTCTTTAAATGTGTAATTTAGTGACACTTGCAGTGGGTGATGATGATTATAATGGTGTGAAGAGTAAAACAAAAAAAAAAACATGCGGACGGTTCTCAGAGGCCTTACATATTGGTGCGTCACAGCCTTTAGGGTGACACTAATGCAATGCGACGGCAACGAGCAGCGACCAGGCGGTACTTGTACCGAGTGAAGAAATAAATTAGCACAGCACTGTGTCATTATGGGGGTTATTTCAACATTTTACAAGCTTTATGATCTACTTCCAGGGCTAATGAACTGTACTTCTCAGCATTCCCCAAATAGAAGCTTAAACTATCCCCATCCTCCTTTCATGGCTGCATATAATCTAATATGCTGTACTTTTAAGCATAACTACATTATAGTGTCCTCTAAAGTGAAGTTAAACTCACAATTTCCAGTCAAATTATGCACATGATTTTAAAAATGCGTTATTATGAGCCCAGAACTGAATCCACATTAAACCAAAATGTTACTCAAGAGGTCGTGCCTTGGTGTCAGTGCAGCAGCTCACATTAAAATATTGCGGCATTCATCTCACCACCATGATTGGCTCCAAGGAGGATGCGGACCTCCATCAGCTGCTCTGGTGTCAGATTCACTTATGTGCAGTTAAGCATGATGAGATGGAGAGGAGTGGAGTTTAAAACTGACCCTAGAACTGCTGCTCATACAACATGTACGCTACCACAGTATCGAGGTAAAGAGGTCTTCCTCTGACAGTTATTGGCTTTCTTCTGTGCTGGATTTATCTGAAGATATCGGGTGACCGGAGGGACATTACTTTCAATACATTCCTTTTCTTGCTAATATTGCATGTTAAAAAGTGTCAGTGGGTTATCTGAAATGTAGATTCGAAGATGGAAAGCCTTTTTACCTTTGCCATTGGGAGGTCATGATAGTGTGAATGTCTGACCAAAACATCGTTGGTATCAATACCAAAGGTAGTGTCAGTATTGTTATATTTATATTGTCATATTGAAAATGTTCAAGTAAAACGTATCGGTATCGGCAGTACTGGATTTACCTGCTATCGGATGGATACCAAAATTTGCAGTACAGTATTGCCCGACCCTGTTGATTAGATATCGCTCTCAATTAGACACCATGTATCCCCTTCAATAAACAGAATGCCTCTTCGCGCTAATATACGATCTGTGTTTTTTCCAGCTCCTCCTAGCCCCGCCCCTCTCTGCACCGAGCAATCTACCTTCTTGTCTCTCTCGGTGGTTGTCAGCGAGTCGAGAGGCAGGCGTTCCCCCACCTTGTCCCCTTTCACGTCGGTCAACATGGCTACTGTGGTGACCTCAACTCGCTTCACGGATGAGTATCAGCTCTACGAGGAACTCGGAAAGTAAGCGCTCTTCCTCCATCTATCTGCTGTTGTGTGTTGGTTGCCATTGTGTGTGCGTGTGTATGCCGCGCGCGCGCGTTGAGTTGACACGGCGCGAGACGGGGCTGTCAAAAACAGGGAAGCCAGCGACCTCCTCGCTCTTTAATCCCCAAATCCTCACCTCTAAAGGTGCATCGCGCCATGTTGGAAGAACTTGTTTGCAGTACAAGCGTGTTTTTAAAAGACTGTTAGTGCAGTTAGTGGTGGCATTTTACTGCTGCAGCTCCACGAGCGCCATGCTTTCTGTTTTTGTACATGATTACTACTACACGGCTCCTGGAAACACAAGGACCCTACCTCCCTTTTACAAACAGGACTGCATATTTTTGCCATGCACGACCCAGCTGCACCCTTTTTTTTCTTGAAATGACTACACAAACACATCCTGGCTGCAAAGCTGCTGTCTAATCTCCCTGCACCTCCATTAGTAACTGCAGCAGCAGCATGGCTTTAGATGAGAGCTGCAGGCTACTTGTTCCATTCTTCCTGTTGCCTTCTCACATTTCGACCATTTAGCTAATAATGTTTGCGCAATCGAACAGGTTGCCTCCATCCCATGGACTTCACTTTTGTAGTCAAATATCTAACATCATAAACATGCATGTGCCTTCCTTTGCACTTTGAGTGTGTATATTTACATACATACATCCGTTTTCTTGAGTGCTTGTCCTCATTAGGGTCACGGGTGAGCAGAGGCCTTTCCCAGCTGACTTTGGCATCTCCAGTCAATCACAGGGCACATTGAAAAATAACCATTAACACTCACTTGCACACAACATGCATTTTTTTAAGGATGTGAGAGGAAGCCAGAGTGTGTCTGTACATTTGATACATATATTTTTCCTGCTCTAGGGGGGCATTCTCCGTGGTGAGGCGATGCGTCAAGAAATCCACCGGCCAGGAGTACGCTGCGAAAATTATCAACACAAAAAAGCTCTCTGCCAGAGGTGAGTGCATGCAGACGTGCAGTAGCGCCGTGTGGAAAGCTTGACAAATGTGGCTGTTCAGTAGTGAAGTCACCTCCGCTTGCAGGCGTGTTCATTTTCATCCCTGAAGAGCAGCTGATTCCTCTTCCTGGTCAGCTGAGTTTCCTGAAGAGCTGCAAGCCACGTGGCTGAGTTGCCTGCTGCGGTTTTAAAGTCGCACATAGTGAGGCTCAGCGAGCTTCTCACATTTGCATTAGCAGCAGCTTGACATTTGATGCCATAATATCCTTGGATGTAGTTTATGATCAATGCAATCTCTTATTGATGAGAGATGCCACTTTGCACAATAGAAACAAACAGAACTGGCAAGAATTCACAAAGCCCATTCGCTTACTAATGCACAAGCACAGACGAGCAACGTAGGTGTGTCATAGTTCCTCCCACCATTGATCACTGACTATGACTCAAAATAATGTACAACAGGCATGTGCAAAGTCACCTCACATAGATGTGTCATGAAATTAATGCGTTTGTTCCTCTGACCAGTTAATAATGATAAAGTCAAAGCCCCTAGTACGTTTACTCAGGCATACAAAGTAGATGTCATATGATGCGACTGTTCCCCATGGCAGTTATTCAAGATAGCCACCACCTCTCATATGAAAATTAAACAGAATGACCAAAATGAACAAAAATCAACAAATTCCAAGCCGGCCGTACACTTTCTCTGCAAAGTAGACGTGTCATATAACTCATATGATCATTTCTCCTGCCAGTTATTTGGTAATAGCCACCACTTTTACATTAGAAATAAACAAAGACCGTAAAGTAGATTCTGGACTATTGAGTGCACCTGAGTATAAGCCTCACCCACCAAATTTAAAGAGAGCTAAATTTTTGTTCATATGTAGGCCACACTTGTCTGCAAGCCACAGGTGTCCACATTGTAACATGGGATATTTATACAGAAACACACTATAAACCTTCACTTGGTGTTTCCAGCATCATTCATTAGCTTTGATGAGTGAGACGTGAGACGCTTTTTTTTTTCCATCGAAGTTCCAACAGCCCAACAACCCCAGTTCCAACCGCAGTCCAAGCAGAAGCTGTAGCAATTCTACACTTGATCTAACTTACGTAAGATTTGTCAGATCAAAACACCATCACTGCATAAGACTTAAAACCATTTGATATTAGCGTCCTTGTTGAAGCCACAGTGTTCAAAGCATCTGAAAAAAGTAGTGGCTTATAGTACAGAACTTATAAAATTCCAGTGTCAGCAAAGCTATAATAAAGCGTTGTATTATGAAGTGATGACATTGTTCAACTTGTTTATGCAACTTTAACTGGAATCCTTTGACTTGTACAGTGCGAATGGATTACAGTTGATCATGTATAATTGTGATTCAGCATTTGTGACCACGCAAATTCAGGCCTTTTTATATTTTTTTTCATATTGTATTTCTTTTTCTCCAAAAACAGATCTCATTCACCCTAAGTTGGTAATATTTTATAAAAATATATATATATGTATCTGTAAAAATAGACATTTATGTGCGTATCAATTATTCGCAGATTTTCGCCATTCACTGGTAGACTCGGAACGGAACGTCTGCGAAAAGCGGGGATCTACCGGAGTTTCAAAGTAGATCCCTTTATCTTGATGTACAGTGTGAATGAATTAGTTTCAAACTGGAATCCTTAGCGTGGATATGCAGACCACAACGCTTCCACCTTGTCGAAGGTGTGTTTGTTTTTGCAAGTCTTATTTCCAGTTTTGGTGTGAGTCTGCAGCAACCTCACACCTGCTGGAATGTCCACACATGTTGCTAAATCTTTGCATTTCTGCTGTCTGACGCGTTGCTGTACGTGCTGTGCATGTTGGTCCGCATCCCGCAGAGGCTCAGTGACGACGCTGGCGACGATGTTAGCCGCAGTCCAGATTCTGTTCTGGCCTGACTGGGCTGTTCCTTTCCCACGGGGTTGCTGTGTCTTTCCTCGTCACCCTACCCATGTCATTTTTCCCTTCCCCTCCCTCTCTTCTCCATAAACAACTCATTGATTGGAGGGGAAAATCCTAAAGGCGAGACAAATTTGGTGGAGCGTATGCGGATTGTGCACTTGGCTGTGCTGGCAGCAGTCCCGAGCTGGTAACCCCAGCAACAGGAGGAGGAGAGGGAGGATCTCCTCATCCTATAGGCTGTCTCATGGAGAGACCACTTTATCTTTGTTTGTATTTGAAAAAGAATGACCTCTTCTCATTTTAAGTGGACTTGCCAATGCTTATTTCAATACCTTCTTTATACTAGTATGGCCAAACTACTACTTGTAAAAACTATCCTTGGGGAAAAACAACTAAAAACAGTGTTATGTGTGTGCCAGGCCACTAGTTGGCGATGTCACAAAGAAACGCTATGCACTCGCACACCACCTGCTCATTCTCCCGGGTCTTACTCAAAACCGTATTTTCAACACTCTTTGTTGATATACATGCGATATGAGTGAAGATTTTAGAAGACTTTAGTGGTGCAGTAAATGTTATCAACATAGCAAAAGTCATTTTTACAGATGACCATTTTCAAGCGCTAATGCTGCCATTTTTCAAAAGTTGCATTTTCCAATTTTTGGTTTTCAGTCACCTAAAACACTGCTGAAATATCTGTGATGGAATGGTCAAAAATACTTAATTCATGTCAGTTTTGAGTTAAAAACAATCTTAAACATATTGTAAATCACATAAAAAAACTGCGTCACACCCAGTAGAACAGAGACCTCCTCCAAGGCCAAGCCTTCCCCATGTGGATGAGGAGGGTATTTTACACCTTTATAGATACACACTGCCTACATATCCCTGAATTGTTCATACATTATGTACAGCAAAATGTTGGAAAATGCCCTCCCCTGCAGTCTTGGGAGTGAAAGTAGACGAGAAGTAGAGAGGACAACTTCATGATACTTTTAATAGCCAAGACTCAAGTATTTTGTGGTCTGATTTGAAAGATACCATAAAAGGGAGTGACTAAAGCTTCCTCATATCATTCTACAGTCCTTTTTTCTTGTGCTTTGTTTTCCTTTTGGTGAAAGTCCAAATATAGGCAGACAAGTTTTTGGACACATCTTGTATTGATTATTTCATTAAATGAATCAACAGGGGCTTGGGTGAGACTACTTTTTTCCTCTTGAATCTTAAGTTCATAACTAGGGCATTTTGGACAATTGTCTGGTGCCAACCTTGTAGGAACAGTTTAGGGAAGGCCCTTTTCTTGTTCCAGCACAAAGATGGCAAGCCAGGAGGCCCTCTCTGAGTGCCCTCTGACCTCACAAAAGGGCAAAAAATTCCCACAGACTCAACATCTCGTACGATGTCTTCCCAAAATAAGTTTTTGCTGCTTGTGTTGATAGTGCAAGGGATTTTTTTTTTTTTTTAGATTTTCCTTAATTTTTCAATGACTAATCTTGATGACACAGTTCAGACATATGCAGGATGTGGTCTTTCTCTTTGTTGCTGGAATACGCTGAATGTGTGTTTTTACGTGTTTTGGGGCTGGGGGGTGGCGTTTCGCAATGCTCTGGGCTGCTGGCTGCAGGCTGATTGGCAGAGGAGAGCTCGATGTGGCAGCGCCGCGGCGTGAATCTTTGATGAGACCAAGTGTAAATATTAGATGAGCAGGGGAGCGTCGCATATGGAAAGAAGAAGCACGTACAAGTGGAACAAATGGGAGTGAGACGTCGCCAACCCAACTATTAGAACAGAAGTGTGGCTTGGTGTCACACGTCCTCCCTTTTGTAGACCGGGACAGTAACTGAGTGCATGCTTTCTTATCTTATCTCTACCCCCGACTGTTTCTAGCATATGGCATGATCTGGAAGCCAACTTGGATCAAATTTTCATCATATAGAGCTTTTTAGAAGACATGCTCATATGCAGTTACTGTTACCAACAAGTTCTAGGCGAGTAGAATATTAAAAATTTGCTTTTTCTTTAGATAGGGAGCAAAAACAGTTGCACATGTTTGCAAATGACTGTCTTTAGGCGTTTTTGTGACTAGGGATAGTTGTCGTCTGTCCATTATATTCTTAAAGAATGCAAAAAAAATAAAAAATAAAATAACTTTCTAAATTGGTCTCATTTGAGCAAGCCCCCATTTTGCCCAAAAACCCCAAATTGGAAACCAAAAATATCAACTTTTCAGTCATTAATTTGTTTGAGTACAGTAGATCTCCCTAAGAATCGTGAAATTACTTGCTTTACTTCACTTTCTTCACTTTCATTTGCAGTTTGTATTACTTCCATTTTTAAAATATTATACCTGCATTTTTTAATTTTTTTTTTTTTTTTACTGCTACCTACTCCTTCAGACACCATGTAACAATACACACGATGCCATCTAGGTTCAAACCTTATTGGTTTGTTTGTCACAACATCCGCTGAAACTGGCATGCGTCATAAGAGTGCAACCTGTTTTTCCTTTAAATTCTTTCATCCACATTTTGTTATTGCTATTTGGATCACGCTGTTAGTGAACATAAGATGTCTTCACAATACCTCGGTGTGCGCCAGATCAATATTCATCAGCAATATTCAGCTTCTGCAGTCACATAAACCAGTGAAAACCTCCGCAATATCGAAAGACCAGACAGAGTACATCTGAAGGCTGTGACTGTGTGTGTGTGTGTGCGCGCGCGTGCAGGCGGGCCTATTTATAAGGTCACACGTGCATGCATCAGACTTATGGGAGCAGTAATCAGACTTTACAGAGAATTAAGTTACCAGCAGTGAAAGTGGACTAAGAGAGGTGTCTTTATTGAGATTATTTATTGCGGCACTTGGATATTGAGAAAGTAATAAAAGCATGCACACACCAGGGAGAGACATCCGGCAACAGATAGTGTGTGTGTGCGCGCACGTGTGCGTACGAAGTCGGCTCACATTATGGTGGCGACACTCTTACTCTTCCTATTAGAGTTTTCCTTTTTGATTAGCTTTGGAATTGTCACATGATCATATTTCACGCGTTCATATTGTGTTGTTGCAGCACATAAAAAAGGATGGTCCTACTTTTACGTCGCCATGACAACAGTGGAGCTCTAAATGCCAAAAAGGAACTGGAGAAATTAAGTGTGAAAGAGAAGAAGAAATACACAATAAACACAATGACTCATTTATACAACACTATTGCTCCTTTCTATTTAAACTTTTTTGCAGTTTCCCTTAGCCCTTTTTTTGGGTGGGTGGGTGGGGGATTCATGGTTCCAGTGAAAACACTAAGTTTCTGGTTAAACTTTTAATTCTTTATATAATTGTTGTAGCGCTAGCCTGACGACCTGGCAACCTTTAGCTTCAAAAGAGCCATTTTGCTCCTCTTCTAGTAAAGAAAAATAGTCTACAGCTGCAAAACATTACACAACTTATAAACTTTAAAAAGTTCTAATCTTTTTTTAAATTTAACCTGTTACAAAAACAGAGTGCATGTGTAGGCCTACTTTGAAATAATTCAAACACTGAACCATGTAGGCCTTTTTTAGTCGTTCCTGTATTTGTGTAAAATCAAAACAAAACGTAGCCAACTTTAATATGAAAAAAAATTCCCATCATAGCTCACATATCTGCATATCAGCGCTGTCTGCTCAGTATCGTTTACATCACCTGACTCATCACAGGCAATTCAATATGCTTTTATGAATGTCATCAATTTGCCTACTGGTGGTGTTTGTTGTCATTCTATTGGTCCTGTCCTGGACTGTCTTTGCAGAAAGAGGCATTTTTTTTCATTTTCTTTTTTTTTTTTTAATTTGGAGAATAGATGCTCTGATATTTCTATGAACGATTCTCTCATGTATTCTCCAGCTGTGAGCAGTCTCCCCTTTCTTATGATCTCATGTACAGCCACAACGCTAGCAGCTGTAGTTGACTTTGGAGCGTTCATCCACTTCTTGAAAGTACAGTATGTTTGCTCTGTTCAACCTTCCGTAGTAGTTCCGAAATCGCTCTCCTACGCCCATCTGCAGTTGGGTACTTTTCAGAAAAAGGAGAGTGCTTGTTTGAAAATATCTTTCAACGTTAGATTTTAGGTTGTTTGTGAATTTCTCACCGCATATCAAGCACACGGGTAAGCCAGCGTCATTGGCAGTGAAGGCAAAGGACGATATCCCTTAAACTCTATTTTCTTCCGGGATTTTTACCTTAAGGGACATATTCATGGTTATCGATAGCTTACCACAGGGGTCGCACACTCAACAAGATGTCTTCTTTGTGTCTCACTGCACACACTGGCCTCCCTCCCCCTTCCCTTGCTCATCCAATCAGCAGGATGGATGCATTGGTGAAAATGCATATTTCTTCCACTGCGGTGTAAAAAAAACAAAAAATCAGAGCTTGGCGAAGTGAGCCGCAACAAGGACGCTGACCCCTGGTCAGTTCATCATTTTTCATTGTCATTCATTAGTGGCGATTGACTATACATTTTATACTTTAAAATGCCTTTTATTAAGTGTGTAATGCATATTTAGGGATTAACCTGCATTGTGCAGCTATGCATTTAGCTTGTTAGCTTTCTTTTGCCGTGAGCAAACTGTGACAATTGAAGAGTGATGGGGAGGGTTCTGGGGCTGAATCTAATCTATGAATTAAATTATTGCAAATGTTGATTCGAAATCGGAGGAAAACATAACGTCAAGCTGGGAGGAGGGTCCCAAACCTTTGTAGGTGTGTGAATGATGAAGCTTTAATATTGAGTCTCTGCACTATAAACGTCAGCTTTACAGATGCCATATCTTATGTACATATCTTCTCCGTTGCGTTGCTTTTAGAGGTGGGAATCTCTGGCCACCTCATGATTTGATTCGATTCGATGCGATTACGTGTCATTATTATTTATCCAGGAAGAAGGCCGTATTAGTTTTGTTGGACTGCTTAACAAAAATGCATTTTGTGCTATAAATACTTTGTTGAACAAACTATGTATGTATTCATCTGTGCAAATATTGATTCAACGGTATTTATCATTTACATTGCGCACCCTTTGTACAAGGCTGCTATTTTCTCAAAGGAAGGATGTTTGATTAGCCTTGCACCGCAGACACGCCTACTTATTTACACTGTGCACGTCTGCCTGGTGCTTTCAATGTCTTCTTTTTTACCACTTTCACCTGGCCGTCACTCCTACAAGCTGCAGTCGGGAGCATGTCCTGATAAACCTGCTCAGTGGAGTTAATTGTAGAGCGCTTTGTGATGAGGTCCGCCGCCATCTGTGTTGCATTTTTGTCCGCTTCCAAGGTTACAGTCAAAATAAGCTTTCATAGTAATAAGAGGTTTTATTGGTGGGGTGCGTGCCACCAAAGATGGAAAAAGAGTTCTGTCAGTGTTGCCCTGTCTTTCTTTTATGTCCTCTGCCATCCGTTTTTGGACTTGTAGAGAAAATGAAATGAAATTCTGGACTCTTGTTGCGAAGCACATCCAAACAGAGGCACATGTTGTTATGTAGAATTTGTGTCATTTGTTGAGTCAAATGAATATCCTCATCGGAGCTGATGTATTCCATGTGCATTTGTGTCTGTGTCCAAAAGATGGAGCGTCAGGACACCAGACGAGTGTTTGTGTGTGCGAATTCATGAAAAAATTCAACAAAACAGGATGCTGGTGATATTGTTTGACTGGTGAATGTGTGTAAGAAGGTTGAGCCGTGTTTTACCTTTTTATATCTATTCATGAATTCAGGATTTAATTAATAAATTCTGGAATTAATGAGTTTGGGATTGCTTCAGAATAAGCATGCAGATCGCTTCTGACTGTCTCTGCTGGGTTACATCTTCATGTTTTCTTCTGCAACTCACAGGAGGGTATTCAGTATGGATAAAGGATTGATAAAATAGTCTCCCATTCTCCTTTTGAAAACAACAGTTTGAAGCTAAACATGAAACAGTTTAGCTGTAAGGTTAGAAAGCTATGCAAGTAAAATAAAAAAATCATATTTTAATTTATTATTATTAAGGTATACAAATGGGGGAAGTGTTTCGATAGCATCAATTTATTATATGGAGTACTTTGGTTTAAAAAAATAATGGCAAAGATTAAATTACTAAAACAAAATGTATTCAAATGCTGAATTACAAAATACTTGTAATTAATGTATTGTAATGTATTGTACCTGGCTTGTGTAGTGATTTTTTTCTTCATTTGTACTATGGTATTCTTATTTTGCCTTTTTTTTTCATGTTTTGCACGTTAAAATTGTAGAGAAGCCTCGTAGGTTTTGAATGTGGTTTTAATGTGGCTATTTCCTGTCCTATGCTCTCCTATTTTTGATTGTCCCAAAAGAACGCTAATGCATGTGGGGATACTGATGGCTCATCCACACTAAATCGACCATGTCGGCGCATAAACAAGTCTCTGCCTAATTATTAGTTCACTTCTGGGCAAAGGTGCCTTATTGCCAAAATAAAAAGCAAAAGGTAGTTTTTCTTCAGACTAAAAAAAGGTCAAAGCCTCATTTTTTAGTTAACCAAAACCACACAGTGATTGCTATTTGTGCTTCGTTTGTTAATATCAGCCTCTGACGGCCCAATCAGTCAACCAATGAATTCTGTATTTCTGCTCGATTTGATGATGGATGTCTTCATATATCGTTGATGTGTACAAGAAGGAGCATGCGGCTCTCAGACAAAGGTCACGGGGCTCCAAAAATAACCTCATTGCTGAAAGATAGATCTCCTTTTGCAGCTGTAACAACGTCCACTCGTCTGGGAAGACTTTGGGAATGTGTGTGGGAATTTTTCTCCATTTGTGAGATCAGCGCTCACTGATGTTGGACCTGTTGGATGGCCAATGCCATTCTAGTTCAAACCAGAGATGTTCTTCCACTCCGAAATCGTCCTGGGATGCCTTTACGGAAATTGCTTTGTATACTGGGAAGTTGTCTGATTGATTAAGAGGTGTGTCTCCCTAATTTGGTGCACCAAAAACAGGCTCTTCCATTAACCACCCGGCACACTGCCATGGTGGGGGTAAATATTGACATACTGTAGTTTGCTGGCTCATTAGAGCTTGTTAGACTGCCTGCTTTGTTTTAAATAGCCTCCAGCTGATGATACAGGGACCTTTTGATAGAGGGGTGTAACGGGACGCCATAGTCATAGTTTGGTTCACTTTCAGTCCAATGAGGTTGTAGCCCCCCCACCCGTTCCCATCTCTACTGAACAGTGGCAGTACACTGCTTTTGTCGTACACACTTGTCTTTGTCCGTTTATGTATTTCATTGGGAAGGTCAAACATTTCTCACAGGCTTTAACCATGGAAGAGGGTTTTCAAGCTCTGGCTTCTCCTTGGCACTATCACTAGCCAAGTCTGGGCTTCACTGTGACTATATTGTAAGGCAGTTACACTTACTGTCCCTCACTGTACTTGCAGAAGTTATTTAATTATTTTTTTTTTTAAACCGCATCTCAGCTACGTCTGAAAGTGCATTTTTAGTAAGAGCTAAGGTCTGTGCACTTTTTTCTCCCCCATTTTTGCCCTTTTTAAATAATTTTCCAACTATTATAATATTTTCTTCTTGAATACTGTTTGTAAGTTTTCTTTTTGTCATATTTTTACTGTATTTCCATAATATAACTTTTCCCAAAACAGATTTTCCAAAAATTCCAAATATATTTTGCTTTGTTTGTTTCTCATACTATTACAAACTTTTTTCTTTAATATTTCAAGTCTACGCTATTAAAATTATTTTTCCTCACATTACGAGTTTTTTCCTGTTTAGAAGACGACTTTTTTCTCTTAATATTTGACTGTATCCTCATAAAATTACAACTGTTTTTTGCATTTCCACTTTTTAAAAAATTTTCCAACTTTCTTCTTGTAAATTTTCTTGTCATAAATATGACTTTATTCCCATAATATTTTGACTTTATTCTTGTATAAAAACCTTTTTCACGGAAAGTTACACAAACAATTACAACTTTATTCATCGTTTTATTTTTCTTAGTATTCCAACTTTTAAAAAATTACATCTTTTTACTTTAATATTTAAAGTTTATGCTACAAAAATAACGTTATTTTTTTTCTCATAATATTATAATGTTATACTTGTAATATTATGACTTTCTCATTAGATTACAACTTCATATTTCTACATTATTCTTGTAAAATTACTGCTGATTTTTTCACTTTTGCTGTTGTTTTTTTTGTTGTTCCCTTGTTAAATTATATTTTTTAGGATGTGCCGGGGGCCACGGGCTGCGAATGACCCCTGGACATACTTTGGACGCCCTGGTGTATACCACACCGAATGTTCCGTACCGAAAAATCAGATGAAGAAAACATGTACCGTTGCACTCCTAGCCTTTTTAGGGTTTGAAAAAGTGAGAGAATCCAAGCATGGAAGCTCCTCTTAGATGGCGTCCAGCAGCTCTGTCATTGTACTTGACATGATCAGAAGGCCCTCCTAATGTTGGCATTGTTACGCACTATCAGCCTCATGATTGACTTCACACTGACCTCCCGCCATGACACCGATGTCAGACCGCAGCCTATCCAGCAACCGAAAGAGAAATTTCTCAAATTCACTCTCACTAACTCTCCTCCTCGTTCGCTCTCTCCTCGCTACACGCCCACGCCTGACAGCCTCTCCCTATCCTCTTCCTCCGTCTCATTGTCCTCAGCGATGGCGGGCAGGCCCGGCCACTGTGATCTATGTCTGTAAGCCGAAGGGTGGATTGCTTCTATTTATAGTCTCGTCTGCTGTGGGCCAGCACTGACCCAAGTCCATGACTGTTTTGCTTTTCATCTGCTTGTCACTCATTTATTGATCTCTTTCTATGATGCCTCGACCGTCAGACAAACACTTTACGTTTAACAGTATATAATATCTGGTCACTAAAATCCTATTTTCTATTCTAATGCTTTCTTGGGATCTACACTTGACCGTTCATGTTGGTGTTCATCAGACATGTGGCTGTCGATGCTGAATGACTGTCCGTCGAGTACCTCAACTGATTCATTACGCCACAAGATGAATCCTAATAAATGGGTGATCATATGTTTAAGACCAGATAATGAAGGCTTCTTCTTCTACTGACTACTCTCTGCTCACTATTCTGTATAGAGCCATGTGGAAAAAATGACATCCCATGGCATTCAGGGCCTTCTATTTTTTTCACATGACTGTAAATGACATTTACGGTGCACCCTATTGGTTCAAAATGCTTTGGAAGACATGCTAGCATACATGCCATACACATATCCCCAAAGTTTTAGGTTTTGTTACAAACATGAATTTGTTGGATTTAATATGGTTATGAAAATAGCTCATCAAAGCATTAAACATAATGCACCTGAAGTATTGCGGAATTTACTTTTTTAGCATGACTTTAGCATGACTAAAAATATTGTTTGGCTTTTGTAACAAACCTCTGTGAGTCAGGTCCCTAATCCAATAAATGATCCAATAAAAGTGGGAAAAATGGGCGTGCAAAATACTTTTAGGGTAGGACTAATCATTTGACATGATTATAGATTGTGGTGTGATTTAGAATAACAAACTCTCCTTTTATGTTACCTCTCCTCGCCAACAAACTGTCTTAGCTCCGTATGAAATCCATTTTATTTTTTCCCAAATTCTGTTTTCTCCGTTTAATTTTTTTTAGAATTCAGTTTTTTACCTTTTCCACTTATTTTACCAGCATATGTGCTATTTGGGTTACTAAATAAAATGCAAAAATCCTTACATTTATTGATGCAATACATCATTGGCCCATTTTGTCCAGTAATTGAGAAATGGTTGTAGCTTACGGTAGCTAACTTTTCTAATGGGATGTCAGCTTCAGCACATATTGCTACAAAATCAAACAACAAGCTGTAATGCCCGTGCTTGTGATTAAGGAAGATGTAGTCACAAATGCAATTCCAATCGTGTTGTGAATGATATTTTAATGACACCATTGTTTTATTTAGACAGTTAGACAAATGTGACATAGTGCTCTTATTTTGAAGGCCGGAATGTGTTGTGTGTGTGTGTGTTGAGAATGGCAATTGACAGTTGATATGTGCTGGGTAAGAATAAACGTGCCTCTCGTCTTTTTTCACTTAGAACCTGCACGTTATCAGTGTAAAATGTAAAATGGTCTTTACATTAAAGCAGTAAAACACAAAACGGTGAAAATATACTCATCCAGCCTGAGTCACGCACACCCACAGCTGCGCTAGCTAAACTAAGCTAAGCGAACCCTGCTAGCTTCCATTCACGCGCCGTAACAGAGGAGTTTTCAAGGAGTTTTTTGACATGTTTAATAGTGTTTGTGCAGTCCCTATTATAAGCAAGCGGTGGTCAGAGCGGCACGTCCCGTGCAAGCTCCCTACACCACATGTGTCAAACTCGTGCCACGGAAGGCTAAGACACAGCGTTTTTTCTCTCCAACCAGTTTCTTCAGCAGGTGATTTAATTGATGAGCGGCTTCTCTCAAATTGAAGGAGGTGTTGATCATTAAAATCACCTGCTTTAGTGACCGGCTGGAAAGAAAACCTGCATTGTCTTGGCCCTCCATGGCACGACTTTGACACCCCTGCCTACACCATGACGCAGCAGCCCGGGCACAGTGAGAGGGAACTACCGCTGTAGCTACGGAGACGAATACCCATCGTCCAACGTGAAACTAACTTCACCACGGACATGTCTGTATGCCGGTGTTGTGTTTTCTTCTTCTTGCGGGTTGCGCAAGTCGATTACATTACAGCGCCTTCCATGTTGGAGTGTGGCTCAGAGTTCCGAATGTGATACAGCAACCGGATTAGCCCGATCTCGTGGCGGAAGCCGATATTATCCGATCTTCACAAATACAGCGGATCGGCAGCCGTTCCTGATCCTGAAGATTGGATCGGGACATCCCTAACTCTACTAATTTTATACTTAATTTCATCTAAATGGTTAATCTCAGAGGCCTCTCCAAATGTGGTAGACTCAAGGAGGACAGGAAGGATGGAGGGATGCGCCCACTTGCTGTGTTTTTTACATAAACTGTAAAACTAAATCCAAATCACCAGAGCGGTTTCTTTATTCCTGCTGAAATGGTGTTTTGTAACTATTGTCAGGCTGTTTCCCCTGCTGAAGTTAATTGATGTACAAGAGGGGAAGGGATCCATTTTTCAAGCCAGTGCTAAGCCATCTATGTCTCCATCCATCCTGCCCACAGCTTCATGACGGCAACGAGGAGGAGGGCCTGATGGATAAATGAGTGTGAGGATGTGGCCTCCTGTTGGCCATTAATCTAGTTGGGCTAAGTGGTGTGGTGTTCCCCACTGGAGCCAAAGTTATGGTATCAGTGTATCATAATGCTGTAAAAGGATGTGCATCATATGGCTAGGTGGGGTCAGATCCAGCAGACAGATCCGCAGTCATGTTCTTAAATGATGAGCATCAAAGCCTACTGTCTGTTGTCCTTACTTTTACGAAGTGTTGGCTCTCTAATTGTTGTCTTTTGTCTTGGACACACACATCCTTTCTCTATGAATGGTCCCTTCAATTCTGCCCTCACAGTTGTAGTGTATTGTCTCATCTTTCTATCGTGCCAGGGCCACCCGCCATCACAAACAAGTAATAAAGCCGTCATCGTCAGCCAGGGTTGAAAAATAGTCCTTTTTATTTTTGCAGGCCAAGGCAGGTTTCTAAGAATACAAGAAGCCCATTTGGCCCAATTATAGCGCAGAGAGGAAAGTTGTGGAATGTCTACAACTGCTTTGATTGCGCTCCCTGAACAAGTCAGATGAGAGCTGGTTTGAGGTCCACTCCAAAACCAACATGCATGACTAGGGATGCGTACTGCAACAGTAGTAACTGCAGTAGACATCAGTGCCTCATTT
Source organism: Dunckerocampus dactyliophorus (assembly GCF_027744805.1). Lineage (NCBI taxonomy): Eukaryota > Metazoa > Chordata > Actinopteri > Syngnathiformes > Syngnathidae > Dunckerocampus > Dunckerocampus dactyliophorus. The sequence goes on along the minus strand of NC_072832.1, from coordinate 4,717,234 downwards.
CTGTGAAAAGCGACGCACTTTATTAAAATGTGAGAATCAAAAAAGTTTGTAAAACGTCAATGGAGTCTTTTGACAACATCTTAAGCCAATTGATGCTGGCGTGTATGAGCGCTCACCTATCAAAGTCATTGCAGTTTGACTTTTCTGACATCTTTATTTATTCCCTTTGCCTTGGCTGTCACTCTGCCTCAGCTTGGTGGCAACTACCTAGCTAATGAATAAACAAGCAATGATGGGAGTAGTCCAAACATTTTGGTGAAAATATTAGACAAAAAACAAATCATATGAAAACTGGGGCATTTTTTATATTTTTTAGGGAAGTCCCAATCCGATCTTCAGGATTGAGACCGACTGACGATTTGCTGTATAACGTTCGTAACTCTGAGCCATACTCCAACATGGTAGGTGCGGTAATGCGCCTCAGAGCTGGTTGCCACCAAGCAGACATGTCCGCGGTGTACCGTGGTTAAGTTGGTTTCACGTTGGCTATTCGGCTCCGTAGCTACAGCTTTAGTTTCCCCTCACTGTGCCCGGACTGCTGTGTCATGGTGCGGGGAGCTTGCACGGGAAGTGCCGCTCCAACGGCTAGTTGTTTATACTAGGGACCGTCAATAAATTATTATTGCGTTGAAGAGATTTTGTAAAAAAAAAAAGAGTCAAATATTCTAAATCACTCCACAAATTGATCTATAACCATGTCTATATGATTAGTCCTACCTTTAAAAGTATCTTGCGCGCTAAACTATATATATATATATATATTAGGGATGCCCCAAACTAAATTTAACTACATTTTTTTAATAGGCGGGCAGGGACCTGGGGGGATTAATAAGGGTGTCCAGTGCCTCTCCATCCCTGTCACGCTCAAAACAACAACAACAAAACAAACCCACACAGATGCTTTCACCCACGTAAGCGGCCCATCTGTCCCACGGTGGGACAGCTGGTGGGTGGTGATGGGGTGTCCACTTTGAACATGACCATTGACTCTCTGCTCCCTGTGCCTATGCTAGGCTGTGTGTTGTCAACATACACACACACAGAGGGGCATCCTCTCCTCGCCATTAAAATCATTAGTAGACAATGATTATATTAAAGCCACACCCACTAGACTAATTTCACTAAGTGCAAAAGGCCATTTGCAGCTGTGTGTGTGTGTGTGTGTGTGTGTGTGTGTGTGTGTGTGTGTGTGTGTGTGTGCGCGCGCAGTATGCAGCCGTCTGTCGTCCTACATGTGCATGCTCAACAAAAGTCAAATGCTTCTAGCCTTTTAGCTTGTTTGTCTCCCTAAGTGTTTTGTTTTTTATCTTTCTGGCATCCGGTTATTGTTGAAAGTACACAATAATTAGTACATCTGTCCATTACACCTCCAGGAAAATGGAAATAAACGGAAGAATATTTAAGAATTGTGCCCATTTAAAAGATTGTGAGGATCTTGGAGCTGTGTGAGGGTCTACTGTCCCCATTAAAGTTCTTTGCCATGGGTGGATGCATTGAACTTTAATGTTACCATGACATAATGGTATTAATGTAGGCTTAATTTTGTTCCTGTTTCCTTGTAGCCAAGCCCCATTGCTTTTGTCACATCTAAATGTCCCATCTGCCTCGTTTCTCTCCTTTCAGATCACCAGAAATTGGAGCGAGAGGCAAGAATCTGTCGTCTGCTCAAACATCCAAACATTGGTGAGTTAGTCCTGCACAGTCTTGCATGAACAGGACAAGACATGATAATTGAAAATGAACATGCATGTGCTGTATTATAATAAGGCTTTCTGCCGTGATTCCTTGTTAACCAGATAGCATCCACGCAAGAGAAGATGACTTATTTTAGGAATTTCACCATATTCATTGATATTTAATTGTTTGCTGTGTTCTATTTCCCCCTCACTAGTCCGACTCCATGACAGTATCTCAGAGGAAGGTTTCCATTACCTCGTCTTTGACCTGTAAGCACAGACGCACACCACACATTTACAGACTAGCACAGACTTACCGTCTATTCTCTGCGCAGTGTCACTGGTGGCGAGCTGTTTGAGGACATCGTCGCCAGAGAATATTACAGCGAGGCAGATGCCAGGTACCGCATGACCTCATGCAACATTTCATCATGTTATTATGCCATCGTATGTTGTTGTATGTGTCTGTGTCTGTTTGTGTGTGTGTGAATTCTGTGAAGCACTAAGTGGGCAAGGAGCCTCTTTGGTTTCTCGGCAGCCAGTATTCACTCCATCTGTGTGAGCATGCGGTTCTCTGAATGCCATTTTATCAATAAGTAATGAAGCGCTGAAACCTTAGTTTGGGGGTTTGCTCACGACCGTTGCAGTGATCAGCATTTCCATGTCCGTTTATAACCTGCTTGGGCCGCACAGAATAAAGCTGACGCCAGTTTTGCAGAAGTCCAACTGAGAAAATGTATTTCTCAAAACAGCCTGTAAAATACCAAAATTCTGTGTCAAAATTGCGTAAAATACTGTAAATTAGGCCACAAAATGAGGTTTGTCTCTTATATTTCTGCTTTTAGACAACTGCATGTACTGTATGAAAATGTATACATAAAATATCAAAACTAGAGATGCTTCATATTGGCTTTCTTACCAGTATCCCATATTGTCCAGCACTTCATTACTGATACGGCTACAGGCAGCAGCTCTTCCCTCACACTAATGCTGTGTAATGAACAAGTTATAGGACAAAGTGCCAAATGCTGCTTGCGACTCTGAGTGATTCTTCCTGAGGTGTGCAAAGTGCTGGCCGGGGGCCATTTGCGGCAGGTGGCTGTTTTTTTATATTGGCCCATGGCACATTCTAAAAATAGATTTTAACAAGACAACCAAAAAAAACAACAGCAAAAGTGGAAAAATCAGCAGTAATTTTATGAGAATAAAGTCAAAATATTAGAAAATTTTTGTTTTTTATGAGAATGTAATGAGGAAATATTAATATTCTGAGAGAAAAATAACAATTTTAGTAGCATAAAATTGAAATATTAAAGACATTTTCTTAAAGCTGTAATATTATGAGAAACCAACAAAACAACGAATAAAGTGATTTTTGGAAAATAAGGTTGGGGGAAAAGTTCTAATATTAATTTAATAATAAATTACTATTAATTAATATGTAATGTTAATTAATATGGTCAATATTTAATATTAATAAAGTAAAATATTCTAAGAATAAAGTCATGATATAACAAAAATACAATTAATGAAAGATTATTTAAGAAGAAAGTTGAAATATTTGGAAAATGTAAACAAAAAAACCCATCAAAAATGTGTGGGGGGGGGAGAGCAAAGACCAAAGTTCGTACTAATAATACGCTTTTTCACCTTCATCAGAAATCTACATGGGTTGGTTTCCAAAATAGCAAAGTGGCCCCTGCATCCTTTTTAATTTTTCCGTATGTGGCAGTTTAGACACCCCTGGATTAGAAGTATTAAAGGTATTGACATCTTACTTGCAAATAATTCCAGACCTGTGACCAGTCCCTCCAGACCTCCACCAGCAATCTAATTTGGATTACCACCAAATTGCACACCTTCATAGACACCAAGAAAATGTTGCAAAAATGGATGATGTCTTTATTATATAGCTTTTAGCTTAGTCTATGCCCCAGCCCTCTATATAGTTCGGCAGTTTGTGTAATCCTGCTAACAAAACATCCCAGCTCATCCCCAAAACCTTCATAACAAATGTCAAGCTCAGCGTGATTCACAGTGATCTTAACTGTGCACCAGACCAGAAAGAAAAATGCAGATGTGCAAGCTCAGGACTTAGCTTATGTAAGACCGTCGTGCTGACGGCACAAACACACACATCCCTTCCCTTTTGGGTTTCATCCTGTCAATACAGACTTTCTCTGCAGAGATGTGCTCCCTGTGATGTCACACTGTGGTGTCGGCCACAATGCTTACCCACATATAAGCTAAAAAAAGGACAGTGGCAGAATGTGTTTGGCACTCAAAAAAAGAAATGTCATCAAGGGTTTGATCTTTTGTTTCCTCATTCCACCTGGACTTGTTTTTCCTTTCCTTGTCGTTGTGTGAAGCTTGCCAAATAACGCTACAAAGAGAGCCAGATAGATGTGCCTTCCGTGTGCGTGTGTGTGTGTAAGCATGCTTTGTCTTCTTGTGTCTGTCACAGCCACTGCATCAATCAGATTCTGGAGAGCGTCAGCCACATCCACCAGCATGACATCGTGCACAGGGACCTTAAGGTGAGCTATTGTGTAACATCTGCACATGGTCTTAAGTTACACGTCATAGCTTTTGGTTGTGAGACGAAAGGGGTGGCAGATTGGCAAACAGCTGTGCTGACATCAGCCCATGACGTTAGCGGCAACTTAAGAGTCATTCCTGCCTGTCTTCACCTGTTTTGCCCCGCCCCCCTGTCTATGTCTCTTAATTCATCAGTCTGTGTCGACACAAACACCCCTGTTTTGTCTACAGTACACCCCTCCGCCTTTCTCCTCCCTCCCATTCTGCTGAATCTGAGCGTGACGACAGCAGGACAGATGCTATTTTTAGCTGGTCGTTCTTGAGATCATGTCCAGTGACGACCCCCCCCCCCCCCCCCCCCCCCCCCAACATTATTCACCCCCCCTCTGCAAGATTATTCACCCCCACCGCATGCTGACCTCATCAGCTTTGTTATGACGTGGCAATAATACAGTGAAAGATGACAGATTGATTATGGGCGAATTTCATCAGCTGTGTCTCAATTTGCGCACTTTCATACTGAGAAGTACAGCAAAACACAGTGTATTGTAGAGTACCCTGATGTTGCACTCAACACGCCCTGAATGGTGCAACGATGCACCCTAACCACCCTAAGTCACCATCTTGACCAGGCAGCAGAAGAACTTCAACTTGCAATTCACAATTAAAAAGGAGAGAACAAAAAAAGCAGAGTAATATTGCGTTTGTGATTTCTGGTAAGTGTGTAGCAATCTTCGGGACAGCACTATATTGTCAAACTTTGCGCCCTCAGCAGCTAAGTACGCAGTGTACATAGTGTACTTACTAGGGGCGGGGGAAGTGATGGATTCTTGGATGCATTGCGATGCGGACGTAAACGATTATTAATCGGTTCATAAATGTCAATAATCAATGCTGACGGAACAAAAAGAAGGAAAGCGGACGTGCCACCCAGACAGTTTATGGTGGTGCACTGAAGTGTTAGACGCTACCAGAATGGCTGAGCGTAAACTCCGACCCACACCCGCTGGATTTACAGCAAGCATCCGGAAGCACTTTGGCTTTCACGTAGTTGAAGGTAAAAATAAGCTGGACAAGAGCCAGACAGTATGCAAGCTTCTGACAGAAGTATTCTATTTCACACACATTCATCCGTCCATTTTCTTCCGCTTATCCGGGTCGAGTCGCTGGGACAAGCAGCCTACGCAAGGAAGCCTAGACTTCCCTCTCCTCGGCTGCTTCGTCCAGCTCATCCCAGCAGATCCCGAGGCATTCCCAGGACAGTTGAAAGACATAGTCTCTCCAGTGTGGCCCGGGTCTTCCCCGAAGCCTCCTACCGGTTGTCCTGGTGTCCAGGAGGCATCCTGACCAGATGCCTGAGCCACCTCATCTGGCTCCTCTCGACGAGGAGGAGCAGCGGTTCTAGTTCGAGTTTCTCCCAGATGACGGTGCTTCTCACCTTATCTCTGAGAGCCCAGCCACCCTATGGAAAAAACACATTTCGGCCGCTTGTACAAGTAATTGCGATCTTGTCCTTTCGGTCTCTACCCAAAGCTCATGACCATAGGTGAGGTTAGGAACGTAGATCGACCGGTAAATTGAGAGCTTTGCCTGTCGGCTTAGGTTCCTCTTCACCACAACTTTGAATCTTAAGAATCTTATTCCTCTTTTATTTGGAGTGTGAATTATAAGCACTGTCATAATCCAATGTCCAACATGTCCACAAAGGCCATTGGTATTATAATTTCCTCACTAATTCCCCCAACGGATGGCCATTTTAGATGTATTTTATTCTTCCCTACGGAGATAAATGAACAACTGCACAACCTTGCAAACAAAAGTAAGACTGAAGAAGATAAACTTGTCATAGTTTTGCCTCCCTGAAATTGTCAGGGCCGCTTAGAGGGGGGAAAAAAAACATCAGGAAAATGCTGTCAGGCTGAGTTGCCATGGTAACCCTGGCAGGGGTGAGGTCACCTGGCTGCTGTTGCTGCTGCTCCAGCGTAGGGACTCATTACGCCACCTCCTATTTATCTATCTCTATCTGTCTAGGCACATCAGCTCCATGTGTCTTTGCTGCTTTGCCATTCTTCCATGCTTCCTCTGATGGAAACCATGGATTAGCAAGAGCCCAGATATACCTGTATGGTCCAAGTGTGAGATGACTGCTGCAAAGAATTTGTTTGGAGGGCACTGAAACTCTATCAATGGAGCTTGTAGAGTCATGTTGAGACTCCCAAGAAAAACATCTGTACAATGTGCATTCTTTTTAGACTCAACCTGTATGAACATGCAGTGGGGTCAACTACCCTAATATGCACATTAGGACATCACAATGTTGAAAGAAAAGTTGTTTTTCTTTCCTTTGCATATCATGCATTATCATTTCCTCATGGTTTACTTGTTTCGTACGTGCTTAGTACGTTGCTGTACAATAAAGAACATCACATGCTTATATTTGCACAATTGAACATGTCCAAAAAGGAATCGGAAGAAGCAGAGATTATTTAATTCTACCCTTTCCCCCATGTCTCAGCGGTTACTAATAATTAGTTCACACCCGGTGTTATGGTGTGTTGAGAGAAAGAAATAGATATAACTTATTTAGTCATGAAAGAAAAGAAAGAAGAAAAAAAGCTTAAAAATACAAATAAAGAAGTAAATAAAAGGTCAACATGTAGAGGTTAACATGTTCCTGCAGCTCAGCCACTCATGCAAGACATGATAGAGGGCACACTCATCACTTCTGCCCTTCACCATCTTGTTAGAACGTGACTGTTCTGTGATTCAGCTCATGTCAGGCCAAACTTCCGAGAACTGATTTAAGGATAAACGTGACCCATTAGTTGACTTTTATATCTTCTTGAAAACATTTGTGGTATTATCATACCCTATTGTGTGTGTGTGTGTGTGTGTGTGTGTGTGTGTGTGTGTGTGTGTGTGTGTGTGTGTGTGCGCGCGCGTGTGTGTGCGCGCGCGCGTGCGTCCATGCGTGCGTGTCTCCAGCCGGAGAACCTGCTCTTGGCCAGTAAGATGAAGGGAGCAGCGGTGAAGCTAGCAGACTTCGGCCTGGCTATTGAGGTCCAGGGGGACCAACAGGCGTGGTTTGGTAGGTCCATGTCATGCCAAAGTCACCACAAACACCTGACATGTAGCCTGAACACTTCATTCTTACGTTTGTTTTTGTCTTGAAAGGCTTTGCAGGGACTCCTGGGTATCTGTCGCCAGAGGTGCTGAGAAAGGACCCGTACGGGAAGCCGGTGGACATATGGGCATGTGGTTAGTTGAGTCATTAGTTTCTTTCTTAACAACATGAACACATAACACATTTTTGACGTGTGTGTGCTTGTTTCAGGTGTGATCTTGTACATCTTGCTGGTGGGCTATCCTCCCTTCTGGGACGAGGACCAACACAAACTGTACCAGCAAATCAAAGCTGGTGCTTATGATGTCAGTATATATCTGATGCTCCACGTTCATGCATGAGTTCAGCTCAATTTCGTATCAAAAGTTCTGTATTTTCCTCAAATAGAGGCCAGTGCTATAATAGACACCGCACCTCAGATAGACTTCTCATTTTTTCCCCTCAGGAAAACAATAAGATGAGCCATTGGGTGGATGTAAATACCTTCACTATCAACTGATAGTCATGGTAGACACCAGTACCACAACAAAAACTGGCTCCACAGTAGACATGGCATCTGTAAAGCTGAAATTCATGGTGGACATTAAAGAGAAAGCTGGAAAAAATGAAATAAAATGATACCACGACAGAATCAGAAAAGGGCCGCATGCTGCATTTTAGTTAGGAGATCGAGGGTTCGAATCTCCTTTGGAACTGTGTAGTTTGCATGTTCTCCCTGTGGATGCGTGGTTTTCTCCGGGTATTCAGGCTTCCTCCCACATTCCAAAAACATGTTAGGCTAATTGGAGACTTAAATTGTCCATAGGGTGTAAATGTTAGTGTGAATAGTTGTTTGTCTGTATGTGCCCTGTGATTGGTTGGCGACCAGCTCTCACCTCTCTAGAAGTCAGCTGTGATAGGCTCCAGTCTTACAAATGACCCTAATAAGGACAAGTGGGAAAGAAAATGGATGCAAGGATGGTATTGTGAAAATGTACTGGTACAAATAAATACCTTAGCCCTTTATAGATCCCTGTTACTTCTACAATTGACAAAATAAACAAGATGGCCACTGTATGAGGAAATTTGGTACTGTAAATTCCTGCTATTCGCTTTGATGTTCTCCTATGATTTCGGATCAGCTATACTATACTATACTATATACTAACTATTAGATTAGATTCAGCTCCAGAACCCTCCCCATCTCCCTTCAATTGCCATTGCTCACTCGCGGCAAAGCACGGCAACAAGCTACAATGTAAATGCATAGAAGCACAATACAGGTTTAAGTCCTAAATATGCCTCACACACTTATTAAATGTATTTTAAATGATAAAATGTATAGGTGTTCACCACTAATGGATTATACTGAAAGATGATGGAATCTGACTCACGTTGTGGTCTTTAGCCCGGTTGTCAGGCTCATGCTACATCCATACCTGCCAACGTTGCATTATAAAGTAAGGGAAACGTTCCAGCAAAGTAAGGGAAAAAGATAGAAAATACGGGAAAATTCAGATCTTCTACAAGAATATCCACCAACGCATATTCATTAATTATTGCAGAGTTAGGGTGAATGACACATGTTTTCTGCGGGGTGGGGGAAAAAACCCAACCTATTTTCAGAGAGAAAAATAAATAAATAATAACAATTAATTTGCAGAGATGTAAATGCTGCTGGGATTCACTGTATATAGGAAAAGGTTCTGAGGTGGTCAAGGCATGACCAAACATGTTGTCTTTGTTCTTTCAGTTCCCATCTCCAGAGTGGGACACAGTGACCCCCGAGGCCAAGAATCTGATCAATCAGATGCTAACCATTAACCCTGCCAAAAGGATCACTGCCGACCAGGCCCTCAAGCATCCCTGGGTCTGCGTAAGTGACACATCTTTCGGTCTTTGCATTCATATTTGTTCTCCTCATGCAAACGGTCCCATTTTTTCGACTTCCCGCCTAATGAAGTCATGCGGGGACTTCATTTTAGTGTAAAGTCTGCCTGGTGCAACCATGACTAGAAGCACATTTGCACAACTTGCACACTTTTTCCATCACTTCACAGCACATGAACAGTGGCTTACATTCATTTCCTCAAGATGTTCCCCAGCCAAACTTGCTACTTTGCTCACGTCTCACTCCAAAGTGAATTTCCACACAGTCAAGTCAGCAGAACAGCTGTGGCTCACTAGTGCCCTTTCAGGAACAAACAACACTCCTGTGGTGGTGTGCTTTTGGTGCAGGGTCATTATTAGCCGTGCAGCTTTGTTAGCATCTACTCATTCTTTTGGTATATGCAAATTAATATTTGTGTGTTACCTTATGTAATGTGCTCATGTGTTATTTTATCTCCTTTACACACACAGCAACGCTCCACAGTGGCTTCCATGATGCATCGCCAAGAGACTGTGGAATGTCTGCGCAAGTTCAACGCTCGAAGGAAACTGAAAGTAAGGGTGGACATGCATGTGCACACATACACACACACACACACAAACCTTTTCTGATTCCTAATCCTATTCATAATGTCTCTGTAGGGAGCCATCCTCACAACCATGCTGGTGTCCAGGAATTTCTCTGGTAAGTGCAATTTAAGATTTGATGTTGTCTCTATTAGATTTGAGACTACCGAGTTGAAAATCTCAGCATATTTTCTAAATCTGACATCCCAGGGAGGGCAAGCCTTATTTATTGTGCAGTTTTGGCTCGGCACTTCGGGGTGTTGCCTCCAATTTCTTCCCTGTAAGCACTTTGAAAGGCGCTGTACACTCTTGATGGAGCACCCAGTCTGTGGGATGGCTGGCCGATGGCTTTTTAGGCTGATGCATTAATGCTGCTGGTGTTTTAATGCCTTCATGTAAGCAAAGCCGCTCCCGTGGGTGACTGCCAACTGCTTTCGATTGGCCGGGATTGATCCAGACTGTGCAGACATCTGGAAAGCTTCAAGCATGAGTGTGAAGTCACTCAAATATTAAAGTGTTGAATGAAGGCACAGGGAAGAGGGTTAAGTAAGAGAATGTCCCAGTTATTAAGGGTCACGCGGGATTTTGGCTGTTTCACGTCAATGACATCCTGAGCCTGAAAGACTTAAGTGAGGCTGAATCCCTCTCTGTCCCCTAGTGGGACGGCAGCATACGAGCCCTGCCGCCACCACCAGCACTGCCGCCATGGCACAGGAAGGTACGTCTGCTATAGACGGCTACAGTCCGGTCAGGACTTCGCCATCTTTGCATTTGGGTTGTTGGCATGTAGGCCTGGGGCTGCCTGAATAGACCCAATCACCCCTCCCCACCCCCGACTGATGGACCACTCTTGATTGGTTGTCATTGCACTAGGGCATCTTGGACGCACATGCATTAGAAAATAAAAAAGAAAGCTCGGTTGTTGATGTCGCATGTGTGGATGCAACACTCCTGTGACTGACATAAGCAGCCCTTTACCGCATAGCCATCATACTCCAATCAGAAAGGTATCTTCTGTAATGCTCCCATTTCTGCGACATTTGCATCATTTTTATCTCCACGGTACTTGGCCGATGCCCAGTCAGTGCCTGCCCCCACCTCCTCCCCCCTGCATGGCTTTGCCTCTAAGGGCCAGCCAAGCATGTGTTGTTTGAGCAGAGCAGACAGTGTGCCAGTCTGCATGGTTCTACAGTTCATGATAAATGCAATGCACTTCAATGTCCTGCCTGCCTGCTGTGTTGATATGCATGCAGTACTATCTTTATTCTTTCCATTATTATCTATCTATCTATCACATGCAAGATATTATTATTAGTTAGTAACCACTTTCATTCTTCAATGTACATTTCAGTGTACAATTTGAATTCTTCTTCAGGCTAAATTGCCGCATTTTACAGTTTAATATATTCTTTTTATTTTCTATTTTATTTTTATTCAAGGAGTGACCTTGTATTCAAAGGTAGCAAACACCAAAAACGCCAAAAAAGGCCATTAAAAGGCATTGGAAGGATGTACATCAAATGTTATGATACACTGACTTTTCTTTTTTTGTTGTTCTTGTGTGTGTTAAAGTCTCAGGATTTTTGATCAAATGCACTGCGATCAGTCTGGTCAGTCTTCTTGTAGTATGCAATGTCTGTAGTTTTATTATTATTTAAATCTAACAGCTAAGAAATGTTTCTGATTAAAAAGTAGTCACTCAACAAAAAAAATAGAGAGAGAATCTATTAAACTGGCTTTTCAGTTTTACTTTAGGATTTTTTTAACACGCCAACTGCATCTTGAATGTTACATCCCCCTGGTTCCATGCAAGTCAAGTGCTCGCAGATTTTAGGTTGCACATCACGCAGCTGCTACTACTACCATCTTCCAATGCTGACCAGCTCTTAAACTCAAATGTAATGATATGTTAATGGACGACTTCAAAGATATGCAGTACAAGTATGGCAAAAATGCTTTTTCTTCCACTGTAAGCCAGGGGTTGCCAAAGTGTGGCAAGGGAGCCATTTCCTGCCCGCAGCTTGTTTTTTTTTTATTGGCATGTTCTGGAAATGAAATTAATTCATTGTTAATGAGAATTATGATTAGACATTATACTAATTTGCTTTGTCGCCTATAACACCAAGCTTATATAGCTTATAGTACAATATACTGACCTAGCATCTTTAATGCACAACATGTATTAAAATGTGTGTTTTCATTGTCTTAGCCGTGAATGCCGCATGCCAACGCATGAATGAACGAACCCCCAACACCTCTGAGTGGTGTTTTGTCTGCACATTTTCTGAAATGCCAATGTTAAATAAATACACCCATGTTTTCTTTTTACCGTCTTTATTGCTTCACTCCTTCCAACTTTTAAAAACGGAAGGTAAGGAAGGATCACTGGACGTTAATTCAACGCAGACACTAATAATGTAACGTTTCATTTTGATTAATGGGCCCAGCTGAGTAAGCAGTGGGTGGCATTGCTACTGTAATCTTTTTAAAATATATTTTGCTGTTACATCCTTGACTTAATTATTGTTATTTCTGTCTTGCAGCTTGCAAAACCTTGCTAAACAAAAAGTCGGACGGCGTGAAGGTAAGTTCTCTTGAGGACTCGTCAATAAAACTGACTTTTATGGCTTTTTTCCCTCTGTCTCTGTGTAACCTCCCAAGGTTTATTGGATTTAGGAAAGGTTTTAAGCTGGACTAGTTAATGTTATTACTTAAAGATGGTACACATGCAAAACATATTTTCTGTCTTAGATTTTACCGTAAGACTTACCGTAAAGCGAACTGTTTCTTTTGGCCTGGTGGTCAGTGTGAGTAGTGCATGCAGCAAAGCACCATCAGAATTAAATATACGACATCCCAAGCATGGATTTTTTTTTTAATTCAGTGTGACGTCAAAGCTTTATTTTCCAGCCTTATCCCATTTTTTTCTACAAATGGCTTGCCATTTTTCTTTTTATCTGTCAGCTTACGTAGCCGTTTTTGTTTTCTTCTTTTACTGGACTGCTTGTTTTGTTTTTTGTTTTTTTTTAATATTCTTTTCTTGCTTCCCGATGAGCTTTTATTTATTTCCCTCCTCCTCTCCATTTGCTGTCTGTCAGAAAAGGAAGTCCAGCTCGAGTGTTTGTTTGATGGTGAGATGAGCTCGTCGGTTGCTTCCGTTTCCATTTTGTCATCCGTTGTCTCCTTTCGTGGCTTTTCAAACCGTCCCTTTCTGTATCACGTTGGTATTAGTCTGTGTCTCTGAGCGGAGATGCTTAAGCTTGTCGGCCACCAGATCTCATGGCATTCATGTTGAGTATCTGATGTCCATCCTCCATCCTTGCATCTCTTTGTGCCACCAAAAAACGTCCTGACCCACACTAGGACAATCCACGACGACAGAATACATTTTCTTCGGCTATTGTATTTATTTTCATTCGTTCTTGCCTATTTTTTGTCTTTTTCAAACGTAACAGCTACCTCGCCTGTCGACAGTCTACATTGTTAAAATCATCAATGCAAGACAGAAAACTGCAATGTAGTATCAATATTTAGGTTTGTGGTTCAAGTTATGCTTGAAAGACCAACGTCAGGGGTGTCCAAAGTGGGGCCCGGCGGCCATTTTTGTCACTCTGCTGTTTTTTTTTTTTAATTGTCCCTCAGCATATTCTAAAAATCTTTAATTAGCAGCCCTCCCTGCACCCTTCATCTTTTCTGTATACGGCCCTCGGTGGACACCCCTTACTTACAGAGTTAACTTACCCATTTCCTTGACCTGTGCAATGGAAATATGCCAAAAAAAAAAGTCTTGAGACACAACTATTAATCAATGATTTAATTATACAGGGGTTAGGCTAAAGCCCTGAATTTTAATTCTAAGACATTCTGGACAATTGTAAGGCTTTTTTCTGTCCCCAGTGCACAACACAAGCTGCATAAAGGCATGCTTAGATGAGTTAGGTGTGGAAGAAGCTAGCAGGCTTTCCTCAGTGCCCAACAGCCGTGACCTTTGACGGTACAAATGATAATCTAAATGAAAAATGTGTCCCTTAAGGCTTTGTCCCACTGCCCCGTTTCACAATTCCATCTGAAAAGTTAAGTTGTGTGTTTTTGGACATTATTTGTTTTTTTTTTACCTGGTTATCTAGTAATATCTAGATTTATCTAGATATTGATAGACGCCGCTAGCCATTCCTTTGGACATGTTCAGAATTTCTTTGGATGGCGACTGGTGTTTCTTGTAAGTTACTGTGGGGCTGCTTTTCTTGTTGTTGTTTTCATCATTACTCGGGCGGAATTTTACCGCTTTTCAGACTTTTATGGCTACGGAACTGACAATACCCAACGTTTTGACCACAATAAGATAAAAATGAATGCTTTCACAGCCATGACATGTTATTTACTCACACAGTTCATGTAGGAACTCCCTCTCCTGCAGGGCAGAATGTGTATTATGGGACCTAGTACTCCAAAACAATAATATTCCAAGATTGTCATGTTCCAGATATAATTTCAAAACGAGCAATGTGGACCTTCCAAGAGCTACAACTGTTGTGATTGGCAAAGTTTGGCCTTTAGACATTTTCCACCTGTTTATTCATTACAGGCGTTTGATGTTCCGTAAGCTAGGCTGAATGAAGACTTTCTCAAGCATTTCTGAGATGTTTTTGGACGTTATTCACGCTGTTCTATCTGCTGTTCATGGCCAAAACATTTGAATTTGCTGCAGTATGACTCCGTCTGACGTAAATGTTTAGGTGGATGCAGACAGAATCATTAAATGGCAGTATGGGACAGAGCCTTTTGCTGCATGCGCAGTCCTGAATCATCAACATAAAAGTTGGCTGTTGTGCAAAAATAGGCCAGACTTTTTTTTATATTGCGGTGCAATATTGTTTTTTATGGTGTGAAAGATGTTATTTCAATACCCAAACAACCGAGGTGCAGATATTGTGATAAATGACTCACAGAGGCAGTACTTTGGCATCCTACATGGTGGTATATATCCATAAGCCACTCCTAATGGAGCATCATGTTGTGGGGTGAGGCTGCAAGATCAGTGTTGTTGTCAAGTAAAAGTATGGCCATCAGCAGCAGCAGCAGCAGCAGCAGCAGCTCCTCATTGTCTCCATCCCTCACCTCACTTATGGCTTCATTTCGTCGTTATTTGCATCTTCTCAGTGTCCTCTTCTGCCTAATCGTCTCTCTCTCTCCTGGGCCCTCCATCTCCCCTTCTCACCTTTTGTGCTTCTTCTGTTTTGAACATAAATTGCGACGTTGACATTAGCAATTCAAACAGCGGGCTTTGTGCCTCAAGGGTCTCTCCCAGCTTGTGGCCTGCAGACTCGTGTGGTATTTACGCTCTTAGCTCTTGACAGGCATACGACAAACGACTTTCATTTTGCAGCAAGACGTCACCTGCTTACCTGCTTGTGTGCTGTAAAATGAAACGTTGTATATCTTGCACTGGAATCTACAAACACGGGGAGTGGGAATGCCAAACCATGACTAGGGGATTCTCAATAAACATCCTCTCACCAAGTAGATACAAAAAAATATAAACATAACTGCTTTGAATAAGAATTAACTGCTTGTTTGTTGCTAACTAAAACAGAAGCACCTACCGAAACACATCCCTCATATTACTTGATTTTTTCTACCTTGATATCATGACCCATCACGCTCAAATAGAGATTGACATTACAGAGTGACATTAAGCTTACAGACGCTGTCTGTCATCTATGATGTCATTCCGTCACCGCGCAGCTGTGTACGCACGCGTTGTGTTGGTGTTTTCTTTGTGTTGTCATGGAATATTGTGCGTCGGTATTCCCTAGCATCATCATCATTCATCCCCCTCCCCGCATGGTAAAGTGTGTCTACCTCCCCCCAGGAAGCCCAGACAACTGTGGTACACAACCCAGCTGATGGCACTAAGGTAAGGCGCTTCCTCTCTAATCGTTAGCCGCTGCTAACACTAACATAGGCGGATGCTAAAACAATCTCATGAACTGTGTAGGTTATTTTTATTAGTGATTTTGGAGTTTAAATTTTTAGCATGTACAATTTTGTAGATGATCTGGACAAGCCAGCATCCTGTGTTTATACTCCAAACCAAAAGGCGCCAATGAAGTAGAATAGAGGAATGCTGACTTGCTTGCTCCTTGTTCAGGCTAAAAGTAACATAATAAACATGAAACCATAATAACCACAACATTTTAACTATTTGGGATACTATGCTAGTACTCTGCAGTACTATAAATAGAATTGCTCAAGGCGAGGAATTTAAACCACTTCCACAGTCTTAGCCAGGCCTGTCATGATAACAAATTTTGCTGGTCGATAATTGTGTTACAAATTATCGTTGATAGTCAATGTTATCGACAACATTTTTTTTAGACTATTTTTTCATTAATTCACATGTAATTCACATTTTAACCACAGATGGTACTCAAGTATAGTGTACCTGTGTGAGCCAGAAGTTGCCTGTATGTACTGTATGTTGTTGGCTGAGTTGCAAGCTGTTGACATTGAAAGACGTTCGAGATCAACCACGTTGCTGTTCTTAATGTTTCACGGAAACATCACAATTGTATGGCATAAAATGAATGCTATACAACCATATTGAATGTTTATATTTCTTTTGCTATGTAGCGAGTGACACTGTCTGTTAGCGCGCACCATTTTGCACTGTTTTGTTTATATTTCCTTTGCCGACCAAACAGCTCAGTAAGCGTTGACTGTCGGACGAAGGCTCCGCTGCCCGAGACACTTCAATCGGTAGTTGTTGTTTTTTTCCCAGTTGAGAAAACTGTTCATGTCGGCGTTCATCAGCTCACCTTGTTCATTCGGTTTAAAATCTAAATATTCCCACACTGGGGCTGTTGCGTTCGCCTCAGAAAACATCACTTCTGTGCCTTCATTCATGTGAGCATATGCTTTCACGAGGCTAATTTGGTGCTAGTACTCTGTTTGTGTCCACTCGGCCCCGCCTCTACAAAGATGCTGAAGTTGATTCCACTATAGAACCAATGCGCACAGACAGGTGCAGCGTGAACCCTCTTGTCATCCAGCCTGTGTGGTACAGAAAGACGAGCAGAAGAAACACACCCGCATATGTGAAAGTGTCAATTTATCAAGGGCGTCATTATCGACATGTTTTTGGTTTTTTTATCGTTCGATTAATCGATTTATTGATTATCATGACAGGCCTAGTTTTAGTAGTGCTCGAGATGTAAGATTGGTAAGATTTCCACATTAGCAAGCACACAACAACTAGTCTCCTTGGACAATGACTGCTGCCTTGGCTGGTTTGTGCTCCTGGGAGGGATTTTTGTGTCCATCTGTTTGTCATATTCTTCAATGTCTTTATGTACAGTATGTGTCCCGTAGCCGCACCATCAAAAGTAGTGCCATGTTATTTCTCCCTGCGCCTTTTTCATCTCTTACTTGTCTTTCCCAACACGTGTGGTCTTCCATCGTGTCTCAGGGCTCCACGGAGAGCTGCAACAACGCCGAAGAGGAGGAGATGAAAGGTAGGAAAGGTACTTGTCGTCCAACTTTCACCTTCTCTGCATGCATTTTGCTCCTCACTCCAAGCAGCCCAGTATGTCAATGTATTGCTCATGCGGCACTGAGCAGCCAGATCCAGCGCTGTGTTAAAAAAAAAAAAGTCAATTCCTGGTTCTGTGGTTGTCATCACCCTTTTCCTCATTGCCATAAATTTTGGCCCATTTGTAGTGGCACCAAAAAAGTTAAACTGTTGGAGGTAATCCTTTAGATGAGGGCTATTCAACCCCCGACCCACGGACATCACACTGGACCACAAGTTGGGTTCAAAACTAGGCAGCTCCTAACAGAGTCCTAAAAAGACCAGTGCGCTCTTGTCATACACTGTAAAGGGTCTTTGATGAGTGTTTTTATAATAAGACCTTAAAAACAGCAGCACACTCCTGTCATCTAGAGGATCTTTGACTAGCATTTTTGTAATACAGTCGTCCCTCGCTCTATCGTGGCTTTTCACTGGGCGTCAGTAATGCTACACAGATGAGACATCACCTTACATTACGTTACCTTAACTTGGAGTCATGGATGCAGAGACCAACATGACAAAAAGCTTTTCTTCCCATTCCGTGTTGAAGTGGTAGGTTTTCGGTTTCTTACTTTGTCCTTATTCCCCGCTCCGTTTCAAACCCATTCTTAAGTTTAGAATAAATAAATTGGAGGCTAACTAGTTAGCTCGGTAGCTTGCTGTGCTAAAAGAGTTGCGCAATGTGATGTAAACAAAGCTAGCAGGGGTGTCGGAGTGTACATCTATGTGTGGCAGATTACTGTCAGACTGGCTGTCCTGTATATCAGCCAAGTGACAAACGTTCTAGTGAGGATGGATGATCGGCTGATGTCGGTCTTTTTTTTTAATGCCATGCGATCAACCCACATTACAACAAGTAACTTTCCCAATGCTAACATGTGAATTTTGTCGTATTATGCTTGTCATGTCTTCTATATTAGGTAATCCGAGTGTGAAGGCGACTCTAGGGGTGTTATTTTATGTCTACAGGGCATATTAATAATATTAACAATATTATTAATTAATTAATATTACTAATAATATTAAAAAACGTTTTAGAAGGTCACAAACAGGTTTTCTATGCTCTAGCTACGAAATATATTTATTAACCTTGAGTCCTACTTCACAGAAATTCAATTATTGCGGTCGAGTCTGGAACCGTTTACCCGTGATAAAGGAGGGACGACTGTTGGTCCTTAAACACAGCAAGGGCTTCTGTTGTATAGACGATCTTTGACAAGCTTAAACATAATGTTTGTGTTTTATTTATGACTTTATTCATGACTTTATCACTTCGTTAGAACTATATCAACCCATCCACTTTACCTTTTTCGGCCACCTTTGTCTTCTTCCCATCTCATTCTTATTGTCACAAGGGAGTAGTGACAATTCTGCATCGCTTTAAGTAACTTACCACTGCAGTAGAGTGCCAAAATACTAGAATGCAAGGTAGTTATTTTGGTACCCTTGGCTTAACGTTATGTCAATGGGAATGCAAACAAAGAGGCCGGGTGGAAACGGGGCCTTATGGATATAAGAATGTCTAAATGGAGGATGCGCGTGTGCATCACATCATTGCCCTGTGCGATGTCGTGCCTGAATCACACATGGTGGCATCACACAGACACTTAAGCCTGTAATTAGTCTCAGGACCTCCTGAAAGGAGCTAATCTGCTTACCGGGTGGAAGCCTTTCGTAGCTTTTTCCTCGCTCTTGATCCCAGGGTGGCTTGTCAGCTGTTTTGGCTTCTTGCTTTCTTCTCGTCTTTGTGTGTGTGAGTGAGTGTGTGTGTGTGTGTGTGTCTGTGTGTGAGATGATGTGAATTAGGTTAATGAAAGTAACAATGGTGATTTCAATGGCCTTAGCTAACATTTATGACCTTAGCCTACAAAACATAACGTTGTTGAGTTAGAATGTAAACGACATGAGGTTACTATGTTAAAAGTGCATGTATGGCAAAATATAGCAACTATCTGAAGAACTTCACATGAGCGATTAGCAGTGAAACAGCTAACAGGTGTTTCAGTGTTTTTTTGTTCACCTTGTTTCTTCTGCCCCCCAGTGGCCATTAAAACATTAGGTACAATAGCACAATCTAATCCAGTGGTTCTCAATTATATACTGTCATGCTCCCCCAGGGGACAGAAATGTTTTCACGCCGCTCCACCTGAGTTGGAATAGAATTGAGAAACTTATAATATGTATTTATTTTTTGGACTGTACAGACTGAACCAGGAAAATGCAACAAAATGGAGAGCTGTGAAACATACAAGCGTATTCAAGAGTCAAATATAGAGTACGATAAATATGTACATGTTGGCAGGTCTGCAGTAACATTGAAAGTACTGCCTGCCTCTCGCACCCCCCTGCGTCCCCACTATTTGAGAAGCACTGATCTAACCTGAGATTCAATACGAGATACATCATAAATTCTACCTTGACAAAGATAATAACGCTCAGGTTTGGTTGACACTGTCATAGATTGAGTCAGAATAGTCAAAACAGCTCTCAGTATGTCGCAATGCTGTATTTTGTTTTTCTTTCGTCATCAGATGAATTATTGGCTCTTAAAAACATTGCATCATGTACATGTGGCCTCTGGGGCGTCAAGGGTGTGTTGGTACATTGTCACATTAATTTATGTGTGTGTGTGTATGTGTGTGTGTGTTGTAATGTGGGCGGTCACTGCTAGTGCAGGCGTGGCAGTGTTAAATCAGTGCAGCACTGCTGAGGAAGAGCCAACACAAACACTCAACTGTAAGTCAGTCCACCTCTGTGTGCCCTTTAAGATAAACATCAGCACTACTCTTCTTTCAATGACTCATGTGTGATTTCATGGCTTTACTCTCCTCTGCTGCCACCTACTGGCACTGAGGCCCTGTTGTAGACAAGAATACTATATATCAAAACGTGTCTTTCAGTGCGTTTTCTGAAGGCCTTATATTTGTATTGTAACTAAAAATGGTACATTTTTTGACAGTAGGCCATATTCAAACACGATTTTTTATTTTGAAAAACCGGCCGCCATGGCTAGGGACAATTGTATGGCAATCTTTGAATATAAAGTTGAACACAGTTTTTTTTTTTTTTTTTTTTTGGTTTGTTAAATGTGATAAGTATAGAACATGCACGATTTTCCCATGAGACACTTGTTTCAGATCAAATAAAATAATTTGTAAGCGATTAATACGTAATGTCTGCTTTCAATTCTACTTAGAATCCACACGCAAGTTAAATTAAAAAAATAAGTGTCTGATTTTTCTCTGCTAATTCAATTAATTTTCTTTAATCACAAATTAGATAATTAAGCAGTAGCAAACCCAGTAGTCATCAATATTTGAAAATGAATTCTGAATAATTTTTATTTGATGAATTAGATTTTTTTTTTATTTTAAACGTCTTTCAAAATCAAATTTTAACAAAATGTGCCATGTCCATGCCGGAATTGAAGCTGTAACTTACTTATGGTTTTTTTGTTTTGTTTTTTGGGGTTTATTTGTGAATTGTTTGTTGATTCTTGATAATTCTCACGTTATTGGCTTATTAGTAAACTACAAAAATTCCTGTGGCCATTTTAAATGGGCCTGTTGCAGTACCTGTAGCTAACCTGTGGCACGGTACTTGAAATGATACAAGTTGTCTAATAATTGTGAGAGTGAACTTTTGTTTGTGGAGGACTTCATGAAGAGTGCTTAATCACCCAGGTGTGCTGCTTTATCTGGCTTTTCCTGGTTTTAAAGTCAGATTGTTTCTGTTTGTGCTTGTTTTTTCTGGTTCCTGTTAACATTGCTGTGGATTGGACACATTACAAGCTTCCATATTATAACTTCAACATTGCTTTCAATGTTTCACCCTCAGCCAGTTTTTAACCTGTCCTCCTTGCTGCTTGTGCGCTTTCAGCTCGCAAACAAGAAATAATCAAGATGACCGAGCAGCTGATTGAAGCCATCAACAATGGCGACTTTGAGGCCTACACGTAAGTCTTTCTTTCTTTTTGCTACAAACGGACATTATTTATGCCAATAGAAAGATTGATGTGTTTCTTTGTCGGCAGGAGGATCTGTGACCCCGGCCTGACCTCCTTTGAGCCAGAAGCTCTGGGCAACCTGGTGGAGGGCATGGACTTCCACAAGTTCTACTTTGACAACCGTACGTACCGTACCATTTTTCAAAAGACAACCTGTCCACTACCGGCCATTTTAGACGATTTTGACTGATTTTTCAAGGCACACAGAATATTGTGTTCTATGACTATATAAACATGGAACCTACCGAAAGCAAGGTTAGACTCCCGTCTTTCATCAGAGAAAAAAAAGGTTTGTTTCTTACCTTTTCCGTTTTTTAGTAATCAGCAGTAGAACATAGGTATGTTTCAGGAAAATATCAGTTCCCGACTAAAAAAGGGAGGAAAAACAGCTTTTTGTGAAAAGACAAATTTCAAGCATAACTTTCACTTTGACACAATTTTTTTGCTTTTGTGACAGCTCAGATATCTAAAAAAAGGGTTGTTTTACATCAAAATAACCATTTGTTTACAAATATAACATCCATCCATCCATTTTCCTCCGCTTATCCGAGTCGCGGGGGCAGCAGTCTCAGTCGGGAAGCCCAGACTTCCCAGTCCCTGGCCACCTCCTCCGGCTCCACCGGGAGGACACCAAGGCATTCCCAGGCCAGCTGTGAGACATAAACCCTCCAGCGTGTCCTAGGTCTGCCCCGAGGCCTTCTCCCGGCTGTGCATGCCCAGAACACCTCACCAGGGAGGCATCCGGACTAGATGCCTGAGCCACCTCAACTGGCTCCTCTTGATGTGAAGGAGCAGTGGCTCTACTCTGAGCTCCTCCCGGATGACTGAGCTCCTCACCCTGCCTCTTAGGGTGAGTCCAGCCACCCTACGGAGGAAACTCATTTCAGCCGCTTGTATCCATGATCTTGTTCTTTTGGTCACGACCCAAAGCTCATGACCATAGGTGAGGGTGGGAACATAGACTAACCGGTAAATTGAGAGCTTTGCCTTCCGGCTCAGCTTTCTCTTCATCACGACGGTCCGATACAGCGACCGCATTACTGCAGACGCTGCGCCGCCTATCGACCTCACGCTCCAACCTTCCCTCACTCGTGAATAAGACCCTGAGATACTTGATTTCCTCCACCTGGGGCAGGACAAGTATAACACAATGACCTATTGACACTTTTCACATTTGGAACTGAACTGTGTGTGTGCATGTGTGTGCACGCGTGCGTGTGCATGCGTTAAAATTTCCCTACAATGCGTAACTTTCTGCACGCTACACTCCTCCACGTTCTTCCACTTCCTCCTTGCTGTCATGTACTGTATTTTTTTTCCATTCAAATTCACATGCCGAGGTCTTCCCAGATGCACTTCTGCCACCTTGTGGCCATTTTTATGGCTTACAACTGCTCTAAAAGTGATATCCATTACTGTGCATTTGCGTCATCACCTCTTTTTGCCTCTCGTGCAAAAAAATGTGAAAGACATATAAATAAGTCATTGAGATTGGGCATCCGTGATTATAAAAACATATGAATGCGTCTTTGATATTGAAAGAGTTTAATACCCACCAGACATAACATTAGGTACACCTGCACACTGTAATCCAATATGCGAGCTGTCTGGCAGTTGTTCCTGTATTTCCTCAAGTACTACAACCTTTTCTTCACGATGGTGGTGTCCACAGTGTTGAGTAAAAACAGCAAGCCCGTGCACACCACCATCCTCAACCCTCACGTGCACCTGATCGGCGAGGACGCGGCCTGCATCGCCTACATCCGCCTGACGCAGTACATGGACAGCCAGGGCCGGCCGCGCTCCTGCCAGTCGGAGGAGACGCGTGTGTGGCATCGCCGCGACGCCAAGTGGCTCAACGTGCACTTCCACTGCTCGGGAGCCCCCTCCGCACCCCTCCAGTGAAGGCCACACGGGTGAGGTCATGTGACTCACTGATGTCTTACTTGTATGTACTATTAGTGGATGATTTTTAGCACGTCAACGTATCGTCATGTATTGTTGGTTGGCGGGGGTGCAACATTTCAAAAGAAGATAGCGGTCATGAAAATGGTCAGGGTTAGGGTTACAAAATATATATTTCATGTTACATTTTTTCAAATGCAATAATATATCAAGTAGTACATAATATATAAATATATAGTATATTATACATATATAAAGTTGTACAAAGCAGAATATTTACAAAAATATATTCCAAATTATTTTTTATCATTTCATTCAAATGTAATTGAAGAAATATGAATAAGTTGAAGACCTATTAGTTGCCATGTTTTTTTGTACATGTTTTAATAAATGTTTAAAAAATATTTTACACATCCAGTATTTCACTTCTTTTTACATTTTTTGTTTAATTTTTATTTAAATAATAATAATATTTTTTAAAAGAAAAAAAGTGTATATAGCAGTGGACCAAGAAGGGGATTTAAAAAAGAACAAATCTGCCCAAAAGAGAAAATAATCAGCATACTGTAGTGGTAGTAGTAGTTGCTACAATCATTTGAAATATATGTGACTGCATATTACTTATTTTAATAATGAACAAAAGATTACATTTGACGTAAAAATTAATTATTGAAAAATAATATTCTAAATGAATGTTTAAAAAATGAATGTAAGTGAATGTATTCATTTATGGACATCAATAGGCCTTTACTCCTTTTAGTTTTTGTGCCAGAAAGTGTTATGGATCAGTTATTTTGGTACCCTACACAAATAAAACTATGTAGCAAACATTATAGTGCTTAATGTAACCGTTTTGTGCAATATGGATATTATACATCTTTTTTTTTCTTCTTCTTTTTCAGCTGTGTTTAAACTGTGAGAGCTGTTTGGAGCCTTGCCTCTCCTCCTCATGGTGCCTAGAAGGATGTTGGCCTGCTAAACGACGGTAACGTCACAAAGTTGGGGGCACAAACACATTACAACGTAGAGAGTGTTATTTAAAAAACACACAAACACACACAAATATCAATAGAAAGATATCAAAAACAATAATTAGCTTGACTGAAAAAGCGACCAACAGCTACAGCAGCAGCGTTGGAGGCGCGGCTCCTCCATGTTGGATGGTGCATGTTTGTGCTGGCTACATAGGTTCTATGGCGCCCCGTCTGCTGGCTGGAAAATATTCACACGTTTCATGTACAGACGCACACACACATGATTTATTTTGCTGAGGGAGCACAGGAGGAGCTAAATTTGCATAATCAGTGTCCACCTTGGACTTTATAGTGTTACTAAAAGGGACCCTTTTTTTTTTTAGTTTAATTTCCTCCTTTTTTACTCTTGTTAGTGCTTTTTAACATACTTTGTGTTGGAAAAGGGGGTTTTATTTAATGTAAACACTTATATTCATATGCCAGACGGATGTGTGTGTGCATCCAAGCGGACACGCCCCTTCCTTCCTGTTTATCGTGCGTGTGTATGTGTGTAAGCATGACTTGTTTACGCGTCTACTGGCCTGTACTGTTTTTGACTCGATGCTGTTGCACCTTTGACGGAGCGTCTGACCACGCCCACCTCCAAGCCCCACCCACTCCCATCACTTCCTGTCTTAGTATTGATGACGATGATGATGATGTCACCCCTCCGTTACGCTCGTCTCTTGTGTTCCTCGAGTGTGCTTATTGTCCATCTTGGCTTGCCGTACTTTGAACTGTGTGACGCTTCAAGAAGCATGTTTTTAAATTTTACAAAATGAATGGCTACAAGGGCAAAAAATATATATATATATTTAGAAAAGGCATGATTGATGGCAAGAACGCTGCAGAAGGCAATCAACTCAACCCCCTTATGTTATTGTAAATGTTGTAGTTGCTAGTGTTTGGGTGTTTTATTAACAGATGTTGAAGTCACAACTGGAAAACAAGGGTTTAAATGCCGCTGTTGCGACCCTTTGCACACACACACATACACACACACACACACACACACACGTCACAAGCACACGCAATCAAATATCGTCCCTTTAAAAGAGGAAACATATCTGCACCGTCAACACTTTTTCCTAATATCAATACTCAAATTTTTGTCTTTTTATTTATTTTTTTAAGGCTCAGTTTTGGGTCACAATCACGGGAATGGCACCGACTTTTAAGATCTCACGTCACAGTTTAGCCAAAACACGATGGCGCTAACAGGTTAGGTGAAGTTAAAGCACCAAGTCAGTCGTTTATTTGTTTCAAACCCAAGTGTGTCCAATTTTTTTGCTAATTTGTGAGTTTATTTCCCAATCATCCTCAAGATAGCGTTGCCGTACATTACTCCATGTACAAGGGACCAGCGCCACCTCGACGCTTTGATGTGAAATTCTCTGTAGGCCCCTTTGAGAAAAAGTATTGCCAGAAAAACACCTCTGGGCCACAAATATTTCTTTTTTATTATTGTAAAAAAAAATCGTCACAAATGAGACAATTTTTTGTTTGTTTGTTTTTTTGATGAGGGTCAAAAATCATCTTTGTGATCACCTTTTGAGAGCAGAGCCAAAGCCGGGCGTCCCTTGTGCACCCTCCGGCGGCCAACCATGTGCACTGCATTGTGTCGCGCACACTGACTTGTTTTTGTCCATTTTCGGTCACTTCAGCTTTGCTTGAACCTGACAGACAGACAGGGTATCTTTCCACTTCTTTTGAGTCTTAATATTGTACATAGATGTCATGTGACCAAATATAGGGTGGGGGGAGGGGGTCTGATTGCACCAACTACCTAAAACTTTACACAAATCACTCACTGTGCAGTTTTTTTCCTTTTATGTCTGTTTCAGCTTTTGCATCATAATGTCTATTTACAGCAGAAAAAACAGAGGGTTCATGTTAAAAGCCACTGCAAACATAACCAAATATATATATATATATATATATATATATATATATATATATATATGCAGTTTTACAGATGGATGAAATATGCATGTGTACTTTCTTAGTCATTTTTAACTGATGGACAAAAGTTTGCATCGTGGAGGTCACATTCAAATGAGTAGAAAAGCCTTAGCTTGTTTGTGAAACTGCATTGTAACCTTTTGCCTAACTTAAAAAAAAAAGAAAAACATATGAAGAGGGCGGGTCTTCATGGGTCCACCCCACACCTTCTCATTGGATGCTGGATTTTTTTGCATGAGCGTCGAATTAATCATGAAAGTTGTACTTTGTGTGTTTGGATGGTTGTTCTTAATAGCTTGGTTATTACTGGAATATTGAAGTGTATTTAATAAAAAAGAAAAATTAGCATTTCAAAGTTGTTTTTCTGTCTTTTTTGCATCCAAAGGAAGGGTTTTCAAACTTTTTAATTCTTCAAAAAAAAATAATCAGGATTTCAAATTCATTTGATTTAAATTTTTTGTATTAAAATGCAATGGAAAGTGTATTTTTCAAACTAAATAGAAGCTCTGTTATGTTTTGTTTTTTTTTTTGCAAATCCAAATATAAAAAACTTTGTACTTTTTCCTTTTTTTTCTTTTTTTTTAACATTTTTTGTTTAAATGTAATACAAAAAATTGTATTCTTTTCTAAATCCTTTAAAAAATGTTCTGTTATTAAAAGGTGTTTAAAGAAAAATGTCAACATAATATTGTAATAGTGGTTAAACGAAATAAATTCTAATGTATATTATTTACTTATTAATGTTCATTTAAAAATGACAATTAACAAACCATAATAATAATAATAATAACGATAATACAAAAAATACATACATTAACATTGCCTTGATTGACTAATTGAAAATTAATATTTTAAACTCAGTACTCTGACATTACTTGACTGAAAGTGAAATAAAAATGTACATATGACTTATTTTTATTCGACTTTCATTAGAGGGACAGTTTTGGGGCTTAAGGGTGAAAAGTGTAACTTTTTAAGGGCCCCTTAAGGGTTAAATTAACCCGGTTAATGATGTGTAAGGGACATTTATTTGTCTTATCACTGATTTCCCATTGCAGCACCAACTGGGTGACCTTCATTGCTCAGGTTGGAATGGTATTGTATCAAGGAATGTATTAACTGAATCATGTGTTTCCATGAAGGGAAGCAGGCTTGATCAAATGAACTTTGTGTTGACGTTGTCAAGGCCTTGAGGTTGTCATGTTGACTAAACAGAAGTACTCCTGTTGGTGGACAAACGTCTCCTGACACTGTGGTGTTCACTTACAGCATCTGACAAAGGTGAGTACATTTCAGCATTTTATGATATCGTGTCAAGGGACATTACCATGGAGATGGATGTATAAATTAGTGTAGTCAGTGTGCAGGTTGTGCAGAACAGCAGTAGGCTGTACAGTAGATCTACTGGGGGGAAAGCATGACATTGCTTCTAAGTCACACAGAGCTCAATTCAAGTCTGTGCTAATGAATGCAGCCTCTGTTTTTTTTCAGCGCTGGAATTTACAAGTCGCCACAAACATTTACTCTAGGACCTTTTGGATGTGAAGAGGGGGTGACTCATGTTTTAGGACTTTCCTTTTTGCGTACATTCTCCCGACTGAGACTTTGAGACAGGACACATGATTAGGTACACCTACACCATGTAAGCTAATGCAAGAGAGCATTCTGACTACAGTATCACAAAAGTTTCACGACAGTATATCTCTACAATAAAGTTGGATATACTGTCGCCACCCAGCAGTTATGTGTAGTGTTAATGTGTTCTAGAGTTTTAAAACCTAACTGGTAGAGTGGTGAACCTTCCCAGGAGTGGCCGGTCAACCAAAATGACCCCAACAGCGCAGCGACGACTCATCCAAGAGGTCACAAAAGACCTCACAACATCATCCAAACAACTGCAGGCCGCACTTGACTCAGTTAAGGTCAGTGTTCATGACTTCACCATAAGAAGGACACTGGAGGAAAAAAGGGCCTGCATGGCAGAGTTCCAAGACCAAAACCACTGCTGAACAAAAAGAACATTAAGCCTTGTCTCAATTTTGCCAGAAAACATCTTGATGATCCCCAAGACCTTTGGGAAAATACTCTGTGGTCTGACGAGACAAAAGTTGAACTTTTTGGAAGGTGTGTGACCCATTACATCTGGTGTAAAAGTAATGCCGCATTTGAGAAAAAGAACATCATACCAACAGTAAAATGTGGTGGTAGTGTGATGGTGGGACTGTTTTGCTGTTTCAGGATCCTGGAAGACTTGCTGTGATAAATGAAACCATGAAGTCCGCTGTCTACCAAAAAATCGTGAAGGAAAATATCCGTCCACCTGTTCGTGACCTCAAGCTGAAACTAACTTGGGTTCTGCAGCAGGACAATGATCCAAAACACACCAGCAAGTCCACCTCTGAATGGCTGAAGAAAAACTAAATGAAGACTGCAGTGGTTTAGAGTCCTGACCTGAATCCTATTGAGATGCTGTGGCATGACCTTAAAAAGGCACTTCATGCTGGAAAACCCTCCAATGTGGCTGAATTACAGCAATTCTGCAAAGATGAGTGGGCCACAATTCCTCCACAGCGCTGTAAGAGACTCATTGCAAGTTATCACAAACGTTTGATTGCAGTTGTTGCTGCTAAGGGTGGCCCAGCCAGTTATTAGGTTTAGGAGCCAATCACTTTTTCACACAGGGCCATGTAGGTTTGGATTTTTTTTCTCCATTCATCATAAAAAGTTTCATTGAAAAACTGCATTTTGTGTTGTGTTGTCATTGACTAATGATGATCTGAAACATTGTGTGACAAACATGCAAAAAAAACAACAAAAAAAGACAAATCAAGAAGGGGGCAAACACTTTTCACACTACTGTATATTTCTATTATAATAACTGACTTATGGTGCCAGCTATTAAGAGAATAATGGCTGTGTTGACTCATTTCAGTGGCTAGTTAATTCAAATCCATTCACTGAATGTTGTCAATAAGCATAAAGGCAGTTCTTCAACTTGTTTTATGTGAAAATCCTGAATATTAAACTAATATTTACAGTTTTTTCTTAACTGATTTTCTTAAAGCCATTTTTTTCATTAGGCTAAACATATTTCGTCTTACTCACATTTATTTTATTCCGTATTGTAGTGATTTACTATGGCATCGTTGCTAACCATACTGTTGACCTTTTTTTGCATTGCTTCATCTTCTTCCTGTTTAGCCTTACCGCCAGCGCCATCTGCCGTCCGACAAGGTCACAGCAACGAAGTGTTCATGGCTACTGTAAAAGTGACGCAAGAGTCTCAACTTAGGGTACATTTGGGGAATTTCTAATTGTTTAGTATTTATAGTATATTAAAATGACATATATATGTATATATATATATATATATATATATATATATATATATATATATAATCATTTTTTAAATTATCGTACAAAAACGATAATGATCTGGTAATGCTCTCGATTTACCTGTAAGCTAGCACTCTAGCTGACTGTTGACTCATCTTTAATAAAGAGTGCATTGTAATATGCACAGCATTTAACACATTTAGCCTATTTATATGGTCTAATTCACTTTTTTTAGGTCATATTAGTCTTATTAAAGTAGATTGTATGTTTTCGTCATTCAATTTGAAATGCAATTTGTGTACTGTACAATTACAATTACTATTGCAATTACCGCTGCTATCCACTAGATGTCAGCTTTGTTCTTTTCATGAAGCTGCAATACACTAGTATAGTCGTCATGTCATACTGTATACAATATGCTTTATACAGTATATTACGTTACAGCATATATTATTTTATATCGTGTTATGTTATAAGATGCTCTGTCTGATCAATGCCATGTGTTTTATGGGGGTTTTTTTTCCTCCCGGTGGAGGTTGCACCAGCGAGAGAGGGAGGGATGAAGGAGGGATGTAGGCGGTGCTTTTACTCCTCTTCCTCAGCAGCTGCTGCTCCTCCTCACTAGTGAGCTGCAAATGAATGAAGGGACACTGAGAGCTGCAGCGTCCTCCTTGCATTGCTTTGCTTTGCTTTGCTTTGACATGACAGGACTATAACTAAAAAAAAATCTTTCTGGCTGGAATTGAAAACGTTGGATTATTTTGGGGCATTTTGGCTTTCATCAAACCACCCAGGATTTATTATTCTCCCTGGAAGTTGCTGCAAGTGGATGATTATTTTTTTGTTGAAATTGTTTCGGAGGATTAAATCCGGTGCGAGTGTTTCGTTGTGAGCGATTTAAGGGTTTGTTTCGGAAGATTAAGAAAAAAAATGTGATTCAGCGTCCGATGCTGTGGCGGAGCTCAGTGGGTCCAAACAGCTGTGTCGTGTCGAGACATTCGTGGATTAACCTTTCTTTTCCCTCCCCCTACCTCCTTGACAATCTCCGTCAAAAAAAAGAAAAAAACAGCAGCCTTGCGCCAAAATGCGGCTCTTTTTAATGCAATCAACCACATGAGTGGAGCCAAAACAAACACTGCTATAATTACACCCACCACCACCCCCTCTTTTTTCCCATATCTGCTGAAATAATCCCGCTGGAAAATATGGAAAGTGAGGTTTTTACTCCTCTGCTGGAGCACTTCATGCTGTCGCCTCTGGTCTGCTGGGTAAATCCATTCAGTCCACACAAGTACATTTATTTTCAACATTTACTGCTCATTATTTATTGGAATTGTTGCCTTTCCTCTTGCAGGTGAAGACTGCAGGGCAATCCAAAGTGAAAGATGGCAACAAACTATCAGAATATGTGGAATTAGTGGATGGAGTCTACCTCAATGAGGTCATGCTGGAGATGTAAGTACCTTACTGTAAATGCTGCTTTGCTGCGGTGTTTGGTGATCTTATGTACGTAAAAGGTCCACAGTTATTCAAAATGGACTTTTAGATGATGTCCAATCATTAATTTGTGTCCCTAGTGCCTGTTTATGAGTTCAAATCATGAGAAAAATATACAGTCATGGAAAAAATGATTAGACCACCCTTTCTTGTTCATTTTAATGCCTGATACAACTAAAGGTACCTTTTTGTTTGGACAAATATAACAATGACAACAAAAATAGCTCATGAGAGTTACATTTTTTGGCAGTACAATGCTATAGCTATTCATGTAAGAACTTAAGTGATTTTGGTTATCAAGAAAACCATGGAAGTTGCTAGATATCAGCTCTTACATTCAACTCCTATGAGCTATATTTGTTATCACCATTACATTTGTCCAAACAAATGTACCTTTAGTTGTACCAGGCATTAAAATGGATCAATAAACTGAAGAAACAAGGGTGCTCTCATCGTTTTTTCCACGACTGTATAGCTTCCCTCGCTTGTTAGCTCCACTTTTGAGAGAAGAGGCGCTCAAACGCTCACTTTTTGAAGTAGTGAAAGGAAAAACCTTCCACGTGGCCATGATACCACCTCCTAGATAAGCCTGCCCCAGCTTTGCAAAAAAAAAAAAATCAGCAGGCTTTGCTACATATCTTAAAATGACGCCCGGAGCTCTGTCAACCATCAGTAAGCTACAGACATTGCAGCTGTAAATTTGATCCTCATGCTCCCAATATACTACTGTGGGACCACTGACACTTAAAGCTGTTGAAAAATGCCATCATATGAGACCTTTTCAATCATTACGTGTGTCCACTGTCCAGTGCATGAATGTGGGTCCGCTCTTCCTCCCCCACTTTTCATCCCCTCCAGGAGCACATTAAGCAATTCTTCAAGAACTAGTAATTGTCTGCTGGAGTGAATGTAGGCTGCACACAATGGGACCTTTTATTTGGGCCACCGATGGGTCAGAAATCAGACAGTCATCGCAGGGACCCCCTTCGGAGCCGCACATGCTTGGTCACGCTGCCGAAGAAGTTGGGTTCAGCTTGTACATAATGATTCCATTTTCCTCAGACGGCTACCGCTGCCACCTTTGACAGTCGTCTGCTGCCAAGTGGAGGACACTTCCCCTGCTGGAGGCGACTCAGCTCACGTTTCCCCGCTGGGCTGTAGATTAAACCGCAAAATCTGGTTACAAATTTAGCAGCAACACAGATCCGTCCTCACCGGGCGTTGGGTTTTAAGTCGATTAATGCTAACTTGGGTGTTTGGGCTGTGGAGAAGCAGAAGAAGCAGCCACGTAGGGAGACATGATGCTGGTGTGATGATTTTATGTGATGGGCTCTTATTTCTTAAGAGAATATTTCATATTTCTTGATGATCTGGAGCCATTGTTGTGTTGTGGTTCACATGGCTGACTTGGCATTGGCTCGATTTTCCATTTATTGACAACCAGTCGTTGGTGTAGTCCACCTTTTGCACTAAATAAGCTGACTTCTCGGTCATGCTGTAACCCCTAACATTATAGCTTCGTACATAATAGCGATATGATTTATCTTATTTATTATGTATTGTGTAAAACTAAGACATGAATAACATCAAATTAAAAGCACAAAATGAATGCCGACCCACCATCCACCAGTTCAAGTTCCAGCCAAGTTTTTCCAGAGAGATGATTACATCGCTAGCATGAATTAACTTGAGACAAATGTGCACATTAGCACTCAATAAGTCATCAAAACTTACCTTTATGCATTCCCACATAGTATCAGCATTTGAGACCAAATATGAGGTGAAAGAAAAATGGTAAAAATACAGTAGTAGTCTATCTGTGCGGCACGAGAGAAAATTAGCACACGCACAATGGACATGCGTCAAGTGAGACGGATGTAACAGAGAGAATCTGGCCACTTTTCAAAATAAAACATAAAAAAAATGAAATAATGGAAATTATTTTTTTTCCTCTGCAGCCCGGTACCAAATGACTCGTGGCCTGGTACCGGGCCCGGGGGTTGGGGACCACTGCTCTACATCAGTGGTTTTAAAGACCTGCCGCAAAAATGCTAGTCAAAGATCCACTATATGAAAGGAGTGCTCAGTTGTTTATAAAAAGACCTACTGCAAAAAGAGTCGTCAGAGATCCTCTATATGATATGACAGGAGCAATCTGCTGTTCATAAGGACCCTACTGCAAAAACACTATCGTCAAAGACCCTCGATATGATGTTACAGGAGCGCTCTGCCTCCTGCAAAAGCACTAGCTAGTGATCCTGTATATGATTGGAGTTTGCTGTTTTTGCTGTCTGCTGTTTTTAAGAACCTTCTGCAAAAAAAATAAAAAAAATAAAAATCCCAAGTTTTGAAATGAATGAATAAATGATGCCATTTACCTCCGGGCCATCTTTGGCCCGTGGGCCGGCAGTTGATTAGGCCTGGTCTTGATGGTTATGATATGAGGGTCTTGCAGGCAGGAGATTGGATTTTGAAGTTTCTTGTGGGCATGAATGTTGCGAGCTTGGCAGCTGTGAGTCGCCTGACAGGAAGTCGGAGCTCACCAGTCACGGCCAGCTGTGCGCACTTTTGTTCAGGGGTTCTGTGTCAGCACGGGACTGGCTGTTTGTATGTGCTTTGTATGTGTGTGTGTGTGTGTCTGCATTTGTTTTTGGAGTCGGGCAGCTGTCGCTGGTCGTGTTGCCCCGACCTTCTTCCCACACACACACACACACACACACACACACACACACACACAAGGCCCGCTATTGTGAATGATATGTCTGGATATCTGCAGACGAGCACTATTTTCCAGCAGGGACTGCTTGTCCTAAAATGTGTAAATGTGTGTTACATTCACCACAATCGATCCGGATAAGAAATGCTGCGCCTGCCTGAAGCCATTAGCGGCCGTTTACACAAAGAACAGTGTCTGGCGCAGCCAAACGTTGCTGGTAGTTTCTCATATTTGCAATGCACTTTTTCTCGTGCAGTGTGAGTGTGTAGGACTTAGCAAGGGAGGTGGCAGGCGGTCAGCAGTCATCCCCCGGAGGGCGACGTCGGGATTATCTAACGGTTTGCCGACACCCAGATGGCAACGTGTCCCACCCCCCTCCTCTGTCCTCTCATGACCGTCATTACCCAGCCAATTAGATGACCTCCTCAATGCTGTCAAACCAATTAGTTTGCCATCTCGGTGAGAGGCAGCCAATTAAAAATGCTGTCGGTGACAAGGGTCACGTGGGGTTGTCACCCTCAGCACTTTGAAGACGCATGCTGGTGCATTTGGCAAGGTGGGTCAACCAGCGGACTTGTCCTGCATGGTCCAACTACACCAGAGTAGAGTTTTTACAATCAAAATATGCAATTGCAGCTACAAAGTGCGTACAAACTGCATATTTCATTGGCCTTTATGGCTAATGTCACAAACAGGAAATACATTCCACGTTGCTTCTCTTTAAAACAGTTGCCAGATCTACACAGGAAGTTGTGTAAAGCTGGAATGTAATGTTTAAACAGAGATAGAAAAATGTCACTAGTGATAAGAGCTGAAGTGTTACCTACAGTATATGAATGATGCATGTGGTAACGAGGATGAATTAGGTTAGTCTGCTCATCTGCATGTTTACTCCCTGTGTTTTGTAGCTACTCGGCTTTCTTCGCCTTCAAGGCCGTAATGGAGTCTGTCTGCGGCGTGGATGCTTTGGACTGGTTGTGTGCAAACATTTGACCAGGGAGTCTTTTGTCTTTAGCCTTGGTAATGGTAATGGTTTAATTTTATTTGGAACATTGGAGTACATCACATGTTACAATTTATATGTGCAAAAAGGAGTAGGAAGAAGCAAAGCTTATTTAATCCAACCTCCATTTCCGTTATTACATTTGATTTTGCACTTCCTGTGTTCAACATTTACCAATTTGGAAATAGAAACCCAATTGAAATAGCGTAAGAAAATGATAAGGCCGTATCACAACGTCTTACAATAGGAGTTAAGGGTTTTGATATATTGATACATAATAAATATATACTACTTACTACTATACTATATTATACTACTATATAACTACTGCTGAAAAGTTAACAGTTGACAGAAACATAGTTTGTTGTTGAGTGAGTACAGACGATGTAAAACTTAATGTAGTCCAAAAAAATGAGAAATAAGTAGTGGGCGGAAGAGTGGTTAGACATGGCATTGTATGTACAACAGTGCAACAGTACAACAGTGGTTCAGGACTCTTCTTCTTTGTACTTGGTCAACAACTGCTTGTACTGTTTCTTGAAATCGCTCTTTCTGGTGCTTTGTTTGAGTTCTTTGCTCAATACGTTCCATAATTTGAGTCCACATGCTGATATGCTGAAGGTCTTTTAGTGCTGTTCGCGCATGTGCCGTATTTTCCGGACTATAAGTCGCTCCGAAGTAGAAGTCGCACCAGACGAAAATGCACAATGAAGAAGAAGAAAAAAAACACATAAGTCGCAATGGACTGTAAGTCGCATTTTTGGGGGGAAATTTATTTTATAAAGTCAGAGACTAAGAGCAGACTTGAAAGGCAAGTCCTAGTAGTAACAATAAAATGTATAGCAACAGGATAAACGAGCATCTGTTTACGGAACGTGAATAGGTGGTACGTTAACGTACTGTATAAACAGTAATTAACAGTTATCAACTATACCCTAAACAACATAACATAACTAGTACTTTAACTTGCAGCTCGTAGTCTGCAGAATAAGATTTTCTTTTTGGGGGCATGAATGTTCCGTCTTTCTCAGTTGTCTTTGTAAGTTGATGTTTACATTGTACATTTTCAGTGGTACAGGAGTGATAGGAGGAGCAGATGCTAGCACACAAGCCTGCAGCGCCCTCTAGCAGCTGTCTGTGTGTAAAAAAAAAACAAAAAATGTATGTACGTATAAGTCGCTCAGGAGCATAAATCGCAGGACCAGCCAAACCATGAAAAAAAAGTGCGACTTATAGTCCGTAAAATACGGTAAATGTTTCAAGTTAAATTTTTCCCTAAGAAATATGTGCATATGTTTGACAGCTTTATTGTCATTGTAGTCAAGACCTACAACAAAATGACCACAGCAGCTCTGTTAGATAAGAGCATAACGTACGTCTCTGGTGAAAGTCACAAGTAAATGTGCAAGCAATGGTTTCGATTGCCGGGCGTTGACATAAATGGGTTGCACTTTCTAAATGGCTGAGAAAGGAATGGGGAAAACAAATATTTGAGGATGACTTTGATGCACCACAGCACATCATAGCAAACGTGCTCCCTAGTGGCTGTGGGAAATATAGACATGAATGTGATTAGATGCTTTTCGTGCATGGGGAAACCTCAAACCAGTTTTTTGGTAAGGAGAAACAAAGCAAATAATTCAGCCTACCGTGGCCACGTTCTATTTTGTTCACCTGTGTTGTTTTGAATTGTTTTGCGATGTTGAGCCCATAGTGGGATGCTTCCTACTTTCCTGCAGTCTGGATTGTCGTATTAGCAAGCCATCTTGACATCATTACTTTATTATGATCTGGTTTTGATTGCAATGTCTTCAAGAAAAATAATGAGTATTTTGAAGTGTTCCTTATCACACAATACGCATAAGGGTGACATACTCATGCTAATGTTATGGAGCGCATGTTTTTGTCTCTGCTGTCTACTTGTTTCACGCCTCACTTATTTTTATCCTACTGTTAGCGCGTATTCTTTCCCGCTCTTTCACCTCGCCCCTTTGTTGTTTTCTTCTGAAGCCTCCGTTGACTTTTTCAGCAAGGCTGATTCCAGCTGACATAGCTGGAATTCCAGCTGCAGGAGGGAAGCAGGGATGCAGGTCTGCTGCTGAGGTGTTCAATCACAGTTGGCTGGTCTTGGAAGCTTTCGCTGTCCAAGGAAGAGGAGTCGACTTTCATCTGATCTGTCTTGCAGTCATCTTTGCGTCTGGCTGCCGATGTGCAGACAGAGGTTTCACAATCAAGCGTTTATGTGAGCCACAACCATGAACCTCAAAGAGATGGTAAAACATGCTGAACGGAGGTCTTGAAACGTCAGGTTTTTGCATTGTCTATGGCAGGGGTTTTTCTTGCGAGAGATACTTTTAGAAAATGAAAATGGCCACGAGCTACTCATTTTTGTATTTGATTTTCATACCTTATTTCAACCCAAACAAATCACATATGCTTGTTTTACCAAAACATTAACAAAATGCTGGTATCCACAACTCACATTTTATGTTTCAGGCTTGCGGGCACCTCATGTGGTTGTGGGGGGCTACCTGGTGCCCGCGGGCACCACGTTGGCGACCCCTGGTCTATGGCCTCTTGGAAGTTCAGATTAGAAACACATCTTTCCTGAATCTGATACCATATTTTGTGTGTGTGTGTGTGTGTGTGTATGTGATGTGCTGTTGTTGCTGTTTTGCTGCATTAATGCCAACTCAACACATCCTCCATCTGCTTCATGTTACAGAGCTCCTTGTGTGGCTCTAATCCGCTCTGTCTGGAGGGGACATTTACAGTACTAGCTAACAACTGCAGGAAGAGCTGAGCTTCAGCTGAAGCGCATTGAGAATGAAACACAAAGTGGTATCAATTAGAGGACTTCCCTTTATGAGGAGAGAATAAGAGCTTGCTTTATGTTGATGAGTCACAATCGCTATCAGGAAATTGAGGCAATTATTGGCGATGTTGAGCGTCATCTCTTTCCACTTAGTGTGTGTACTCTGCTTTAATGGTTTAACTCACTTACCAGGCTGGAATGGAAAGGGTGAGCTGCCTATGGATACAGTGGCAGAGAGGCCCGGTTGAAACGAGACAAAAGACAAAGACTAGGACGGAGGGTAAGGAATTCATGAAAAGCCAAGACAAGGAACTCCACATACCAAGGGTCACATGGTCCGTTTATATGGCGCCTTCACCATTAGCTTATTATTGCTCCCCTTTTGAGAGAAAGGCACTCAAACCTCCTTCCTCGTGGGCATCATACCACCTCTGATCACTTTGAATGCCACTTTGTAAAAAAAAAACAAACAAACAATAGAAGCAGGCTTCCCTACACATCCTAAAATGCAACCTGGAGCTCTGCCAACTATCAGTCAGCCAGCTACAGATGTGGGGGCTGTACGTTTGATAATTTTGGGTTTTTTCAGCAAATAGTTTAACCTAGTATGATGTTGCTGCTAAAATGTGTGTGCTATGTTAGCACTGTATCGTACATAGCTATGCTAGTGTTGCTAACATTTGTATCCTCCTGTCCTGTGATCTATGGCTTCTATTGTGGTAGACAAGTGCAGAGTTTGCGTGTGCAGTAATCCCTTGTTTCTCATGGTTAATTGGTTCCAGACCTGACCGTGATAAGTACAATTCTGCGAAGCAGGATTTAACATTAATAGACTGAATATTTTTGTAGCTAGCATAGAAAACCTGATTAGAACTTTTATAAATACAATTTTGACCATTATTAAAGCACGTGAAACGTGAAATAACACCCCTATAGTCACCTTTAAACTCATATTCACCAATATATTAGATATAATCAGAGAAAATAAGACTCGTGCTCGTGTGTGTTTCAATAAATGTCTTTCGGACGTGTGGACAGGAAGTGACATCAAGGATTTTTAGCTTGAGTACGGCCACAACAGTACCCGTGTTGTGATTATGATAATGATGAGGACTATCATTATTTTTATGTTATTATTGTGCCTGCTCTGAGATAAATGATTAGAAAATATTAAAGCCAGTTGTTGGCGATCAAGTCTGGTGCGTGTTACTAGTGACACCTAGTGGCCAGTGTACAGTTCATCAGCGTCCCTTACTGCTTTCAACTGTATTTGTATTCTACTTCATTTAGAACATTTTTATGCTAGAAAATGCTCAATTTAGGCCAAGAATGTGTAACATTTGCTTAAATATGCATTTTTTTATTTTTGTATTTTTAAACAGCAATCATTAATTATTTTTTGGAAAAGCGTGATAGAGTTTGAAGTGAGAGATGGAACTGTATGTGTAAAAGGTGGATAAAGCTGCTTTTTGGAGACAAACACAGGTGTGGACAAACACAGCTCATTAGCATTACAGCTACAGACACATAACGGTGTGTGAGAGCTGGCTGAATGCCAGCACCAACCCTAGATTTGGACAATATTGAATGCACTGTGTGATGGAAACACAGAATTATCTGGAACCTTTTCACCCACATTCATGTGAGTTGTTTGGCTTTCCCATTGCAGAGGTAATGACACACACTGCTGCTATGTTTGGACTGGCTCCATCCCAACACGTGGCCAAATGTAGCCTGTCTTTTCCCTTTTTGTGTGTGTGTGTGTGTGTGTGTGTGTGTGTGTGCGTGTGTGTGTGTGTGTGTGTGTGTGTGTGTGCGTGCGCGCCTGGCTGCCCCTGCTGATTGTAATTCCGGCTGTCATATATAGGTTACCACTACTCTGTAAAGCACCCAGCCAATCAGAGGCAGCCTCGGAGAGACGAAAGCCCCATGGCTGCTACTGGCTCTGCATACCGCCTCATCGGCCATCGACAGAACCTGTAGTGCAGATTATTGACATTGTGTCCGTGTGTGCCTGAGCTGTCCCTCCTTAATCTATGTGTCTGCCCAAAGCCTTAAGTTTGCTGTATCGGCAGGAACAGCAAGGGGGTTAATATCTGGGATTTTTCACCCCCTACTAAAGCTGTTAGTCCGTTTTGTCGCCTGATCTCCGCAGGGGTTCTGTCTGAAGCGTGGCCAAGTGTGCGGCATCAGGAGTTTTGCTGTCGTAGGCCGCCATGTTCTTGCTGGCCTTACTGTAATGGAATGCTATGGAGACTGGGCAACAAACGCACACACACACATCTTATTCAGCTTGTCATCCTCCTCGCCTTGACAGGATTACAGCCCCCACTTCTTAATTAAGGGGTTAAATAGACCCCCTATGATGGACTTCTGAAGTGGCTGTGTGCAAGTATATGTGTGTGTGGGTGGGTGTGTGTGTGTGAGGAGGCCACATGACCACTAATTCAGACCATTAAAAAGAGCCTTGTGTCCTCCTGATTAGCATCAATGGCACTGTGTGTCGGGGCAGAGGCTGATCAAAAGACTAATTAACGCGTCCACGCTGCAAGATGAAGACAACAAGGCCGTTTCTTGTTTGGAGCTCTGCATATTCAAACGTAGAGGCTATGTAGTGATGCGTGAAGTTGGAGTGGGAGTTCAACCAAATGCTTTTATCACGCAGCGTCACTGACCACCTCATTCCAACATAAACACAAATAAATCAAAGTGTTTTGTTTTTGTGGAGGCTTGTAGACTCGTTCCAGAGCACAGATGCAGACATGCACACTCAGGATGCATGCATGACTACTCATGTGCTCCCCGCCACGTGCATACATGTATGCATGCATGCATTTGGCGCAGTCTGCTCCCCCACACTTGACCCTCATATATAGGTCATGAATGCACACGCTTTTTAAAGTGGGAAGGACGTTTCAGGAACAAGAGGTCTGTCTGTAAGCACTTGTTTGTAATTACAACATTCTTTTTTCCCCCAACCTCAAACATTTCATTCAAATAAACATGCTGTGAGAGTTGCATAATAGGTCCTTGGTCATTATTGCAATGAAATGCAATATTTGTAATTTCATCACTGGCCACAAATGCTATGTAGAAGCTTTTTTCCACCTATTAATACCATGTGTGTACCTAAAAATAATAATAATAATAATCACGGTGGACCGCTTTCAAAAGCGCTCAAGGAATACAATATGCGGTGCGATGTCGCACTTTACAATGTCGCACCCACGGACACTTTACAAAAAAGTTACAAATAAAAGTAGAAGCTACAAATTTATACTTAATAAATGAAAATATGAAAGTTGAACTAAAATATTAAATGTATAAGTAACAACATTTGGCACAGGAGTCTTATTTTGGTTGTTTCAGCCATCATTAGGTCTGTAAATATTCAAGCAGGTCATGTGATCTCACGCTGCATCATGACGGGAAGGTCACATGTCCAACCCCTCGTTAAAATGTCATAATCAGAATACTTCTGAAGCGGTAGCTGTTATAGGTTTACTTTGTGATAACATGTGGTAGTCGGATGATAACAGTTTTTCGGTCAGTGATAGTTGAAACAAAAATAAAAATAGTGTGTTTAAATGGAGGTCCAGGTATTTCCCGTAAGATACGCAAATGGGTGATGTAGAAGATAGCGGTTGCCGGGGGAATGTGGTTGCTGTGTGAATTTGCGGAATGTTTATGAGGCCCCCTTAAAACGTGTTGGCACCCGTGATAACATCATCAGTCGTCACGCATGCTCCCTCTTAAAAGGCCCTCGGGCACTCGCCTCGCTCTCCTGAAGAAGGTTCATGCAGGAGATGTACTGTGTGCACGCACGAGTCATGATGCAAAACAACATCACAGCTTGTAGCTTGGAAAAATGTTTTCATCTAATTGCTTGACTACCGTGGGAATTCTGGAGCATTGACCTGCATCCTCTATTCTTTCATGTCCATGTGTAACACGTGATTGAATGACATTCTGTTTGTTTTCTTTCCACCAGAAACCCCAAGGCCACGGTGCAGAGGACCAACAAGAAGGTGAACAACGACCCCACGCTGCGCATCCAGAACCTTTCCATTCTCATCCGGCAGATCAAAGCTTACTATCAGGTAAGAACGCTGCAACGTGCGCAGCATGTCCCCTTTTTACTGTCATTTCAGTTGCTGGTGATGGGAGATGCTTTATTTGAATGCATCCGTGAGTGCTTTATCATAGCCAGGCTTTCCCACACTTCAGAGCATGACCCATATCCTCGGGGGCTGTGGAAAGGTCACAGCCATAACTAGCTAAATGCTAGCATTCATATAAAGAAGTGCATGGAGACACAACGCTGTTTTTTGGTATCAAGAGGCAAAGATGTTGCAAAACATGACCTCCCGTACACAGCAAGGTCACGGGAAGGAGGTTGCTGATTTCTTACAGTAATTGTAGCAATTAAGAAAGGACTCCCAAACATCCTGTTAGTTACTACTAGATATGTTTAATTAGACAGTAAACCCACAATAGATCCCCAGGCCACGCTTAATAGCCAAACAATTCACCATTGGTTTGTTCTAGTGAAAGATATTAAGTAGAAGTGTCTTATTAATACTCTTCTACCGCTTGGTCTGCTTGAAGGTCCCATATTTGAGTATTTCACAAATAAACGGTCCCACAGAAACGAATGTTTGTGCAGTGTGTCGCCCTACTGGGAACACACGGTTTTGTGTGTCTGTAGCTGTAATGCTTGTGAGCTGTGTTTGTCACGCTTGTCTCTAAGAGTGTGTGTGATTTTGCACTTTATCCACTTTGTACATAAACTAACTCGGAACTTGTCCAATGTGATATATGCCATATATCACATACAACAAGGTAACATTAAGGAGTGGGACAGCAGGATACAAACGTTAGCAACATTAGCATAGCTACGTGAGCTACAGTGCGAACATTACCGCCACATTTGAACAGCAACATCATTCTAGGTTAGCCTGTTTGCTGAAGAAAAACAAAACAGTCATACTCACGGATGACTAACAGATAGTTGGCAGTGTTCAAGGCTTTATTTTAAGATGTGTAGCAAAGCCTGCTATGGTATATCCATGAGAAAGGAGGAGCAAACAAGTGAGGGAGACGATAGGTTATACTTAGGACATGATTAAAAAGTGCATTTTGCATAATAGAGGACCTTGAACCAACTTAACGATGCTCCTACCTGTTGATCTGCTTAAGTAAATTTACAAAGCATATTGTACAGTATGTATTGGTTTAAGTGAGGCTGTAGATTGTTTATTCAACACCCCTGTTTGGTTAATCTAATTGAGTTGTTATAGATTAAGGGGGAAAATGCAAGCAATCAATGAGCCTCGTCTGTCTGCTCCGCTTCGCTAATCCTCTCTGGTCGTCTCATGGATCGCTAAGTTTGACCATCACTCGTGTCTGCAAGCTCAGCTTCACGGAGACCACCGACAGGTTAAACTCCCTCCTGGTGTGTAGGCCCCCCCACCCCACCCCTTAAAGACATTTCAGGGACCTAATGATACTTCATCCATGACGTGATAAAGTTTGGTTAATTTGTAGGATGATTTGGAATGCTAAATAATCCATCATGTTTGGTAGAACATGCTTTTTGGTAAAACATGCCAGTTAAGCTGCAGACCTCCGTTTGTTAGGCCCAGGAAGTGAAAAAGTGGACTTCCACGTGGGCGTGTTTTTTTTTTTTTTTTTTTTGGTCCAAAGTTAGTGTCTCTGTTTCTTGACAAAGAAAACAGGCTTAAATAAACCCAGCTCTGCTTTCCTGTGGTGTTTTTGGTTACTTATGGGTTTCACGTTCCCAGAGCCGGATGGATGCAGACGGACCCCTTCTGCTCTTAAAGCTAATGGGCTTAACAGGTTTGCACTTTACTGTACTGCTCAGTATTCTCAGCCCACTCACGTCTGCTGCTGCTGGCTTTACATGCTGCGATGCTTTTAGGCTTCTTGATTTTCTTTCAGTCGTTTTCACACTTGGAGACCTTCCTGAGACCCTCTTTGTCCTAAACCATCCCCCCCATTCCACTTCCTGCATGCCTCAGCTCTGCTCGGCAGCTTTGCGCCCATAAAAAAAATGAGCCTGACTCGCATGTTTATGCACTAGACAGTTTCTACAGACGAAGGGACAATACGTCTAGAAAGCCAATGTTTTTGGGTGCATATTATGCCCTTTTCCACCATACTGTACCTCACTTTGAAGCAGGTACCACCAGTTACTATTTCTGGTCAGGGTTCCAAATTTAGTTCCCTTTCGATGTGCCTGACCTGTGGATGCTGAAATTTTATATTCCATAGTCTCCTCTTTGCTGCCCTCAGTCTCCTCTTGGATAAAATCCTCCTCTTCCTAGGTTAAGGTTCCATTACAGCAGACTGCGTAGGAGGGTTTCAGTGTGTAGACATGATTTAAGTTTCGGTGATCGTGTTACAACAGTTGTCATAGTCTCATATTTTTAATGCCACATCACAAAAAGGCTTGTTTTCACCTCCCTAACCTTACATGGTCATGTTTGCTTTCATCTTTTTGCCCGGTCAGTTCAAATATGCCCGCGGCCTCTTTTTAATTTAGCAAGCACGGTCATGGTTGTCTCCGGGGACGTGTGACATTCATCCCTGGCC
Source organism: Dunckerocampus dactyliophorus (assembly GCF_027744805.1). Lineage (NCBI taxonomy): Eukaryota > Metazoa > Chordata > Actinopteri > Syngnathiformes > Syngnathidae > Dunckerocampus > Dunckerocampus dactyliophorus. The sequence continues at coordinate 4,673,022 of NC_072832.1, read as the reverse complement.
GGCTGGACTACATTCTTGTCTGCTTTTCCGTGAATTCTTTCCTCCATTTTCATAAAATAGGGGTCACATCATTCCAGCTTATTGTCTTGCAGGCTCTGCGTGGTTAAAAGGAGAAGTGTTTTTAAGGCATTGTCCAAAAAGCTTCAGATGTTACGTTTGGGAGATGGAAAGTAGAGGTGTCCTGTCCACTTGTTACCACTTTTTTTTTTTTTTTTAATCCGGGGTGTGGTCTAACGTTTTTGAGCTATGTTTGGACTTTTCAGAGACTAACAGAGGGCATCATTCATTCCCTCTTAGGCCCTTGAATATGGCTGATGTGCTGAGCACATGCAGTAAGCGCTGATTGGTATTGCAGTGTTTTCTACATTTTATTTTGTGAACATACCCGCTAAAGTAGGACTACAAAACAATAAAAGACTATGGGGATTCAGACTGCTAAATGGAAACTTTGTTGCTTTAATGGGGTCATTGTACTGTAGTTGAATTGCTTTGGACTTCTTTTTACTCCCGCCTACTGGGTTGCAGGAAGGGATGTAAATCTCTTTGTGGTACACGGGCTACAACCATTCAAAAGCCATATATTTTAAAAACAGAGAGATTCGATACAGCCTACAAACGATACGATTCCATTCGATATGACTCTGGTTACATTTATTGGTGTGGACATTCGACATTCATCTTACATTATAACATGAAGAAGCCAATTCTATCCAAGTGGAATTCTTACAGTATTTCCAAATGTGCAAAACAGCACATCATATCCCCAAGAATGCTGTAAGGCAGGGTTCCCCAATCACCGGGCCGCAGGAATCTTTCAGGCGCAATAATTAAAGGGGGAAAAAAAACACCTAAAAAAGTTTTTTTGTAAAATTGTAAATAACTACATTGAATTTTATGTAAATGGATATAAATTTTGGAAATATGGGGCATTATTTTATTTATAAAAAAATAAGTTTAAGTTGCTGCGAGCGGCGACTTGTCACACATTGTTCGACGGTCCTTGAACGCGCCATCTAACTTTTTCCCACGCTGCACAGATAGACTACTAAACTGTATTTTGCCCGTTTTTCTTTCACCTCATATTTGGTCCCAAATGCGGATACTATGTTGGAATGCATAAAGTAAGATTTGATGACCTTACTGAGTGCTAATGTTTATATTTGTCCAGTCCACAACCTCAAGAGAATTCATGCAAGCACACACATCAAACAGTGATGGACCAGGCTCTTGTGTTGTTTCAGAGACTCACCGTCAACCAGTTGCTATTCTTGCCATACCCGGTGCATGTCTCTGCAATCCATTAATCGAAGGATTTATGGCTGATTCTCATCGATCCAGGAGGCTCCTACCAAGGCAGCTGCATCTCACACTATATCCGTCCGCATCGGTTTATTGTTCACCGCCCTAGTTTGAGGTGCAGTGCAGTTAGCTTTGTTGGAGATGATGCTGTGCTTTACAGTGTCACAGTAGATTTTGGAATTCATCTCCCCTTGATGAACTCGAGACACAATTACCTTGCTACTCGCTTGTGTTAGCAGCTATTTAGACAACAAAGGCTGTGTGAGGGCTCATGAATCTATACTGCTATACGAGTTGTACACTGACTACTCTAAAGTATTTTCCCTTATGAAGATATACGGTAATAAAAATGCTTGCCGAAATGTGAGGACTGTCGTCACTTTTGTGACATACTGTATGTTTCAATATATTCCTATTTTCTCTGTCAAACTATCGTGTAGTTAGTGATTTCCTTTCCTAACGTTCGTCCCCCAAGTTGAAGAAAGATGCAGGTGTCCAGCTCCTTAAGTGTTATTTGACGCATGCAATAACAAGCTTTTCCTTTGCCTGCTGGCCTCAGTCCTCACAAAGATCTTCTGTTAATGGAAAAAAAAAAAAAAAAACTCCCTCACATTCCCTCACACAACCCGCTTCAAACTGTAGCTTTGCATGGATGTTTAGCACTAAAATTACAGCCTTGTTGTTGCAGCTTTTGCCTCAAGTGGTTATTTTTATAGCCTTCCACTGGAACTCGGTCAATGCATACATAATGTACAGTACATATCGGTGTCAAGTCTGGAATTCTCCGCTGACTCCCGCCTGCTTCTTTTTAGTCACAACCAAATCAGTTTATTAGGGCATGTGCTCACCACCCGCGGGCCAAATGTGTGTTGTCATGCACGCTCACATGCTAGCTGCTTTTTAATATCCTGTTGATGATGCAGCATGGAGTCTGGAACTGTACGGTAGCTCAGCGATCTCATGGAGGAATGGAATTTGTTCTGGGGGGGAAATCGGATTGATTAGCCTGACTCAAGGCATGAAAAGTAGAGTCCGCTTGTCTCCATAGAGCACAAGCCCTCAGTGTTATGGAACCATGAGGCACTCATGCTACTCCTGTTTGCACTCATGCATCCGCATTCACAGCCTGTGTTAGGAAGTGTAGCACAGAGTATACTGTTAGTTTCAGTGTAGATTTGGTTCCCATTAGTGGAGCTGTTTCCATCTCTGCAGGCAAGATGGCTGCATGAAGAGGAAGCGACTTGTTCTCTTCTCGTACACCTGCACAATCTAATGAAGTCCATCACAAGTTCTGTGTTTACAAATATATTCATGTTTATTTTGGACTGATACCGTCAGAGAGGTATTCAGAGGCATCCCATCGGTTCGAAAATTACTCCCTTGCCCTGTTGCGGTTTTTAAAAAATGAATGAATTAATAAATGTTAGCTGTTTCGTGGTTGAATATGGCCTATCATCTGTCAAAAAATAAAATTACCATTCCACATAGCATTCTTACTCACGGTGTCTTTAAAGAAAGAGCTTAAAAAAAAAACAAAACATCACACAACAACATAACATGTAGATAACAGACAAGACACAACCAAAGAATAATGCTGAATAATCAACAACTATGTGAGCTCTAAACATGTGACTAGGCAGCCATTTACAACAACAGTACAGCAAAACACGCTGGTTGTCACAACCATATGCATAGGTGTCGCATCGAGCTCTGAGACTTACGTCGACGTAGCCGCCATATTGGATGTGGCAAGGCTGCGCTGTAAGTGAATACAAATAAATAAATAAATTACTTTCATAAAGCGCCTTTTCTACAAAGAAATTGAAGTTAATGCGTCTCGTTTGTACAGTCACATACGCACTAATATACTTGGGAAACAGTTAAGCACCAAAAACAATGTATTTGATCTTCTCAGATGGCTAAGATAAGAACTTTATTGATCCCACACAGTAGTAATTCACATTACATCAGCTGTAGAGCACAAAGTAGTACCGAAAAACCATACACAGTAATGTGTGTGTATATGTTTGTATATCTATATATGTAAGTATTGTAGTTTTAATGCAATAAAGTAAGAATATAAAATAAGAATATGAAAGTTATCAATCACAATAATAATCAGCAAATTCATGTATTTTAAACATTACCCCTTTAACTAAAAAATACATGAAATCTTTCCAAAAATAACATATAATCAAGGCAGAAGAAACACAAATGTATTCTTATATAAAATATGTAATACATTACTTATCTACTCAGAGACGGGTGGAGTAACCATCAAAACAACTGTACTCATTTAAGAGTTTTACTCAAGAAAAAGGTATATGACGTTACACATATCGGTATGGGTTGATATCAGAGAGTTGGACAATATCGGTTATCGTCAATAAAGCCAATATCGGACATCCCTAATCAAAATCAATTTTACACTACATATACAGTATCATAAACAATTGGGAGGAATCCTGGTGGTGGTCTAGGAATGTATGTCTCCCAACGATGAAGTGAATGTTGCAAAGACGACAATAGCACAAATTACTATTACTATTACTATTACTATTACTATTACTATTACTATTACTATTACTATTACTAATGTGATGGTGAAGATTAGAGAACAGTCAAACAAAGAACAGTGTGTGTATGTGTGTGATTGTGTTAACTTTTCCAAGCAGTGTGAAGCAGTAAAGCCCAGGGGGTGTGAGGGGGATTTTTTTGAGGGGGCGGGGGGGGGTGAGTGGGTGGATGGATGGATGGTATCAGGCTTCCCCCGGCCCACCTGCCTCCACCTTGGACAGCAGCCGCTCCTTCGTTCAGCCTCGGGGAAGTTGGGGAGGTGGAGGGGTTAGGTCACGTTGTAAAAAAGCTTTTTCGCTGATAGATAACACGGGAGAACAAAAGAAACGTGCTGTTAATGGCTCGTTTTCTCCTCCTCCTCGTGTAGCACATCAACTCTGCTCCATCTGGACCACACTAAACCCCCCCCCGTATGCTGCTCTTTTCAGTGCGCCCACCCAGAACAACTGCTGGTTTGATTCATTAGTGCTTCTAAACAGAATCAGTCTGTCATTCATGTTGTCTTATGGTCCTTAATTAATGTACTTAAGCCTTCTTGGATCTTTCTTGTACAGTATGTCCAGCAGAAGCACGTAACCCCCCCCAATTGTGTTTCCATTACAGATTGTGAGGTGAGGTGTCAAATGGTTTTTCAGTGGAAGTTTATGTGTGTATTGTGACAAAAAGAGGAAGCATTTTTCTTCCCATTGTTGTTGTCACTGGTGGCGGTGATGGACAATGCCATTTCAGGTTCCATTTCCATAGAGGTGTGTGTGTGTGTGTGTTTGCACATGTATTCTACTACATAGTATGTATGAGAACATGTGGAGATCATACCCCGTCTCCCCCTGGTTGCTAGGGTAACGGTGCTCCGTGTCTGCAGAATGGGTGTGATTCATGCTCGCAGGGTTTAAGCACACTCACAATTAGCCCCCTGTTAAAGACATACGCCCTTGGCGGAACTGGGCGGCTCTGTATGTGTGTGTTAAATAGACAGGGGTGCCTGTGAGACAGAAAACAGTTGAGAACCTGTCCACCCCTTCAACACACATGGATGCAAACTGAGCACATGATCATTTTGTGAGATAAACTGCTGTAGAGTGTGTGTGTGTGTGTGTGTGTCAGGTAGCGTTGGTGTCTTTTGTCTGCTGAGACATTATCCTCACATATAAATAGCGTCCCCCTCACAAAAAAAGATGTAGCAATATGTATGACTTGCTTGTGACATGACAGCATACTAAATCAAGTGCATGCTATTGTGTTTGACAAGTTCCCCTTCTCTATCAATCTATCTAAATGTCTCTGTGGGATGGAAGATGAGCCACAGTGGAGGGCCTGCTGGGATCAATAACACAGCAATATAATACAGTCAGAGTGGGGGAGGAAATATGCCAAAGAGGAGGAGAAGGAGGCGGGAGGGGTTGACCGGTGTGCCTGGACTGGGAAGTGATGGAATCAAAGACTTCATCTCTCCCCCATCCCCGCCTCCACGTCCTCTTCCTCCTTTCCCCTCTATTTGTCTTTTCCCTTCTAATGTTTAAAAAGCCGACGAGATGAAGAGTCACATTGTGGCCGCAGTGAAGCGAGAAAGGAAGGCGTGTGAGCACGTGCTTGCCTTTTGGAATTAGCAGCGCATCGCCATGACACCCTCACTTCTTCTCCTTCTCTCGCTCTCGTTCTCCCGCAGTGTCCATGTTTTATGTATGAGTGAGGGCGCTAAGCCCTGCACGCGGATAATCCGAGAGGAATATTAGGCTGCTGTGTTTTAGCTGTGGCAGTAGCCTGAAGCTAATCCTCAAAGCGTTTTATTTGCCGTTTTAAATGTGCAGTCAGAAAGTTGACAAGCTGAAGGTGCTGCATCAGGAGGACATGCATTATCTAGTGCACACATTCAATACAAATGAACCCTTCGTCTTGTTCCTTAACGCATTCAATACCAAAGACGTATTTATACGTTTTTATAAACCCAATACCAAAGACGTATAGTCTTTTTACAGTTTTTTTACTCTATATACTGTATATATACAGTATAACTTCTTAGCATATCTACATGTGTTGCTTTAAATACCAAAGTGGCCCTCCTTGCACCCTTTCATTTTTCAGTATGTGGCCGTCTGTGGAAAAACTTTGATAAAAGACTGATTTACGGTGTGGGTAGCCTTACCCGCAGTTTAACTACAATTTACTAATAGCACTTTCTGATATGTGGCATCATTTATATTCCAGTGATGACTAATCTAGTTGATCCCTTTTTAATGAATTTCATTGAAAATATTGAGGGAATGTGTTGTGAACTTAGTTTGAACGGACCTGGTATTTTTCATTTAACATCTTTGCTGAAGGAAGCACAGGGAACAAAAAAGTGGCTTAATGGACATTTAAAAAGGAGAATAATCCTTAATAATCACAATATTACACTACCCCTATGACTACACAGCCCAGTTATTGCGTTGTCTGAATTGTAAAGAGTGAATGAATGTCTTTACGTAGACACCAATGCTGCTTCTGCTGTGTTTTGAGCTGCCATTACATTTGTGTGGCTTGGAAAAATTGCAAACTGTGCTGCTGGCACAGCACAGCACAGCACACATGTTGCCACTGAAGGGGACAGGTGGGGCCACAACAGCTACAGGCTGGACAGGTGGTTCCTGGCAAACCCACAATGTCCAGTCAGCTTTCTCCTCTGACATGACTAAGCATTTTTTTTGGTCAGGTCACAAGCACACTAGTCACATTAGTGTAAGTACCGTATGAAAGCAACCAAAAAAATCTGATGAATTATCAATAAATTGTTTGTTTTTTTTAACCTGAGGCTAGCATTTAAACAAGCAGCCAAGTGGAAATGCATTATTAGTACTAGCATTAACATTAGCACTTCATTCACCCATTTAGGCTGAAAACTATATTAGTTGGAGTGAATTAACTAACAGACATTGATGCTAAAGAGCTATATCCAGGCCTGACAGTCATAGATTTTGTTATTGTTTTTTTTTAGATGATTTCTGTGCACGAATAGGAAATTGTGTCATTTTGAATTAAGATGTTTGATTCTGCACGGTGCATCACGCTGTTCTCCTCGCATAACGCTCACAAGACAGAATGATAGACGGTCAGGTCAATTGGAGTCACAGCTCGTAGAACTGTCAACCAGATTACCATGCTGCTAACCTTCATAATGGGTGACCTTCATCTCTGCTGCTTCTTCGCGCTTCCTCCTCAACAGAAACTCCACTAACTGCACATGGATCGTGCAGTGTGTGCATTCGGGGTCAAAGTGGAGAACTTTTCCACGCTGTGAGTTCAATACTGGCGCCACCATAAAACACACATTGTGCTAAAACTGCAGTAGCTCACCATACACGACAGTTCAGTGCCAACATGTCGTCGTCCATCTGTCCCTTGGAAATGACTGTAAGTGGAGCACAGAGTTCCTCTCCTCTTATGCAATCAACTTTTTTTTTCTGTCCCGGTGTCACATCCAAAAAGCCAGGCAATGTTTTAGACAAACACACTAACAGTGTGGACATCACAACTCTCCTCAATACATTTCAATAGCAGGAAGGAAGAGTGCCACACGCACGGTATGTACAGTAGGTGGTCCAAACAAGCAACAACACTCAAATATACTGTAGAGTAGTCAGTGTACAGCTTGTATAGCATTATAAATTTACTATCCACCGAAAATGACTTATTATTGTCAACACCTCAGAGTGGATGTACCAAGATTCTGGCCAAAGTGTCAATTCATGGCTCCCTTTAATGAACCACAGCTCCCCAGCACCGGCAGCACTCTTGCACCCCCAGACTGATGCTCCTACCACCATGCTCGACTGTCGACAAGACACAATTATGTCGCTTCTTACTTGTGTTGCCTGCCATTTAGACAATAACGGCATTTTCAGTGCATAGTAATTCTGTACTGCTGCTATATAAGCCGTACACTGACTACTCTAAAGTATATCCTAAATTTATTTTCTATAGTATTGTCCCTTGACAAGACTGCTGAAATGTGAGCTATATATTAGATGTTTATGGAATTCATGTTCACCTTTGTCAGTTGTTTGGGGGAAAGCATCAGAGATGTGTGCCCCTCTTTGAACCCCTTGCCCCCCATGCCGTAATGCAATATGTATATGACAGATGGTTACAGCAGGAGGGGCACTTCTACAGTATAAACCTGTAAGTCTCAACCGTTGGACCAGATGAGCTGAAACTGCTTTCTGACATAAAAATGAGTCAAATCAGTGTCCTTAGTCTTTGTGTAGTGCTGCTGTCCTCCATGTTTGTTCTTGTGTTAGCGGGCAGGAAGTTTCCCTGCACGCCTTGTAGTATGTCCCCGCCCATTTCCTGTTTAAATTCTCCTGACCTGAGATTAACCCTCATCAACTGACTTGGTTTGAATGGACAAAGGAAGGTCGGACGTGAGTGTTTGGTTTGTGAAAGGATGTGGCGGTAAAGTTACGCAAAGACGGGACAGCGTGCGTGTTCGTGTGTCTGCTAATTGTTTCCTTTGCGTTGCGGGGGGACAACCACACACACACGTACCACCTGTGCACACACGTGTGCACAGGTGGTACCATTAACACTGCAGGAGATTGATGCTGTTAATTCCTCTGTCCATCACCTGTGCAATGTGAGGTCCACATGTCGCCCACTAATTCTATTCAGCCCAACGCCTCAGACTCAACATCAACAATCAATGTCTTTGTTGACTGACAGATGCAGTAGATATTATGATGAGTCAACATTGTTATAGCTGCACAAGGGAGAACCAACTCTAGTGATGGGCGGTACCCCACATTTTCTGACCAATACGATACCAATTAAAACAAAACTTGGTATGTCCAATGCCAGTGCTGACACTTTGGGAAAGCAATGGTTTTGGGAAATAATACCCAAACACCATAATTACAAAAACAGCCTCTGACGTATTATTTCTTCCCTTTTGTCCATAACAGGAGACGCTCCAGCAGCTGGTGATGATGCCCCTTCCTAATGTGCTGGTCCTGGGCCGCCACCCCCTCACTGGTAAGCCGTCTGCTTTTAAACTGAGCATTGAATAGACACTTCTAGTCAAGGCTGGCACAGAGTTCACTCAGAGGTCATAAGCAATTTTTATGGGGCTATTCTCACATTGCTACAATGCTGAGATAAACTGGCTTTCATTTTCCACCGCTTTGATGTCTTAAAATGAGTTTTCTTTCCGACTCCAAGATTCCTTTTTTGTGCCGCTCGCATTTCCCCCCGTGGCTCAATAATGAGGCTTGCTGCTCCGTCCTTCACAGCATACACGCTCACAGATGAAGGCGGCATGGCTGACAAAAATGAAAGGAAACAAAGTGCTAAATAAACACAATCATTTTTGCAGCGTTGAACTCAGCGACACCATTTGATACATCTCAAAGTGAAAGCGCCGGGTTTGAATTTCATGCAAACACGGCTCGGCTGCGCTCAGATTAATTTGACCTCTGCAGCCCTAAAATGCTACTTGATATTCCTGGGTGACCTTGAGGAGGGACGATAACTAGCAGCAGACGTCTGGTCACAGTGGATGAAAAAAAACCCTTAATGTGATGGAAAAGTCAGCTAGTTAAATTATTGCCATTTTTTTTTTATTATAGCTCGGGTGCACTCAACACCTCTTCAAATTTCAGACCCAGTTGAAGGATATCTGCGCCTTTTCCTCTCAGCTTAACACACACACCCTCCAAATGCTCGCTCGGCTGCCTTTATCTTGCTTTCACCACGGCCTTCGCTGTCACTTCAGGTCTTTCATCACCTTTCAGCACTCACCATTTTAATTTAAACACGCAGCCATGAGCCTTGAAAAGTAAATAAATGAACAATAAGCGGCCGACTGGCGTACACATCTGCACCAAAGGATAAGTGGCTTGTTGGTTTATTTTCTGGAATAAAGAAACACTGTCCTTGCAAGTGCTGAAAGCGTATTCATTCACATTCCAAAAATATAATTACTAAAAAAAAAAACAGCAGTATAAAGGCATAACAAGCGAAAACATTTGAAATATTGATTAATAACACAAAGCTGACATGCAGCCAGTTTTTTTTCTTTAAATACACAGTGCAATAGAGCCCCGCTTTTCGCAGAGGTTACATTTCGAGACTGCCCGCAAATGACGAAAAAATCATGAGCAATTGAGACATGCATAAAAATGTCTACTTACTTACGTTGCTCGCTTTGGCCCTTCAAACCCACCTGTTAGCTTGACATTGATGTTTTCCTTCGATTTTGGATGAACATTTGCAATAAAAATGACTGTTGTAATGATTAGGCAAGAAAAGAAGCGAACAAGATGAATGCATCAATCAAGGTCTAAGCCCCTGTTGTGTTTGTTTCTTGTGTAGACAAACGAGCAACAGCAATATGTAACGGTATCTCAACTCTTTATTTCTCGAACAGCATAGCTCAGACAACAGTATCCCCCCTCCAGTCCGGTCTGCAGCACTCAGCCTTTTGGCTAATGTAGTATATAAACATTGACCAACATAGCCCTAAATAGTAAACACATTTTAAATGATAAAAAGTATTGGTACTCACCATGAATGAATGATAATGATGATCCACGATCAATAGATTAGATGGAATCTGAGTCGTAGCCGAGCCTTTTGCCTGGTCGTCAGGCTTGCGCTGCGTGCGTGCAGTCTTCTCGTTTGTTTGGTTTGTAATTTTCTAAGTTGGAATTATTATTTTCTGACAGTTTTCTGCAAGAAGTTAAAAATGAATAAAAGAAATGATGCATGCTGTTACTACCAGGGTAAAGCACTAGCCAATCAGTTGTCATCTAGTGCTATGTGAAATTTCTGGATTGCTATGATATGCTTTTATTTAACCAGCGTTATTGTCCTAATGTCTTCACTTCTTTCTTTGCCTCTTTGCCTTTTTTTTGCCCTCAGCATTCAATTGAGGAAGAATTGCTATTTCTAGTTTCCAGACAGTCTTTAAAATAACATAGACGGTCGTGGGGGGGATGCTTTGAGCAAGTGGACCAAAGCAGACAGAAAGATTTAGGCCAAATTCTGCTGTGTGTGTGTGCGTGTGTGTGTGTGTGTGTGTGTGTGTGTGTGTGTGTGTGTGTGTGTGTGTGTGTGTGTGTGTGTGTGTGTGTGTGTGTGTGTGTGTGTGTGTGTGTGTGTGTGTGTGTGTGTGTGTGTTGCAGACAAACCAGTCAAGCCACTGGGACCAGTAATGTGTGCAGTCTGACCCAGCGACTGCTAGCTGGCCATTGGCCATGTGGCTTTTATTATGCTCTCGTTGGAAGGGGGCAATTTTGTGGAAGTGTGTGTGTGACTTTTTAAGTTGGCATTTGGTAGGGGGAGGGGTGTTTTCCCAATGTTGGGAATGCACCGTGGACCCCGAAGGCTTCGACGTAGCTTGTTCCGCTTGCCGCACAGTGAGACTGTGCATGTAGTCGTGTTTTAATGGGTGCATGCTGATGCCAACACGTGCGCGCACACAGTACCCCCTTTGTTTAGTCTCGCTTAAAGCCAGTGGATTTTAAACAGTCATCTGTCTTGTGTTTTTGGTGAATATCAATGTTGTTTTTGTTTTGAGCGACCTTCCCCCTAACTCATCCCACTTGCAGGCAGCCTGTTTGTTTGACCTATGATGATCCCAGCTATATTCATGTGGTTTTAGCCATTATTTTTCTGAAAATGTCATTGTGGCAGTCAATAAATCCCCAAAAAGCACCTGTGCAAAGAAAACTGACTCACTTTTTTTTGTTTTTTTATTTCTCTTATGGCAGCATAGCATCATAGTGTGACTCACTGCACTCACTCACCACTATACTGATAATATGCTTTAACCACCATTAGGATCACTTTTTTTATTGGCCAGGCTTGTGTGTCTCACAGTAAGAGGAGCTTTACATAGCTTTACAGTCATGTATTGTGATAAATTATACTGTATGTGCGATTGGACTGTGTTGAATCTTGTCAAAGGTGGCACTAGTTTAATTCAGCTGAAATAAAACACGTGGTGAATAATGGCAAAATGTAGAAATGTCCACACGATGAGAGGGGTTTTATGTTTGGGAGGCACCAGAAGACTTCAGGGATTATATTATTATTATATTCTGTGAAGGGAAGCTCAGTGATATCGCCAACTATTAGGCTGGCATGCATGTATATCACTGCTGTTGTTGGTTGTAGTTTAGGTCCAGGTGAAAGGGCAATCGTGTATTTTTTTTATTTTAAAGATTTTTTCCTAGAGCATCGTCATATCCATTCGTCTGCTGCAGGGAAGTTAGCACAATGAATCCTGGCAACCCGTCAAAGCAACATCTGACTGACTGTGTGCTTTACCGCAAACATGCAAGTCATGCAGTCCTGAGTGAGTGTATTCATCCCGGCAGACGAGATGCGCGCACACACCTCATTCCTACTCACTCACACAAGCGCTAACAATGGCATTGCCAGATAAAAAGAGTGACTACCTGTCCTTGAGGATGGAGCAGGGAGAGAAGAAAGGAAGCGGAGATGATTCATAACAAGGAAGGAAGGAAGGCTGGGTGGATGTGTGCAGCAGCTGCATGAATGAATTGAGTGTGTGTAAGAAGAAGGATGGATGTGTATCCTTACGACTGCTGCTATTTTCAATCATGCCTCCTCCTCTCCATTTCTAAATCCCAGTCTGGTGTTTGTGTTGCTTCAAATCTGCCTCAAACAGCGTCTCCCTCCTCTTCCTCTCTCACTCGGTGCATTTATTTGTCCTAGCAGGCTGCTTATCTCGCTGTACCTGTCTCTGCTAGATTTGCCGAGCTAAATCCTTTCCCCGTCTCCAAGCGACTCTAATGGAGTTCCTGCTAAGCTCTGCAGCCGCGAGAATTAACTTTTTGTCAGCCCATCACCCATCTGCGCCTCCAAAGTCACTCTTTTTCTCCTTTTACGCACCCATGAGACACTTCATTAGGAACACCTATGCAGCTGAACGGGTTGGCGAAATGCATGGTTATAGACAACCAGAATGTATTCCACTGACATTATTGGGTGAAGCATGGTGGTGGTAGCGACTGTTGCCGGGACTGGGGAGCTACGGTTCATTAGCAGAAACATGAATTCCAACATGTTCTGTGACAATGTAAAGCTCAGCTTGATCGCCTCCCTTGGGAAACTGGGCCGCATGGCAGTTTTCCTACAAACACACTTCGGTGAAGGTGATGGAGTGACCAAGTATGTCTCCTACACACCTGAGCCCAATTGAGCACCTGTGGAGATATCCTCAAGCAGAAGGAAGGAATGTGGAGGACTGCAAGGTGTCTATCATCGACCAGCTCATCATTGAGGAGTGGAACAGGATTCCAGTGCAGCTCTGGTCAATTCCATGCCCAAGAGGATTAAGGCAGTGGTAGATAACAATGGTGCTCACACTAAATATTCAAGGACACAATTTGGACATGCCCACTATGAGGTGTGCCAGCTATTTAGACAATAATGTCTGTGTGTTGACTCATTTGAAGTGGCGAGTAAATCTAAACTGCTATACAAGCTGTACACTGACTAGTCTAAAGTATATCCAAGCTTACTTACCATTGTAATGTCCCTTGACAAGACTGCTTTCTGAAATTTGTAAGACAGGTGTGGTGTGCCTAATGAAGCGGCATGGAAGTCAACCTTCTAACCTTTACAAAGTGACCGTTCCAGTGCCTCTTTGTTCTGTATCTTCTTTCCAGTGTTTAAAAAGGTTAGGTCAGAGGTCAATGCCCTGCTTCTTCGTATCTTAATCAATGAGTTGGTTCATCTGTTCAGACGGGGCACATAAATCATCTGTGACGCTACTCTGGATTTGTGGTTAACACCCAAAGCAGCACCAGAGACATGGACGGCGACTGCGTGCCTCTTGCGTGTACCGTACATCTTACTCACTGTGACACACACACACAACACCTGGTTCCCATACCCGAATTCAGCAGATGAGTCAAGGCCTGTAGAGCTTGATGACAGATGTTTGGACGCTCATTTGGTCTTCATGCTTTGTAACAAATGAAAGAGGAATTAGTAGTACATCTCTTAGATATATCATCTTCATGGAGCTCCAGCATGGAGTCATACATCATGAATGGCGTAACAGGAAGATTAACAGAAGATTCATTTTCTTATTAAGCTTTTCTTCTGTTTCTTCTTCAGAGCGAGGTCTGGAGGAGGTGAAGAAACTGCTGCTGCTGCTGCTTGGCTGTGCTGTTCAGGTAAGAGCAGTATGGATGGTGGAGCCCCAAAAAAACAAACAAGCATACACAAAGACCTAATCTTTTGATGCTCCCTGAACTGCTGTCTAATCCTAAATTGTGTCTGACTTTAAAGGAAAAACTATGCAAACCCTTCCTAGTTTCCACAGTACTGATTTGGTGTTCTTTCTTTTTATAGTGTGAGAAGAAGGAAGACTACATTGAACGCATCCAGACTCTGAATTTCGACACCAAAGCAGCCATAGCGTCCCACATCCAAGAAGTGTGTGTCCCACCTGATCCCCTCCCATGACCTGCCCAACTTCTTATTGTTATTGTGGTGTCATTAAAGGTGACGCACAACCAAGAGAACGTAGTGGACCTACAGTGGTTGGAGAGTGGGGAAATGCCTCCTGACGACCTGGAGAACCTGTCCAGGAACCTGGCCCTTCACCTCAAACATGTGGTGGATGAACGCGACACGCAGCTGGAGGTAATGAGATGACGTCGTGGTTCTTGGCACCACTTCATGCTTTGCTTGATGGAGATCTGCCCAGGTTCTGTAAACAGAGAAGGTGGTGCTGTTGCTTTCAGGGGGGAGGGGTGTTGTGTGGAAACATTACCACCAAGTGAGCTGCCTCAGGAAGGAAGGGTTGAAACTGTTAACGGTCTCACGGATGAAAGATTAGTGTGTCTGTGTGTGTACTTGCCTTAGCGTTTATGCCTCAGTTGAGTTTCCAACCCAAAGGGTGCAGATGCCTACCACTGATAGAGCTGCTGTGTGTGTGTGTGTGTGTGTGTGTGTGTTTGTGTGTGTGCGCGTTTCAGGATATCTCATAGCCTCCAGATTACTACTGTGTTGTCCAGAAGTTCTCAATTAAAAGCCCATTTCCTGTCACATGCTTTGGATCTAAATAGATTGTGTTTTAGTGGGGGTGTCATTGTGGTGCTTTTTACTTCAATGCCCATTTTCAAGTTTGGGGTTTCTTTGTAGTGGCTTGTTTGTAAATGTTTTAAAATCCAAATGTGTGTTTTATATCTGTCAACATGTCACAGTGAACTTTCTAGATCCATCTGTCAAAACCGTTTCTCTGTCATCCAGACTATCGTGGAGCTAACCCAGGAGAGAGACTGTGTGCAGCTGTCCCCGCTGGGTCCCGGTCCGGCCCAGTCCCCCAACGGCTCCCCTAGCATGAGGAGGACGGAGAGCCGGCAGCACCTCTCTGTGGAACTGGCCGATGCCAAGGCCAAGATTCGACGTCTGCGGCAGGAATTGTGAGTGCCAACGCCTCATCAGCCAAATTGACTCATTACTGTGGGTGGCAGTGGTGTATAACAGCACTGCATCATATTGTTTGGAATATGTTGGCCCTCTTATGTTGCTAAATATAGCCAGGGAAATATTACAAACAACTTTTTGCTACGATGAAAAATGGAGCATCATTATTATTACCAATTACATTCGTCCCTCTTTTTACGCGGTTAATTGGTTCTAGACATTTTTTAACATTATTAGAGACCTCTAGACATGAAATAGCACCCATATATTGACCTTGCGCAATATATTAGATATAATCAGAGAAACTAAGACATGGTAAACATAAATAATATAACAGACTCACAAGTTAGCAGTTATTTTTTGTTGTTGTTGGGGTTTTTTTTGTTGTTTTTTTAACAGAGTACTTCCTGCAGTGGCTATTGTCCAGTTGTATCAATGTATTGCAATGGCGGCTTTAAATGGCTTTGAACTTGAATTACCCAATATAGTAGACATAGATAATAGTAGACAATAAGAGTAAATAAGCCATTCAAGACGTAAATAAAACTCCTGCTCGTGCGTTCCCTAGGAGCCGTTAGTGGTAGGCAGACAAATGTGTACAGATGTGTACAAGACATGTAGTGAGTTTTAGCTTGTCGTGGGTTATGGCCCCAACAGTAGTCTGTGTTATTATCATGATTATTATGTTATTATTATTGTGCCTTTTGTGGGGTAATTGAAATCTACAATAAATGCCTGTTTTGGCCATCAGTCTTGTGCCTGTTTCACCGAACAATTACTGACACCTGGTGGCACTGTAGAATACTACATTCACAATTAGAATGGTGCTTGTGTGTTGTATTTGTATTTTAGTTCATTTCGTTACTTAATTAAGCCATTTTTATGACTGAAAATGCTTAATTTAGGCCTTGAATAAGTAAAATTTGCTTAAATATGCATTTTTTAAAAACTAATGATAAGCCGTATTCAACCATGAAAAAGCGATCATTTATGAATTAATTGATACATTTTTGAAAAAACGCAATAGAGTGGAGGTGCGATGGTCGAACCGCGCTGTAGCGAGGGACGACTGTATTACCAAATAACAGCCAGAGTCTGTAATAAGCGCTGGGTCAAAAAAAGCATCAACAGCTGTGGCTGTAGGCAACCTTCTGATGTAGTTTTTTAAATGTAGCCCACAAGATGGCGGTAGCTACATTTGAAGTGGTCAGCATCCATCAGCGTTTGTCAACCCCTGCATGCGCTTTAAAAGCTCATTTGTGCTCCTTGGCTGCTGGTGTGTACTTCCCATACTGTTGTTAATGAACTCATTAGGGCGATTAATGCTGGCTAAGGAGTTTCCTCCTTCCCGCTATTACAGCATTGGTTCTCTTGCTGCTGTGTTGTTTAAAAAGTTTAAAAACTCTCTCCAATTATTGCCTACCTCCGATTAATGTCCCCCACTTTTGACCCTGGCTATAATTGTAGCATTTATGTTATGAAGGCACAATTTTTGCTGGAGCTCTTACGTTGGATCTTATTTTGTGCCGGTCTACCTGTTGTTGTGGCTTTTGAGAGTACACGAGCATCAACAATGCAAAGTGCTCTTATATGGTGAGAACGTCAGTGGGGACCACATCTGTATTTCCTGACATACAGTACATATAATTGAAGCTACTCTCATAAAGTATATATGGCCTTTTAAAGTCCTTCAATGAATAATGGAGCTTCCGTTTTGAAAGCACTATATTCATTTTCACTGGTCAACATTCATTAGTAAGAGCACAAGCAGTGTCCGAGACACTGAAGTGTCCTCTTAACAAGGCTGTTTGTTCACACCCATCCTGTCAACTTGATGACTAGAAAATGAAGGACTTGTAACAATACGCTGTAGGTGACAACAAGTCTCAGACTCATTTATTGCGGTGCTCGATCACCGCAGGCGCCGTTCATTGGCCTGAAGAGGAGTGGAGCCAAGCTCATCAGTTGTTTGTTGGTCTCTACGGTAACTCTGCTAGAAAGCACCAGAAGAGAGGCATCAACAAGGGACACAAAGGTCCTTGAGTTGCTGTTGTGTGGCCACACGATTGCTTTTAGAAACAATACACAGATTGTGCATGCATACTAATGTGTGTGTGTGTGTTTGCTGTGTGGTCATGTGTGTCTGAAGGAGAACAGGTCACAGCCTGGAAGACGAGGGGGGTGGTTTAGTGTTCCCACATTGGTCTGTTGGCTGCTTTGCATCTCGTTATTATTCAACCACAGTCATACTAAGTTTATATTGATAAAGAACAGTTTTAGTTTGTTTTTTTTGCACATCGCCCCGTTACCAAAGTTGTTGTCGAGTTCTGTAAATACAGCTACATGTTTTGTATACGCTTGATACAAAATATCAAAAAATAATACCTCAGTAGTTTTGCAAATGATCCCTGTTTTTTCCGGTTGTTGAGAGATTCACGTTGTATGGCAGTAAATCATTAATAGTGTCACACATGCTTCATATTGGGCGGATTGACTTAATTATTTACACTAGAGGCAAGTATAGCCATACTTCAGGGATAAAATGTTCAACCAGCTAACTAGATAGTTAACCCACAAGTTCAAGTCTGATAATTATTACCACAGACAACTGCACTGTGCAAACACAGTAAGTGAATGGAGTGAAGTTCCCCAGGCAGACAAATTTAGCGCATCCATATGTCTAATTACGGTACTGTTGGCTACTTGAACATGTTGACCTGATGCGTTATCTCATGAAAGTTGTGTATTTACATTTAAAGAGGTTTAGCACCGAGCCTCAGGTACACCGCTTCCTTTTGGACCTGTTGTTCTTTTGCTTAAACCGGGGGTTTCCAAAGTGCAGACCGGGGGCCCACGACTGCTTTATTGGCCCTCTGACATTAAACAAGACAATAAGAAAACAAGAGCAAAAATGGAGAAAAAAAGCAGTAATTTTACAGGAATAAATACAAAATATTAAGAGAGTAGTAAAGTCATAATATTAAGAAAAATGTCATACAGTTGAAATGGAAACAAACAAAACAGAGAATAAAGTTGCAATTCTAGGAAAATTAGGTTGATTAAATGTTATGATAATAAAGTCAAAATATTATGGGAATAACGTTGTGTTAGTACGAGAAAAAAATATTCAAGAAGAAAGATGAAATATTTGTAAAAAATAATTAAAAAAAAACAGCAAAAACAATGCAATGTAAGTAGAAACATTTTACAATATGCTTTGTCATAGATAAAATTCATTAATATACATTTTTCTTTTGTATATTAAATATTTTTTAAATATACAAAACATCTCTGCATATCTACCTGGGTTTGTTTAAAAAAAAAAAAAAAATGTAAGTGGCCCTCGGTGGAACAAGTTTGGACCCCCTTGGCTTAAACAATGAAATTTTAATTTTAATTTTAATTTAATTTTACAATTTGCAGAACTCTTTACAAGGGTCTTCTCTTTCGTTATTATTTGGAAACTCTTAGTGGTTGGTGAAATGGAAATTCCATGGCTGTAATTGTTCCATTATTAAGGTATAGTGATGGTAAAACGAATGTTAATTGAGTGTCTCTGATATGACCTGTAATTGTATCCTGTAAAATGATATGCAGTGGAGGTCATTATTGATGTGCTGTTTGCAAAATATGCACATAATTTATGCTACACAGATAATACTGAAGAAGTGCTGGAATTTTGGCAATCCAACAACAATTGTCACCTTTCGTGTCCGCCGCCATCATGCGCGTTAATAAGCGCCTTCAATGCCTTCTGTTTTGCTTCTAACACACACACCAGCTGCAAAGCCAGAAGCTAGGCTATAGTTATGGGGCCAAATTACTCCACGTGAATAAAACGATCAGTTAATTATGTATTGATATCTAAAAATCATTGTGTGGTGTCCACCATCACCATTGTTACCACTGACATGAATGCTTTGTGAGTGCAAGGTTTTATTTGGCGCTATTTTTTATGAGCTTAACATTGTATGGTTATCTTTTTACATGTTTTTTGATGATCTGGAGGTGAGTGAACCCTGCAAAAAAAAGTTCTGAGTCCAACTCAATTTTAAATTTGGACTCCCTTGTCAAGTTTTTAGTCAGCATGTTTGGAGAACATGTCATATGCAAAATTATCTTTATTTAATTTCAATGTATTAATTATTTTTTTTATTAATAATTAGTCTCGAGTTTTATTCCAATGCCATTCCCTCGGTTGAATATTTTCACGTAATGTTTAAATATAGCAGCAAACGCAAATGTACGCTCAGATGCAAGACGTGTTAAATCGTTAGCAGCAGAGCCAGCTGTATCTAAAGTATGAGCCCGGGGCGAAGACACCATGCAGGATCTGACAGGTGTTTGTCATTTGGGAAGAGAGGTTACAGGGGGAGGGGGCGTGTAGGCGAATGGGATTAACTGGTAAAAAACAGCGCTGGATGAAAGAGATGTGTTGTCTTCAGGAGGGATGCCATTCCCTTATTGAGATGTATGCTGAGGCTCCAGAGAGCTGCAGGCATGCTAGAATAAAGCGAGATGAGGATCAAGTCCCCCTGGGGAGGGGGGCAAATTTACATGCAGGTATGCAGGTTGCTGTTTATCTTTTGGCTGTAACTGTCATTTTGTGTTGTGTTGTTGAACGTGATGCTCAGCAGAAGGAGGTTGTTGAAGTAGGAGTCAAATTCAGGTCAGGAAGTCGGTAAAGATGCATAGACGTATTCCACTGTATAGCACCGCACAAGCAAGCCCATTCGCCACTCTTGTTTTCCAGAGAGGAAAAGAGCGAGCAGCTCCTAGACACCCGGCAGGAGCTGGAGAACATGGAGGTGGAGCTCAAGAAGCTTCAGCAGGAGGTAACCACACATTCACAGTAGTAGTAGAACATAGTAGTACATTAAGTGTGTTGTTTCCGCAGCTCTTAATTGGCTAGCTGGTGCGTTAGCTTGTTAGTGGCAATTATTGCAGCTATCTTTAGCTTCAAGCAGCAGCCTGACACTGACTTTCATTGGACTGAATGGCAGCTAAGTAACTGGGGGGAGTGGTTGTAAACAAGGTGGGTGACTTTAAGGAAAGATTGTGTGTTAATTGGTTGTGTTGTTTAGATAGCAAATAATCTACATAGAAACAAGCATGATAATAAGCATATTGTTAAATGAATATCTCTCTGACCGTGTCAATCGAATCTGAACAGTAGCAGAATTTTGAATATGGCTTTTGTTAGACCTTCCAGTCTCTTCTAATGTATGCAATCGGTCTGCCAACTCCTGCAGAGCTACCAGCTGCTGTCGGACGCCCGCTCGGCTCGGGCGTACCGCGACGAGCTGGACGCTCTTCGGGAGAAGGCCATTCGTGTGGACAAACTGGAGAGCGAGCTGAGCCGCTACAAGGAGAGGCTTCACGACATCGAGTTTTACAAGGCCAGAGTGGAGGTATGCAGTGGTGAAACAGTGCATGTAGCATGTTAGCATGCCTCAGTGGCTAACATTACAAGCTGCACAGTGTGGTTGTTTTGTTTGAGCCTGCTCTGATTGTATTTTGTCGCCTTGTGATGGGTCGTGTAGGAGCTGAAGGAGGACAATCAGGTCCTGCTGGAGACCAAAACTATGTTGGAGGAGCAACTGGACACCAGCCGAACCCGATCAGACAAACTCCACCTCCTGGAGAAGGAGAATCTGCAGCTGAAATCCAAAATGCATGACTTGGAGATGGTGTGACAAGGATAATTGACAGAAAATATTGAAAGGAGTGCACTTCTAACCAAGCTGTTCCCATCAGGAACGAGACTTGGACCGTAAGAAAATGGAGGAGCTGTTGGAGGACAACCTTGTGCTTGAGATGGCCCAGAAACAGAGCATGGATGAGTCTTTGCACCTGGGCTGGGAGCTGGAACAACTGTCCAAAACGCCAGAATTGACTGAAGGTAAGAACCAGATGACGTTGTCGCTTTCCTTTCGTCCGCTCGGCCTCTAGTGTAATTAATATTCACTGGCTCCTGGAAGATAATCTCTTCTTTTGAGTTATTAAAGCTGTTAAGAGGTTTAACGAGCCAGGGATCTGGATAAAGACATTTTTACGGGTGTGTTGTTTGTTGAAGTGGCACTTAAAAGCTTTAACACCTGTAACGTTAGACAATGGGGCTTTGGCTTAATTTAGTTTTGATGGACTGCCCCTCATGATTTATGATGAAAAGCAGTTAGACTGGCTTTGTTTTCTTATATTTGTGATTTTTGGTAAAAGCTTGATGATAATAATCTGCTCGTTCCTCTTCTTAGCCCCGCAGAAGTCTCTTGGCGAGGAGGTGAACGAGCTGACCTCCAGCCGTCTGCTGAAGCTGGAGAAGGACAACCAGACCTTGCTGAAGACGGTGGAGGAGCTCCGAGGAGCTGCCAGTCACGACAAACAGGGCAAAGTCGGCCAGGAGAACCAGAGACTCAACCAAAAAGTGAGCAGTGTTATTCATTTGGAACACCACAGGGCTCTGTTCTTGGTCCTATGCTCTTTATAATAATCTTTAGTAGCGCTATTGTCTATTAGCATATCCCCAAAGCACTTTAACACAATGCATCCCTCCATTGCTTGCCTTCAACCTTTTCCCACACCCAGTGAAAATAAGAGACAAGAGAAAGAAGCAGAGAGTATTTGGAAGGGGGCGGAAAGGGCGATGAAAGCAAAGCCGTAAATCCAGACAGCCTTTTCTTTTCTGCTCAGTGACATCCAAACGCTCCTCACTAAGAGGAGCTTTCTGAGCTATTTGTAGGGAGATACGCCTCCCGTGGGCCCACCGGCTCTCGTGCTACGCTACAATTGTGTTTTTCTTATTATTTCTGGGTGGATTGATGTCCTAAAAATGTGAATGCAGTATGAAAGGAGAAATAATCTACTATGCATTGTTTTGTGTGTCCATGCTTGTGATAAATGGGTTCACTTCAGCACATCACTCAGTTGCCAGGTTACACCTTGATAAATCTAGTGCAGTCTAATACAACAGTTATACATAATTAAGAGAATTTGATTAAGCCAGAGGTAGCCAAAGTGCGACCCAGGGGCCCAATTGTGGCCTGCAGCTCGTTCTTTATCGGCCCGCGGCCTGTTCCACAGATAAAATGAAACACAAACCACATTAGAATATTTCATAGAAAGCAAAGATAAACTGAAAATTGGCCATATCCACAAAAAATGGTACCTGCAAATGAAAAAAATTATTATCGTATAGGCTCTTTGACAGCAAACGTATACACCAGGGGTGTCTAAACGTTTTCCATCGACGGCTGCATACTGACAAATCAAAAAATGCGGGGGCAATGTCGGTGACAAAGCGTATTGTTAGTATGAACTTTTCACTTTTTTGTTAGGTTTTCCTTTTTTTTTTTTTTAACAAATATTTCTGCTTTTTTCTCTCATTGTTTGTCTTTCATAATATTACGACTTACATATTTTAATCATTCAAGTCAATCATTTTTCAACTTTATGCTACTTTTTTCTCATAATAATATGACTTTATTCTCTTAATATTTGGTCTTTATTCGTGTAAAATTACCCTAATCCCGTTTTTTCCATTTTGTTTATTTTAAGTTTCTTTTAATTGTATTTTTTTTACTTGCCGAGGGTCAATAAAAAAAGTTGCAGGCCGTAAATGACCCCCAGGCCGCCAGTTTGGACACCCCTGGTATACACAAAAATATAATAATAATAATAATAATAATAATAATAACAATAATAATAATAATACTGATGAAGTAAGTTACAGTAGACGCCCCTACAACGTAAATAATCCGTTCCAAGAACCTTTATGTTATAGGGTTTTTATGTTATACGAAGCGTAAAATGCATATAAGTAGCCTAATCCGTTCCAAGATCTTCCCAAACTCACCCCTTTGGCCCTTCAAAATATTCAAAGTCCACCAAATATGGTGGGAAAATATAAGAAAACATTAGCATAAACATAGTAGAGTAACATTCCAATATAAAATAAGGTAGTAAATAAGATTATTGTAAATAAATAAAACTGAAAAACAAAAACAATCAACTAGTTTAAGGGCGACTACGATGAAGAAGGGAGGTTGAAGGGAGAAGCCTGTCTCTCACACAAAATCACGTATGCTCTGTATAAATCAGCCAATGAGATGAGAGTGTAGGCGGTGCCCCGATAATCAGCCAATGAGAGCATCAGAAGGCGTCACCAAGTGTACTCTGTTAGTCATGGAAAATGTTTCCCTCTCTCTGTCGCGTGAGCTATTCAAATCGAATTTCTGAACTTGCACCGACTTGACGCTTTACGTTATATGGAATTTCTTACGTAATACGATGCAAAAACTTTACATAAATTCTTTACGTTCAGTGGAATTTATGTAAAAGGAGGTTTACGTTATGTGAGCTACTACTGTATATGATTTCAAAAGTGACCTTTTGTCACCTATGCCATAAAGCTTAATTAAGCTTATAACTTGGCCCTCTTCGGATTGATCTTGGCGTGTTTAATGAAATAAAATTTTAAGAATATCAAAGCAGTCCTGACACCCTTCACCCTCAGTGGAAAACATTCGGACACCCCAGGATTGAATGGTCATTATGGCCATCTCTAACTTGTGTAACTGCTTTGTGTGTTTAGCTGGAGCAGCTGGAAAGCGAACTGGCGGCCGAAAGAGAGTCGCTCCGCAGTGCCGAGTGTCTGAGTACTGACCTGATGAAAGAGAAGGCCTTGCTGGAGAAGACTCTGGAAACCCTCAGAGAAAACTCAGAGAGACAGGTCAGTTCTCACTGATTCATGTGTCTTGTTAGCATGAGGTCTTTAAACCACTAGAACCTGTGCAGTCATTGTCCTAAACCTTCATTGATCACGTTTTACAAGGAAGATAACATGACTAAGAGTTACCCAAATTCTCTCCTGAGAGCATTTTGCAAGCAATTACTATGCATTTGGAAGTGGCGCCAGCTGCCTGTACTGTATTAGCAGGTCGTGGTGTGGCCTAGATGCAGATGCTCTGGTTCTCTGCAGGGTCTGTAGGGACTCTGTGGCTGTTCGACCCAAATCTGACATCTTTGATTAGTTCCTGTGTTTGATTCAGATGACACCACATGCTGCACTCACCGATTACTGTGGCTAATTCACTCTGCTGGGTCATAAACCTTAAGAGACAAAATGGAATCTGTTGCTATTTTTTGCTAGTTTGCAGCCTACTGTCCTAAATGATATGTTGCATGAGTTCAGCACTGACCCAGCTGTGTTGTGTCCTGCAGCTGAAAGGTCTGGAACAGGAGAACAAGCACCTTAGCCAGACAGTGTCGTCACTGCGTCAGCGCTGCCAGGTTGGCGCTGAGGCTCGGGTTAAGGACGTGGAGAAAGAAAACCGCATCCTCCATGAGTCCATCTGCGAGACAACAGGCAAACTCAACAAAATGGAGTTTGAACGGAAACAACTACGTGAGTAACATCTCATTCAGTGTGTGTGTGTGTGTGTGTGTGTGTGTGTGTGTGTGTGTCCTTCCCCCCTCCACCTCTGAGCCACAATGTGACTGTTTGTCTGCAGGTAAAGAACTGGAAGCCATGAAGGAGAAAGGCGAGAGAGCGGAGGAGTTGGAGATTGTGATGCAGAAGCTGGAAAAGGATAACGAAAGTTTGCAGAAGAAGGTGGCCAGCTTAGGAATCACCTGTGACAAGGTCTTCTCTTGAGTTCTTGTGCATACAAAGCAAACAAGCACCATGAAAAACCACCCCTCAATTAGCATCTCCAACTCATTTGCTCCTCTACGTAGGTTTCTTCATTAGAGAAGGAGAACACCGAGCTTGAGACAGAAGGCCGCCGACTCAAGAAGAAGCTGGACGCTCTCAAGAACATGGCCTTCCAGCTGGAGGCGCTGGAGAAGGAGAACTCCCAGTTGGAGCAGGAGAACTTGGAGCTGCGGCGCTCGGCCGAGAGCTTCCGCTCAGCCGGCACCAAGGCGATTCAGCTGGAGGCCGAGAACAGGGAGCTGGAGAGTGAAAGGAGCCAGCTGAAGCGCAGCCTGGAGCTCCTCAAAGCAACCTCCAAGAAGACCGAGAGATTAGAGGTGAGACTTTGCAACCGAAAAGTCTAACAATGTCGTCTATAAAGCGTACATTAAATGGCGGTCCATCATGATCAGGTGTCCTAATATGATGGTTCACCTCCCCACTAGGTGAGCTACCAGGGCTTGGATACGGAGAACCAGCGTTTACAGAAGGCGTTAGAGAACAGCAGCAAGAAGATCCAGCAATTGGAGGCGGAGCTGCAGGAAGTCGAGTCTGAGAACCAAACCCTTCAACGTAACCTGGAGGAGCTGAAGATCTCCAGCAAGCGCCTGGAGCAGCTGGAGCAGGAGGTTGGTGGAGAAATGAAAGACGGATCTCTCAAACTGTGCGTAATTCAACTCTATTATGTTATATCTGTTATCTGTCCTCCACTCCCAGAACAAGACGTTGGAGCAGGAGAGCTCCCAGCTCGAGAAGGACAAGAAGCTCCTGGAGAAGGAGAACAAGCGGCTGAGGCAGCAGGCCGAGATCCGGGACTCCAAGCTGGATGACAGCAACCAGCGCATCTCTAGTTTGGAGAAGGAGAACCGCACCATGGGCAAGGAGATGATATTTTTCAGGGACTCGTGCACTCGGGTCAAAGACCTGGAACGGGAGAACAAGGAGCTGGTCAAACAAGCCACCATCGATAAGAAGACCTTCATCACGCTCAGAGAGGTATTCATCCATCATAAATAATTGGAAAGGTTCGGTTTTGGTGAATGGATGCAATTTTCAGCGTTGCTTTCTCAATGTGTTTAGGAGTTGGTGAGCGAGAAGCTACGCACTCAGCAGACCAACAACGACCTGGAAAAACTCACCCACGAGTTGGAGAAGATTGGGCTGAACAAGGAGCGGCTGCTGCTCGACGAGCACTCTGACGATAGGTAGTGTTCATTTTTTCCATCTTAAGTTGAAATCAGTCCTCAGTCTTGTCTTGGGTTTGCATTGCAAAGTACGCTAAGGCTGCGTCTCAATTTGAGCACTTTTCACAAGTGTGTTCACACTCAGAAGTACAGCAAGATGCAGTGCACTGTCAGTACCCAACACGCCCCGCTTGATGAGCATGCAGAGATGGAATCTCACAGCCCTAAACCTTTGCCATCTTGGCTATGTAGCAGAAGGGGAGGGGCTAACTTGAGTGGTTGCAATTCACAATTAAAAAGAAGAAACCAAGAGGAGGCGGGTAAATATTGCAATAGACATTGTGCACAACGACATAGTCTACATATTTAAGTGCACGTATTCCATTTGAGACACAGCCTAAATAAATCTGGTCCATGGCCCATTTTAGATGTAGGTCTTAGGGCATATATTGAGTCATCCTGGGGGACATGCCAGTCATAAACTAGCCCTCCTTCTTCATTGTTAAGACACTTGTCCTTCATTGTTGTCTTTGGTGTGGACTTCCTCTACTTCCTTACCACATCAGGATTTACCCTTTCAAATAACACAACTACTGTACAGTTGTCTCTCGCTATATCGCAGTTCAAACATGACGCCCTCACTCTATTTCAGTTTTCAAAAATGTATTCATAAATTACTGCTGTTTAGTGGTTGAATATGGGCTATTATTAGTATAAAAAAATGCATATTTAAGCAAATTGTACTTATTCATTGTCTTAATTAACCATTTTCAAGCATAAAAATGGCGAAATTAGCTAACTAAATTAACTAAAATACAAATAGAAGGTAGAAGAAGCGTTCCAATTGCAGCTGTAGTATTCTACATTATCCACTAGGTGTCAGTAATTGTTTGGTGAGACAAGCACCAAATGTGATCACCAGAACCGGCATTTATTGCAGGTTTAAATTGGCTCACATAATAAGCATAATAATAACACGGGCTACCGCTGGGGCCATAACCTTGAACCTCTGACATCACTTCCTGTCCTCTACACATCTGTCCGCCCGCCACTAAGTAGGAATGTTACAAAATTTTGAAATATGTCAAATCAAGTCTGTGAGTACTTCTGTCTGATGAAACATGACTTGAACTTCAATTTGATACCTCATTCACTTCTCTATGCTAAGTATTAAAGAAGTTAGAGCATATTCCATAACGGGAAATAGTGCCTTTTGTTCCCATTGCTTTAACATTGAGTCAAGACAAAAGCTGTGATCGACCCACGGACCTTGGCAAGTACAACCGTACTGCAAAATATATCATAACTTATGCTGTGACATTTGTTTGTAAAAGTCAACAGAATATCCATTTAAATTTTTTTGATCATCAAAGGGAAGAAAATTAAGTCAGGTCAGGTCTGGAACCAATCAACCACGACAAATGAGGGACTGTAAATCCAGTTTGTTTGTTTGTTTTTTTTTTTCAAGATTTAAGCTCCTGGAAAGCAAACTGGAGTCGACTCTGAAGTCCTCGTTAGAGATCAAAGAAGAGAAGATCGCCGCCCTGGAGGCCAGACTGCAGGAGTCGTCTAACCTTAATCAGCAACTTCGGCAGGAGCTCAAGACAGTAAGCGACACACACGCAAAGCTTGACAGCATTTGCAACGTCACGTCTGCCATGTCCACTGGAAGAAAACAGGATGTTCCAAAATGCTCCTTCTCGGCCAGCGTGAGAATCACTGAGAGCGTCTCAAATCGGATGCATTATTTATTCATGCATGCGCTCCTGCGCTTGGCTTTATGTATTCATGAAGAGACAGAGGTGGAGTGCAGGGGAGGATGTCTGCTTTTCCTGCAGGGAGATGTTCACTGGAACAACCTGCAGACTCTAATCCCAGTCAAACTATTTAGTGAAGATTCAGTAACGGATCCTGTCTTTTTGTGAAACAGAAACATTACTCAATGTTAAAATGGTTCATCTCAGCCACGCTGTTGTAGTTTACCGGGGTTCTTTTCAGTCTGCTAAAATGATTCACTTCTGTTGAATCAGGTGAAAAAGAACTATGAGGCTTTGCGGCAGAGGGAGGAGGAGGAGAGGATGGTCCAGAGCTCGCCTCCTAGAGGAGGGGAGGACCCACAGGCTGTCAGTAAATGGGAGAAGGAGAGTCACGAGGCTACCAGAGAGCTGCTGAAGGTCAAGGACAGACTCATAGAGGTGGAGCGGAACGTAAGTTAGCCCGTTCTGCTTTTGGCTCGCACCTCTCTGGTTATCCGCTCTCTCACATGAAGACATTGTTTGTTTCTTTTTTACCTTGCTTCAGAATGCCACGCTGCAGGCTGAGAAAGCGGCGCTGAGGAGCCAGCTCAAACAACTGGAGACGCAGAGCTCCAACCTGCAGGCTCAGATTGTGGCCGTGCAGAGACAGACAGCCTCCCTGCAGGAGAACAACACCACCCTGCAGACACAGAACGCCAAGCTGCAGGTGATGGCCGCCAAGCGCTACACAAGAAACAATAGACTGTGCTGCATCTTATTTGTATCTCGCTTTTTGACGGTGCTTTCTATCACAGACACAACAGATGATGGCCAAACCAGTCTTTAAATATTTTCCTTTATGATACAGCAGGTTCACTTGGTTCCAAGCAAAAGGGGACAGCCTATTTAAAAGCTTTTTACCCACATTAGCAAGGCTAAGCTGGCCCATCTTTGGCTCTGTCCCAACCCTGCTAGCCTGCTTAGCTCTCGCTATGGATTTAGGCTTGAACTCCTTGTTTGGCAGCTTTTCAAACCCAGGCTTATGGGACACAAGGATTTACGCTGACCGGCAGCAGCGGTCTCACGGTTTTTCAGGGTGTGTCGCTCAAACGTTAAGTAAGTTAGTAATTAAGACGTTGTTTGTGTTTGGGAGCATATGTTGCTTGACACTAATTGACAAGGGATTGAATTAGAATTAAAGTAGTTTGAATGAAGTACAGCAGACACCCAACATGGCAAAAATATTTGTTGCTTGTTGAATCAATTAGTGGAATAAAAACACTACCATGTAGGAGCTCAATAGATGCCCAAACCCAGACTACATGCAAGGGAACAAACTTTACATAAGCGCAACAAATGGGAACCTGATTTGATGATATTTGATATAAGCTTCTTAACATGTAAATGGCTTCCAAATGTGCAATTTGGATCAGAACCTTATGAAGCTAGTTTTTACATTACATTGACCAGTGGTGTCCAAAGTGCCTGTAATTGTTAAATTACAATTAAATAAAAAAAACTAAAGAAAACAACAGCAAAATGGCAAAAAGAGCAGAAATTTTTACAAGAGTAAAGACAAAATATTAGGAGAAGAAAATCATAATATTAAGAGAAGAAATAGCATGAAGTTGAAATATTAAAGACTAAAATTTTAAAAAAAAATTGTAATATTATGAGAAACAATTCAAAGAATAAAGTTTTGGAAAAATAGGTTTGGAAAAAGTTATGATATTACAGTGGTAAAGTAAAAATATTACGAGAATAACGTCATAATATTCAGAGAAAAAAACGTGAAATATCTGTTTTTAAAAAAAAGCAAAAAAGTGCAATATGAGGAGAAAAAGTTCATGATAATATTGCGTTTTGTCATTGTTAAAATAAAGCTGAGATGCAGGCTGTTTTTTTTTTCTTTAAATACAAAAAATGTCTTTGCATAGCTACATGGATTGGTTTAAAAAAATGTAAAAGTGGCCCCTGCATCTGTTGATTTTTCAGTATGTGGCCCTCACTGGAAAAACTTTGGACACCCCTGACATAGCCATCGTAAGTGGTGTGGATTTTTTCCTGATTTAATGGTAGCATCCTTGGAAGAACACCTACCCATTATTAAAAAATCTCTCCTCCTTGGCATCCGTCAGTCTCAGAAGACTATGGATCTGCACCTTGAGCTGGAATAGTGGGATTACGACAACTTTGTTTGTGGCTGTATAGCCTGATACGCGAGTGGCAGTCACGGTTGCAGATGTAGGTGCTTGGTTTTGGTGTCTTTTCCAATGCATTTTTTCGAGCCAGTCGTTTTTCGTCGGCTGACTGACGGAGGCGCTCCTCTCCCCTTCTGAGTCCGTTTTTCAGCTCATGACTCCAGTGGGTTCGGTCGTCTGCAGTTTCCTCCCAGTTGCTCACGTCCAAACCCAGAGCTTTCATGTCTCTTTTGCACAGATCTTTGAAGCGGAGATGCGGCCGGCCTAGAGCTCGCTAAAATACATGATTATTTTAAAATTATATTTTAGAATTATATTATTACTATTGAACATTTTGTTCATGTAGAATTATTGTAAAAAATAAAAAATGGTTCTTGGTAGAAAAAAAAAATACAATCAAATAATAAAAAGAGAGACACAGCGCCCCCTACAAACTAAATCATCTTTATATAATTTACAGTACCCTTGCTTTCTCATTACCCTCTTTTATTTTGGTCTGCTTGTCTTGTTCTGGTCCTCTCATGATGACCATGCTGTTCCTCCAGGTGGAGAACTCCACCCTGAGCTCGCAGGGCACCACTCTCATGGCCCAGAATGCTCAGCTCCAGAGCCTGCAGAGCAGCATGGAGGGCGAGCGCGAAGGGGCGCTGAGGGAGAAGGAGGAGCTCCGATCCACTTACGAGCTCCTCCTCCGCGACCACGAGAAGCTGGCAGCGCTCCACGAGAGGCAGGCGGCAGAGTATGAGGCCCTCATCGGGAAGCACGGCGGCCTGAAGAGCTCTCACAAGAGTCTGGAGCAGCAGCACCGAGACCTGGAGGACAAGTGAGGACTTGTAGTGGGTCAGGATTGGAAGCAGTGAAATTGACAGGTGTGATATATTCTTGTAGGTACAAGCAGCTCCTTCAGAGGAAAGGAGATCTGGAGGAGCTGGAGAAGAATCTGAAGGAGCAACAAGACAAAATGACCTTGGAGAACCAGAGCCACAGAGCCACAGCCAACCAATGTAAACTGCTCAAAGACGAAAATGACAGGTCGGATCGACTTTCAAGTCTTCTGCAATTCAATACAAGTGGAAGCTTCAACTTCAACACTCTTTACACACAGACTAAACACAACATACCACCAGTTACTGAAGGACAACGAGAGCCTCCAAGTGGATCACAAGAACATCAAGAGTCAGCTGAATGGCGCCAAGCTGGAGCAGACCAGACTGGAGGCTGAGTTCTCCAAGCTAAAGGAGCAGTACCAGCAGCTGGACATCACCTCCACCAAGCTGACCAACCAGTGTGAGGTGAGGAGACAAAGAGACAAAGTTGAGATTGATTTTTTTTCTCAATTTTTATATATGTTTTTTCGTTCATTATGGCTTTTTTTTGTTCACAGTGCATGTTTTTTTCATTTATATGTTTTAAGGCTGTAAAACCCCTCACCACACACTTTATACGCCTTTCTCAGACATGAGAAAATATACAGTATCAGCTATGTAGTGTTTCCAAAGTAAGTCTGCCTCATCCATATTTAAAACTTGTTCAGGCGTATATCCCCCTTCCTCGATGATAGCTTTAAATTTGCTCATGTTTCCCTCTGCCATGGCATTCGCAGAGGCGGCCTCTCCGTGGTCTTGCTGCAGACAGTTAAAGCCCTTTCTGCATCCTTGTTCAAATTTACAGTATTGCCGCTGTTGTCCTTATGTTATTCTTCTCCTTCTTTATGGTACGAACCGAAGATTCGTTTATTCCGTAATGGCGTCCTGCAGCTGCACCTTTTGGGTGCAACTGCAGGTGCCTTTGTCGGTACAGAGCGTTTAGTCGACATTGTGAGTTTTGTCAGGGAGAAAACTTGCAAACCTACCGAAGAGCCACACTGCTAGCGATCGAGCAACTATGTAAATTAGGCAAGCTGAACGCATTCTGTACTGTACAGGACACATGGCATGGAGGAGATTGATTGATTAGTCCACAGTCCCTTCGCCAGTCGGGACGCAGAAGACAGTGCGGGTTCTCTCTTAGTGAATCAGAACGCAAAACACAATGGTTCATACGCTGGGAAAAAAAAAAAAAAGCATGTTACACTGTAAAAAATTGCACACAAAAAAATCTGTAATAGCGAGGCCGTGTAAAGTGAACAGTGTTGTAGCAAGGGAACACTGTATACGTATTTATGTTGTCTCATTCTACTTTTACTTTCTGTTTTGATTTATTCAGCAGCCCGTCTAGGCGGTTAACTAGTTTACTGAATTACTGCCAAGTAGATGAATCAGTTCTTCCTTCCCCTCAAGACATAGCAATGACACAACATAACTTGTGTTGCTTTATTTGCACAACAGAACATCCACTTCCTGTCTTGAGATGCTCAGCAGCCTGTCTCGGCAGCAAACACAGTTTACAGAATGACTTCTATCACCATGTGCATTTCAGCTGTTGAGCCAGCTGAAGGGCAACCTGGAGGAGGAGAATCGTCACCTGCTGGACCAGATCCAGACCCTGATGCTTCAGAACCGCACCCTGCTGGAGCAGACCATGGAGAGCAAAGACCTGTTCCATGTAGAGCAGAGACAGTATATGTAAGCTCCCTCTTGATGCCTAAATAAGATAATAAATAACAGTTTGAAGTAAAAACGCATCACACCTGTGGTTGTCTTCCATCCAGAGACAAGCTGAATGAGCTGAGGAGACAGAAGGAGAAGCTGGAGGAGAAGATCATGGACCAGTACAAGTTCTACGACCCCTCACCTCCACGCAGGTGAACAGGAGCTCCCTCTCGTGGTTGTCAGGAAGTGATTCTTTTAGTTCAGCAGCATTAGTCCCTTTTTTCTCCTCTTTAGGCGTGGCAACTGGATCACTCTGAAGATGAAGAAGCTGATCAAGCCCAAAAGCCGGGAGAGGATGCGCTCGATCACGCTGACTCCGTCACGTTCTGATTGCAGCGACGGTTTCCTGTCTTTCCCGCCCGACAGCCAGGACAGCTCATCTATCGGCTCCGGCTCCAACTCGCTGGATGACACGCTCACGCAAAAGAGGAGCAGCAGTGAGTAAACACACACACACTAATAAAGAGTGGAGATTGTACATTTTCAGCAGCATGACTGACCTTTTCCCAGAGCCAGGTGCCGATTAATGTGTGCTCGTAGGCTAAGCTCCTCCCTCTTTAACCATGCCTCCTTATTTCTCTCTGTCTGCCTAAGGGAGGAGAGGGCAGCGGTGCCTTGCCCAAGAGCAGGGCTCCACCAATGGTATGCTGCGAACAGGGAGGGTGGGTGGGGTGTGCGAGCCGACTCTCACCTCTCTCGGGGCATGTTTTTGTGAGTCCATTGTCTGTGTGGGTCTGCTGGGCTTACGGCTGAGCTGCGCCAGGCCACAAGGTTGACTCTCCAACTAGTCAGGTTTTATTGAGTACATTTTTAACATTTGTTTACTCAGTCAACCTGCTGATCTGTGCAGTTCACCTGTAAAGAGGAAACATTACAACGTTAGCTCCACATTCTTTATTAAATGGTGCAAAGCATCACATCCTGTGCAATGAAAGACAGTTATTCAAATGGAGATCTAATTTGCGCACCAAATTCTAAGACCTTTGGATGAAAAACCTCCTGTACTTTATATGTTTGGATTTTCTGGCCAAGATTCATGCATGATTTTAAAAAATCTGCTAAAAAAAAAAAAAGTGGAGGTTAAGAACAGCCTTGTTAAGTCATCAAGTTGCTTTGACACGATGAACTAGTATCGTTATTTACATTTCTATCGTGTTATTTCTATTAATATTTAATGCTGCAGCCACGTAACAAGTAATTTAACGCTCGTATTCCTATCCGCTCTTCAAGATTGCACCCTTTAATATACTGCCATCATCTGTGTGTCGTGTTGCCGTGGCAATGCGTTGGACTGTGACGTGTAGCATTGTTGTGTACAGATTGTGATGCTCGGTTTAGAAATGATGGCCATTAACACAACAGGTGTACGTGTGTGCTTGCAAGTGTTTGCCGCTCCACTCGGTTTGTTTGTGATGCTGTAGTTGAAAGTCTGTTTGCTTTAAGGATCATTTAGCAGTTGTTAGTCAGCTCTAGTGGGAGTTTAGGTACAAAATGTGGAAAGAATGTAGCATCTTGCTAGAATTGTGTTTGCATGTTTTTACAGAGATCATATGTGTGTAAATGATGTATTTGTAGTGGGGGTGGATTACTGTATTTGTCTACACTCACCCGACACCTTTGGTACACGCACAGAGCAGACCTCCGCCAAGGCTTTAATATGTGTCACGTGATGTTTTAGCAGCAGCAGCATCATGCTAAGTTAACCTATTTGCTGAAGAAAAACAAATTAATCAAAGTTACCCACCAACCCACGTCTGTAGCTGATTGGCAGATAGTTGGCAGAGCTTGAGGCTTTATTTTAAGATGGGACGTAAAGCCTGCTTTTCCTCCCTTTTTTCAATATACAGTAATCCCTCATTTATCGTGGTTAATTGGTTCCCGACCCGACCATAACAAGTGAATTTCGGCGAAACAGGATCCCTTATTTATAAATGGAATATTTTCATAGTTGGAGCACAGAAAACTTCTAAATGTGGTTTTACCATTATTAGAGACCTCTAGACATGAAATAACACCGCTATAGTCACCTTTACACTCACATTACCCAATATAGTAGACATAATAAGAGTAAATAAGCCATTTAAAATATAAATAAGACTTGTGCCTGTGTGTTGCTAGAAATCTTCCCTAGAGGAGCTGAATGAGGGGTGGACAGGAAGTGTTCAGAGTTGAGTTTTAGCTTGCCGTGGGTTATCAGTAACCCGTGTTTTTATTATTGTGCCTGTTGAGATCATTCAAACCTGCAATAAAAGCCTGTTGTTCCGGCAATCAAATCAAGTGCTTGTCTCACCAAACATTACAGTAACTTTACTGGCACCTAGTGGCCAGTGTTGAATACCACATATCATAAACATCTTTGAATGCATCTTCTAAATGCCTTATATTTGTATTTTACTTAATTTTGCCATTTTTATGCTGGAAAATGCATAATGTAGGCAAAAAATAAGTAAAATGTACTTAAATATTCATGTTTTGACTAAGAATAGACCATATTCAACCAGGAAACAGCATGATTGATTAATGAATTAATATATTTTTGAACAAACCGTGATAAATGGTAAATAGTCTTTCACTTGTATAGCGCTGTTCCACCTCCAAGGCACTCAAAGCGCTTTGACACTGTTAGCACATACATCATTTCCAAAGTGAGCGTTCCTCTGTGGAACGTTGAGCAAAGAAGCGAGGGGGATGCTACATTTTTTTTTATCTTTGGTGCTCATAAACAGGCTTTAAGGACACACATTACTGTTAAAACATCATAAAAAGGTCACCTTAGTCTAATAGGGGACCTTTTAAAAACTATAACCCATGTTGTCCTTGGCTGAGGTAATAATGCTCACTTATTGACAACATCAGAGAGGTTTGCAGTGGTGTAGAACTGCACCGCATCATATCGAGAGCTGTATTTTGAGCAAATATTTAGGAAGCATCATGCTGACTATTATCGTTCTGTTGTAGTCGTAGCATGTGTGTTGGCTGTGCAGGCCCTTGGCTCGCTCCCTGCTGCCTGTCATTTTGTGACAACATTAACAGAATCCCTCTGTTGTACCCCCCCCCCCAACCCCCCCTTTTTTCTCGTCTAATTCTCTGTCTCCTCCCCCCCCCCCCCCCCCCCCCCCCCCCCCCACCATCACCCGTCTGTACCGCGTGGCTGCGCTGCGATGACAGCTTTAAAAAGGTTGCCTTTCATGAGGAACAGATCGAAGGACAAAGACAAGGCCAAGGCCATCTACCGACGCTCCATGTGTAAGACCTCTGTTAGCCGACAGCGCTAGTCTTCCCCGCCTCCTCTTCCTCCCGCCGCCAAGAGGAGTTGGTCACTGATGTTGGTGCTGCAGCTGACATTCCCTTTTAGTTAAAGTGAATTTCTACTCTGAGCAAGTGTGCTGAACATCAGTGACCTGTCCTCTGTGGGCCTTCACCCCTTGTGTCGCCTCCTCCACTTCCTTCCTTAGACGCTGATGTAGTGGTTAACATAGAAGGGATCAAATCAGGACTAATCACGTAGATTGAGTACACTCTTCACTTGCTCTGTCAAGACAATTTGATTGAACAAAGTATGTGTTGCCTTCAGTGTTGGAATCAGTGAACAGCTTTCTGCTTCATTTGGTGCTGATTGGATGACAGGCACTTTGTGTGTGTGTGTGTGTGTGTGTGTGTGTGTGTGTGAGGGAATGTGTGCTTGCCTTTCATGCGCCTTGGGTGTGTTTGCATGACCAAAAAACCCCCAAAAAAGAACACTTTATCGCTGCTTCCCCTCACTTTGGAGGACTTTGAATGGAGTCTTCACCTTCTATGATTCTGTGCATATCCTCCATGAATCGTTTCAAATCTGCCAACATGAATTTGCCTGATTGTTTTGTGCACAGTGCTGCATCTCTGCCTGCCTTCATCGCACCGCTTGTGTGTGTCGGCTCAGTGCAGTGGTCGCCTCTATTGCACTTTACACTCACTGGCCAAAACATTAGGCACACCTGTGCATTCTAATGCGATCCAATACAAGAGCTGTGTCGACACAGTATGCTGTGACGGAAACAATAATGCCCAATTTTAATGTCAATTATATCTACTGGATGAATTAACATGATGTACCATATCATTGGTACAGCTTTAGTATTGGACCTCATTAGATTGTGCATGTGTACCTACCATAACTGCTCCAGTTTACGCCATGATTAAGTTTCACTGCCAAGTCCACTATACAAAAGCAAATAACCGCTCTCATTAGCACTGGGTCAAAATGGTTGTGGCTGTAGGCAACCTCCTGATGTCTTTTTTTTTTTTTTTTTTTTTTATTAGCTCAACAAGGTGAAGTATCAAAAGCTTTACCTACCTCTGCATGTCCTGTAAATTGAGCTACTCATCTGTTGGTGTGAAACAGCGCTATATGCTGTGCAGTTTGCACCTTACTGTTATTACAACATTGGTTCTGTTGCTGCTGTGTTGTGCAGTAGACTGTGGTCAAAGAGAGCTAGATTTTCCTTTCAACTTTCTCAAGCAGTCCAAATCATTATTAAAGTAAAAAAAAAAAATTTAAATAAATAAAATAACAGCCTCACTCCAGTTATCACCTGCTTCCAATTTGTAGATTGGGTGAGCAAACACCCTGACAATAATTACACCATTTATTTATGCCGTGGCCAGTGATTGTAGCTAACGTTTGTTTTCTTTATTTTGTCTTATACAGTGGAACCTTGGTTAGCGTCATTAATTCTTTCCGAAACGGATGCCAACCGAATCAATTTTTTCCGTAAGAAATAATGTAAATCTAATTCATCTATTCCATTAATCCATGAGTGAAATGGGCCGATACGATCACATGGATTAACTGTAGATTGTTCCATTTATTTGTGTAGTTTTGGCCAAGGGTGTTGTTAGACAATTTCAAGTGCCCTTGGCAAATAGGTAATTATTAAAAAATAAACTTTTGTGTGGATTGTCTCTTGTTTTTTTTTGGGGGGGGGGTTGCCTTTTATTTGTGTGAAACGATTTTTGTACTATGTGACACAAACTTGAATTTAATTTGATGCATGTTTTGGAGTAATAGGAATACATGGGAAATAAATTGTTCAATATTTTTTTGTTGTCCAAAATAACAAAATTAACAGAATAAAATAATACAAATAAATATGTTTATTAAATACAAATCTGTCCTGCTTAACTTAAAACAGAATAAATTACAGTAAGTGTCCAGGTTTCATAACTATTTGAGATGTCAACTATTTATTTGTTTATTTGTGACTGGCAACATGACCCTTTGGTGAGCTACTCAAAATCAGCTGTGATAGTATCACCATCATAAGGCTGGACACACTATGTGTTTATGTTCGTTAAACAACCACACACAAATAGTGTGTTGAGGACAAGATTTAATTAGTATAATGGCAACAAGAGAGCAAAATTGTTCAGCGACACTCGAAAAAGTTGGTATGTACCCCATGAACGTGATGGCCACTTCCGCATGGGACAAAAATGAGCTCTGAACTAACCTTACTGCTTGTTTGTTTTAAAAACAAAATGTCACTGTGGTAAAAAATCCCATTTGGAGTCCAAAGACCAGAAGCTAGGCGGATAACACGCTATTCTAGCTAGAGTTAAAAAGTTGCAACATAAGTCGAAAAGCAGTACATTTAATCAGGGAGTGATCAAACACGCTGGCATGGATTGGCGTAGCCTGTGTCAAGCTGTCAAACTGAATCCATGAGATTTTACAGACTAGTTTTGATCATCACGGAAATACGGGACACAGTGCGTCCATTGTTGGCTCAATACAGGTGTTGGCAACCCTACGTGACACAGCACACATGCCGTGTTTGACACCGCACACCGATAGGTTGTTGTGATTGGCTTTGAACGGCATTTATCGGCATATGCTGATCACGTGTTTTTCACGGAAATCGGCCGATATTGACCGGTGGCCGATCAGTCGGCGCATTCCTAGTTTTTATAGTTTTACCATTATAATTTTAGATGCAGTAAACAATTCCAAAATGCATCGAAATACATCTAAATGATGAATGAAAGGGATAAATGAACATTCAAGGTTACTTTTACCTTCACTGAAGACGTGATTCTTGACGTGACTGTTCCCAAAGACACAATGTGGCAGCGAGACACCACACGGACACCACATTACTGTTTTGCCATGAGTTATTTCTTGAATTCAATTGTGTTTCTCACCTCAGTAACCCAAAATGGAGCCACAGAAGGTTTTAAGTGCCAGCGTTTTGAGAAAGAAAAAGAAAAATTAAATTCAAGAAATAACCCATGACAAAACAAGAAGATGGTGTTCCTGTTGTGTCTGGCTGCCACACTCATATCAAGAATCACGTCTGGTTCCAGTTGCCATTTTGTAACTTAGCAAGCTAGCTTCTTTGTTAGAAGTTAAGGACATTTTGTGATAAAAATACATTAAGAATGCCAGGATAGGTGCTGTATTGTACGGTAACAGGAAAACGTACGTGAACCGAGACAAAATTTTGTTGTCAATTTTGGATGTTAACTGAAAAACACGCTAACCGGGGTGAACGCTAACAGAGGTTCCACGGTACTGTACCTTAACCTGAATGTCTGCATGTGCCTTGAGTTTGACAAGACACATTTTTCCTTGCTTGTGCTGCTTTGAACCGGATGGGTGTTATCAAGAAAAAGTCATGAATCCATCCTAAAGTAGCATTTGCAGGTTTATTAGTCAGGAGCATTTTCTAAATGTGTCCATCACACCCGTCCATCCAGCCATGAACGACCTGCTGCAAACTATGGCGGTGGCCGGCGGGCCTGGCGCCGAATGGGCTGGCAGCTCAGAGAACCTGGATGGCGCTGAGGCGGGAGATGTGGAAGGAGGGCGTCGGGGCGGCCAGCGCATGAAAGAGCTGGCCTTTTCCACCAACGCCATTGACTGTGCGGCGCTCACGCTGCCCTCTGCTGGACATAGGAAGGCCAAACAGAGACTCCAGATCAAAGGTCAGGCAGCAGTTACTTTGCCTTTATAATCAGCCATATTTGCATGGAATAATATGTGCCATCACCTTCCTCCTCCTCCTCAATAGATAACGTCTCCTGTGAGGATGTTGCCGCTTCCTCGGACGACCCAAAGAGTCAAGGTAAGCTTGTGAAAAGGTCACAGAATGTAGTAAATTGAGGTCAGCAGCCCCCCCTGATAGTCTTAGAGCCCTCCTGCCTCTTTGATTAAGCCTGATCTACATTTGAAGCCGTCCAAATCAGGATTGACTCGGTCGCAGCCTGCAAGACGCTATTCAGGGTGATTAATCTAGAGCCAGGCAGCAATTTATCAACACCACTTTTAATGTCACTGACCCAGATGTTAAACATTCATTAAGCGAGGTCTAAACTTGTTTTATCGCTATTCGGATGTGTTCTCAATCCCTCAAACTGCTGACACTCTCACCATGGCTCCTTAAAAAATGTTAACTTGGAGCCTCACAGGTCATTAATGCATTTGCGATGGGATGATTTCCCAGCATGCACTCATAAAAATTCACCTAAAACCCAAATGAGTCAGCCATTACTGTTGCTCGTCTGCCAGGCATATTACTGAGTCACTAATGACGAGGGACTTTTCTGTGTGCAGACAGACAAGGCTCGACTTCTTTCACTTTTAAAGCTTCCATGTTAGAGTATTTTTCCACCAATTTTAGTGTGTAAAATTAGTCTGTTGTCCAAATATAGCCTTGATGTTGGAATTTAGACAATTTACGTGTTTATCGTAAATTCTTCTGGGAACACGCAGTTTTATGTGCCTGTAGCTTTAATGCTAATGAGCTGCTTTGTCTACACCCGTCTTGCGACAGAGCGTGTGTTCAAGAAGACTGCGCTTTATCCACCTACATGTAGTCGTCCCTCGCTACAGCGCGGTTTTTCAAAAACAAATTCATTAATGATCGCTTTTTCTTGGTTGACTATGTCCTATTTATCAGAAAAATGCATATTTAAGCAAATGTTACATATTGTTGGCCTACATTAAGCATTTTCAAGCATAAAAATGAATTAAAGTCTAAATATGTTTAAGGCAATACAAGATGTTGATCGAGGTGTCACTAGTAATACGCATCGGACTTGATCGCCAACGACAGGCTTTTTGCCAGTTTGAATTTGTTGAAAAACTCACAGCAAATATAACAAAATAACAATAATAATTATCATCGTCATCACAGTCACTACTTTTGTGGCCGTACTTACTCCAGCTAAAACTCAACTCTAAATTCCTGACGTCACTTCCTGCCCACACCATTTATTGAAACGCACATGAGCACAAGTCTTTTTTTTTATGTCTTAAATGGCTTATTTTCTCTGATTAAATCTACTATATTGGGTAATTTGACTGTAAAGGTGACTATAGGGGTGTTATTTCATGTCTCTAGAGCTCTAATAATATTAAAAAGCGTACGTAGAGGGCCGTGAACGGGTTTTGTATGCTCTAACTATGAAAATATGAATTATAATAAGAAATCCTACTTGGCAAAGATTCGCTTATCGCGATAGGGTGTGGAACCAATGAACGAGGGATCACTGTGCACTGTAACTCGTGTACGTGTCCAGCTTAATAGATGCCATATATCACACGCAACAACGTCGCATTAAGGAGTGGTACAGGAGGACACACCACTAGCATAGCTATGTGAGCTACAGTCGCATTTTAACAGCAACATCATGCTAGGTTAGCCTTTCTCGCTGAAGAGAAACAAAACAATCAATCTTGCAGCTTCCGTATCTGTAGCTGACCGACGGATAGCTGGCAGAACTCCAGGATTTATTTTAAGACGTGTAGCGGAGCCTTTTTCTCTTCTTCTTCTTCTTCTTCTTACAGAGTGGTGGGTGTGTATACACAAGGTGGGCTCATCTCGCTATGATCAGAGGGTTTTCCTTCATGATGTCACGAAACGCCGCAATTTAAGAAGGAAGTGCGTTAGTGCTTCTTCCCTCAAGTGAGGGAGATGATAGATTTTTCTCATGTTTGGTGCTCATAAACACATATTAGTCTTACAGCATCATAAAAAAGTCACTTTTGCGTAATAGGGGTTTTTATAAATGTCGTCCTTCCTCTTCCTCGCTGTGACTGTGTTCTTTGTTCCTATGGCGACCACAGCGGGCCGCAGCCTGGCACCCGGCCACACTTCCTGTCCCTCCGCCTGGCACGTGCCATCTGCTGCCCCAGCAGGGGGGGTGTGGGCGCTGTCAAGTCGACATGTTACTTCCTGTGTGTGTTACCACATGTTAAGCGTTCTGCGTTCAATCCGTCTGTCTTCCCTTTTGTTCGCCCTTCCCAGCCTCCAGACCCTCCAGTTTCCATAGCAACAGGACCACCAGTAGTAATAGTAACAATAACTCCCAGCTCACCTCTCCCCTCGAGGGCAAAGGTACGCTCCCCCCTCAACCCCACCTGCTTTTCCTCACTAACCCCTCCTTTTCTTGTTTTAATTGTACCTCTTCAACATGACAT
This sequence comes from Dunckerocampus dactyliophorus, assembly GCF_027744805.1. Classification (NCBI taxonomy): domain Eukaryota; kingdom Metazoa; phylum Chordata; class Actinopteri; order Syngnathiformes; family Syngnathidae; genus Dunckerocampus; species Dunckerocampus dactyliophorus. The sequence goes on along the minus strand of NC_072832.1, from coordinate 4,630,841 downwards.
CACGCTAAATAACATGTGACATAATAACCCGAACTCACCCCCGCAGGCACGTTGAACGGGAGCCTGAGTCGTCCTCACAGCGAGAGCAGCGGCGAGTTCAGCCTGAGTTTGGACCAGGAGGCGTGGTCCAGCAGCGGCAGCAGTCCCGTCCAGCAGCCTTCGTCCTCACGCTCCTCCCACCAGAGCCCGGTGCCCCCCCGCTGCACTCTGGAGCCACCGGGCACCGCCACGGGAATCCCCGCTCCGCTTCAGATCAGGAAGACGGCGTCCCCGGGCAGCGAGGTGCTTTCTCTGCAGCAGTTCCTTGACGAGGGCATCGACCCTGCGGAGGTGGGTGCTTTTTAGTATTGCTGCTATACACTGTAGACTGTCACGGCTAATCAGAAATGAACTGCAGGCCTCAGTTACCCCTGAGCCGCACTTTGGACACCCCTGCTGTAAGCACTCCTTTGCCTAATCACTGTGCACACAGTTTACTGATGCTAAGTGCCCCATTTCTTCCAAATGAAACCCCTTCTGATGGTCATTTTTGCTTCTGTTGTGTAGTCGGGCAGCCAGGAGAATCTGACCGTGGACTCTCCTCGCCTCTCCACGTCTTCTGACCGCACCCCAAAAGAGCGCCCGACCACCAGAGGGCGTGGCATCTTACGCTCCTCCAGCGGGAAAGCGGCGCCGGCCAGCGCAGATCGCCCGCCCAGATCTTCGGGGCAACCGGGACGCCCGACCTTGCGCAAGGCGGAGAGCACCCGTGTGAGGGGCTCAGCCCGGCCCAGCCTGTCCTTGCAGGGCAAGGCCACGTCGGTGTCGGAGCGTCTAGACTCAGCCTCTTCCACGTTGCCCCGCGCCAGCAGTGTCATCTCCACGGCCGAGGGCAGCTCGCGGCGCACCAGCATCCACGACATGCTGTCCAAGGACAGCCGCCTGCCCGTGTCCGTTGACGCGTCACCTCCTGTTGCTACCAAGCCTGGAGTTCGTGCCCATCCCGCACCCAGTGAGTACCACCCAAAGGGACCCTCTAGCGCCACCATGCCCAAGTCGGTCAGCTTACCCTGCCATAGCTCGGATGACCCCGACCTCCCCACCCTTGAGTCTTTCCTTGGGCCCTCCTTCACTGCAGAGTCGGTCTTCATGGACTCCATCTTTAGCGAGTCGGCGGACAAAAACCTCCCCTTCCTCTCCCTCAACCCCACCCTGGTCAGCAACATCAGCGGACCCCCCGTCGCTAAGTACACCTCCAGCCATAACCAGACGACTCAGCAGAGCCAATCAGATGGTCTAATGAGGTCCGGCCCCGCCTATCAGGGTCCTGAGGACGCGGACCATTTGGATCCGGAGGAGAACCAGTCGCTGTGGTTCGAGTACGGGTGTGTGTGAAGGATGGAGGGGGAGGTTCTGGCCCGCTGACACACACTCACAGAACTTGTGCATGAATATTTATCACATCACTGTCTCTTGTGTGTGGGGGGGTTCTGTTTATTCTGTTCTGTTGGTTCCATGGTGCTGGGGGTGCCTTTATTTGATGTTATTTTCATTTCGGGGGGTCCTGGTGCCTGTTCCTCGCCATCCCTGATATTGCTTTGAACCTGACTATTGGCTATTGTTTCAGTTGATAGCCTGGTCCCAGCCAGCGGCTTTGAACACAACACCTGCATGCCGGCCATCTTTCTTTTTAATGGATTTGTTCTGTGGTTGTACGTTGTTTCCTTCGGAAGTGGGCTTCTTCTCTTGATGGGGGCTGAAATGATGTTGGCTTCGTGGCTGAAGGGGGAAGTGAAAATGAAGGAAAAGCAAGTTTGTATGAAGGGAGGTCATGAAAGTGTGCAGACGTGATGCTGAGGATTGTACACACACGCTAATTTATCATCTCGCAAAGACGAGCACTGCTTCCTGTGCTAGACTTGTAGATTGTTTGTTTATTTATTCCCTCTAGTTGTTGTTATCAATTTGTGTGTGTGTGTGTGTGTGTGTGTGTGTGTGTGTGTGTGTGCAGATTTTACACTCATATTGCTTTGTCCCACAGATGTGGAGGGCAGAAAGTCAAAAAGCAGGAGTGGCGAGCCCCAGCCGCCAAGCTGCTAAGCCCCGCCCACGTCTTCCCCTGCTGGGAGTGCGTGGTGAGTGCGTGCAAGGACGGAAGGAGGGAGGGAGGGAGGGTCGGTGGTGGGGGTGGGGGGGCTGATTGTCTCCATGGGAACCTCAAACATGGTATCATCCCTCACTCCTTGCACCCAGCCCCACCCCGAAACCACAGACGCCGCCAACATGGATGCCGTTCTGTGTGGCGTTAGGAGCTTTTTGTCTGCATGGCTTTTCGCCCCGTCCCCTTTCTACACGTTGATGACGCCTTTAGTTCCCTACTGGCTGCTTCCCGTTTCCTTTCATTCCCATCATCATCATCATCAACTTAACTTTTCTACTTCCTGTCTGTCTCCAAGTGTGTCTCACCCCTCGCATTTCAAAAAGCATTTTATGGCATCTTGTCAAGCTATTTAGACAATATCAGTGGATAGTAAATCTATACCGCTGTACAAGCTGTACACTGACTTCTCTAAAGTACATCCAAGTTGGCTTTCTTGAGTTGCCGCATGACAAGATGCGCTGTCATAAACATGCTTGCTGAAATGTTAGGTGCTGTATTTTCTTGTCTGTTTCTAAACCGTTTCTTTTCATCTTCACACTCTTCTTCTATTTCTTCTATTTTTCTTCTTCTTGTCTTGCCGGGGAAGTCAGCAAGCGAGGCGGCCTTGGAGTGTCTGAAGCCGAGTAGAGAGCGGCGATTCAAGCAGCGAGAGGGGAAAAAAAAAAGATTGTAAAATCCTCGTTTATTTCTTCCCGCTCCTCCAGTAGAGAAAATTCGCTTCCTTCTCCGTTTTGTTTTTCTTCCTTGAATCAAGGAAACAGACGAAGATGCCCCAGTTATTCCCCCGCCCCTTTTTTTTTGTTTGTGGCAGACCACACTGCCATGTGTTCTTCAGCGTGATGGACTGTGATGATGCACGACACTTTCTAAAAATAAAAAGACAATTTAAGTGCCAATGTTCAAATCACAGCCAAAAACAAGATAAAAAGGAGGATGATTCTGTTGGAACAACACAATGGCGGCATGGTGCAAGTCTTACATGCTTCCAACTGGAGAATGACAATGTGCATGGAGCAATCAGTGGACCAATCAGCACACTCAAAATGACTGCATAAGCCATGACCGTTGCGTGTGTACTGTATGTATGTGTCATCTTAACTCATGTAACAATAGCAGTAAGTAAGTCAGTTCTCATCTTACTCTCACAGAAAGCACACACACACACACACACACACACATTCTTTCTGTTAGCCAACCTTCAGGAGTGTCTAGCTGAACTTTGACCTGCAGATCGTTATTGTTGCTGTGAAGACGAACACAATGGCGCTGAAGAGTTTTCCTCCTTTTCCACTTTTACATAAATCCATGTGCTGTCATTAAAATTCATCAAGAGCACTGTGTGTGTGTGTGTGTGTGTGTGTGTGTGTTTTGTTGTGTTTTTTCATAGTGGTGTTTATTTACACTATTGCAGACAGGTGGCTGTCATACCGTATTATAATGATGCAGTACCAATCAAGTTTGGTAGCACTCGTGTGACCTTGAATGATCCTGGAACATTCTTTTATTTTTTAATTTCATGATTTTAAAAATTGAATTAAAATATTTTAAAAGATGTTCCCCACAAATAATGATTGAAACTTATATGAAATAATTTATATACACAGTACAGGCCAAATGTTTGGACACCTCATTCAATGCATTTTCTTTATTTTCATAACACTTTACATTGTAGATTCTCAAAACTATGAATGAACACGTGGAAATATGTACTTAAAAAAGTTTGAAATAACTAAATATGTCATATTTTAGATTCCTCAAAATAGCCATTCTTTGCTCTTTTTGATAGCGCTGTAGAACCTCGGTGTTCACTCAATGACCTTCATGAGGTCGTCACCTGAAATTGTTTTCACTTCACAGGTGTGCCTTGTCAGGGATTGCCAAATTGTGAAAAAAATACATAAAACATTTTAAAATGTGTGACAAAATATACAGTATCAGTATGTAATACATATATATATATACACACACACAGGTATATGACAAATATGCAGTATCAGTCATTTAATACCATTAGAAAGTGTTATTTTCTATTATTGCAAAACGAACTATCAGCAATGATAAGATGGTCTCTGGCGACCTCCAGTGGTGAGTAGCAGAACTGCAAGTTGGACATCGGCAGTAGCTTGTCATTACAGTACTCAATACATTACATCTGCAAGTAAATGGTATTAATTGCATCAATATTTTGGCCTTAACACACAAAACATCTCAATTTTGATGGACACTACGAATATAACGTGTTTATCATGATTTACCAAGATATGTTTTATATTATTTATTTGGAGTCTTGAAAAAACCAAGCTCGTAAGCCGACATTAAAACCAACATCGATCCATGTATTACATATCAGCTGTGCAATAACGTGGTAATCAATATGTTAATTATTGACTGTTAATTATAAACTGTTAGTCTATAATGATGTAAAAATAATTTGCCCGTGAATGAATGTCTGTATTGTTGCGTCCGCCACATAACGGTTAGTTTATCAGGTAGTAACTGTGAAATGTCCTGTCCGCAGCTTAAGCCACCGATATTGTTTTTAAAAAATCATAATTCCAATTTTGTGCTTGGTAACGTTTAAAGTAACACTTACATTATTGTTTTTTTAAACGGTAAATCGGACAGATACTTTGTAATATTTGTCCTGTTGCAAATCGGACCGCTTTTATCGTCGGACACTCAACAGCAACGTCCAATGGAATCATCCTTCTCAAAGTCACTTCCGCACATGTGACGCACTGTCATGGAAGCCCGCACGCGCCTGTCTGCGTCGTAAAGTCACTGTTTTCTTGTATTTGTTCAAAAATGTGGTTTTTACGACAGCTACGACGTTCTATTCCTCGCTGCCATGCTCGTTTGTGCCACCAGAGTGTTTACAGAAGTCATGGAAACGTACGACGTGTGGGAGTGGACCTTGGAGAGAAGTGAGTTGACTTTTCCTTGCTCCCATTCTTCCCATTCATAGAGTAGTTTCGACTTCCTCGGAAGAGCTTCTAAAATGGGGCATCACCAAAAACGCTGTAAAGTCCTGAAATTTGTTAGCTTATCTTCATTTCATCAAGAATATACAGTGGGAGAATTGTACTGGTAGGTTTCTTTAGCATGCAGAATCCAGAAACAAATTAATGAAAGGCTATGAATGGATTTGTAGTTGATTAAGTCAAACAAAAACATGGCTTCATACTGTTTGGCAAGCAAAGAGGTCAGGTGGTTATTGTGTTACACACATCTCAGGAGACATTTTGGTCCACTCTTTACTGACAAGAAGGTTTCGAGGTTGTCGCTTGGCAGCTCAAACGATCAGAGTCCTCTCCAGGATCCTGCTGTGCTTATTTTTGAGCCACTCCTTTGTTGCCTTGGTTTTATGTTTTTGGTCATCGTCATGCTGGAAGACCCATCCACGACCCATGTTTGGTGGTCTGGCTGAGGCCAAAGATTCCATGGCACGTGGCCCCAAACTCCATGTTTCACAGTAAGGGTGGTGGTGTTGTTGGGGTCATATACAGCATTTATCTGCCTCCAAACAAACTGACTTGATGCCATAGAGATCAATTTTAGTCTCATGTGACCACATCACTTTCTCCCAAAAAGGTGATAAAAACAACAGCAAAAATCAGCATGGGTTCAAATAATAATTTTTTTCCATTGTATGTGTGTTTGTGACTTGTAGAAAGCTTGAGATCTCCTCTGGGAGGTTGGCCAGGTTTGCCGATGGAGCTGCTGTAGTTCAGGTAGATCCATGCGCATTGTTATCTCCTTCCATCACATGTTAATTTTGTGCTTCTGTCTGAAGCTGGGCGACACCTCTGTGATGGTGACGGCCGTCAGCAAAACCAAACCGTCTCCATCTCAGTTTATGCCTCTTGTGGTACGCCAACCCTCACATGCAGCATTGATATATTTGTACGGGAAGAAGCTCGCACCGCAAAACAACGTGCCTATTATTCACAGGTGGACTACAGACAGAAAGCGGCGGCGGCCGGCAGAATCCCGACTAACTATTTAAGGCGAGAGCTGGGCACTACGGACAATGAGATCCTCACCAGCAGACTCATAGGTGACTTGATGAGAAGCCCTTCTTCATATGAACTTAGCCTGAGTTGCTAATCCATGCTGTTCATTTTGCTTTTTTAATGTTCAGACAGGTCCATTCGGCCTCTTTTCCCTCCTGGTTACTTTTATGACACTCAGGTCTGTTTCCGTTTCTACACATTTAGCCATTTGCTTTTGTTAACATGAAATAAGAATAAGGTTGCCTGCAGATCCTATGTAACCTGCTCGCTGTGGATGGTGTCAACGATCCAGATGTACTCGCCATCAATGCAGGTAATAACGCAATATTCCACTCTGAGTCGATAGATAAGATCTTTATGGTGTCTTTCTCGTTTAAGTGATCTTTTGTCTTTCCTTTACAGCCTCGGCTGCTCTCGCTCTTTCTGACATCCCTTGGAATGGACCCATTGGTAGCAATCTTTTTGGAAGGCTTGGAGTTGATCATGTCGGTTCACAACAACTGCATGTGTTATAGGTGCCGTGCGCATGGGAATGGTTGATGGAGAGTTACTGGTCAACCCCTCCAGGACAGAAATGGCCTCGAGCACTCTTAACATGATTGTAGCTGGAGCCCCTAGCAGTCAAGTGGGTCAGTCTTTAAAAAAACACAACAACATGCAATGCATCAACTACTTTTGAAGGCTTTTGTGCTTATCTCTTGTTTCTTGCTCTTTGCCAGTGATGATAGAAGCGTCGGCGGAGAACATGCTGCAGCAGGACTTCGCCCACGCCGTGAAGATGGGAGTCAAACACTCTCAGCAGATCATCCTGGCCATCCAGCAGCTGGCACGCGAGCTCAAAGTGACCAAGCGCACGCCTGTCAAAGTGTTCTCTGCCCCGGCGGACATGGTGGCGCACATTCGACAGTAAGATTAATGCTAATAGTTGAGATATTAAATGCTGTCTCTGTTAGAAGCGAGGACTTGGCTCATTCGCAAAAGCCACAATTGTAATATTATTTGTGTTCATATTCTATTATAATGATATTATTTTATAGATATGTTTATTTGTGTGTGTGCGCGTATACTGTATATGTACTATTAGCATAATAATAACATGGGCTACCGTTGGGGCCATAACCCACGACAAGCTAAAACTCAACTCTAACCCTCCTATATCACGCCCTGCCATCCACCCGCCACTAAGGTCTGCTAGGGAACACATTTACTGTGACACACACAAGCAGGAATTTTATTTAGGTCTTATTTACTCTTATGTGTACATAAAGCCATTTAAAGCCATCATTACAATACACTGATGAGACAATAGCCACTGCAGGAAGAACACTGTCTTTAAAAAAACAAACAAGGAAATGCTAACGTGTGAGTCTGTTTTGTCTTATTTATGTCTAATATGTCTTATTTTATCTGATTATATCAACTATATTGGGTAATACAAATGCAAAGGTGACTCTAGGGGTGTTATTTCATGTCTAAAGGGCTCTAATAATTGGCCTCAGTAATGACTTATTTTATATTTTCTTGCAGATCAGCTTCAGAAAAGATTTATGCTGTTTTCACTGATTACTCACATGATAAGGTAAGCATCAAACTCCCCATGGAGGCATTTCTAAACGTGTCCTTCATTTATTGAAAGTCGTTAATAAGTATCATACATAGATATCAAGAGATGACGCCATCAACAAGATTCGCTTAGAGACTGAAGAGGAACTAAAAGGTAGATCTTTGTTTGTGGGGTAAAAAAAAACAAAAAACGTTTGCATGTCAGTTATGATTAAATCCTTTATTTTAAAGAAACATTTCCCCAAGCTGAACCTTTTGAGGTCATCGAGTCCTTCAACACTGTGAGCAAAGAAATCTTCAGGAATTTGGTGCTGAATGAGTACAGGAGGTATAAAAGCTGTCCTTTTAAATCTCTTTGCACCTCACGATGGAATCACGTGCATATAAAATACATGACTGTGTGTTTAGGTGTGATGGGAGGGAGCTCACGGCGCTGAGGGACATTTCCTGTGACGTCGACCTCTTTAGACCGCTTCACGGTTCAGCTTTGTTCCAGCGGGGGCAAACCCAGGTGCGTCGAAGACAGTTTAGTTCGACAGTATGTCCTAAAATCATGAATAAACGGCTTCATTCTGAGTCCTGGTTGTGTTGCTTTTCAGGTTCTGTGCAGCGTCACGTTTGATTCGCTGGAATCCAGTATTAAGACAGACATCATCACCACAGCGTTAAGGTAAATTTAAAAAAAAAAAACTTTCTCATGCACTCCAAATCATTAACGTCAAAATTTTTCAAACTTAGCAAATAACAGCGATTTCCACTTATCGTCTGCCTCCAATTAACGGCCCGTCCTCCCTCTACTTTAGCTAAATATAATTGGAGCATTGGGGATATTTAGCCGTCCTCGTGCGAAACATGACTGTGACGCGACATTTTTGTTTTTTCTGTCAACAGTGGCATCAAGGACAAGAACTTCATGCTTCATTATGAAGTAAGTCCAAGTCCAAAGTCCAAAGTGCAGCACATTGTACAAATACAATTAACCAAAATAAAAAAAAAACAGCAAAATGGGGAATAATGATGATAATAAGCTTTGCTGCAGAGACATAAGTCTATAGCAATACATTCAAATCCAGTGGAACCTTGTTTAGTAGTTTTGTTCCAGAAGGTCTGACTCCAACCGAAACAGATGCTAACCGAATCCATTTTTCCCATAAGAAATCATGTAAATCCAATTCATGTGTTCCAGAAAGCTGAAAATGTTAACACAAACATGTTGTTATAGTTTTACAATTATAGTTTTACATGCAGAAAACTATTTGAAATGCATGTAAATTAGGGCTGTCAATCGATTTTTTTTTAATATATTTCATCACGATTCATCACATGTTGTCCATAGTTAATTCCTAATTAATCACATTTAATTGCAGACAAACGTAAGTTTTTATCTATAATAAGTAGGGCTGTAAATCTCCTTGTGGTTAACGATTTGATATGCAACTACAACAATTACATCAAATTTTATGTAAAGGGATATCAATTTTGGAAATATGGGACATTATTTTATTCAAACATAATACACCCCCAGTTTTTGAATGTTTAATGCGAGAAGCCATTTTCCCCACTGTTTGACGGTCCTTGAATGCACCTTCTACTTTCTCCCACGCTGCACAGATAAGACCAGGGTCGAGGGTCAAACAGGACGTGCGCACGTTAATCGCGCTCCCAGAAAATAGTTCTGTGAAAGGAAGCTTTTGTTAAGGTTTTATTAACACGTTAACTTGACAGCCCTGATGTAAATGCATCGAAATAATGAATAAAAGGGATAAATGAACATTTAATGTTACTTTTACCTGTTTCATTCATTCTGGTTGTAAATCTTAATCTTTTCATTCCAGTTCCCACCCTATGCGACCAATGAGATCGGAAAGATGGGAGGTCTAAACAGGAGAGAGCTCGGACATGGTTAGCATGGATTCCGTTCCTCCTAATCCAGTAGCAACACACGCTGGACACTTGATTAGGAACACCTTGTGTGTGTTTGCAGGCGCCCTGGCTGAGAAAGCACTGAGGCCTATCATCCCCAAAGACTTCCCTTTCACCATCAGGGTTACTGCCGAGGTGCTGGAGTCAAACGGTGAGGGTCTGAAGACTGACCGTTCCTGACTGTTTATTCATTTGCCTTCCGTTGCTTTTACCTCTCAGGGTCTTCATCCATGGCCTCAGCATGTGGGGGCAGCCTTGCTCTCATGGATGCAGGTATTCTTCCCAAAATGTGTTAAAATACTGTTTATGTATAAAAGCCAAAACCAGATGCTTGACTTGCGCTGTCTACCAGGCGTGCCCATCTCTTCTGCTGTGGCTGGTGTCGCCGTGGGCCTCATCTCTAAGTCCAACCCGGAGAAACCGTCAGAGATCCTAGACTACAGATTGCTGACTGACATTCTGGTAACATGCCTGTGCAATGTGGTGAAATAACAGTGACAGGAAAGCACTTGTAGATACGATGATGAGGTTTATTTTGGAACAGGGAATAGAGGACTACCTTGGAGACATGGACTTCAAGCTGGCAGGGACAAACAAAGGCATCACTGCTTTACAGGTAACATGGGCTGACTCCGACATCTTGAAGCGGCCGTGCGCAACACCGGTCGCTCACTTATTTATTCCGTTTGTTACATTTCCAGGCTGATGTGAAGATTCCAGGTTTGCCTCTCAGGGTGGTCATGGAAGCCATCCAACAGGGCACAGGTAGTGTTTTTTTTTTAATTAACATTTTACTCCAAGAAATACACAGTGTCACCCAAAAGTGAGTACAGCCCTCACATTTCAGCAAGCATTTTATTGTATCCCGTCAAAAGACAATACTATCGAAAGTAAACTTGCTTACACTTTAGAGTGGTCAGTGTACAGCTTGTATAGCAGTATAGATTTGCTATCCATTCAAAATGAGTCAACACACAGCCATTATTGTTATAAATAGCTATTAGAACCAGCGCCATTGTTATCTAGCACAGCCTTAACCCTCTTGGGCTCTTGTTGGAGATGTTGGACTCCACCTTCCTTCTGCTTGAGGATGTCCCCACAGATGCTCAATTGGATTCAGGTGTGGAGGAGACATACTTGGCGACTCCATCACCTTCATCTTCCGCTTCAGCTTCCTCAGCAAGGCACTTATCTTCTTGGAGGTGTTTTTAGGCTCCATACGTTGGGAAACTGCCATGCAACCCAATTTGTGCTTCACAAGGTCACTGTGCATTTTGATCACAGCTCTCCCAGTGCCGGCAGCACTCGTGCACATTACCACCACTGTGTTTGAGTGCAGGCAAGACACAGTTATCTTGCTCCTCACTTGTGTTGCGGGCTATTTAGACAATAATAGCTGTGTGGTGACTTATTTTCAGTGAATGCTAGTAAATCTATCCTGCTATACAAGCTGTACACTGACGACTATATCTACTATGGAGCAGGGGTGTCCAAACTTTTTCCACCGAGGGCCGCATTCGGTAAAATGAAAGAATACACGGCCCACTTTGATATTTTACATTTTGTAAACCAATAGTAAGTTTAAGTTTAATAACAATTTTGTTTTGTTCTCATGGTATTACGACTTTGTGCTTGTAAAACATTTTTATCTGTTAATATTATGACTTTATTGTAATATTTTGTAAAATTACTGCACTTTCTTACACTTCTGTTATTGGTTTTGTTAGTTTTCTTGTGTAATTGTATTTTTAAAATGTGCCTAGGGCCTAGAAAAACACAGCCGCGGGCCGCAAATGGCCCCCTGGCCGCACTTTGGACATCCCTGCTGTAGAGTATATTATCTCTATTGTATTGTTTCTTGACAGGGTATACATTCATAAATGTGGGTGCTGTAATGTGAGGGGTGTTCTCACTTTTGTTTTAATTGTACTGTCGGTGGATGGGTCAACTCTATACATGACATTTCAGTGGCAAAGAGGGAAATTCTGGGCATCATGAGCAAATGTATACCAAAGCCGAGGGCCGCCAGGAAGAAGAATGGGCCAGTTGTTGGTGAGTTTTGGATAGAAATGAGTGTAACCTTTGGCCTAATGCAGTTGAACAAGATTGTGCTTTGTGTGTCTGCAGAGAACGTCCACGTTCCTGTGTCCAGACGGGCTCGCTTTGTGGGCCCAGGAGGGTACAACCTTCGCCGATTACAAGCTCAAACAGGTAACATTGGTTGTTTTATTTTTCTTCTCCACAAAGCCTGGGATCGTATGTGGAATGATTTGGTGTTTGGTGTCGTTTAAAGGTGTGACGATCAGTCAGGTGGACGAGGAGACTTTCTCCGTGTTCGCACCCACGCCGGGAGCCCTGAGCGAGGCGCAGGACTTCATCAGTGAGATCTGCAGAGATGATGTGAGTCTTTTGTCAGAGCTGCATGCTAAAAAGAATAAGTCAATTTAATGCACGGTCAAAATGATTCCGTCATGCTGTTCCACTAAATCAGGTACCACATTTTCAAAAAGCTAAGGACTGGGGGCCAAACACGTACAGCTTCATACTGCTGACATAGATTGTCTATTTAACAGACACTGTACATGCAAGCAAAGGAGTGATTGTCCTTGCCCTTGAACATATTTCAGATGGGTAATGGTAACGCTTTTATTTGTTTTGAACATGCTTAGCAAGGTTACATTGAGGAACATCACTTGTTTAAATTTGCCCAATTCAAAAGGAGTGGGGAGAAGCAGATCTTATTTAATCCTACCCCTTCTACATTTCTCAGCAATTACTGATCATTTTTCCACATGCTGTATTTAAATGTTAAATAATAAATAAAGAAGAGAGAGAGAAGACGGAGATGAAATTAAAAAAAAAAGGTGTCTTCCAGGCCGTTCTGATTTGATATACAGTGTTTCCTCGCTCCGTTGCAGTTCACCTTCTGCGGTCTCGCTGTTCCTCGGGGTTTTTTTTTGTTTTTGTTGTTGTTTTTTGTGCTTTTTTTTTTTAAACAATGCGTATGAACGTGCATTGTGTTCTGCAACTTGATTGGCGAATGGAGAACCCGCGCATTGTTTTATGCGTCCTAATGGGCTAAGGGAGAAACCATCCATTATCTGCTGCGTTCTTATTGGTTAAGGGAGAACCCGCCCATTGTATCTGCATGGTGATTGGCTGTTGACCATTGTCAATCTATCTTCTTTGTGCCGGCTCGCACGGCCGTGTCCCCTGTTGTGTTGATTGCTAGCAAACAGCTTGCCTTGCAGCGTGACTTGCAAGTTTTCTTCCCGACAAAACCCTGCAATGTCGACGAAACTTTCTGCACCCCAAAAGGACCGATGCTAACCATTGCACAAAAAATTGGACTTCTGGACATGCTGAAGGAAGGTAGAAGTTATGCGACTGTAGGGCGCCATTACGGAATTAATGAATCTTCGGTTTGAGGAAGAGGAGGACTGCAGCAATATGTTTTAACAAGGATATAAAAATGCTACAGCTGAGCAGCGCCAGGATGAGGGGGCACGGTCAGATGAGTGAAATATGCGTGAGTCACTAAATCATTTCTTGTGTCCAACCTCCTAGGCTGACCATTAAAATTCACATGAAGATTTGTACTTAAAGTGTTTAAACAAGAGAAATGTGAGAAAATGTAAACGCCCGTCTGAGAAAAGTGTGTTAAGTGTATGATGAGGGGTTTTACAGCCTTAAAACATATATAATAATTGTAAAAAAAAAAAAATAGGTTGGCTACTTAGCGGATTTCACTTAATGCGTGCTATTTTGGGAACCTAACCCCCACGATAAACAAGGGAACACTGTAGTAAGAGAGTCATCTTTCATCTCTCCTAGTAAAGTCAAATAGTGACTTTAAGTTCAAGAAGAATAATGAGGTCTTGTTTGTCTACTGTGACTTTTAGTGTGTACATAAAGACATGCATTTTGTCTGTATTGCAGCAAGAGCAGCAACTAGAATTTGGTGCTATTTACACTGCCACCATCACTGAAATAAGGTAAGCGCATACCCTTAAAAACATGGAATGCATGTTTTAAATGGTAACTGAGATTTTTTTTTGTTCTGTGCTGCAGGGACATTGGAGTCATGGTGAAGCTCTATCCCAACATGAGCGCCGTGCTTTTGCACAACTCCCAGCTGGACCACAAACGGGTGCGTAGCTCGCCCTCTGCAACATGTTTGCAAGTCACCATTTAAAATGTCTTTCCTTTGTCCCCCCCACCCCCTTTTAGATCAAACATCCAAGTGCCCTGGGTTTAGACGTGGGGCAGCAGATTCAGGTTGGTTGTCACGGGAAGCATTTTTTTAATGAGAAAACAGTGCACTCTGTAGGCCTCCTCACACGGTGACTCTTACCACCAGGTCAAGTATTTTGGACGGGACCCCACAGACGGCAGAATGAGACTGTCTCGGAAAGTCCTCCAGTCTCCCGCGGCCACGGTGGTCAAGACGCTGAGCGAGAAGCAGAGCATCTCTATGGGATCCAGCACAAACAACACAACAGCCAGCACAGATTCATTACCTGATCTCAAGTGAATGACACTAAAAGGCAGCCGAACTTGCGCCATCTGGCTGTGGATGCGGCACTTGAATGCAGTCCGGGCTGGATGAGGAGCAGGAGTTACTGTATAAATGTGCTGTGTTTTGCATTTACTGTGACAAAGTGACTTTTGAGCTGCGAGGAATTATATGACTGACAAAGCAAGAGCAGGAAATGTGTAAAATATTGTTTTTAAATATTAGTGGTACATTTAGGGGTGGGATATACAGTATCAATATCACAATATGTCCCGTTATCTTTCATAATACAACAATGACCAGTAGACCAATCTCTATCTATCAATTTGTTTCCATTGTTATGTAAATAAACCTTTTGGATTGTGCATTACTGTGACTATGTCCTAATTAGCGGGGTAAGTATTAAAAAACCCATACATGCTGCTGCCTTTGTGTTTAAACGTATTATGTCATTTTGTGAACATTCATCGGCACAAAGCAATGAGAGCCAATGCAATATCTGCCTTTCCGAAGATAATCGGCTTAATTAAAGAAAAAATAATCATAGTGTCAGTATAATGCTACAACCACAATTGCGGTTAGGGTTAAAAAGTATTTTTTTAAGTAATTAAATAAGAAGGAAAAAATGACAGATAAATGAGAATAAACTAGAAAGAAATGTTGCCAGAAGTTAAATTTTTTTTTGAGATGCTGAATGTGGGGGTTTTATCAGCTATAATCATCAAAATAATAATAATACAAAAGAAATTCATTCTTGAAGTTTTTCACTCTGCAATGAATCTACATAATAGAATAATTTCACATTTGTAATTGAACTCCTGTACTGAAATAAATGAACTTTTCAAAGCTATTTTAATTTATTGAGATGCACCTGTAAATGTCAGTCCCAGTAAACTTTTTAGATCGCTCTGTACTGTGAATAAGTCTCAATCATCGGGGTATATATTGATAAAAAATAATGCAGTTGACAGAGAGGTGCCGCTCTAAGGATAATAACGCTCATTAAATATGATTGTTGTTGATTGCGTCATTGCATAGTAAGAGTGTGTTCCTCTAATGTGGTGGAATTAAAAAAAAACAAAAAAAAACGTCAACATGATGCACATGCACGTTTCCAGCCACAGTTGTAAACATGTTTTTAATTATCTAATTAACTAAGTAAAATACATTTTGACACATCATTTAATGCATTTAATACGTAAATATAATCTAAAGTAAAGTAATTGTAGTTGATTGTTATCGTGATTGTAGCGCAAAACGAAAATTAATTGGTTCGGGTGTTTGACAGGTTTATGAGGATTTGCGTTTTAGTTTTATTAAGTTAATTGCGTTGTGTAATTGTTATGAAATGAGTTTGTAGTTAATATTTCCTCTTTGCGTGCGTTTGATTGACGTCGAGCGACCCAGAGAGCACAAGATCGGATTACAAGATGGCGCCCAGTGGACGTTAGCGAGGAGGCCGCCGTAGTTGTTGTTGTCTTCCTGACATTTTTTTTTAACTATTCCGAACGAGGGCTCCCCTTTGACTTTTTCCGCCGCCGGGCATGCTAAGGGAGCAGTAGACATTTCTCCGACACGTTCAACTTTGGTTTCACGCTGCATGTTTCATAACATGCGGCTGCAAACAAAGTTGTCAGGCTAGGGAGGAAAACAGCAGACGGCTAAAGGCGTCGTAGCTTGTTAGCAGTACAGCTAGCCAGCTAGCTCCCCGACTCTCTTCACAATGTCGGACACTCGGCGGCGAGTGAAGGTTTATACGCTGAACGAAGACCGGCAGTGGGACGATCGGGGCACCGGGCACGTTTCGTCCACCTTTGTGGAGCGCCTCAAGGGGATATCTTTATTGGTTCGTGCGGAATCGGACGGTAAGTTCCCACGTTAGCAAAGCCACGTTAATGCTAGGTTGGCTAAAGTTAGCATTGTGTGCTCCCGTTATTGTTTGCTTTAGCTGCGAATCAAGCTTGTGTGGGGAAATTGAGTGAGCTACGTAGAATGCGGTGCCGTTTAATATAAAAATGTGTCTAATTAGTAGCCTTGGTTATCGCAGTTAGGACAATTTGTGCTAGCAAGCTAATTAGGTTAGCATTGGCGTGATATCTTCAGCATGGGGGCCCTTAAAGTCTGCTCTTATTTGTTTTTACACTTTCCTTGTTACCGGTTTCTTCTTGCACCGACATTCGGTGTGTGTTTGTTTTTTTAAAGAACACTTTTTGCGGTGACTAACAACATCTGTTGAACTTTCTTTGTCCGAAGCTAAACATAAGCCAGGTCTCACATTGTCCTCATTCGAGTATAATAGATGGACACTAGCACAGAAGTTCTCCGTTTTGCTTTTAATCCCCCAAGTCTAACTTGTTGATTTTGTTTTAGGATCACTTTTGCTAGAGTCGAAGATTAGCCCCAATACTGCATATCAGAAACAACAGGTAAGTGGAGCTGTAGTCTGGATCAGCCACAAAAGGAAATCAGCATACTTAAAAAAATGTTTTATTTTGCAATCTTGACTACCAAAATGATTCCTTAAGCAGTCAATCGAGTTCCACAGTGTGTAACTGTCACTTAAACCTCATACTAGCCATTTGCATTCCTAGTTTGTGAATTTGCTTGTCAACTGCATTGACGTTTGAATGTTTCACTTGGTCATTTTAGTGTAAGAATCCTTTCTTATTCCGAGGGCATTCAAACATGCCTTGAATGAGAATACAGTGACCTGGATGAATGAGAATACACACAGGCACAATCCTCTCATATGTGTTCTAAACTTTGCACATATTTTCTCATGTCATTTTTTGGTCTAATGTTTGTTTCGCAGGACACGCTGATCGTCTGGTCCGAGGCCGACAATTATGACCTGGCGTTGAGTTTCCAGGAGAAAGCGGGCTGCGATGAGATCTGGGAGAAGATTTGCCAGGTAAAGGCAAAATCGATTCTTGCTGTTGTTTTGGATAAGAACATTCTGTAACGTGAACGCTGGAAAGAATCATGATGCTGCAGTATTAGGGGTGCATCGAGTGCAACATTACTAAACTAAACTAAAAAGTATCTTTTCAATTTTTTTGGTCCGTAACAGACCACAAGTGTGATCGCACCCTTAGACTCCTCAGTCTCCACTTCACTGCAGCAGCCCGTTTTCTCTATTTACAGCAGTTAAGGCTGTTTCTTGGCCACGGGTGCATCCAAAGCAATGTGTGTTTTTTGTGCTTTAGCTACTGCAAGTAAGAGTGTTTCTGGTGGTTTGCATGTAGAAAGTATGGCATTTAAACCTTTTTTTTTTTTTTTTTAATTTACTGACCATTTAGGTGCAAGGGAAGGACCCCGCTCTGGACATCACCCAGGACCCCATTGACGAGTCAGAGGAGGAGCGTTTTGAGGAGATCCCAGAGACGAGTCACCTCGTCGAGCTCCCCCCCTGCGAGCTGAGCCGCCTGGAGGAGATAGCCGACCTGGTGACGTCGGTGCTGTCGTCGCCCATCCGGAGGGAAAAACTGGCCTTGGCCCTCATGAGCGAGGGCTACCTCAAGAAACTGCTGGGCCTCTTCAGAGTGTGCGAGGACCTGGACAACAGGGAAGGCCTCCATCACCTCTACGAGATCGTCCGGGGCGTGCTGTTCCTCAACAAAGCCGCCCTTTTCGAGGTGATGTTCTCTGACGACTGCATCATGGACGTGGTGGGCTGCCTGGAGTATGACCCGGCGCTGGTCCAGCCCAAGCGGCACCGGGAGTTCTTGACCAAGACCGCAAAGTTCAAGGAGGTGATCCCCATCACGGACTCTGAGCTACGGCAGAAGA
Organism: Dunckerocampus dactyliophorus; assembly: GCF_027744805.1. Lineage (NCBI taxonomy): Eukaryota > Metazoa > Chordata > Actinopteri > Syngnathiformes > Syngnathidae > Dunckerocampus > Dunckerocampus dactyliophorus. The sequence continues at coordinate 4,612,897 of NC_072832.1, read as the reverse complement.
TCCACCAGACCTACCGTGTGCAGTACATCCAGGACATCATCCTTCCCACGCCGTCGGTTTTTGAGGAGAACTTCCTGTCCACGCTTAACTCCTTCATCTTCTTCAACAAGGTGGAGATCGTCAGTATGTTGCAGGTATGAGCAGACCCTTTTGGATCATAATGACTATCACTTTGGACAGGATTATTGTGCATGCATGCATTAAATATGTTTTATTTTCAGTATAACATTTGAAGTTTGCAATTTGGTATGACATTATTTAACAAGTTTCATGGGTTCTGTTTTGTTTTGCACCAATTCAATGCAAAATGGATATAGTGGTTGTCCAGTGAAGTGCATGCATCTTAAATTGTTTAGCGTTTAATCCATAATTCAAGACAAATTATTTTTCTTACTCGTGTATATAATATATAGAAAGGAAAAACATGCATAATTTAATACATGTATTTCATTGGAGAGCAACAATATTCTGATTTCGGACCTCAGTATGTTGCATGTATGAAGTTTTAGAATGCCGTCAAATAGTGAATGTTATCAGTGGACTGTAAAAAGCATGTTTAGAGACGCATGTGCAGGGTTGTGAAGAAGTGTTTGCCCCCACCCTCAATTTATTTTTTGTGCATGTTTGTCACACTTAAATGTTTCAGATTATCAACCAAATGTAAATATTAGTCAGTGACAACACAACTGAACACAAAATGCAGGAATGGAGGAATTTTAGCCCACTCATCTTTGCAGAATTGTTGTCATTCAGCCACAATCGAGGGTTTTCCAGCATGAAGCGCCCTTCTAAGGTCATGCCACAGCATCTCAATAGGATTCAGGTCAGGACTTTGAATAGGCCACTCTAAAGTCTTCATTTAGTTTTTCTTCAGCCATTCAGAGGTGGACTTGCTGGTGTGTTTTGGATCATTGTCCTGCTGCAGAACCCAAGTTGGTTTCATTCTTCAGGATTTTTTGGTAGACAGCAGAATTTTTGGTGCCATTTATAAGCAGTAAAACAGCCCCAGACCATCACACTAACACCACCATATTTTACTTTTAGTTATTTTTATTTCTTTATTTTATTTTATTATTTTTTTTTTTAATCTGCGGCGATACTAGTACATTAGATATAATGGGACACAACACTTCCAAAAAATTCAACTCTTGTCATGTCAGACCAGACTATTTTCCCAAAGGTCTCGGGGATCATCAAGATGTTTTCTGGCAAAATTGAGATGAGCCTTAATGTTATTTTTGTTCAGCAGTGTTTTTTATCTTGGAACTCTGCTATGTAGGCCCTTGTTGCCCAGTGTCTTTCTTATGCTGGAGTCATGAACACTGACCTTAACTGAGGCAAGTCAGGCCTGCAGGTCTTTGTATGTTGTTGTGGGGTCTTTTGTGACCTCTTGGATGAGGCGTCGCTGTGCTCTTGGAGTAATTTTGGTTGGCCGGCCACTCCTGGGAAGGTTCACCACTCTACTATGTTTTTGCCATTTGTGGATAATGGCTCTCACTGTGGTTTGTTGGAGTCCCAAAGCTTTAGAAATGCCTTTAAAACCTTTTCCAGACTGATGAATCTATATTAATCTCACTTAAGTTATGTTTTAACGGGGTGGGGGGGAAATCACTTTTTCCACACAGGGCCATGTAGGTTTGGATTTCTTTCTCCCTTAATAAAAAGTTTCATTTAAAAACTGCATTTTGTGTTCAGTTGTGTTGTCATTGACCAATACTTAAATGTGTTTGATGATCTGAAACATTCAAGTGTGACAAACATGCAAAATAATAAATCATGAAGGAGGCAAACACTTTTTCACACCACTGTATTTTTAGTAGTAAGATGAGACTTGTGTCTGGGGATGTCACATCTAACTTGCTGGATGCTTTACCAGGTTATTTCCTTGAGTGTTGATTTATTCATAATTTTTCCTATGCTGCAGGAGGATGAGAAGTTCCTCACAGAGGTTTTTGCACAGCTCACAGATGAATCCACAGAGGAGAGTAAACGGCGAGAACTTGTAAGTCAACACATTTTTTTGATGGTCTTTGCTGGTATGGTAATGGACACTTAACTTTCTGCAGAAGTAAAGTACAATTTAATATAACTTGCACTTGATGTAGTATAGTAGTGGTAGCTTGAGATACAAATTTTGGTATGGGTCCATTTCCAAGTAAATGCGGGTCCAAGACCTTTTTAGTTGAAATTTTTCAAGATCATTGAATAATTTTGTAATTTTGCTTTTCATTTTGTTTATCATGATTATCAGAATAAAATATAGGACAAATATTTGAGGTAATCAACATTTTTTAATGACACATTTTATTTGTGAGCAATTTAACAATATGCGGCGGTTCCTCGGTTTTCAATATTATTTCCTTCCAAAAGGTCAGCAATTTTTCCCATATGAAATGAGGAAAATCCAATTCATTTGTCCTAGACACACACAATATGAACAAAAAATCAGTTTTATTGATATCTTGAGGCCGGCAAAATTATTAGGGTAGTTTTTATTTATCGTGCAGTTAATTTGTTGATTATTGTGACAGGCCTACTATCCTGGTATTGATACTATCGATATTTGTATCAGTCCGCCCACCCCAAGTAGTAACGCCATAGAAACTAGCACAACACATAAGAGTAAATAGGTAATCGCACCGTGATGTCACGTGTTCAAAGCAATCACGTCTTAACTGAATAACAGGAAGCTGGCTAAAGCAGGCAAGTGTAACGGATTTTGAAAAAATGATGAGCGGCGTGCACTTCACATGCATATGGAATGAATATGATTACCAGATTTAGCATTCAGCAAATGTCAATCTGTAGTCCTTACACATTTCATAGTCACCACCTGACATAGTTATACTCAGTACACATGAAAGACAGCGTACGTGATACAACACTTAATAACATCATATACAGTAAAATGACATAAGCAGTGACATACACTCATATGCAATTCACTTACAAGACTACAGTATATACAATACAACACATCATACACGAGACAAACTATACCACAACTACTTATTGTTTAAAAAGTAGCTGAACAAAGTCTTTTGGTTGTTGCATTAACCGTGCTTCGGTTCTCTCATGCTCAGGTGAACTTCGTCAAGGAGTTCTGTGCTTTTTCGCAAACACTGCAGCCTCAAAACAGGGACGCCTTCTTCAAAATGTTGGCGAATCTCGGCATTTTGCCTGCGCTGGAAATAGTCATGGTGAGGTGCCGGGCTGGACGCTGCATGTTCTCGTTGGCATCAGCGTGAGGATGGTGTGTGGAATCTCAGCCACTGATTGATGTGTTGCTTTTCCCATACAGGGAATGGATGACCTCCAGGTGAGGGCAGCAGCCACAGACATCTTCTCCTACCTGGTGGAATTCAGCCCGTCCATGGTCAGAGAGTTTGTCATGCAGGAGCCACAGCAGACTGATGATGTAAGCAATCGAGTACCCTTTGTATTTTCCACGTTTGACCGACATTTGTTATTATACAAAGCTTCTGTGGGTCTGCTGACTTTATTTGTTTGCAGGACGTGCTCCTCATCAACGTCGTGATCAAGCAAATGATTTGCGACTCTGACCCCGAGTTAGGCGGCGCCGTCCAGCTGATGGGGCTGCTCAGGACACTAATCGACCCTGAGAACATGCTGGCCTCCACCAATGTAGGCGCAACTCAACACTCTTGGAGAAGCCGGAAGTCTGCATTGTGTTTGACAGCATTTACCAGGAATCACATGTCTATTGCTGTCCTTTCAGAAAACGGAAAAGACGGAATTCCTGAGTTTCTTCTACAAGTACTGCATGCACGTTTTAACCGCCCCACTGCTGGCCAACACGGCTCATGACAAAAACTCAAAGGGTGAGTGGGACTGCAGACGTTGTACGTTCTCAACATGTGTGACAAATGGAGGTTCTGACTCACTTATACTCACATTTTTTAAAGATTTACAAGAGGGATCCACCAAGATCAACCCTGTTTGTCCAGGTTAGTTCCCCGTGACACTAGTTGGCTTCCAACTTTTATTAAATGTACAGGCAATCTTTTAAGTAACATTTCAACTTGGGATGCTCCGTCGGCCACCAGCTAGACTCTGCCGATTTCTGTAAAAACACGTGATCGGCTTATGGCGATAAGTCTTTCAGGGTCGATCACAAAAAACGATCGGCATGTGGCAGCAAACCTTACATGTGTGCTGTGTCACGTGTTGAGCTGACAAGGGTTGCACTTTGTCCCGTATTGCCGTGAGAATCAACTCAATGGCTTCCGTTTGACAGCTTGACCCAGGCTACACCAATCGATGTCAGCTTGTTTGATCACTCCCTTAACAAACCTATAGCAGTTCTGCTTTCCTGCATCTCTGTTTACAAGCTTTGCTGAGCTGTCACTGGCGGCAGCTAGCTAGCTCTAGCCAGCTAGTTATCCGCCTAGCTTCTGGTCTTTGGACTCCAAATGTGACTTTTTACCACAGTGATATTTTGTTTAAAAAAAACAAAAAACAAGCAATGTGGTGAGTTCAGAGCTCGTTTTTGTCCCACGAGGAAGTGGATATTACGTTCATGGGGTTCATACCAACTTTTTCAAGTGTCACTGAACACTTTTGCCCTTGTCATTATACTAATTATGTCTTGTCCTCAAAACACTATTTGTATCGTATAAATGCATAGCGTGTCCAGCCTTATGATGGTGATGCTATCACAGGGGTCTCCTGACAGATTTGTATTTCATAAAGATATTTATTTGTATTTTATTTTGTTCATTTTGTTAAAAAAATAAGTCATTGAACAATTTATTTCCCATGTGTTCGTATCACTCCAAAACATGCATCAAATTAAATTTTCCGCACGAAAGTGGCCCTTGCAATTGTCTAACTGCAGCCCTGGCCAATAGCACTCATCATAAATAAATTGGAAAAATGTACAGTTAATCCATGTCATCTGTATCGGCAGCATAAAACCCTCATTTCAACCTTTCATGTTGCACTTGTATTCACTGTTTTACATGTGCACTGTGATAGTTGCCATATACCACATACAACGTAACATTAAACACAAACATTACCGACACGAGCATAGCTATGTGAGCTACCGTGCTAACATTACACTCACATTTTTGCTGAAGAAAAACAAATGATCAAATTCAAAGCTCTCATGTCAGTAGCTACCCTGTTGGATAGCTGCCAGAGAGTCAAACTTTATTTTTGGGTGTGTAGTGAAGCCTGCTTTTTAAAAAGTGGAGGGCTTACACGGGGTGGGCTCATCTAAGTAAGTGCGGGTCAGTGATACCGCCAATCATGTCCATGGGGAACGAGGTTTTTCCTTCATCATGTCATGAAAAGCGAGGGTTTGAGCACCGCTTCTCTCAAGAGTGGAGCAAAGACGTGAGGGAGGTGATCGATTTTTCTCACATTACGTTTCTCACATAACACTGTTAGGAAATCATTAAGAAGCCACTTTGACATGATAGGGGATATAATCAGAAAAATATAATCAGTAAAACTCCTCAACCTTTTCTTTTAGATAATTTTCAGACGGCTCAGCTGTTGGCGCTGATCCTGGAGCTGCTGACCTTCTGTGTGGAGCATCACACGTACCACATCAAGACCTACATCATGAATAAAGACCTGCTGAGGAGAGTGCTAGTGCTCATGAACTCTAAGCACACCTTCCTTGCCCTTTGTGAGTGCATATAAACACACACATGTACGTACTACACACAGCCGAGTTGACTTTTGTGTGTGTCGGTCCAAGGCGCCCTGCGTTTCATGCGCAGGATCATCGGCCTGAAGGACGAGTACTACAACCGCTACATCATCAAAGGGAACCTGTTTGAGCCGGTCATCAATGCCCTGCTGGACAACGGCACGCGATACAACCTCCTCAACTCGGCCATCATCGAGCTCTTTGAGTTCATCAAAGTGGTGAGCAGTCGACAAAAAAGGGTTAATGATGAGGCGCCCTGATTGGATGGTTGGACGGTTGGACACTAGGCATCTTGTGTTTGCAGGAGGACGTCAAGTCCCTCATCGCTCACATCGTGGACAACTTCTACAAAGCACTTGAATCCATCGAATACGTGCAGACCTTCAAGGGCCTGAAGGATCGATACGAGCAGGAGAAAGACAGGCAGAGTCAGAAACTCACGAGGTTAGTACACTTTTTACAGGACAATGGAACCTGCTTAAAATGAGTCCTGCTTATGTTGGCAATCCATCTATTAGGACTATCTCATCAAGGCTCAGTCTACCATGTAGCAGCACCTCTGTTCGATAATAGATGCACCCAATCACATTTTTTCACTTCCGATCTGGATACCTGTATTTGGATATCTTCCAATACCGATACTATTTTGATACGAGCTCTGACTTGAATATTATTAATGTTATTATTGTAGCGTCTATAAGACTTACAAGGAGGTAGCTAATCAACAATTGGTTTATTGAACAAAACAGGTCACTGTCTGTTGCAATCATGCCAAAAGATTATTAGCAACTATAGCTGTATGCACACATGCAGCTGACACGTTTATGGCCTGATACATTTGGACAACACAGACCAGAACAGGCGTTTATTGCAGGTTTAAATGATCTTGCATAATAATCATAATAATAACACGGGCTACTGTTGGGGCCATAACCCACGACAAGCTAAAACTCAACTCTGAACCTCCGATGTCACTTCCTGTCGCCCACACTGTCTGTCCTACCGCCACTAAGGTCCCCTAGAGAACACATTTACTGTGACACACACTTGTCTAAATTGGCTTATTTACTCTTATTATGTCTACTATATTGGGTGAATAAGAGTGTGAAGCCATTTAAAGCTGCCATTACAATACATTGATGAGACAGTAGCTGCCACAGGAAGTACGCTGTCCAGGAAAAAGCAAGGAACGTGTGAGTCTTATCTTATTTGTCTGTCTTCTTTTCTCTGATTTATATTGGGCAACACAAATGTAAACGTAACTATGTGGGTGTTATTTTATGTCTAGAGGGCTCTAATCCAGCTCAAGAATTGTGAGCACTGGGACCCCACAGGGGTGTGTTCTGAGTCCACTCCTCTACACGCTCTTCACCTACGATTGCGTGGCCTCCCAGAACAACACCAGCATCATTAAATTTGCGGATGACACTACAGTCATCGGACTGATCACTGGTGGTGTTGAAACATCATACAGAAGAGAGGTGGCGGACCTCATGGTACATACCTCCTTGGTGTCGTGATAACAATCTCCTTCTCAATACAGATAAGACTAAAGAGATGATCATCGACCCAAGAACAAGGGAAAAGGAGCCACATAGTCCCCTGTTTATTGATGAGACTGAGGTGGAGAGGGTGAAAACCTTCAAGTTCCTTGGCACACACATCAGCGAGGACCTCACCTGGTCTCACAACACCCAACAAATTCTGAAGAAGTCCCAAAGGAGACTGTACTTCCTGAGAAGACTGAGGAAATTTGGCATGTCCACCACAATCCTGAGTTGCTTCTACAGATGCACTATCGAAAGTGTCCTTACCGCCTCCATCACTGTTTGGTACGGTAACTGTACAACACGTGATAGGAAGGCACTCCAGCGGGTGATCAAGACCTCACAGAACATTGTTGGGGCAGCCCTCCCCTCACTGCAAGACATTTATAAAACTAGAGTCCTACGCAGAACACACAACCTCATCAAGGACAGCACACATCCACAACACTCATTATTCACACTCCTACCGTCAGGCAGACGCTACAGGAGTTTGAAGTCCAGGACCACAAGGCTGGCAAACAGCTTTTACCCACAGGCAATCAGGCTTCTCAACGAAGCACTCGCACACGCCGCACGCAACACACGCACACACTCATAGCACTTTATTTATTTATTTATTTATTTATATCTGTATTAATGTCTCTTCTGTTGTTGTTGCTTAATTTATTGGTATATATGTTTATGTGTTTGTTTCTTATGTTCTTATTCTTTCTTGTGTTTTCTTTCTTTTCTTGGGAGAATGAACAGAATAAGATTTTCATTGCATGGTATAACTGCTGTTTTACCATGCACATGACAATAAAACTCTCTTGAATCTTGAATAATATTAAAAAACGTATTTAGAAGATTGTAAACTGATTTTCTATGCCATAACTACGGAAATATTCAATTTCTTATTATTGAATCCTATCGCGGTCGGGTCTGGAACCAATTAACTATGATAAACAAGGGACGACTCGTTTCAAAAATCCTTTGTCAGCCATTCTGCTTACGCTTCTGGCCCACATCTCCAGTAAATGTGAGGTAACGGCTGGTTTTGGTCATGTCGACTACAAGCAGGGTTCCACTGTATTGACCATTTCCCTTCATATTGTGATGCGTTCGTCCCATTAAAGATTTCGCAGAGATGCTCGGTCTTTGGACGAGGACGAAGAGTTGTGGTTGAATGACGACGAAGACGACGATGAAGCGGAGGCCGTGGATAAGAGCCGAATGGAGGACGACTACTCCGACGGCTACGGCAAGTACATGGAGGCCAAAAAAGGTAAACAGCAGCTCTGTCTGAAAATAAATGAAGTCAGCTGTTAGTGCTCTCCTTCCAAGGTGCGTTGTCTCAGCAGGTGCCGCCAACGGAGCCAACAACGGCAAAGCTGCTGCTCTCCCGCCCACCTCACCAGCTGCCACAGCCAACAACAGCTCGACATCCTCGGTCAAGACGGTCCCTCTGCCCGCCTCTCCTGTGGTGAAGGTAACACTAACAGTAATGTGCTCGTCTAAAACTACTCTGACGGCACTAGTAATGGATTATTGGATAAATGTGTCCAAATAAAGGTTGCATGTCAGAAAATAAAAAACACAAGTATCTTTAGATGGGGGAGGGGCCCACAGCAGCAGTGAGAGCGAGCGTATGGAAGAGCGAGAGTCTCCTCAAGTCTCCTCACTGGATTTGTCGCGAGTTGCTTTTGTGGATGAGTTTTCTAGCGAAGACTCACTAAATATACACGGAGACCTCCTCCTCTGTCTTCGTATTCTCTGGCAGACCAGGTGTGTTTGCTTATGAGAGTGATAATCTACCACAAACACTTGTTTTTACATTTGGGAAATAACAGCCATTCTCCAATTATCACCTGCTTCCAATTAATGCCTGTCCTATGTGCCTTAGCTAAATTGCTCGGCTATAACTAAAGCGTTCACTGTATTTCCAAATGGATGAATTGAGATGTCATGTTCATTGTCAATGTGACAAATGTTCCTTCCAGACTACACTGGTTGGCTTGGTGGACTACCCTGACGATGAGGATGAAGAGGAAGATGATGATGAGGAGGAGCAGTCTCCCAGAAAGCGTCCCCGCCTGAGCTGTTAAGGCTGAATGTCCCCAGTGTCACGTAGGTCCTGCTGGGATGGACGTCATGGTCCCTCCTGTTCTCTAGCTGGAAGTGTCACTGGTCCCCGGATCTGTTTGGACCACATCAAGGCGGATTTAAGACCACCTCGCTCCATTCCTCCTCCCGAGGACCTTCACTAACCTTTAACTCACGGCTCGCCTCCTCCATCGCTGTCGTTGGTCTTAACCACACTGTCCTCCTAGTTCTCCACGCCAACACCACCAGAGAGGCTGCAGCGGAAATACAAGTGCCAAGGCCGTGTCCTGTCTCTGCTCTGTTGCTATAGCAACAGAAGCCGATGTGCTGCAGCAGTCCCAACAGGAACCACCCCATCCCTCATCCCCACCCCCCATCCAGGCCTGAGCCGCTGAGCTCCACGATGGAGGCAGCCAGTGGACACACCGTGCCACAGGCCAGTCAGGCTAGCAGGACTAGCCCTCGTAGTTGTTAGGACGCTTGACTGGCCGCTCCCTTTCATTGGCTACCCTGGATGAGGTCACGCATGTCGAACTGTGAACCAGGAAGCAACCACAGGAGCAGGACTCACGCCACAAGACACGTCTCAGGCGACCAGGAATCCCGTATTTCACCACTTTGTTAAAGTATTGTACAGATGATGTTTTTTTTCCCTTTTCCTTCTTTTTAAATCATTTGCCCGTTTCATTTGGAAAGGGGGGACAGCAATACTCACCCACCTGTGTCTTTTTTTGTTTTAATTTGTAATCATCGCACAGCGGTGGTGTCACTGTTCTCCCTTTCAGTCCAGTTCCTTTGATTTAATGTAAGTTGCAAATGCTGGTTTTAAAAAAAAAAAACAAACAAAACATTAAAACTGCAGTAAATTCACTTTTGCAGCCAACATTTTGGGATGTCTTGAGTTTTGAATTTTAGATTTTTATTTTTTACATACACTAGGCCATTCATACCTTGCTGGCGCTATTTGACCCCTCCCTCCCCTGGCACCCATTCAACCTGTGTATTTGTGTCTCGGCCTGTTTACTTGTCCCATCGCTTCTATTGAACTGTTTTGACTACAATTACCCTGACGATTATTTCAAGGCATTCTGTTTTTCTATTGTGTAAGGTAGTGTCTGTCATTTACTAATAGGAGGAGCGATACCATTAATGACATTACGACACACTAATGTAGATGCGGATGAACGGGTGTGCCTTGGGTTTTGACTTTTTGGATGATTTTTCGTATTTTTATTACAAAATGTGTCTTGTTACAAACCTGCGAGGAGCGATCGCATTGTAGGTATTGACTCAGCCATTGCCAAAGTTTTTTTCCCCTAAGGGGCATATACTCAACTGTCACTGGTAGGTTGTCTTTTACATTTTTATAACATTTTGACATCAAAATGTGACCCTGAATGTCAGATGTAATCTGGTACTGACGGCAGATATATATATTTTTTACATTGTTTTAACAACATCCACTTTACAAAAGATTTTTTATTCAACCGCATAGGATAATATTGCATCATGATTGTTTCCACTTAACTAAATGGAACGTACACATTTTCTAAATGCTGCCATCTAATGGTGTGTGTCATTGACGCTGTGCACAGTCACCGTGGAAGTGCATGAAACAGTTGCTGATGCTCAAGCGCTGCATTGTGGGATTTTTCTTCAAGTTGCATGCATGTGGAATGTTTTTGTTTTTCTTTGACATCTCTACACAACATTAAATGTACAGCGATTCTCTGGCACCTGGACTCAAGAGTCCAAAAGTGACATGAAAACGCAGTCCTTGAGAAGAGTTCTCCATTAGACACACTCTTTCACATCCCCTGTATTAGACAAAGAAACAGTCACAAGGAAGATCTCGGACTTGTCTTGATGTGTACTGAGCGACGACGTGCACAAACCCAGATTCCAAACAAAGGTGAGTTTTGGAACCTTAGACTGCGTTCAAAGGAAAGTCCATATTGCACATGGATGGACGTGACGCTCATTTCTTGATGACTTCTTCTTTCAGCTTGTCGGCCAGATGCTTTCTCTTCTGAAGCTTCTTTCTCTCCTCTGCTGAAATCTCCTACAGGAGAAAAGTATGTTTTAATGCAGATACATTGCACACAATCTTAACATCTGATGGACTCACAGAGGTCTGAAGAGGTGCTGGTGGTGAGGGGGTGCTGTGCACCTCCTCGGGCGTGCCGGCTTGCTGGGTCTTGTTCTGTTGCTGCTGCTCCTTGAGCGCGCGCAGCTTGTCTCGCTGCTGACATAAGTATGCCGCCCTCTGCTGGAGCTCATGCTGCTGGGATGCCGACAGCTCCTGGAAGAAAGAATGGAGGATAAGATTCTAAAGTCAAACCTGGGAGAGGACTAGATAAAACACCATGCAGGTGTGTGCTGCACACTCACTGACCACAACATAAGGTATACACTGATTATTAATATGAATATATTAATTATTTAATTACATTTAAATGCCAAAGAGTTAAATCTATCCTATAAAACAAAAAAAGTAAAATATTTTTTAAAATATATTACTTAAATTTAACTGTTTATGAGAGATATGTGTTTGTGTAGATCCTCAGTGATCAGATCATGGTATTCCACAAAGGTTGAATCGAGGGAACTAGATTCCCCTTTGTTGAAGATGTTTTACCGTTCATCCAAAGGGCTTCTTCAGTTTTACCATTTTAGGTGTGGAGTTGTCCTATTTATGTCCAAAAAGGGCGGTAGTTGTCATTGTGGCCCGGCGTGGTTGATGAACCATCCTGCTTAATAGGTCGTAACTTTAAAAATGCACAAAATGATTAAAGATTACAATATTATCGGAATTTGATGCATATTTTTCTATTTTTTTTTTTTTTTGTTTTACCTCTGGCAGTTTAAAATCAAAATAATACCACAAAATACTATAAATAAAGATGCCATTTGTATATATTTTTATTTTGTAAAAACATTGGTTGAAATTGCATTTTTTTAAATCTTTTTTTAAATTTTTTTTTTTTAAGTTTTGTATTTAATTTTTATGGTTATATTTTTTGTTTAACCTCTCACTTTTCAACCAAAATAGAAAACTAAATGTTGTTCATCATAAATGTATATAAACTATATGTACTGTACTTCATATTATTTAGTATATGAATACTTTAAGACTGTGCATTAATATCCCTGTACAGATCCAGTTCTTTCATGATCTTGCAAGTGTGCCTAAAAAGTGGTCCCCATGTACTCACAGTGTACGGCTGAGAGAAGCCCGCCTCCCTGTGTGCTTCCTCCAGCCAGGATTCCCCTGCTGATTGGCTGCTGCTCTGCTCCTTGCTGTCAGGGATGGAGCTGATGGGTGCGCTCACAGGAGGGAGGACTCTGGGCTCCATGCAGGTACTGACACCATCTAGACACACATTCACTTTAGAATCATAGACAAACACTCTAACAAACAAATGTTGCCATTTTTACCAGAGGTACGTGTGGAAGAAGAGGAGGAGGAGCTGCAGTTTTCCTCACGCTTTCCATCTCCTGCTGCTGCCACCTTGATCTCAGTGTTTCTGGGTGTTTTGCCATTGACCTGCAGGGAAAAAGGTGACCATGACGTATGGAAGACACATTTATCCACATAAACGCCCATCACATGACTACACATCTACATTTAGGGGTGGTCTACAAAAGCAAATAACCATTGGCATTCACAGCTGCGGCTGGAGGCTACCTCCTGATGTAGTGTTTTAATAAATAAATAATTGATTAAACAATTTTAATAAATAACAGCTTCTTGCCAATCAACGCCTGCTTCCAATTAACACCCTGCCCTCTTTGCGCTTTAACAAAATAAACACCCCAGCTATAATTAGAGCATTTACCCTCAGTTAAAATGTGAAGCGAGAATATTAGCACTTGCTTAAGGTTACATGGGACGTTCCAAGGCTTATCATGGGGGCTTCTACTACACTAACATAGCTACTCCAGTGAGTTACCAGATTAGCTGCAGTGTTTCCATTCACCAGGTGACCACGGTGACAGTCAGCTTTGGCCTGAGCGTGGAATAAATAGCACATTGGACTTTGGGTGCGAGTTTCACTGATCTAATTGCACAATTTGGCAAGTCGCAGTAATCGTGTCTTACCTTGACAGAGCTGCTCTCTTGGCTGGCAGGAGAGCTTTTGGGCGCTTCACCACTGCCACCGAGGGGCTTGTTGTCGCATCTACTGCTGGATGTAGAACCCTGCTCCTCCTCCAGGAGCAACCTCAATGACATTTCCTCATCGTATTCCTCTTTGGACTTTCTGAAGGGAGAGGGAGAACGTTTATCAAGACTAGAATATGCCATAAAACTACATGTCACACGCATGAGAATAATCAACCATACCAAAACTGAGGTTCCAATGTATATAATAATTATTTTACATCAATTTCTATTATGATACTTCAAATTATACTAGTTTATTGTGATGATTTAGCCGTTTTTCCTGTTCGGGGGGTGGGGGGTGGGGCATATTTCTATGGTAAGGCCTTATTTTTTTCACTATATTGTGTATGCTATTTCTACATACAGTCGTCCCACTTTTTTTGCAGTTAATATTTTCAAGACCCGGCCGCGATAAGTGAATCTGCAAAGTAGGATTCAATATTAATAAATGAAATATTTTCGTAGTTAGAGCATAGAAAACCTGTTTATGACTTTGTAAAGACAATTTTTACCATTATTAGAGCCCTCTAGACATGAAATAACACCCCGTAGTCACCTTTACACTCATTGATCATTATATTAGATAAAAATCAGAGCAAATATGCCATTTAGGACAAATATGTCTTCCAGACGCGCCGACAGGAAGTGACATTGGGGATTTAGTTGAGTTTTGCTGGAGTACAGCCGCAACAGTAGCCTGTGTTATTATTACAACGATAACCATTATTATTATTATGTTATTATTGTGCCTGTTGTGAGATTAATTATAAAATAAAAGCCTTTCGTTGGCAATCAAGTCTGGTGTGTGTCACTAGTGACACCTAGTGGCCAGTGTAGACTACAGTTCATCAACGTCTTCTTTTGCCCTAAACTGTATTTCTATTTTTGTTCATTTACAACACGTTTATGCTTAAATGCTCAATTTAGGCCAAAATATGTAACTTTTGCTTAAATGTGCATTTTTTACTTTTTTTTTTTTTTTTTTACCAACAATAAGCCATAGCCAACTAGGACACAGCGATCGAGTAATTTTTGAGTGAGGGAGGGATGTTCGAGCCGTGATGGAGTGAGGGACGACCGTACACTTACATCTATCTACAAAAATGGAAGCACATATGTAATCGCTATGATTTAAATCTGCATATTAATTTGATACAAATTGAAAGGGAAAGTTGAACAAACATGATAAAGCAGCATCCAAAGTACAAAAATACATACAATCAGCAATAAAGCCTCATTTTCAGGGCAATTTCCACTCTCTGGTCCTGACACGCACATACGTTGACAGGTTTTCACAGTGCGGGGATTGGAAACCCAATATAAGTTAAACCTTCAAGATTAGACACTCTTTATACACAACATCATCATCAAACTGACTTACTTATTCATAGAACTGACACAGAGCAATGAAGAACTTAATGCCGTGTCTCCTTTCTTCTTTCTGCTATGACAGTGCCCTCTGTGCTATGAGGCGTTCAGGTGCGCTGGTAATTGTGAGTGTTAGGGGGTAGGTGTTTTATTCACATACCCCCAATGACAATTGGCGTACCCCACTTTGGGAACTTAGACAGTAGATCATTACGAGACGTTACATTACGAGACCACCCTGGCCAAAAACCACAAGTAACTGAATTCGCAGTCGCAAATGCTCGACCACAAATACACTATCTAATGAGATCCAATACAAGAGATGAATCTCCAGGGTTAGATTTTCCTAATAGGCAAGTGGGGTGAAGTTGCTCCACCTAGTGGGGAAGTTGGTGAATGACAGCTTCATCACCCCTTCAATTGCTTACTAGAATTCATCCAAGTTCAGTGGTGCTGCTGAAGCAATTATTAATTTAGGTGGTGCCATCCTGACAGGTTTTGCACAAGGAAGCAGAAGATTTGAGAGTGACCCCAGTAGGACAAAGTGGATAAAAATACTTTTTCTTTTTTTTCTTTTTTCCCCTCAGCTGCTGGCCGCTGGTGTCAATTGCTCCAACCTAAATTAGCTGCACCCTAAGGAGCTTAAAGTGTGCACTTCTAACGAGTCTAAATCCCATTAGAGAGCAAGCAGGGCAGCACCATGTGGGACCTTGAAGAACAGCGGGCGCATTAGAGGAGATGATTGCATGCTCACAATCAATACGGAATATGGTCACATCAGTCACTTCTACCACTGCAAACTACAACCACAATCAAACATATTGTTCATGTAATACCTCAAAACTCAGCATTATTATCTTGGTGAAGAAGACAGAATGTTGGCACAAAAACAGAACTTACTTGAGGACCTCCTGCAGAATCTTCATCTCTTGCTGCTGCAGCTCCGTCAGGTCATCCGCACCATCAGTCAGACACTCAGGAAGAGACCCTGGAGACATGCACTTATTACTTGTAGCCATGTCAGGGATGTTTGTGTTCAACAGTGAAGCTCACCATTCCTCTCTTTGATCACACGTAGGGCTTGAAGCTGCAGCTCCATGTTCTTCTGAACCATCAGCGAGCGAAACATCTGGAAGTCATCTGTGGCCAGGACTGGCTGGAACACCGACTAAACCAAAGAGAGGTATGAAGATAACCACACTGTCAGAAAAGTGTTTCAATTTAAGAATATGTTTATTATTGTAGTTTAAAGCATAACATACCTGCACTGTTTTGGATTTGGCAAAAGGGGAAGTGCACGCATCCAAAAACTGCTGCTCGTTGATACCAACCTCCTGCATGTAATTCTCCAGCAGCTTCTCTACCTGGAAAAGCAAAACATTCTTACACAGTCTGCAGATGAAACTAAATCTATCTTATATTTACCTTTTTTAAAAATAAAGTATGTTATTGTAATATTGTTTATTTTAATCTATACACTTTTAAGCAATTATTATTTTAAATTGCACTGTGGATACAAATAAAGTTTTTTCAAAGTAAATCGCATTAGGGGTGGGCGATTTCAGTATCAGACACCAAAGAAATACAAGGTCAGTATTGTCAATACCGATACTGATACTTGAAATTTTTCAAGCTCATTGAATGATTTTGCCTTTAATTTTTTTTATCATGATTATAATCGGAATAAAACAATTAAAAAATCTGTGAACAATATAAAAATATGTAAAAACAATGCAACACAATGTAAGAATATCAAAATATGTCAATGATCCCTTTTATCATATACAATTATTTGACGAAAACTACAAAACAAAAGCAAAATTTACTATTGGCTCCCATTCAAGTCCTTGTTGTAACTATATCAACAATGTAACAATCTCATCAATGAAATTGTGAAAATAACACAGGCCAGAACGTCACTCTGTCGACCCAAAATACTGATACCATTCGCGTATTAATGATATTGATATTGGGTCGCCCCGACCCCGCCTACTGTGCATTCGGTACCACATTATTTGTTTTTATTAGCATGCGTACTCACCAACTTTTTATACTGCAGATGGATTTCCGTGTATGACAATTTATTCTCATCTTCATCATCAAACACTGAAAAGTAATGACACGTGGATTATCAAAAAAAGGCGTCTCAATTCTTATCACCTGTGTTGTAATCAACGCGTGTCAATTAGCGTATCGACTACTGAACTAGCTTGTTTTACTGCTTTTATTTTAATTGCAATACTTTTCTCTCATATCTCATTGATAGCACTACATAATTATAAAATACATTTTGATGTTTTACATTCAAGAACAACGCTAATGGGCGTCAAAGGTTAAGACGGTAAAGATAAACATGGCGACTCATGTTAACATTAGCTTAGCCGGATGAGCTAACAACTTAGCAAGTAGGTTATCGTGCTAAGATAAACAAGCTTGGCTAAAGAACAGGTGAAATAGTTTACCTGTGCATTTGTGTTCCATAAAGTCCGTGACTGGAATAACCCATTCTGGACTCCCCAGGTAGCCGACGATGCTCTCCACCACCCACTCGCTGTCGTCCTCGGCCATGTTGGCTGCTGCTGCCGCCGGGGGATGTCAGAGGCGGCAGGCCGGCAACAAGCTTCGCTTCTCCGGCCTGAGCGCGTGCAGCTCCTCTACGGTACCGACACACGCAGCCCGCACATACAGAAGCACACATTTATGGCTGTTGACGCTAATAAGACACCCCCCATTGCACACATATCCCAGTGGGGCGGGGGCGCTGTTTATTTTTCCCTCTTGAAGGGGACGAGCAGAAAGAATCGCGCACTCTTGCAGGCAAGAGTGATGACGCCTGATTGGTTGTTATGGTAACAGTGTCGTCATTCGGCTGCTGCCAAGCCTCTTCTACCTCTGCTGCTCACTCAGGTTATAAATAATTAATACAAATAACACATTTGTTTTTAACCCAATACTGTGCATCGGTATTGTTTCTAAAGCTACACTTGAGTTCCATGGCATAGAGTAACCAGCAGCTGTGCAAATTTACAGTTTATTCACATTCATTCCTGTAAATTCCATCCATTTTCTTTACCGCTTGTCTTCATTGGGGAGTCAGCTGATTTGTGACAGGCGGGGTACTCCCTCGGCTGGTCCCCAGCCAATCACAGGGCACATATAGACAACCATTCACATACTCATTTTAACACATATGGGTAATTTTGTTTCTTTAGAACAAGGGTGAGCAAACTGCGGCCCGCGGGCCACATCAGGCCCGTCAAGCGTCTTACTCTGGCCCACCGGGCGTTTCCAAATTCCTTTTCGTAAACCTTTAACGTTGAAGCTGTATCCAGCAACATGACATGTTGTGCTATGGTGGCACACTTGAGTCGTCCAGGAAATAGTCAGATACTGGATTACCCAGCATGCCCTGCAGCACTTGTCAATAACAGTTGAAGTTACGTGTTATGTTTACGGCGTAGCTGTTGTTTATCACCCACGTAGTGGTAGCAGTTGATTTATGTGATGCGTTGACTTGCTGTGGATGTG
Organism: Dunckerocampus dactyliophorus; assembly: GCF_027744805.1. Classification (NCBI taxonomy): domain Eukaryota; kingdom Metazoa; phylum Chordata; class Actinopteri; order Syngnathiformes; family Syngnathidae; genus Dunckerocampus; species Dunckerocampus dactyliophorus. The sequence continues at coordinate 4,594,524 of NC_072832.1, read as the reverse complement.
TTTTTGTTCCGTTGCAGCGTGAGTAAGTAAGTTCTCTTTGATGGACGGCCCCTCGGCCACATTTTCTAACCCAATGTGGCGCGTGAGTCAAAAAGTTTGCCCACCCCTGCTTTAGAGGCTACCATACTGCCATGAAATGCCATATTTTGTTAATTTCCATGCAAATTACCATAATTCTTTGCAACACAGCACATAATACATAACAAATATGCAAACATAAGAGTACACATTTTTTTATTAACAGTAAAAATGCAGCAGTCAGATAATGCAGCAGTGTGCGTTAACAAAGGTATTATTATTAAAATAAATTCCACCTGGCATTCCTCCTCCTGTGTTTTAAAGGTATAATATTGTTCAGTGTTAAGAGTAGAAAGGCGCATATCTACATTGCACAAGTGAGCAGGGCATGCAAGGCAGCGGTCATGCTAGAAACAGCATAAAGGTAGGCGACGTTTAATTGAAAAACATTGACAGTACGTGGAGGTTAAAAACTGTTAAAAGGTTTCCTTCTGATTCAACACTGGAAAAAGAGTGTACATTTTCAGCAGGGATTTTGTTTATTAGGTTTAGGCAGTTTATAGATTGTAGCTAATTCCATAAGGGTACCCCTGACACAATACTACTGACTATTTTACTTGAAAACAGACCAGCCGTGTTTACCAGTATACTGCCTCAGGGCTTCACAAGGGAATATATTGTGATATTTACGAGTTGATATGAACATCGTGATGCTGTTGTGAAGAGATTGCCATCTGCAGTTTGCAATGTGACCACTAGATAGTGCTGGATATCCGCTGTGGTTCAGTCCCATCGTTGACTAACGCCTATTTCCTGAAGATGGCTGTAAAAATGTTGATACTGACCCTATTATACGTCTGTTTTTGAGAGAACAGGCACAAATACTATTTACGTTATGGTTCCACCGCCATATTAGTGAGAAAGGCATCACAATGTATTTTGTCTGCAAATGATCCCAGATGAATAGCTTTGGAGGTTTCATAAAGGCATCTACATTACACAAATGATGTAATAGTAGTCGTTCGAAATGACTACAAGCTTTTAGGCCAGGCGAAATGAATTGTCTGCTTGTCGCTCCATGCCCGCATGTCAAACACATGAGGGGACAGGCATTCACGCACTGTCACGTCCCAGAGATTGAACCACAGTGACAAGAGTCAATTTCTGTCAAAAATTAATTATGCTGATTTGGCCAACAGTGGACACACCCCTAAGCCTCCCCTAATTGACACTTTAGCATTCATTCAGTGAGTTGCAAAATTGGTTTGGAAAATTCCATATTCTATCCAATCAATTCATCTTATTGTTTCAGGGACAGCAATGTTTGTCTGAGAGAACTCTTAGAAACAGACCCTTTTATGCCAGAAAATAATGTAGCAGCTTAGTTGATAATGAATGCTTTAGGCTGCTTAAAATGTACTAAAGTGATGATTTGACATTTTAGAGCTCCATTATGCACTGGTTTGATTATGTTCATTATAAAAAAAACAACTTGTGTAGGCCCTGATACTTCGAATTTTAAAGGGTACGTTTAGCGGCGATGCAGTTAGATGAGTAAATTACGTGTACTGTCTTAAATGTCAGTAAATATTTAGTAGCATTGATAACTTGAACTACTGTTAAGTTATTTGAGAGTACACTTCATGGCTACATAAAGATGTTGCAATGGTTCCTTTCTTTGCATAAGCATGCAAATGTCTTCCTGCTTGTGCGTGCAAAGCCATATAATATTACCATCAACTAGCAACAGCACTTCCCTTAGAAACTGTGTACAAATGCTGAGAAAAACACCAAAAAAGGAATTCAGGACTAGAATCAAGGAATATCATAGCAATCCCAGAATACCATGCAAATATGAGCCCGAGTGGCTGATGACATCAGAGCAATCTTATTGGATTCTTCGTAAGTGCTACGAGGCGATTCCATGACATTTCATATCATTTTGTGTCTCTCCATGATCTCACGTTTAGCCTCGAAGTCCAATCCTACAGAACTAGGGATGCTCCGATCGATCAGCCAATAATCAATCCAATAATAACCAATAACCAATAATCGGACGATTTCCATAAAAAAACTCACATGATCGACATACACCAATAAAGGCCTTTCAAAGGCGATCACGAAAAACGATTGGCGCGAGTCGGCAAATCCTACATGCCTGCTGTGTCACGTAAGGTTGCCAGCAAAATGACGCATCTCGTCTTGTGCTTGACACAGGCTACGCCAATCGATGCCAGCTTGTTTGATCACTCCCTTACCAAATCTATCTCAGTTCGACTATTCTTGCATCTTTGTTACACGCTTTGCCTAGCTGTCACTGGATGTACTTTGCATCGGTGGCAGCTAGTTGGCTAGCTAGCAGCTTGCTAGAGTTATCCGCCTAGTTTCTGGTCTTCGTAGTTCGAGTGTGACTTTTTACCACAGTGATATTTTGTTTTCAAAACAAGCAAGCAAAGCAGTTAGTTCGGAGCTCGGTTTGATCCCACAGGGAAGCCACAAGTGGATATCACATTCATGGGGTACGCACTAACTTCATTATAGTCATTATACTAATTAGTTCTTGTCCTCAAAACACTATTTGTGTGTGGTTGTTTAATAGCCATAAACACATGGTGTGTCCAGCCTTATGATGTTGATACTATCACAGGGGTCTCCTATCTCGCCAGCTGATTTTGAGTAGCTCACGAAGGCTCAAAGAATATTTGCTTTGACTATTAATAGTTTTTTATCATAACTGCTGAATTCAGACTTAATGCTTTTTATATAATGACAAATGAACACAAAATAGCATAAAGACGATGGCCACACTCTTTGAGTGGAGATCTCCTTGGTAAATAAAGTAGTGTACAATTTAAATGTTGCCAGTCATAAATAAAACACAAATAGTTGACAGCTCGAATAATGATGAAAGTTGGGAGACCCGTGCAACCTGGACACAAATAAAACCCTGATCGGAGCATCCCTGTTCAGAACCGCTAAGTCTGTCCCGAACAGCATGAGTAGCATCAGAAAGAAGCATTGAGGTTTCTTCCTGAGTTTCTCTGTTCTAGAAACTAAGAGCTACTCTAGTTAACTACAAAAGGCCAATCGTAAAATGCTACAAAGATCCGGGAAGCTGGTTTTCCCAACAGGGTACTTGGACGTTCAGTCACAGGGGACCGTGGAGGATCTCTCTGCTGCCGCTGCTCTCAGACGACGGACTGTTTGTTTCTATTGTGTCCTCCCACACAGTCCTTTTGATTTGTGCCTGTTTCTGTTCAAGAAGATGGATTTTCTGCTGGAAAGTGTCTCCACCTGGCTCCAGTCTGTTAGTGTCACTCTGGTGCTTTGCTTTGCCATGCTGTCCATCGTCATTGGGATTGCTCCTCATTGGTGCTGGTTCGCTATCCAGCTGGCTGGCTTTGACCGGCAACATAATGTTCATCTGGTTATTGTTACACACTGGGATCTTGTTGGCCTGAAGGGAGCGGGTGTAACTGGAAAACCAGTCCCTCTCAAAGGCAGCCCGGAGATGGTCTACCAATGTAGAGTTCTTTTCTTCCACGCCCTCGGGTTGACTGATGACAAGGCCTGCTCCTGCGTTGTAGGTGAACTCATTCCCCACCCAGTCCAAATTACCTGTCAGGACATGGACACAGACGAGTCATTTTTGGCTAAGCAGCGGTGAAGATGAAGCCAAATACGACATACCCAAATAAACTGCTCTATCCGTCACCATGAACCTGTTGTGGTTTATCCCTTGGAGACTTCCATCTCTCTGTACCCTGGGGTTGAAGAACTTCTGCATGCGCACACACAAACCGCATACAGGCTACTGTAAATAGCTGCACTGATCATCTTTATGCTGTAACTCAGTCAGCCTTGGGGTTGGACTCACAGCTTCCAGGGAGCAGTTGGTCTGCTCCATGCACAGACTCTTCAGAGACCACACAAAGCTGAACGTCAGTGGATGAGTGTTTTCCCAGCAACTTATCAGCAGACGAACTCTGACTCTTCTCAGGATCAGAGCCTCCCGAATAAAGCTGTCAATGCGAGACCAGTACCTTGACATGGAAGTACACATAAAGCAGCCAGGATTTAAATACAAATAAAACACTACTAAGGTATCAGATGGCTAACCTGTAAGCGCTGGTGTTGAGGAGAGGCAGGTAATCTGTGATGGAGATGTATATGAAGTGACGGGCGTCTTTAATGACCCGGGAAATGGCTTCCAGGTCACTGCTCCGATCTTTGGGGATGAAGGCATCTGGGGAGGTCTGTCAACAGAAGAAACACAGCAGCTTTAATATTTTAAGTAAAATGGCAATATGGATTCTTGGTCCGCAGTGTTCTTACCTCCACTTCTTTCTTAGCTCTTTCTTTCACTTTTTTATATGACAGCACACTCATCTCAACCATGCCAACTTATCTCATGTCGTCTTAATTCATCTCATCACAGCGCAAACCAACCCAACCTAATTCACCTCGCCACATCCTCTCAAAACTCTCACTCATATCACCTCATCCTCTCATTTGACGCACCATAAACCAACTCGTTTCCATTGAATCCCACAAAACTCATCTAAGCGTAACCCATCTCATCTCGGGGCAACGCACACCAACCCAACTCATCACAGTCAACCCAACAAAACTCATAACATCTCATCCCAACAAAACATCCTGTGGAAGCTCATCTCGTATCACCACATCACATTTGCTGTGTCATATCTCATTCTAAAGCAACACAAACCAAATTATCTCATCTCAACAAGTCTCATTTTACCTCAACCAATCCCACAAAACCCATCTCATCTCATGTTATCTCATCCCATTCCAACACATCTCATCTTCACTCAACAAAACTCACCTCACCTTGTCCTATAGAAACTCATCTCATATCACCGCATCTCATTTGTTGTGTCATGCTGTTTCTCATTCTAAAGCAGGGGTGTCCAAACTTTCTCCAGCTAAGGCCACATAGGCCCATCCATCTAGTATGCCGCTTATCCTCACTAGGGTCGCGGGGGTATGCTGGAGCCTATCCCAGCTGATGTCGGGCGAGAGGCAGAGTACACCCTGGCTGTTTTTTATTTTCTTTTCATTTTCCAAATATTTCAACTTTCTTCTTAAATAATCCTGTGATATTTTGACTTTATTCCCGTAATATTCAAACTTTTTCCCCACCCTAATTTTCCAAACATTACAACTCGTTTCCTTCTCATAATATTACCTAACATTTTTTTTCTATATTTCAACTCTACGCTACTAAAATTACGATAATTTCCTTCATAATATCATTTAAATTTTTTTATTTTTTAAATTTTTTTTTCCTTCATAATATCAAAGGTTTATTCTCGTAAAATTGCAACTTTTTTTCTTGTTCGAATGACTGTTTTTTGTCTTAATATTTTGACTTTATCCTTGTAAAATTACAGCTTTTTTTCATTTCTGCTGCTGCAGTTTGTTTGTTTTTTTAATTTTCTAACTATTTAAACTTTCCTCTTGTAAATTTTCTTCTCGTAATCATGGCTTTATTCCCAAAATATTTGTACTTTATTTCCTTAATATAACTTTTTCCCCCAACCCAATTTTCCAAATATTGACAACTTTATTTAGTTTTGCTTTTTCTCATATTTTTCTAATATTACAACAAGATCTATTTCAACTTTGTGTTGTTAAAATGACATTATTAAAAATATTACGTTATTTTTTACTTTTTTCATCATTACATGACAACTTTTTTCTCTTAATATTCTGACAGTTTCACTGCTGCTGTTGTTGTTTTCTTCAAAGTCTCCTTGTTAAAGTCAGTTTTTAGAATGTCCCGCGGGCCAATAAAAAAACAGCCGCGTGCCGCAAATGGCCCCGGGTCGCACTTTGGCCACCCCTGATGTAAAGCAATGCAAACCAACTCATCTCGTCTCAACAAGTCTCCTCTTACCTCAATCTATCCCACAAAACCCATCTCATATCATGCCACATCATCTTATCTCATCTCATTCCAACACATCTCACCTGCACTCAACAAAACTCATCTCATCTCACCTCACCTCACCTCATTCCGTTCTATGGAAACTCATGTTTTCTGATTCTAATGCCGTACAAACCCAGCTAATGAAACAAATCCTTGTCTCACTTTACCTCACCCCATCTGAACAAAACTCATGTAACCTCATCACATCTCATCCTCACTCATCTCAAGTCAACTAATCTCATCTGACTGCATCTCATCGCGCTCATCTCAGGCAGCCAGACAGACACCATGAGGTTATTGTTCGGTATGATAAACATGTTACATGACATTGTGACTCACAGAGACGTAAGCCTGAGCCTTGGTGTTGTTGAAGTTGAGCTCCAGAGGTGAGTCCTTGTTGAAGAGGGCAAAGAGGCGCTTGGACCAGAAGGAGGGAATGAATTCTTTGGACTGCAGCCCCCAGTAGATGTTGAACACCCTGTGGAGGTCTAACGCCAGACAGCTGCAATTGTACACCAGCACGCCCAGCTCCTTCCTCTGGTGAGCGCACACACAATCACAGCATTGATTTTCACTAAGGCTTATTTGATTAGAAAGACAGGAAAAGACAACAGTGAGCTCTGCTTTATCATGAATATTCAAGTCATCACTGTCTCCATCTTTAACATGATGACTGTTCATCACCCCCTTCACACAAACACACCATTTTTCAGTATGTGGCCTTCGCTGGAAAAAGTTTGGACACCCCTGAGCTACGGTATGTGTATGCATCAAAGATTAGGTGATCGTACTTGGTATCCACTACAGTATATGTGTGTGTGCATGTTACATACAATGGCCAGGGATCTCCAATCCATGCTGCCACTGCCGATGTAGAAGTGTCTCCTGTCGACCACCCAGAAGGATGAGTGGAGGTGACCCTTGGTCAGCACTGTGGTGTTCACAAAGTGAACCTCTGCGCCTGCAACAAGCATGAAGAGGGTGGGTATGTGACTTTCTCATAAGAAGACAACACAACGCTTAACTAGAATGGCAGTCAGTAGACCGTATACCTCTACTAAGTGTAATTGTGCTTCTTTAACCATGCCCCACCTGATTTGGTGAGGAGCTTCAGTTCCGTCGAGTCTGCGATTTCGCTGGAGATCTTCAGCTGGACTTTCTTGGTCTTTAGTGCCAGCAGCTTGGACAGTAGAAGTCTACCCTGTTAAGGGGCGACACACACACACACACACACACACAAATTGCACTTGACTCCCACATCCAGATGCACGTACAGTATCTAAACATGATATCATTGCTTGTGTGTCTGCATGCCCATTTTATAGGGCTGCAACAGGTACATTTCCAGGAACTGTCATGGAGACTTTCCATGTGATACTCCTCAGGGATGCGCAGTACAGGGTAGACATTCAACTTGAAAAACCTGGTTGTTTTCACCAAAATTATGCTGCAAGATGTTTATTTTCAACTACGGTTAAGTCCGCTATTACAGACCAAACTGTTTGTGACCATTAATCCCAGTAAATTCACATGAATTCCAATGGGAAGTGTCCAATTTCACAGCCCTACCAGTTCGTTAATGTGAAGTGAAACCTCATCAGTCAGTGAAGTGGTAGCGGATGCTCGGGCAAACCACACAAACATACAGAGCACACACACACACACACACACACACACACACACACACACACACACACACACACACACACACACACACACACACACACACCTCCATGCAGCTGAAAGGCCATTAGCTCCTCTGGTCCTAAAGGGAGGGGTGCATTACTGTACCTCCTAATGAACAGCCTCCAGCTGTTATCAGTCATGATATAGTGTACATGTACGTGTGTGCGTGTGCCTGTCCAAGCCTTTCAAGCCTAGTCAATAACAGTTACTGTATTCGTAGAGTAGTTCATTTAATGCAACCTAAACAGCAACAACACAAGTAGCTCTCCCACTGTGGCTGATTTCCACTTTTATGACTTTTATGTCCAACATGCAACCTCCTCTCAGGGGACATTACTGTAGTTGGCAATTGTACAAAATGCAAAGCACAACACAATGATGAGTGGACTGTTTTTATGCAACAAGCCCAGCCAGAAGACGTTCCTCAAATAAGCTAAAAAGCACGATATATTTTGCCCAAATAATGCTATTTTTGCCATTTACTGAAGATTTTTTTGCTTAACTCTGGTACAGATGAGTTCTATCTCCATTATTATTAAACATTTGATTGAAATGCAAATAAATAGACGATCTGGCAAAAAAGCATTATAGCAATAATAGCAATAACCACAAGACATAGTGGAAATAAAATGAATCTGTACCACAATCAAACATAACAGCTTCAATAAATGACCGGTCATATTTTGTGTAGCATTTTAGCATAGTTCACCATCATTTCGGTGCAAAAAGAAGGTACACAAGGAACTATATGTATACTAAAACACAAAAACAATAAAGCATGAGAAACAAATTCCCAAAGAACAAACTAAAAACAAACAGTAAAACCCCACGTAAAAGTAGCGTTTCCTTTGGATTCTTGATTCTTATTCAGTGTTGAACCTTATTGCCAAGTGTCATCTGTCATTCCCAAGATGTAAGTTGAATTTGGAAAAAAATATAAATATCACCCAAATTTGTCAGCTTTTCAGCAATTCGTACAGATCTTACTAAACTCTCAAGATTAAAGCTAATGTCCCACAAATCCTGATACTTTTTTACTGTTTGTTTTTTCCTACCTGTCTGGCAGCTGGCTGGAAGCTGGACTCGTATTCGGAGGAGTTGAGGAGCCACAGCGGCGACACGATCTCCACAACGCGGATGGCTTGATCCAGTAAGTTGAAGAACCCTGCCGAGAGCGGGAGGTGGGACGCGGTGTTGTTTGGGAAGGAGACGTCCTCTGGGATGTTCTCCACTAGAACAACTCTGAGTAATGCATGACAAAAGTGGCAAATGAATGGGAGCTGATGAACAAACTAATGCAAAGGCCAAACAAGTAGCAAAGAAACAAGGTTATATGTCTCCTGCCTTCACTAGAGACAATGACCTAAATTGGCTTTCCCAGCAACGTCATTTTAATGAGATAATCGGTGTACGTGGACACTATTACACCAGGCATGGTTATTACACGTTGTTGTGTGTGTGCAGAGGCTAATTGCAGGCGGTTGTGCACACCTCAGCAGTCTTAATGTGATTACACGCTGTCAGTAAGCACTGACGCATATTGTCTTGTTTTTTTTGGGGGGGTCTTCAAGTGAGCCATTACATGGTGCTTTTTAACTTTAAATGCCATTAAGTCCAGTTCTAATTCTACCCCAATAGGTCACCTGAGCATGCTTACTGCAAACTCGGAGTCTTCACTGAAGGTGAGGACATACACAGTAAATTGTGCCACTCTGCTTTGTGCTGTGGTTTATGTCTTTGCTGTTTTTTGTTCTTCTTCCCGCCCGGGCAAGCGTGAATTTCAGTGAGATATGCAGATTGTTATGGCGGCCCAACAGGAGGAACAAAATGATGATACAGTACAGTACACACTAATTGAGCTCACGCAGCGAAACTCGTAATAAAAGCATGCTGTAAAAGCCACAACACGATAATGATATAACATGTTTTTTCAGTCAATGCAAAATAGACGAGAGAACGGCTGTGGCTGTGGTATTAACGTGTTCATGCTCAGCACCATTACAGCCCTCTATTCCACTCCAGTCTTGTAGGTCCGTAAAGTTGTGGAATTGCTGTTTGTGACATGCATTTTCTCACAAGCAAATTTGTACCGTCGTTTGCAGCCTCCTGTCTGTTTGAAAACAGACACGCATGCACATGGCAATATATGGAGGCCGGCAAAATTCATTCATTCGTTTTCTATGCTGCTTAACCCTCACTAGAATGGCGGGCCTGGCATTGTCGAGTCTGTACTGTAATGCAGCTGGGGCAGAAAGAGGAAAGGAGAGTTGATTTGAGACAAGGAGCAGGGGCCTCATGTATAAAACTGTGCGTGGATTGCATCCCAAAACATTGCATACTCGCAGAACCACAAGAAAATATTCAGATTTACGGTGTAAGACCATGCGGCGCACGCTTGTACACAGCCTTCTCCTTATAAAGCTCACCTGCAGTGAATTGTGCGCACAAGGTTTCCACCCTGGTGCCATCCCACTACTCCTTCCACAGCCATTGACAAATGGTCAGTGCGAAATAGCTCAGGAAATGTATGGTTGTAGACCACCACAATGTAAACCACCGGGCATCCTTCATATACTGTACGAACATGAAATGGGTAGTACATTGATATGTGCCCCAGTGTGTTAGCAGCCAACCCAGCTCATTGAAGGGCACTTTGTCCTCAGTGTGATCATTTCCTGGCATCACTTTGCCAGTTCACACATTTGAAATTGCTGGCAGAAGCAAAGCTCAGTTAGATTTTGGGAAGCGGCCAAAGGTTATAGACGCCATACGAGCCTGAAAATGACCACATGCGGAATTCACCAGGCGGTAGTAGAGACTTTCACCCCTCCAAAGGTTGTTTTTTATTTTTATTTTTTAAATGCGATCTCTGCACTATTAAAGGGGGACTTCCCTGCTTTTCAGGGGCTTTTAAAGTGATATTGGATCCCAGTGGGCCACTCACTTACACACTAGTAAGTTTCTTTAATAAAATGCTCCATAAATTTCTTGGTTGTGTGTTCGTCTTTTGGCTGAAACGCTCAATTCAGCGGCCTCCTCCCCTGATCACGCCGAGTCCCTGATATCCCTAGTCAAAACATATTTAAATACAAGTAATATGTAGTAGTCTGTTCACTAGATGGCGTAATGACACAAAACATTGAGACATTACCTTACATTACCTTAACACTGCATGAAGTCAGCCATGGCATATCCCACATGATAGAGTGAAGAAAGTGATCCTCCCATTGCGTGTGGAAGTGGTATGTTTTTGGCTTAAGTTTAGAAGAAATAAATTCGAGACTAACTGGTTAGCTTGCTAGCTAGTGTCCATCTCGAGGCCCTGCAGCAAATGTTGTGCAATGTGATGTAAACAATGAATAATAGGAGCGTAAAGGTCACTATAGGGGTGTTTTTTTCTTGTCTACAGGGCTCTAATCATGTTAAAAACTGTATTTAGAATTTCATAAACAGGTGTTCTAACTACACAAATAATCCATTTATTAACATTGAATCCTGTATTGCAGACATAAATTCATCACGGTCGAGTCTGGAACCAATTAACCACTTTAAACGAGGGAAGACTGTCTTACAATTGTGACATCTGTCTCATTGTGCTGTGTGACAAAACTGCACATTTTGGAGTGGCCTTTTATTGTCGTAATGTGGGAGTTAAGTGCTGTGTGCACAGACATAACGGTGAAGATGTTCGCAAGGTGCTAAAAGAGAGGCGTGACCAGGCTTTTCGCACGGCAGCTGGAGATCAATTGCAACCTGTTTTACAAGGCGACCGACACTGGGTTATTACAACGTGCACTTCACCGTGTTGTGGGCCCTGAAGGGAACGCTTGTTGTACTGCACAGGAGGTGAACAGGACAAAGTCGTGAGAGGAACACAAGGCAAGAAAAAGTCGCGCATACTAATTATAAACTCTGCTTTTATGCCATTATACTACAATACATAAGCAGAAAAAAACTATTGTTTTACAAACAACAACACATAATTACAAAAATTCCTAATAATACAAGAATTTGTCAGAATCCCATTAAATAAAAAATGCTTCAAAACATGTTTTTTGTCATATTACATGATGTATTCATACCACATAGAGCCTATATGCGATCCGCTTCACGTATACGGAGCTTCAGTGTAGTGGTTCAAGCACGGCAACATATTGTATATACTGGAGGTGCTAAAGGCAAAAACAGCCTGCATTTCCTATGATGGATTACAAGTGCCTTTAGGCATTTAAGTGCAAATAAGCATCGGTGAGGCTGGCTCATTAAAAACGTGTCAGCCTCACACTAATCTATCACCTTGCTGTCTGTTTTGGAATCGTTAGCAGCGTTGCACCTTGCAATCGTCTCAAAGTTATGGCAAAGAAACTATCATGTACTCTGTGGGATTAGTTTGGAATAAATAAATCACAAAATCCAAATAAATTTGGATTTTGAAGCAATGTTTCTCATAACAAAGACCTGAAATAAAAATAATCCGCTCCAGTGGCAAACTAGCGCCATCATAAAGTCTTTATTAACTGTACATTAACTCATACACTTAATATTGAGACGTAAAATCAATGAGACACCCTTATTGTCTCAACTTGCATGGCAAATGGTGACGTACAGACGTAAGGCTAATTTCACTTTGTAACGTTCCTTTCAAAGCGTAAAAAGAAGTTAACCGCTGTATGAAAGGTAAAAACAATAAAACCGTCTTGCATGGCTTTGCAACGTTGGCGGAACAAAAGAAAGAGAAAGTGAAGGAGATCATCTTTTGATGCTTGCAGAACTGAGCTCCTGTGAAGTATGTTGACATGACTTCCGAGGCATACTTTTTGTAGTTCCAGTATATTCTGACAACGTCTAGTTGTTCAGCTTCAGGTGTCGCTGACCATCCCATCCCCAAACTTCACTGTCTGCATTACTTTTCTGGTTCTACAGCAGTTTGGAGCGGTCCAACTCAGCTCTATTGAGAAAAAACAAGGATGCCAGGCTGACTACTGAGTGCTTGTTAATGGGCAGATTTGAGGAATGAGAGAGGAGATGAAGAGGGACGTAAAGAAGGAGATAAAGGATGTAATTGACAGCTGGGTTGCTGATGTCATGATAGGAGTCTTAATAGAGAGAAGACAGGACTGCTGTATCAGCCAAACCGTTGCTGATGAGACACTTTCATCACCACCTACGGACCTCATCATCTGCCATGATGCTGGCCATGGGCAGAGGGCTGTTTATGGTTCTGGCTCAAGGAACATGACACAAGACCGTACCACGTTTAATTGTCAGGAGTCGGATGGCGGAAAACAGCAAAAAGAGACAATTATTTCCTGCTAGGTGACAGGTTTTTTATATCCGTTTGTTATGGAGACTGATAAAAAATGCTCGGCTTAGATGGCGAGTTTAATTTTGGAGCAAGCATGCAGAGTTTCATGGAATCCCTTGTACAGTTTTTGCGTGGCCGTGCGAATAAACCACTAACGACCTCGGCCATGACCAATTGTGCTTGGTAGAGATATCGTCATCAGTGCCCATTGAAGCGCAGACATCAGCCAAGGTTGTGCAAAGTGTGTGCAAAAGCGATTTGCATTCCTTCCTGGTTGATGTAAACTGGCTAGATTGTACCATTTTTGTTTATTCTGGGTTGGAGAGAACGGTTCCCTTGTAACAGAAATAGTAAAAAGAAGCAGTTCATATGAAGGCTACGTAGCTCCTTCAGGAGACTGCCTTACTGCTCATGGAGTAGCGACACGACAGCATATTTCGTTTGTTGACACCAGCAGAGCCGTGTTATTTTCCAAAGATTTGGGCACTTTTTTTTTTCATCCTGAGTTCAGCGAAAGAACAAGAGAAAGCAGCATATCATGCATTCTCACAAGTAAAGAAGCCTATCAAGCTTAAGGACAAGTCAAAGCACAGCAACCCAAAACAAGTTCTCGCCAAGGCTTTCTGTGCCCTTGGCTTTGGTGATAAAAGTGTCAGAGTAAATATCTGTCCACCTCCCACCTGCAGTCCCTGCTGCAGTTGTCCTCCGTGATTCCATCCTCGTCCTCGCCCCAAATGTCCACGGCCGAGAAGATCAAAGCCACCAGCACGGCGAAGCAGCACACCAGGGCAAAGACCATGATGCACTTCTGCTGAGACTGCAAGATGAGAGGGGAAAAAAAGAAAAGAAAAAACATTGATTTTACACGGCGCATTATCAACAGCGCAGTCAAAAAAGAAAAAAAGGCCAAAGTGCCTCAACCTTGACTTCTATTAGCTGCTGTGTGTGTCATGTGATTTAACGTGCAGCTCAACAACACACTGATGGAACACAAACACATGATGTACTGTACGTCTGACCTCACAGGCTGTGCACGTAAATAACACCAGGCGCAATGATGAAAGGACGTTAACCTTTCTGCTGTTTTTTAAGAAAAATTTCCAACCGTTTCAGCTTTCTTCTTGTAATCATGACTGTATTGCCAGAATATTTTGACTTTATTCTTGTAACATAAACTTTTTCCACGACCTAATTTTCCAAAAATTAAAACTGTGTTTGTTTTTCATAATATTGGGACTTTAAAAAAAACATCTTTTGTGAATATTTCAACTTTATGCTACGAAAATGACACTATTTTTCCTAATATTGTGATGTTATTCTTGTAAAATTATGACTTTTTCTTGTTAGATTACAGCTTTTTTTTTCTTAATATTCGGACTTTATTCTTATAAAATGACTGCTGATTTTTCCTTTTTTTTTTTTCCTCCTCTTGAATTTTTGGGATTTTTAGGATGTGCTGCGGGCCATAGGCTGCAAATGCCCCCCGGGCCGCACTTTGGGCACCCCTGGTTTACAGTATTGTAGAGCAGCTGCTTTACGTAGCTAATGTTAGCATAGCATAGGTTTGATCCCCTAGTAGCCTGGCATACTTCCGGTTTGTTCCTTAAACTTGCAGCATTTCTCACATGCAGTTGTTTTGGGGTTCGTGTGTGTTTTGGACATTTGCAGCACTTTCCCGTTAGATTTGTTTTATGGTGCTTGTGTGTTTTTGGTTTTGGATCATTTTTGTGTTCGTAGCGTTTGGACGTTGCTGCGTGTTTGCCATTGTAGTTTTGTACAAAAAGTAATGCACCCTTGTACAAAATATATGTGTGGGCCCTAGCTTTGAGGCCAGGTTGTAGCTTGGATCAGGTTTCATTCAGTCCATTATGACAATTTATGAAAATAATAACCGTAACCTCTTAAGTTCACCTGCTTCGTTACGTTTGCAAAATAAAGGCGATAGCCTTTTTGTCGTAGCATTGTCCGCTGCAGGTCAGCCATTTTTGCGGTCTCCTGATAAACTTTATTACTTTATTTATTATCATTGTGGCTGTCCCATTTGTCAAGGTATCATATTTTTCAGGAGCAAGTAAGTACAAATAACTCATATTAAAGCATTTCAGTACCAGAAATGTGGCTCTATCTTGTTGTAATTATGTTATATTGTGTTGTGCATAACGTGCTAATTTTCTGTTGTAGCTAGTTTCAGTTTCGTTCACTGAGCCAGAAAACTTTAATAATTTCAAAGTAGTGGAACAGTGGAGCGAGATTGTCTTTCACCCCCGCAAGAACTGCTTAATCATGCTGTAAAACAAGAACACCAAAGCAAAACTCATTACGCGAGAACACGGCAGCTCATTAACGGCTAGCGCATATTGCTCACATCTCACGCGCGCCATCAGCCTCTCTTAGCCGCTCTTTAGACACAGCCGCTTGCTATTGTAGTGCACTGATTTGTGGCCCGTGTGGGAATTAAATTAATCTTACCACCAGTAAATCGAGTCATGCCTGATGGGCCCAAGACGGAGCTGGAGGGGATATTTGGTTTCAGCCTCTCATGCTCACACACACTGCGAGCCATCTGGACTGATGTCCGACATGGGAAAACGGTTTTATGTTCCCCCCGCCAGCTCTGCGGGGTGGAATGTCATCCTTGTTTGCTGCTGTGCGTGCGCCGTGGAATTCTGCTTGTCACTTGAATGTCACTGGTTTACAAGTGCACACCTGGCTGGCGTCTGTGGAGGTCAAATGTGTCTGGCAGTGGAACCGCAGCATTGTTGTTGTAGTGTGCAGTGTGTTTCTAATATTTTGGTTATCTGCCTCACGGCAGTGCCGGAATATTAGAAACACCACCCCCATGTTACATTTATTGTTGTTTTATTAGTTATTGTCGAATAGCTGAACAGTAGCTTCTTTTGAAAAGGCCGATTTTTTTAATACAACTGTTGTATTGATCCTGTTAAGTGTAGCTATAATGTTGTGTGCACAGTGTGTAAAGTGTTACCTGACACTGGGCTTGGGCATGAGGATCAATAGACCTTCTTTTACTAGCAGCCATGTTCTCAGTAGGAATAGGTAATATTTGTAGCAACAACCCTCATTTGAATGCATTTAATTCATGCTTGCAAGGCTCAGGAATTAGAATTAGACAATGTAAGATGGACACACAGATGATGTCTCTGTTGACATTTGCTTTGGAAAAATGTTTTTTTCCGGTCCCATAAAGGCGTCTCTTCCATGTTGGGTCACACCAAGTGACAGAAGTGCAGTCAACGGCCATTGCGGTCATTGCAACTGAATGAACTGCTTTGATGGCAAGAAGTTTTTATGCTACACTTCTATCGGTACTTGTCTTGTATATTTCTTATCTGTGTTTTGCATATTAAGTTGCTGTGTGATGATTTTAGTGTTCTTTCAGAGATGACACGGTGAGTCAGACTGTTTCTTGAGTAAATGAGCTCCTGCGATATCCGATGGGTTGACAAGCTCGTAGTGAGTTCCCTTGTAGCTCGTGATTCGCTCCTGCCAAAGAAAGAGCGACTGTTTCCTCACTGACTTGCGAGCGGCACAGTGTTTAAACAAGTGGTTTGAAGCAAAGGAGATGTCACGAGATTAGAACATGGCCATAAATTAGCCACACTAGCGGCTTATACACCGGAATGTAACGTAATTATAATAATAACATGGTGTTAGTCTTACGGCCGTTACCCACGCAAAGCTCAATTCTGAACCCCGGACGTCACTTCCTGTCCGTCCCTCACTCAGGTCCCCAAGGGGAACACATTTATAGTGACACACACGAGCACGAGAGTCTAATGTCTTAAATGGCTTAATTTCTCTGAATAGGTCTACTATATTGGGTAATATGAATGTCAAGGTGACTACAGGGGTGTTATTTCATGTCTAGAGGGCTCTAATAATGTTACAAAACATATTTAGAAGGTAAACAGGTTTTCTATGCTCTAACTATGAAAATACACCATTTTATAAATAAGGAATCCTACGGTGTTTGACGGAAATTCACGTGTAACGGTTGAGTATGGAACCAATTAACCGCAATAAATGAGGGATGACTTGTATATCCAAGTTTACATTCTATAGTTTTGTCTTTTGAGGAGATATACAGTAACAAAATGATTGGTAAAATGTGAGGGGGCTGCCCAGATTTGTGAGATACTGAACAGTACTGCGCAAAAGTTTTAGGTCAACACTAGCTTTGACTTTTATCTCGTCAAAGGGGGAATGTGTACATGTCTTTGCAGACACACACACACTATAGTTTGAACCCCTGAGGTGCACAGTGATTGACAGGAGGAAAACAACATCACAGTGCACTGTCAAGCGCTCAAATTGCTGACAAGGCAAGCGCGTATGTGCCAGGAATGTGGTTCACTTCCAATAAACTCCCTCACACTTGCCATCTCTTTGGAGATGAGTCAAATTTCATTAACTCTCGTCTGTTTTTGTCTCAGTAGACGTCTGCGTCTTGTCTACTTAGTACTTTTCTTTCTCTGTCGTTCTTTTCTCTGAAGGTATTCTATTCTAAATCACTAATATTAGCAGCATCGTCATCATTCGTATGACCAGAAGTGGCTATAGAGCACATGTTAATATGTCCCAGCGTGGTCATACCGTGCAGGCACCCAAAAAGCTCCAACTGTGTGAGGATTCTGGCAGATTTAATCAGCTCTCTGATTTCTGTGACACATCAGTGGTTAGCTGCAGTCTCTTCAGACTTCAGACTGTGCTGCCGAGGGAATGAAGTGTGCTTGTGCGCGTGTGTGCGGAGCATGATGGTGACGGTGGATCACTCAGTTTGTGAAAGGCTGAGCAGGCACTCAGGTGATGGACACACAAACAAAAGCAGACTGACACACTAGAAAGAAGAGCCGCTGAAAAGGACTTACACAACACAAAAATGTGTTTCGGCATGCACACTTTTCAGTCCATCAGTTTACTTGCTTTGGGTTATCCCTGAAGGCCAGACTGCCATATAATTGTGACTGTTTCAACGCTCGCATGCAGCTCCAGCAACAATCTCAAAGCTAACCTCATCTTGTCGTGTTCTCTGATAGTCGGAAGAGACTCTCCGACACGTCTGGGCTTCTTTAAGCTCCGTCGGGGCTGCTTTATTAGAGGAAGTGCCGTATGTTTACAGAGACGTGACACAAGGCTCCTTGGATGAGGAGCCAATGTTTACAAAGCACCTGACGACGGATTTCAGTCACCGGCTGGACGATGGCCCATTTTCCATCTGTGCTTATGAAGTTTTGATCTGATCTGTGTCACATGACACCAGGCGAAAGACATCACTGACTTAGCTGTCGGTATTTAGTCTGCAACGACATGACTTTTAATCTTTTCTGCTACATGTCACAGCATCTGTGCTACGCGTTTTGACTCCTTGGTCTTTCTAATGTGACACAAATGCTGTTTGACCTTTCAACCACCACAGATAGACACTATAGAAATGCGTAAAAACATATATACCGTTGCACACACAAGTGTACAAATTTGTCACAACATGCAACCCCACTGTGTTGCCTGCGCTATTATTTTTCTGACAAATACACCACACACGACACCCCAATAAGGCTTATGGACTTGAAATTTCTCACACAGCCCAGTGCGCTTAACAGAACAACTCACTGTAAAATTGTCGATACGTGATTGACCATTTGTCTAATGATTTTAAAACTGTTACATGTATGCTAGCACGTCTTCCAAAGCACAACAAAATTTTCAGTAATGGAAGAATAAATAAATAACAATCTAGCATAATAGAAACCAACTAGAGTAATCCATCTTTTATGGGGGTTAATTGGTTCCAGACCCGACCGTGATGAGTGAATTTCGGCCAAGTAGTATTCCTTATTTATAAATGGAATATTTTCATAGTAAGAGCATAGCAAACCTGTTTACAACCTTCTAAATACGTTTTTTAACATTATTAGAGGCCTTCAGACATGGAATAACACCACCACTCACAACAAAAGGTGGCGAGAAATATCTCTATATTGAATAAAGCAAAATATGTTCTTGACCAAAAATCACTCCACACTCTGTACTGTTCCTTAGTACTACCATATCTAACGTATTGTGTGGAGATATGGGGAAATAATTACAAAAGCAATCTTCACTCACTTACTGTACTGCAAAAAAGATCTGTGAGGCTCATTCATAATGCCAAGTATAGAGAACATACAAACCCTCTATTTTTAAAATCGCAGATATTAAAATTTGCAGATTTAGTACACTTTCAAATCTCTAGAATAATGTTTAAAGTTAATAACAACTCATTACCCAAAAACCTCATACAGTACTTCTCAATCAGAGAGGAGAAATATGATCTTAGAGGAAAATTAAACTTAAAACATTTATACGCGAGAACTACATTGAAAACCCACAGCATTTCCGTGTGTGGAATTAAATTATGGAACGGATTGAGTAAGGAATTGAAACAATGTACAGAGATGAGCAAATTCAAAAAACAATACAAGCAGTTGATGTTTGCTAAATACAAGGCAGAAGAGTCTTGATTGTTCTGTCAGGTTTGTTATTTTTTTTTTTTTATAAAAAAAAAAACTTTATTTATTTATTAATTATTGTTATTATTATTTATTATTTATCTATTATTTATTATTATATCTGTTTATAAAAAAATGTTCTTTATTTATTTATTCATTAATTATTGTTGTTATTATTATTATTATTATTATTATTATTAATGCATATGTATATATATATTTAATTTTGTTTTTTTTTTTTTTTGGGAGGGCTGTCTTACCGTTATTTATTATGTATTATCCTGACTATCACAGAAAACATGACATGGAATGCAGGAAGTGAACTACATGTACTGTACTAGATGTAGAATGGATGGGGGGTAGGATTAAATACGCTTTGCTTCTTCCTACTCCTTTTGGACATGTGGAACTGTCAAAGAATGATTCATGAGATGTATTCCATTGTAACCTTCATGTTCAAATAAACTAAACCAAACCAAACCAAACTATAGTCACCTTTCACTCATATTACCCAAAATACTGTAGTAGATATAATAAATGTGTGCCCGAGGGGAGCTGAGTGGCGGGCGGACAGGAAGTGACGCCAGGGGTTAGGACTTGACTTTCAGCTTTGCATGGTTTACGTCCGCAACAGTCACCCGTGTTTTTATTAGGGATTTTTAGTTGGGGTTATTGTGCCTGTTGTGCGATCATTCAAACCTGTAAGCCTGTCGTTCCAGCGATCAAGTCTGGTGATTGTGTGTCTCATTGAACATTACAGTAATTATTACTGACACCTAGTGACCAGTGTAGAATACTACATAGCATTCACAGTGTCTTTGAATGCATCTTCTGAATACCTTATATTCATTTGCATTTTAGTTCATCTGGCCATTTTTATGCTTGGACGCAAAGTGACGAGAGGCGGCTGTACGGTTTCTCTCCAAATTAACTTCTTTTTTATGGCAAAAAACAAACTAAAAAAACCTTTATATTTATTTTTCAGGTAAAAGCTCTTAAAAGGTAGGGGTTAGCTTACTGACTTTTTTTTTTTCTCTGAAAAATAAATAAGACTATGGCCAAAATGTCATGGCGCCACCTGTTGCTCTGGCATGCACCTGACATCTTACAAAGTAATATGTGGACCTAGATAGTTTTAAAAACGGCACTGGTGTGGATATAGATTGGATCTCAACCCTGGACACCTGGACATGTCCAAGTGGAACAGTTTCTGTCTTAATGAGAGATGATTTCCTCCAGGAAAGGTCAAAGCAACTTGATTTACTGTGACAGACAAACCTTAAACCTCATTGCTTCCTGCACCGCTAGTTTCTGTGTTGTAACCGAGTCATTCCATCTCTTCGCCCGTACATTTCATCCTTTCACCCACCATCCATCCGCGTTAAAGCATTACACCAGGTTAGGCTGATAACATCCATGTGTTGTTTGTGAGCAATTTGTTTGTTGTGCGAGTCAACCATGTGCCAGTGAAAAGGAGTAATTTATGATTTCAATTGCAGCAGCCGGGCTAGTTGCTGGGACGCTCGGAGGATGACATTCAATTTACAGGCCAGCGAAATTGATGTGCGACTGTGACTGATGCAGCAGATGCCATTGTTACTGGGTCAGGCTGAACAGAAGTGACAACATCGCTACAAATCAGCAGTTTAGAAATAGGTAAGATCCTCCGAGGGGTGTTTTTTCTTGCATTTGAACTAAAACATGAAATAATTCCTCAAATGGCAAAGAGCGCAGGCCTCCTCCAAGGCTGAAGTGATGATCTCTTGCTACTTTTAAATCGACCATTATAAACACTATAAACTATTTTATTTATAAATATGGGTATTTATGCACACCCCTCTTCAGCATGCAAGTTACAAGTCGGCATGATCTATCTCTGGCTATAAAACATACTGTACAGTATAACATCCATCCATCCCTTTTCTATGCCGCTTATCCTCACTTGGGTAAAGGTATGTTATTCTATCTGCACCGTTATCCAGAACGTCTCCAAAACAATATGTAGAGTATTGTGTGTTTTGTGTGCTTGTGCTACCCATCAACAAAGTTTCATGTAAACTGTGTGATCGCTGCTAACTAACCTGGGGGAGGTCATCAGCAACACTGCTTGGACACGGTGATGTGACGCTTTTTAAGAAAAAAAACCCAAAAAACCAGAGGCCAGATTCAGAGTTTAATCTTGCACACCCTGGAAGCTACAGAAGGAAGCTGTCGATGTGATTTTCGGCCCACGTGCTCGTCCTCTTCATCGCTGCCTCCGTGCATCCTCCCTCTGCGCCATGCCCATTGATCCCAGCAAGGCCGCCCCAAATCAATAAATCAATTACAGAGCCATTAAAAAGACACGAGAGCCTTGTCAGCCATGTCAACCAAAGTTAAAGGTGATTTGCTCTTTTAACGAATTTGTGGTTAACTTGTTTTTACACTTGCATGACAAGAATTTTGTTAAAAACATGTGTGAGGCACATGAGCGAGATGATTTTTTTTTTTTACCCATTCTTATTTGACATGAAAGCCACAAGAGTTTTAATGTATTTCTGTGGTTGACTTACTTTTACACTTTATTACCGCTAACAATGTTAGAATGAAACATTTCCTGTATAGCTAATGACAATTTTATGATAGCCACAGTTTGACTGTGGAACAGATTACAGGGGAACATTGGTTAGCATCATTAACTCATTCAACCCCAGCCATTTTTCAAAAGACAACCCGTTATGGCCGAAACTACCGGCCATTTGATACAATTTTGACTGATCCTTCAAGGCACACAGAATATTGTGTTCTATGGCTGTATACAGTAAACATGGAAACTACCAAAGGAAAGATTAGACTCCTGTCTTTCATCAGAAAAAAAAGCTTGTTTCTAGGGTTAGGGTTAGGGGCGTTAGGGTTAGGTTGTTTCGACCTTTTTCCGTTCTGTAGTAATCGGCAGTAGAACATCTCTAAGTAAGTTTCAGGAAAAATCAGTTCCCTGCAAGAAAAGGGAGAAAACCAGCTTTTTGTGAAAAGATAGAGTTCAAGCATAACTTTCACTTTGACACACATGTTTTGCTTTTGTGACTACTCAAATATCCAACAACTATACAGTAGTACCTCGCATAACATAAACCTCCTTTTACATAAATTCCAACATAAAGAATTTATGTAAAGTTTTTGTATCGTATTACAGAAGAAATTCCATAGAACATAAAGCGTCAAGTCAGTGCAAGTCTTTTTTTTTTTTTTTCAATCAACTTTATTAATGCCTCATGTTGGTGACACCTTCTGACGCATCACGCTCTCATTGGCTGATTTTCGGGGCACCGCCTCCGCTCTCATCTCATTGGCTGATTATCGGGGCACCGCCTCCGCTCTCATCTCGTTGGCTGAGTTATACAGCACGTACGTTAGTTTGTGTGAGAGACAGGCTTGTCCCTTCAAACTCCTTCCTCTTCGCAGTCCCCCTGAAACTAACTTAACTTTACTTAACTTGCACAAAACTTGAAAAATACAAATAATAAGTACAAATTGTTCTTTTTGCTACTAAACTGTTGGTATCTGCCCATATTTCATACAAACACACAAAAGCCAATTTCGAGTTTTTGTGTACTTTCTAAACAAATAATAATACGAGACAGTGTTATATGCGGCAAACTGTCATTTTATACTATATTTATTGTTAATAAAAGCAAAAACAAAAAAAGCTCAAGTAGGTTGTAAATGTCCCACAGGATAATGTTGGTGGCAGTAATGAGCATTACAACTGAAGGTTCATGTTTTTTCAGTGGTAACTCACAAACACAGCACACCAAAATTAGCCCACACAAACCCGTACACCGACAAAAAGTACATAAAACAACACAACTTAGTAATAAAGTGTCGTTGTAATGACACATGAGGGATTTGCTCCCACAGCGCTCTCATCTTATAGGAAGATCAGATGTTTTTGCAAACTCTTGCATATTCTTCCACGCTTCCGACAGCGTTTCCTTGCCATCAATACCAGCAGGTGTATCACATTGCTGCTGGACACAAGCAACTTGGCATGTTTAATTACACTGCCTCAGCTGCTCTGTGTGTGTGTGTGTGTGTGTGTGCGTGTAGACTGATGAGCTGTTTGTAAGAGTGAGGGTGTCGTCGGTTCAGTGCACACACACTCTCAATCAGAGTCATCCGGCTCCAGCCAAAAGTGTTTCATTAAAGCTCTGCCAGCACGGAGACGCTCGGGTTTGATCCCCTGACGAGCCGCTGCAGACCTTTGCTAAATGAGTGCCGTGTCGGGAAATAAAAGGGGAAGGCTGCAAAGAGCGAGAATGTCGCCATCGATTGTCCACGAGTGCTCACTTCTCAGTCGTCCGGTGACGTTAGGCAGCGAGCAATTCCAAGCTGAGTGTTCTTATAGAGGAAGCACTGCGGTCTGTGACTTCCCTGTTTAATTGTTAATGCTTTGGTTTGCTTCTCAGACACGTTCCTCAAGGTGACAACACATGTTTTAATGATGAGTTCATAGGTGAAGATGTGGATGTTCTGGAAAGTAACTGTAAAATTACACTTACAGGAAGTGAAAATGGAAGAAAATATGGACAGTTATCCAGATGGAACAGCTTCTGCTTTTCTGGGAAGACTTTGGAGTATGTCTGTGGGGATTTGTGTCCATTTGTGAGGTCAGAGGTCACTGAAGTTTGTTGTAGTTCATCTCATAAGTGTTTTCCCACACCAAACTCATCCAAGCATGCCTTTAAGGACCTTGCTTTGAGCTCTATTAACAGAAAAGGGACTACCCTACAAGGGGTATCCCGATCCGAGATTGATATCAGCTATCAGCAAAATGGTCGAATGATATTGGTGTGCATCGGTCTGCTGACATCTGAGATTTTAGATTTTTGGTGTGCTAATATCTGAGATTTTAGATGCAGGCCGATTTAATCCGATCATTTTTTTTTTTGCTGATATCGGACTGATATCCAACATCAATATCGGATAGAGCCCACGTGGTCGCAACAACAGCGTGTGCTTGTGCTGATATCTGAGATTTTAAATGCCGATTTTAGATGGTCGGATATCAGTCCGATATCAGCAAAAAAGTGGTCAGATTAAATCGACCTTAAATCTCAGATATCAGCACACTGATTATCTGAGATTTTAGTTGTAGGGCGATATAATCTGACCATTCTATTGCTGATATCGGACTGATATCCCACATCAATATCGGATAGAGCCCACGTGATCACAACAACAGTGCTTGCCAACAAAGTTAGCATGGAGCAGGAGCAACATCGAAGTTCGAAAAAGACGTCGCAGCCGAGTGCAAAACCAGCCATGCAAGAGTCCCCCGCGGTGACACAAAACTGGGCAGATTCAACATGAGCAACCCCATCGCGTATCCAAAACACCGCTACAAAAAACAACATGAGGATTTTTGTAAACACCATCCCTCACAAACAACCAACGTGTCCGAAACATCCACAAAGCGTGACAGAGTGAGTTTTCTCTTACCTACTGTTCCTATTGAGCTCTCTTTGCTGAGTAATATCACTTGATTAGGGCTTTTCGAAAATTCCACACTACAAAATACCGGTACCTGAAGATACTCAAGGCTGCAATGTAAAAGTTGTATTGGGACACCGCTATACACTACACTGGTCCCAAGCAAACATGACAAATCAAGATTCAACGCCTAATTTATTAAATAATGTGGCGTGTCCCAAGACTTTTGACAAGTTAGTAGAAGACAAGTTAGTACCCTGAGATGTGATGTTAAGCGTAAACATGTACAGTATTTTAAAAACCCGTTTTTATGAGGGTTGGCTATTGAAAATTGTTTGCCTCTTTGCTTGAAGTGATTTGTAGCCCCAAGTAAAGGAGAATCGTGGGTGTGTGTGTGTGTGTGTGTGTGTGTGTGTGTGTGTGTGTGTGTCTGTGTAGTGGCCGCATGCAGAAATATGTCAAGACAGCACTTTTGTGTACTCTACTATGAGTTGTATCTATATATTGGATTTGTGAGCCCCCACAACTACTTAATGCCAACACAGCAACTCTGTGAGAGCGTTCCACTCACTCTGAGCTGCATACTTGCATGTTCGACAGACTTTATATAATAAAAATATGTACAGTAAACCATGTGTTCACATGGTAATTGCACACGTAATCGGGGAATACAAATGGATATTTGGTTATTTTGAAAACTCTTTCTATTTTGATGGAGCATTAGGGCCACATTGAGGAAAAAAAATAATCTGAGATTTCGAGAATAAAGTCATACATTTACGAGGAAAAACAAGAATAAAGTCGTACATTTACGAGAAGATTCTTGTAATACTATGAGAATACGAGTAAAAACTGGTAATATTATGAGGATAAAGTTGTACGTTTACGAGGAAAAACAAGAATCAAGTCGTAAATTTACGAGAAAATTCTTGTAATATGTTGTGTTTTGTAATATGTTTTTTGACCCGGCGCTATTTAGAGAGGCCTGTGGTTATTTGCTTTGTTGCCATGTACCTGGCAACTACACGAGACACGTTGGTTAAGTCAATAGAATCATCAATTGGCGCATTTACAGGAATTTGTTATGAAAGTACATCATAACCTTTGAAAAGCTGCAAAGTCTGACAAATGTCTGTCACTATTTTTTAAATATAATTTCTAATCTAGAGTTTGTTTTTGTGTGATTTGTGGCCCGCTGCTGTTTTTTTACTGGCCTGTAACGCCATTATTAAATATATGATTTAACAAAAAACAGCAGAAAAATGGAAAAATATGCAAAAATAATCAAATTTCACAAAAATAAAGTCAAAATATTAAGGGAGAGAAGTTATAATCAAATGAGAAAATGTGTGTGTTTTCCTTAAAGTTGAAATTTGAAAGCAAAAGGAAATTTATTTAAAAGTGTTAATATTATGAGAAACAAACACAACAAATGTTAGTTTTTGGAAAATTAGGTTGTAGAAAAAGTTATGTTATGAAAGTAAAGTCACAATATTATGGGAATAAAGTCAGAATATTATGAAAAGAAAATGTACAAGAAAAAATACTTTGAAAATTTAAGAAAAACAACAGAAATTTACAAGAATAAAATAAAAACAATATTAAGGGAAAAAAGTCATATTCTAATGAGAAAAAAAAGTTACAATTTTGCAAGGATAAACTCGTAATATTATGAGGAAAAATAATGTCAACTTAGTAGCATAGGGTTGAAAGATTTTGTAAGTAATATGAGAAACAAACAAAACAAAATAAAGTTTTGGAAAATTAAGAAAAAAGTTATAAGAATAACGTCATAATATTACAAGAAGAGAATTTACGAAAATTATTTCAGAGGAAAGTCGAAATATTTGGAAAATAAAAACAGCAAAAATGTGGGGAAAAAAAGCAAAGAGTGAAGTTGATACTAATAATACGTTTCTTCACCTACAACATATCACAAAGCTGAGCTGCAGTTTTTTCTTGACATGTACAACTTCTTAGCATATATACCTGTACTGTATAAACGTGTTGCTTTACAAAATATCAAAGTGGCCTTGCATTCTTTCATTTTTCAGTATGAGGCCCTTGCAGGAAAATGTTTGGACACCCCTGCAGTAGTGTATGAATATATATGATATATTTTTATAGGATATAGAGTATTTCTATAATATTTGTTTGCCTCTGAGACACCAAGTGTCAAAATGTCTATGTGCTTGTTTTGCACCTGTTCTGTGTGCAAGGGATGAAGAGCAGATGGAGGCTCCTGACTAATTTCACCCTTTTCCCAAATGAGCATCTCAATATAAACAAACTTCCTGTAGGACTCGGCTTTGGCTGTGATGCTCAATGCTCAGATTTTTTGGGGGGGATCATGCAGGAGCTAATCGTCTGGTTGCCATGGAGACTGTTTCAGGTGTTTCAGCCTTGACTCACATTGTAGTGTGCCAACTCCTGCATCTGTGTGTGTGATGATGTAGCATTGTGTGTCCACTATACCAAGCAATACCAATAGTGTGTGTGAGCAGAATTACAAATGATATTTTCCTTCCTTCTCATCACTATTGCTATGACGACCCCCTCCCTCTCCTTCTCCCCTCAGACAGACACTGTGAGTGGAATGGGTCACACATGTACAGTCCAATCAGAACCCCACAAGACCCTTTTTATCTCAAGGAGCGTTGTGCTCAGCCAGGTTGAAATGACACAAAGAGACAGAGACAGATGGAGGAAGAGAGTGTCTAGAAATGCCTCATCAAGTAATCGGTTACATTTTCAGCCACAAATTGGTGTAAAAGCAATAACATATACTCAACATCTTGGGTGATTTGTCTTAAAATGAATGAGGTTACCAGGGTGTGATGTTGGAAAAGCAGTCCAGAATTTGAAAAGAGAACATTTACAATGGAGAGTACTCGGCCAATCAAAATCACCTCTATGCAATTAGACGCTTCTTAAACAAAATCGTTGCCAAAAAACATGGCTGTTTGGCTTTCAAGTGTATGTTTTATAAAACTACATGTGCAGTGCAGACATGACCTACTAAGTCACAACCAAAACAACAATGGAGGACTGCAGCGCCGTTTTTGTGTCACATGCTAATTATATGCTATATTTTAATGTCCGTATAAGGCTTCCAATTAACGCCTCGATGCAATGAATCAATATAATCGCCACTCACAGCATTAACAGTTGTGGCTGTAGGCGACCTCCTGGTGGAGTTTTTTTGTAATTAACTACACAATATACTGTAGCAGTCGCTGCATTTAGAGTATCATGAGTGGCCAGCATCCAGCACCTTTATCTTTATTTATGCGCTTACAATGAACTCACCACCAAATAAATAAATAAATAACATACAATGAACTCACCATCAGTGCTGTTAATGCTGGCTTGGTAGTAGTAGTTTGCCCCTACCGCTTTCACAACATTGGTTCTGTTGCTGATGTGTTCTGCAATATACTTAGGTTACATTATGTCAGGAAATGTAGAAGTGCATTTGATAAGAGCTTGGCAGGTATTATTCAATGGAAGAATCACACATGACAGGAAGGAGGAAGTGAGAGAGGGTGGAGGAGTGTAGCGTGCAGAAGGTTACGCATTGTAGGGAAATTTTAGCGCATGCAACCCCTTTTTTGTGTTGTCCAAGGTAAATATTTGAGCTGTCACAAAAACAAAAATATTTGTGTCAAAGTGAAAGTTATGCTTGAAATGTATCTTTTTACAAAAAGCTGTTTTTCTCCCTTTTTTAGTCGGGAACTGATATTTTCCTGAAACTTACCTATGTTCTACTGCTAATGGCTAAAGAACGGAAAAAGGTAGAAACAAGCTTTTTTTTTCTGATGAAAGACGGGAGTCTAATCTTTCTTTTGGTAGGTTCCATGATTCTATAGCCATAGAACACAATATTTTGTGTGCCTTGAAAGATCAGTCAAAATCTTCTAAAACGGCTGGTACTGGAGGGGGTTGTCTTTTGAAAAATAGCTGGGATTGAATGAGTTAACGATGAAATTCAGTACAGTCGTCTCTCATCACTTCGCGGTACATCGCACCCTCACTCTATCAGGTGTTTTCAAAAATTAACAAATTAAATGACCCCTTGCATATTCTTGGCCTAAATTAAGCATTTTCCAGCATAAAAATGGCAGAATGAACTAAAATACAAATACAGTTTTAAGACATTAAAGTACGTTGATGAACTGTAGTCTGCGCTGGCCATCAGGTGTCACTATCACATGCGCCAGACTTGATCGCTGTCAACAACAATTATTGCAGTTTTGAATTATCTCACAACAGGCACAATAATAATAATCATCATCATCATCATCATAATAACATGGGGTACTGCTGTGGCTGTACTCCAGCTAAAACTCAACTCTGAATCCCCGACGTCACTTCCTGTCCACATGTCCGGAAGGCATTTATTGAAACACACACAAGCACAAGTGTTATTTTTGTCTGAAATGGCTTATTTTCTCTGATTATATCTACTATATTGGGTAATATGAGTGGACTGTAGGGGTGTTATTGTATGTCTAGAAGGCTCTAAAAATATTAAAAAACATATGTAGAAGGTCATAAACAGGTTTTCTATGCTCTAACGGAAATTAATTTGTCGCGGTCGGGTCCGTAACCAATTAACTGTGATAAACGAGGGATCACTTTATTACTTTGTAGTGCACGTTACTGCCGCATACAGGATTAGAGGCGACATAGACAGCCGTGGTTTACAACAGTCAGCCTGCTAAGAACTCCTTAGCAAATCTTTCCCAAGTCAGCCTATCAGAACACTTGTCACCACCAACAGGGGCACGTATAGGGGGGGAGAAGTTAGGACAATTCCAAGGGCCCCTACCAGAAAATAGAGATTTGATAACAACAGCTGCAATGTGATTTTTTTTTTTTTCTGACCAGCAAGCACATACATCATCCTCTCCATACCAACCATCAGCAGGAGGATACATAGACTAGCATCACTTCATGCATAATAAAATAAAAGTCACTTGTAGTCGTAAGATCTCACCTTCATGGCGCATCCCTCGTTCCCTACTCGTTAAAGGAAGTGTGTGTAGTGAAGTATCTATCTAGCTGTCTCACTACTTTCTTCTTGTTTCCTCCCTTCTTGCCTTCCTACTCTTGTCTTCTCTGCGTATCGTGTGTTCGTCCACCTCTTTCTAACTCTCCCGCTTCCTCCATCAATCCCTCCTTCCCTCTCCCTCACTCGCTCCTTCCCTGCCTCCCTACCTCCTCCATCCTCTCTTCCCCCGTGTTAGAAAGCTCACATTTCTCTCTTCTCCCTTATGGACACTGAAAGTGGGAGGGAAAGGGAGAATAAATAGAAGGTCCGGCTCTTGTCTCCTCTCATTCTATCCTTGTGTGTGTGTGTGAGGGTGTGTGTGTGTGATGCTGAGCTGCCCTGCCCTCACTAAACACACACACACACACACACACACACACACACAGGATACACTTGTTTTCTCACAAGTGCTGTAGAATGGTGCAGTGAAGCAATAACTCCTCAAGTGTTTTGTATGATCCTGCATCATTTCTTGTTTAAAGCCAAGACGCACACAAAGCGACACAATTCATGAAAGAGAGTAAAAGATGGCCCATCATAGTATTTGTGAGGAAATCTGTGCTCTTTTGAAGTGCCTGAAAATGGCACATTGACGTGCGGCTCCTGTGCAGATGCAGAGTTGGAGCTTTGCAAGTGTGACAGCCCTGCAGCAGAGCACTGCCACTGAACCTCCAGCAGAGGGCGCTGGCACAAAACACAAGCAGTATATGCCATTTGAAAATCAGTAAGAATTTGTGCAAATTTTTAGATAAAATAATGGCATCTAACATTTAAGACCTTTTACAGTGAGGTCACCCATCTGTTGCTTCCATCCATCAGTGTGTCTAAGTGAAAGCATGCATTATTTATTTATTTATTTATTTATTTATTTGTATTATTTGCTTGTATTAATGTCTCTTCTGTTGTTGTTGCTTAATTTATTGGTATATATGTTTATGTGTTTATGTTTCTTATGTTCTTATTCTTTCATTTGTTTTATTTCTTTTCTTGGGAGAATGAACAGAATAAGATTTTCATTGCATGGTATAACTGCTGTTTTACTATGCACATGACAATGAAACTCTCTTGTATCTTGTATCTTGTATTATGTTTGTTCACACTGCCCCCAAGTGGCCAAAAAACGTTTCCTGTGTGAGGGAAAGAAGTAAAAACTTCACCAAGCTATGAAATATAAGGCGGAAACTCCATTTCTTATCTCCAGTGTGAGACTCACAGGGATGCCCCCCCCCCCCCCCCCTTCCAAACCAAATAAAATCTGCAATAAATCTCCAGTAAGTGCTGCACACAAGCACTTGATGTAGCTGCGTGTTGAGTGAACATGATGCTGGTACATTACTCTGCTCGCTTATAGGCAGCCCACTGAGGCCACAGGATGGATTTACTGTACTTGTAGATACAACTTAAGGCCGCATTACCTACCTCTCTCCTACAATAATATTTGGACACGTGGGCGAGATGCTTGAAGGAAGTGAAAATGGAAGAAATGGAGTTGCAGCTATAAAGCTGTGTGTTTGTGGGTATTTTGGGCAGTTTGCGAGGTTTGAGAGGGTCCGCTTTTTTGCCATCTCAGTTGTAGGTCATCTCAGAGGGGTTCTTCAACACCAGACTCATCCAAGCAGGCCTTTATGGACCTTACTTTGTGCGCTGCAAGTCAACTAAGAAAACACAGAAGCCCTCAAGCAAAACATCTTTGCAACTGAGCAAGCGATATTGTAAATAACTCATTGACTGTCTAATAATAATAAAGCTTTGAGGATATCTGTGTTATATGTTTGCTAGCATGTCTTCGGATGCATTTTGACAACAACCCATAGGGGGAGCCACAAATGTCACTCATGACTGTTAATATTTAGCGTGTTCCATGCATTTGTTCTGTGACTTTAGAAGAAAAGGTGACTCAAACACAACAGACTATAAATGACTTAAGCATCCTGCAGCAGCCACTCAGTGATATAATAAAATTAGCCTTGTCCTATCCAGTATAGGAGCTGAAAGTGATCCAAGTGCAGTGTGCATGCCTTGTGCCAAGAGTCTCCAGCTGAGAGTCCTCTGAGTCATTTCTTTGAGCAACTCCTACGGCAAGTGAGACCTTGATGTAAAGATAACATATTACGCTCCTTCCAGTAGCACAGCCAAAGCCAATGATATTTCTCATGTATAGCAAGACTGCAGCGTGAACTTTCCATGAAAGCAAATTGATACAAAACATGTTTAAGAGTCGAGACACAAGAGATGGAGGAGGGGGTTCATTCATTTGATTAGGAAATGCCAACTTTGTTTGTCAAGGTAGTGCAAGCGACCAGGAAAGTTTGTCTTTATGAGATATTGGTACCGAAATCAAACAGATATTGATGCTGCTTTGAATTTTACACTACCGTGTACTCAAACATTTATTTGTAATAATATACTCAAATGTTTAATTTTTATATTATACTCAAATGCTTCATTGTAATATACTCAAAGGTTTTAATATTATATTCAAAGGTTTAATTTTATATTGCGATGTGTTATACTCAAACGTCTAATATTGTAGTCAAATGTGTCATTTTGATATTATACTGATACAGTTTTTAACTTTATCAGAGCCCTCTAGGCACCTTTACAATTGTATTACCTAATATAGTAGACATACTCATAGAAAATAAGACTTGCTTTTGTGTGTGGCAATAAATGTGTTCCGGACGTGTGGAGGACAGGAAGTGACATGCTACTACATAGCATACATAACGCCTTATATTTTAGTTCATTTAGCCCAGGGGTCGCCAACCCGTCGATTGTGAGCTACTAGTTGATCTTTGGGACTTTGCCGGTCGATGACGAAAACATTTTGAAAAAAATGTATTATCATATCAGTGCCCTCACCTCCGCATTTTGTCCACTGAACACGCCCGTATGCCTCGCCGCTATCCAGGCAGCAAGAAGCCCAGTCCCCAAAACCCGGCAGGCACCGGCTCGCCTCATACACCAGCTAACCCCCCCCAGCGCTAGCAAAAAGGTCGAGCGAGAGAGGGAGGCAAAAAAAACATCTTTGAGCCGGGACGACGCCACTCGTTGAGGGCTGACTGTTGTATGGCATTGACCAGCCCCTCTCCTCAATCTGCATCGCTCGTCCACTACACTGAGCCAACACGCCAAATAGTGGTGGTTTGCTCATGAAGCCGACGCCACAAGCCCAACCCCGACCAAGAGCCACAAAAGTAGAGGTGTAAGGGTGCTCAAAGTGTGGATCAGGGGCCATCTGTGGCCCGTGGCTTTTTTGTCAGTGCATCACTGCAAAAATGATAAAAATACAGCAAAAGGCACAATGGCAAAGGCTGAAATGTTGAAGCCAACAACCAATAATAACACAAAACATATATACCGCTTGTTGGGGGGTGTTTACTGCCGAGACCAGGGATATTGGTCACAAAAAGGTTGGTCACCACTGATTTATCGTTTTTTTATGCTTTAAAAGGCTTAATTTAGACAAAAAAATACATGCAATTTGCTTAAATATGCATTTTTCTTTTTCACTAATAAGTCCAGGGTGTACCCCGCCTGTTGCCCGAAGTCAGCTGGGATAGGCTCATGCATACCCCCGTGACCCTAATGAGGCGAAGCGGCATAGAAAATGGATGGAAGTTGTATTCAATCACAAAACAGCATGATTTATTAATATATTTTTGCAAAAGCGTGATAGAGTGAAGCTGTGAAATTCAAACCGCGATGTGACAATGGATGACTGTATACTCAAATGTTCTTCATTTCTTATTCTTCAGTGTGGCTCTTGTCTTAATTTAGTTTTAACATCTGCTTTAAAAACAAGCTGTGGGCTGTAAATGGCCCCAGTGATGCACTTTGTACACCAATGGGGTTTTCCTGCAGCTCTTTTGCATTTGTTCAATTATTTGAGCTAACCTGCAGGCAATCAGGAAAATTTAAAGCTCTCACACACAAATGCCACACACACACATGCATCCTGTAATTAGTCACTGTTAATGTGCTTCATTATGACAGTGTGGATGTGTGTGTGCGAAACGCATCCAAACAGAAAAATGCAATGACAGTATTTCATGTCCTCCCACTGACTCTAAACATTTGGCAATGGCTCCCTCTGCTGGGCTTGAGCTCATAAATCTTCATTTTATTTCGTCCCTTGATACAAAAAGGCCCATTTGCCCAACATTTACAGCCTTTTTTCTTCTCAGTGATTTAGAATTGGATTTAAAAGTGTAATACTGCAAACCATTAAGCGTTTATTGTAGCTTATACAACGTGACATGCTGCATACAGTAAAAGATAACGTTAATCACCTGCTTATCTTACTTATTATAGTCCCGGTTGGTGGTGTTGACTCTTAAAGTACACTTGCATTCATAACTGAATTTCAAATGGGAAAGTAGATGAGGCGTCAGGGCCTCCCTCATGCTGGGTCAAGCAATATTAACAAGCAGGGGTGTCATACATCAGCACTGTCACCATGAAATTGGAAATGCAATCAGCGTGGGAAACAACTCCACCTTGAGCTCGTATTCCATCCAGAAGGAACCTCTAGACGTGCACTCCCGTCGGCTACATGCAGCAATTACAGTACTTGAATGCATCGTCTACTGCAGGGGTGTACAAAGCATTGCCCGGGGCCAGTTTTTTACCGGTCCACGGCACATTTTTAAAATACAGTCATCGGGAATTCCGTTGTATAAGCCGCACCCACGGAATTTAGAGGAAAAAACAGATTCGCTCAAATGAATGTAAGCCGCATCGGTGTAAAAGCTGCACGTGTCCACGGCATAAACTGGCCCAGGCAGCTTTTTATTAGACAGGAGCCAATCAGGAGCCGTGACAAAACTCACTCCCATTTGAAATGGCAGGAGGTCGTTACTCAATACGAGCTGACTCACGGCGTCATCTTACAAACATTAAACTCATCACACAGCAACTTAAAAGGATAGCTCGGATTTTTTGACATGAACTTGTATGACATCCCCATCAGCAGTGGACTATATCAACAGTGACTCCCCCCCCATTTGGTCCTGCAAGTCCGGTTCTGGTCGGATTTCCGTGATGAGGAACATAGTACTGCTTAGTTGCTGGGTCATTTAAGTCAAGAGTTTGCCTTCTCAAAACAATATGCGTTCAAAAGAGTAATACAACCGCATCATAAAAATGCCTCCTCAAAAAAATCTGACCTCACAAATCGCTCGGCGTGTGTATGTGATGAACTGCGACGGCAGCACCGCAGCCATCTTGTTTACCTGTGTTCCACAGCAGAAGAAGATGCGAGCGTCTTCATCACATACACACGAATGGAGAGGCGACAGTGTGCAGGGACACGGCGGGAGACAAATCTAACGCCGAGCGATTTGTGAGGTCTGATTTTTTTGAGGAGGTATTTTTATGATGCGAATGTATTAGTCTTTTGAACGCATAATAGCGGGGATCTACTGTATGCGGCCCTCAGTGGAAAAGGTTTAGACAACCCTGGCCGACTCTTTAGAATATAGTGAACCGCACAAAAGCACTGTGTAATTGTTGAACAAGTCTGTTTTCACAACTATGCTATTTTATTTGTCCACAAAATTCACAACTATGCTATCTTATTTGTCTACAAAGTGCGAGATTTTGTCGTTTACAGTTGTTTTCATGTTTTGGGACACATTGCTACATTTCTTACGGTTGTTTTCATGTTTTGAGACACATTGCTACATTTCTTGTGACCTCACCGTCCCTATAAATAGCCTACATCCTTCATTTTAAAATATAATTTGTTATTAGTGTCTGGAAGGGCCTCAGACGATGAAAAGAAACAGTCAAGTAATGGAGAATCCATACAAATATAATTACCCGTGCATGAGTACCCAATTTATCTGCACTTTAGCTGGAATGAATACGCTGCTACTGTGCAGGGAATAGCAATAAATGACAGCAACAGGCACATGAAAGTATAACACTGTTAACATCTTTTCTGGTGATTTTCAGCTGAGCCTCGGCTTCACTTTTGGGAATACTTGCGACTCAATGTGACGGTAGATCCTGAACTTGGAATATAAGATCTCCTCCCACTCCATCCCCATATGTCAGCATATACTGTACACAGTGTGTTCCATCTGGCCATTCATTTTACACTAATGACAAATGGAGTACATCAGCTGCAGTTTAACACCCCTGTGTGTGTGTGTGCGCGCGCACCCGTATAGCTAGGGGACCTATAAAGACCTAACCCTCAGCAACTGTTTAATATCTTTTTGTACCCGGGAGAAAAGAAGCATAATTCATCACGTTAACTTTCTGGATAAGCCAATATTTCCCACCTTCAGTGTTAAATATTAAAAACACACGCTCTGTTCTTCTCCTTCTCGTCTTTTCTAGCCTACCTGAAGGCAATCAGTGCAGTGCTGGTATCGTTTACCTGCAAGCACCACACCATATTAGGCCTGAAAGATCACCGACGTGCAGGAAAAGGCAGAAAAACAGGTGATCTTTTCTAGAATGTGTGGTATTGTTTGGTGTCTTAAGCAAATATTCTCTTATAATCACACTGAATGGGAGAAGAGTAACATAAATCCATCAATTTTCTAAATTATTGGAGAAATAATGATAAAAATGTCAAAAGAAAACATGTTCTGATCTCCAGTGTCCATCACTTACATGTTCTAGTTTGTCTCTCCTGCGCAGCCACACGCTGGCTGAATAGTCCTGCTGCTGCACGGCCGAAATGATGCTACTGGCAGGGATCCCAGTGGCCGGGATTCCGAACCCAAACCCCTTTAGGTCCTGCAGGCCAACCACCGGACCCCGTTTCCCTCGCTGATCCATGGTTCTGGATGTCTCTGATCTCACGGGAGGCAATGGGGCGTACTTCTGATTGTGGCATGGCCGCACTTTTGGTTTCTTCTATTCATTGCGCAACTAAAGTGGTGATTTATCCTCCAGAAGTCTCTTGTGATGGGATGCTGAGGTAAAAAAAAAAATGCAGTAGTTGCAAGAATAGTCTGTAAAAAATATTCCTCAATGGTGTCTTCATGTAGCTTCATGTCCCCATGGAGTGTAGGACTGAACGCACGTTAGTCTGGACTGTAGGCTGAGCTAGACTCGCTTTTTAGCTGAGCACAACAGCACATCAGCTTCATCACACTGATGAAGTTCCAGCGAGGCATCCCCAGTGCGAGGGGGAGGGAGGGTTGAGACCAGGAGGGAGGGGTGGAGGAAGAGAACAAGAAAGTGCCTGAAAAGAAATCGAGCGAGTGCGGGTTCAAGTGATGGACACCCATACTCTTGGCTTCATTTTTTAAATTGGATTTTTAAAATCACTTATGCTATTTTTGAAGAAAAAAGAGAAAACATGATGAAATATTTTGACAATTATTAGAAGGTCCTGACAAAATTTTCAATCATAAAATTGCATTTAATGATAACTTTGGTTCTTTAAGTAGCTTAAATTTGTTGCGCCTCTCGTGGTTTGGAGGTTTGATGCCTTGCTGAATTTGAAATGTTATTTTTTAAAGGTATTTTACTGCTTTTAACACTTTACATGACAATTACAGAGAAATGTAAACCTATTTTTGAAATGAAATAATTCATTCAGTAATTATCATCATTTGTCTCCCGTTGTGTTTACTGTAATTATAACGTTTCCAATATCATCCCTTCTCGTTGCCGATCACATGGTTCGAAAGTTTAAAAAAGTTTAAATTGAACGAAAATTGGGTTCAAAATTCAGCTGTTATGTGATGCGTTGCAGCTCAATTTTGTTATGCCCTCTGGTGGTTTGGAGGTTTAAGGTTTTAATGCCTTGCTTCGAAAAGAGTGAGACAGTTCAAGTGAGAGCCGCAAAAATGCTCCGCTTTGTGATTGAAAAAAAAAATCTAGAACAATTTTGAGGTATTTTATAATCTATTGTGATATGTTACAAGACTTTTATACATACATAACTTACAAAAAAAAATCTATATTTTTTTTCTTTGGCTACGAGCAATGGCATGGTTATAATACCATAAACTATAGTGAGGTTTAAGCTACCAAATATCACTTGCTTGCCCAATAAATGGGAAATTCAGTCTTTTTCCAAATACTGGATATATTTTATGGTACATCTTAAATCTGTTGGGCTCCTCGTAGGGTGGTAGGGGTGTCACGAGAGCTCGTGTCATTTGATCTTGCAAGATTAAAACGTGACTAGATTTCTCGTTCAGAAAAAAAAAGTCTTGCGATAATAAATCAATTCATTAATCACACGATAAATGAAAATAAAGTTGATAATTTTGCCATTTGTTGATATGTTGCCATTTGCATGCATGTTTTTTTTCGTCTTTTCTCATCTCCAGACAGGCACAAAGAGGTTCTTTCTGCATAAAACAATGGCTTGAATGAAGTGAGCCCTCTTGTCAGTCATACAGTCTCTTTGTCTCTGTCAGGGGAGGCGGGGCTGCTAGCGTGCACACATTAGAAGAGGAGCAATGCAAGGTAATGTAGTAGAAGTTAGGAGGGAGAAGGATGCTTGCAAAGCCAAATGCCACAGCCCCGGTGTGGGAATATCTCGGCATCAAACCAAATGAGCAAGGCGAGTCCATCAACACGGATGAGCCAGTATGCCGAATTCGTTCGAAAGTGGTGGCAACAAAAAGGCAACGACTCAGTTTTCCCATAAGGGATCGAGATGCAGAGCCTTTGGTGTTTGGTTGACAAAGTAAATACAAACAGAAGCGGTGAAATGGTGTGCTTTCACCGAAAGTGTACTTTGCTACATCACAAAAGAAATGCTGCTCTTTAATATAGTTGAAAAGCCAGCATTTCGAGAAATGCTGCAAACGTTTGACACACTACGAATGGCCCGTGAGAAAATGCATGTCACAAACAGCAATTCCACAACTTTACAACAGTGAAAGATGACATATTAAATGAAATATTGCATTATTATGACAGTTATTATTGTTATACTATCATAGCAGTGGTTAATTTGGTTTCACTATGCACCTGCATTGTTTTGTGACTCAGTTAAATTCAAGTCTATGTCCACTCATACATTTTTTCATAGTACTTTTCTTAAAAGTATTGTTAAAGTCTCGTCTCGTTGTCATAGACCCAATCTTGTGTATCATCTCATCTCATCTCGTGAACTGAGTGTCTGGTGACAACTCTACTCCTTTGTGGTCTGGAGGTTTGATGCCTTGCTTGAGAGCACCTAAACAGTGCCCAGCATCTCTCCGACAACCAGTTTTCCAGTGATTCAAGCCACGAAAGACGCCCATCACCACCACCACCCTCTGACTTACGTTTTTATTCTTTAAACCACAACTTCTTGCTGATACTGTTCATTTTCCTTCTTTTTCAGACTTTTAAGTCTTTGCTGTCACACACACACACACACACACACACACACACATATACATACAAAGCAGAGTGGTGCAGTGAGGCTGCAGTCCCGTGCTCTCGCTTTACTTCCGCTTGCCCCGACGTGCCAAGAGAAGCAACAGAGCACAGCAAAGCCTGCAAGTGTTAATTATCTTCCTCAAATCCTGTCACTGTAGAAAGTCGTCTCTTTGAAATAAATCACAGCAACAACCTGAAAGAACCTTGGGAAGCGTGCATGCAAATGTATGCACAGCTTTAACTGCTCAACATGCGGATGTGGTGTTGCACTTGCGATGTCACACACGACGTTCGGTTAATGCATGGTGTCTGAATACAAACTCTCTCTGAGGGCTAACATAACAAGTGAGAGGGATACTTTTAATAGGTCTAGCTTGTCTGCGCTCTCGCACTTTTATAAATAATTGGCTGCAAAGAAGCGATGCAGCTTAACTCTTTGAAATGGAAAGTCCATTTTAATTATCTGGCCTCCACCCTCTGCTGTCAGCATTACAATACCAGTGCATTCAGCCTGCATGGACAGTATGACTAATTTGCCAAGTTCAGTGCAGCTCTTAAGGCCGAGGGAGTGACGTTTTACCAACGTACACTTGCGCAGCCATACCGGCTGGCATTTGTTGCAGTTAGAGCATAGAAAACCTGTTTACGACCTTATAAATATGTTTTTTTTTAACATTAGAGCCCTATAGATATGAAATAACACCCCTATAGTCACCTTTACGCTCCTATCACCCATATAATAGACATCATAACCTAAAATAGGACATCTTACACATAAATAAGACACAGACTCACATATTAGCATTGACAGTGTACTTCCTGCGCTGGCTATTGTCTCGTCAGTGTAACGTTACTGACCTGTAGTGACCATTGTCAAGCTAGGTAGCTGCTGTTGGCAACAAATCACATCAGTCACTGCGCTCTCCACATTTAATTTAGGCCAAGAATACGTACAATTTGCTTAAATATGCATTTTATTTATTTATTTTTTTACAAATAACAGTATTATCTTTGTAAAGGCAACGTTTTTGTGTATTAAATCTCATTAGAATAAATGATGTAGTTTGTGTATGTTTATGCATTTTTAGAATGCATTAAGGGGGGCTGCAACGCTTACGAAAAACAATCAATATTTAAATCAGCCTAATTCATTTTTCATCAAAGACAATGCTGCGTCATCCATTAGGGAGCCTCTCTCAAGTCCTGCTCTCTTTTATTCAATCCCGTTGTATCCACTCACCGTTATGTACAGCATCTTTATGCGTCTAGCATGCAGGCTGAATGCTGAATGCTGAACATGAGCTAAACCAACAGAAAAGCACTAAAAAAAAGCCTTCTATGTTTTATGTGACTCAGAAATGCATCTACTAAATGAAACCTTCCATTCAATACATCTTTTTTTCCCCCACCATCAAACAACATGAAGCTCAGGGAGACGTTTTTACGACGTTGCCGCTGGAGTTAATAAAGCTAGTGTGTGTGTGTGTGTGTGCAGGTGAATGAGCAGCAGAGATGATCACACATTAGATAGCATCAAGGAGAGCCTCCTGAGAGCTGGCATCTTATGAAACTATATAACTTTGCTCTTATGACACAAGAGGCAACAGGGGGCTAGTTGGCTTCCACACCCAAGTGATGAAAACCTGCATGACTCCTTGTCAGGGTACACAAGAAACACACAGACGGGACATTCTACCCGAGTATTGGAGCGTTTATAGAACAAGAAATTCAATGGATAGAGGAATCTAGGCTTCTCGCACTTTCAGTGTTGGTGCAGACCCGCCAACATGTACAAATTTATAGTAATCTACGTGCAATTTGACTCTTGAATACGCTTGGATGCTCTCCAATTTGTTGCACATTTCTGGTTTCAGTTTCAATTCAAAGACTGCATGGCACAGATAAATACATATGATCAGATCCTGTGTATTTCAAATCGGGGGGACATGAAAACATTTCTGTCCCTTACGGCGGCATGACAGAAAATAATTGAGAACCGCTGCGATAATGCAATCAGAGAAATTAAAAACTGGTTACACATGTTTCTTATTATTTTGATGTATAGCGCTGCGTGTGATTCTTCCTGAGGTGTGATATTATATTACAAGTAGTACAGGAAGACGCCTTACTCCCCCCTTGCATGACCAGCGTTTAACAGTCTTTGCAAATTGCATATTTACAATCTGAAGGCGAAACTTGGAAATAATGCCAGACCATTGACAGGCTGAACTAGCAAGCTTGTTGTTTTGTGGATCACGATGCAATTTCATGAGGCACCGATATCAGAATCGGCAGAAGAAATGACACCGATATGATATGATATATTACTCAATACAACCCAATGCATTAAAAAAACATCTATGCCACGGCAAATTCCATCCACAATAATGTATTGTTAAGTCAATGGGAATGGAACATTATCATCCTCTTAAAGGCAGTCCTTCTGATCCAGTTCTTGCACTGGATCTCATTACAATGTACAGTACAGGTGGCTAGTCAGTGCATGCATACACTTAAAAAAGTGATAGGACGACTGTATGGCAATATGATACAGTACCTCCATGGCTCGCTCCTGAATTCCAACTCTTCACAGCTAGCAGTCCAGAGGAGGAGTGTGCGTCCTCGTCTTTCACTCCAGGATGGGCACATCATTAAATACTCCAGCTCGGTGATAACCTTGAATCAGGAGGTTAATGGACATCCTGTCCTGTCGAGGATTAAAAACTTCCTGGCCCCTGACTGTGTCACAGTCATCTTTAGAAGTTATTACATTCTGTATTGGTGTATTCTGTCTCTACTAGTATGTCAAGTCTCTACTTCTCCATATAGCCTCTAGCTTGGCCTTTCGCTTTCACAGCCTATCAGTGCATCACTCTGCTCAGTTCACAATGTATTCTGTGAAAAGGGACACACCAAATCCTGCATCATCAAGGAAAAACTTCTTTACTGCATAAATCCTTATTCCTCCGTGATCATAACCTGGTCTGTTATAGTCAGAAGAAGAATTTGTCAAGCATTTGCCTTCTTTTCACTCCTTTCGCACTTCCTGATGTCTCATTATCCACGCTTGCTCATGCTGAGCCTCCAGCACCAGTAACCAGCAGTGTATGCACAAGAGGACTCAACTTAATTAGACAGATTTTCCTCCCAGCGCCCCTTTTTACTTGCAGGAAGAGGATGTGAGGCCTACAAACACACATGTAGATGCAGATATGTTCCTAGGTGGACAGATTATCAAGTCTTTACACCAGGGGTGTCCAAAGCTTCTCCAGCGAGGGCCACATACTGGAAAATGAAAGGATGCAAGGGCCACTTTGATATTTTGTCAAATGGCTGAAGAAAAAAATGCATTTCAGCTTTGTGGTAAACGTGAAATGCTACTAAAATGACATTATTATTCCCCATAGTATGTCGGGTTTAATCTTGTAAAATTGCACCTTTTTATGACATTTTTTCTCATTTATTTTTACTTTATTCTCCTAGAATAAAGCTGTTTTTTCTGCTGTTTTTAAAATGATTTTTCACTTAGTTCATCTTTCATCTTGTAAATTTTTTTCTCATATTTATGACTTTATATCCATAATATTTTGAATTCATTTCTGTAATAAGATAACGTTTGCTCCAGCCTAATTTTCCAAACATTACAACTGTATACTTTGTTTTGTTTCTCGTAATATTAGAACTTAAAAAATACAATAACAACACAATGTTATTTAATATTTTAACTCTATGCTACTAAAATGACATTGTTTTTACTGATAATATTACGAGTTCCACCCATCCATCCATCTTCTACCGCGCATCCGAGGTGGGTTAGCGGGGGCAGCAGCCTAAGCAGGAAAGCCCAGACTTCCCTCTCTCTGGCCACTTCGTCCAGCTCCTCCCGGCGGATCCCAAAGTGTTCGTTCCCAGGCCAGTTGAGAGACAGTCTCTCCGACGTGTCCTGGACAGGCCTCTTACCAGTCGGATGCGCCCTGAACACTTCCCCGGGGAGGCATCCGGGAGACATCTTGACCAGATGCCCAAGCCATCTCATCTGGCTCCTCTCAATGCAGAGGAGCAGCAGTAGGGTGGCTGGGAGAGCCCAGTCACCCTATGGAGAAAACTCATTTTGGCCAATCTTGTTCTTTTGGTCACTACCCAAAGCTCTTGACCATAAGTGAGGGTAGGAACGTAGATCAACCGGTAAATTGAAGGCTTTGCCTTTCGGCTCAGCTCCCTCTTCACCACCCTGGGCCGATTATTTCGAGTTTGTTCTCATAAAATTGCGACTTTTTTTCTTGGAGTATTTTGACTTTTTTACTGGGCTAAGATCCTGCCCCAATGAGGTCAAGCAGTATAGGAAATGGACATATGGATGGATGGTTGTTATTTAGCAGATCACATAATATTCATAAGAAATGTTTTAAGGACGTTGATGGAGGCCATTTATTATTTGATGGGTATCAATAAAGCGCTCAAAGCTTGACAACATGACATGACAAGTAACCGCTAGGGGGCAGTGTGGTCCATTGTCTTCACCGCGACGATAGACGAAGAGGAGAGCCATCCAAGCTAA
This sequence comes from Dunckerocampus dactyliophorus, assembly GCF_027744805.1. NCBI lineage: Eukaryota > Metazoa > Chordata > Actinopteri > Syngnathiformes > Syngnathidae > Dunckerocampus > Dunckerocampus dactyliophorus. The sequence continues at coordinate 4,550,625 of NC_072832.1, read as the reverse complement.
TATGGCAAATGACAAGGTCGGTATCCCTGACGTAATAAAGTAAACACACGGTGGTTATTAGGGTTTGTAAAAACGCTAATTGTAGCTAAAAGCCACCGAACAAGCGTAAAACGTTCTACTCGCGATTGCTGGCGAGCTTTAAGCAAATGGCTACGTACCTGCATTGTTAGCTAAACTTAGCCAGCTAACAGCTGTTGGATACTACTGGAGAAACATTTAACGCTGTTACTTTCTTTTGGTAACACTTTCTATCGATGGCTCAATACCACACAGGTGTAGCCATCCTACATGTAAAGTGCATCATTAACTTCTACAGGGTACATTTATACTGTGTCAGCCAGTTTGCAAACTGTGAAAGTGTTAATACCTGCCTATATATACTATATGCAACTGCCTATATTGTCTTTAACTGGCTTTTGAAAGCAAGTTATGTCTGTTTGCCTCCTGCATTAATGTCATAAATGCACATAAATATGTATAGACTCCTCTGGGACAGCTCAAGGACCTGGTGGAGCTGAAGGATCAGCTGGAGGACATCCAGAGGCGTATGGAGGATGAGATACAGGCCGGAGTTCCTGCTGTAAGTTGGCCCCAAACTAACATTCATCATTTTCCGATACCGCTTGCATCAACAGATGCCCACATGGAGATTAGAAACTTCGATCTCCTGACTGTGAGGCCAACATGATAACCGCTTTGTGGCCCCAAGCTTTAACATGTGCATCCACATTTCCACTTTTAACAGTTGATCTAACTTCCTGTCTCCTCCTCATCACCAGGGTGGCAGTCTGCTGGCTTCCCCTTTCCTGAAGGGCTTTCTGGCCGGGTACATAGTGGCTAGGTTCCGCTCGTCTGCACTGCTGGGCGTGGCGGTCGGAACGTGTACTGGAATCTATGCAGCACAAAACTACAAGATTCCCAATGTTGAAAACACGGTCAGGGACTACATAAACAGTCTGAAAGGAGGACGCTAATGAGAGAAGACATCAGAACGGGCATGGATGAGAGGAGAAGCCGCTATTAGCAACATATGGCAAGAGATTTGCATTTGGAAACTAAACTTGATTCATTTTGGGTGTAGTTGAGGGGTGTTTTTCTGCCCCTTACTGGTCAGAAGTCAACTATAGCAGCACTAGCCGCTATGCACTTTTTGCAGGACGTGTGTATCCATCCCTGCAGCTGTCCTTTATAGGTCAACTTGTAACATTTGTCTCCTAAAGTCCTGCACTATACCTTTTATTATGATAAAAAGTCACTTGTAAAGTCATTTTTCTACATGTAAAACTCAGTGTTTATGAATGACTTATTGATGCTATGCAATCTGACACTGCTAAAGATGGAGTTCGCAAGTGCAGCAGTTTATCAAAACAGAATATATATGCCAAAATTGAAATTGTTTTGAATTTGTTGTGAAACGCACAGCACAAAAATATTATCTCATGTGCCTTGCTTGGTGTGGTGTGCAATAGAACTCCCTCACGGGAAGATATTACTCATTTTAACATACTGGAACATCATTTATATCATGCACTTGTTGGGATTTATTTTCATTTAGACTGGAAAGCCTCAGAAAATGTTTAGTAACTGGAACTTTTGTTGATTTTTTTTCTGCTTTGCATGCTTTGTTTACAATAGAAATATTTTTATAATTTAGGTTTATGTAGAAAGTGACAAGCTGGATTATGGTGCTGCATTTCACTCTGCATTGTTCAATAAATGGGTACTCTGATTTTAAAATGATGTTTTTACATGATGCGCATTGTTTAAAATAGTTAAGATGTATTTCACTGGTCGTAATCTCAGAGTGGAAAGAATACATCCTAAAAAGAGCACTAAGTTTATATTATGTAATCTACTTTATTTATGTAGCACATAAACAGTTTCCAAAGTAAAACAAATAATTAAAAGTAGAAGTACAAATTAATACAATAAAAGCTTGTAAATCAAAACATTCAGACCAGGGATGGGGAAACTTTGACTTGTGGGCCGCATTGAGTTAAAATCAGGGGGTCAGACTATACATTTGATACACGCATGATTGTTTAAGCTTAGAAGTCTGACAGCCCGCCTGAAATTGTCTTATTTTATCTGTAAAAGAGTCACAATCTGTTACATGTGCCTTGTGTCCTTTCTTTAAGGAGCACTTTAAACATCAGACCACATCAAATAACAACATTGACTTTTGCAGGGGTTTTTTTCTGGATAAAACACCTGGAATGCACATGAATAAAGAATGTGTGATATACAATATTAACTATGAATGATAAAACATTGACTATTAAGGAGTATGTGAATGGCCCTCCTTTTTTACTTCCCAGACAGCGCAGTGGGTAAGTTAAGGTGAGTGTCACATATTTGTTGACATTGCTTGTTTGGCACCATGGGTGAGGTGGTGGATCGCTACAGGTCAAAATCTACTTCAACCGAAAGGTTGTCTCAAGACTGACTGACCCTGACTACTTGCAACTCACGTTGCCAGCTTGTATGTTAAAAGTTTGAATTCAATGCTTTGGAGGCAACTGGCGGGCTGGGTTCAAACACTTGGCAGGTGGTTCTGGCCCCCAGGCAGTAGTTTGTCCACCCCTGATTTAGACAAACAAAATACATAAAGAAGATAAGTAATACCAATCAAATAACTAAAAAGAAAACAATAACAATAGTAATGATAACATTACTTAATTCTCGAGTGTGTAAACTATACAAATGCAAGATTTACTGACGCTTGCGTTGCACTTCCAGTATTGTTAGGCGGCTACAACACCCTCCAGGCCACTAGTGGGCGGTGGAGTGCGTGTAAACCTAACTCTCTTCCCATATTGGATATAGATGAAGTCGGGACGTTGCTCTTGTTGTTTACCTTTAACCAGCTCACTGCCAAGCTTGACTAACGTGAGCATATCGAGAAACAAAGGTAAGGTTTGTGATGTTTCCTGTGACTCACTGTCAAGCGAAAACGTCGAGCATAAGTCGTTGCTTGTCGTCAATGCGGCGACGTGACGCGCCAAATTTGAAATGAGAACTCCCTATTAGCTTCGGTATGTTTAAGCTAGCAAACAAGCTAGGCTCGACTTTGTGCTATTAGAAAAATAGACAAACGTTTCTAGGTAGTAATTTGTCTTAGAAATTAGCTCGCTGTCGCCTGTGGAATTTATGACATTCTCTTTATCATTGTTTGCCCTCTTGAACAGATGAATCTGAATCGACAACCAAGAGCTACTGTCAGAACTGTGGACTATGGAGACTGGGAAGACGACCGGTGAGCACTTTATGATTAACATTTTTCAATTCCCGCCTTTTTCCGATGCCTTATTTTAATAGGGATGAAGCTGTTAGCTTGGGTCTCTCTTTGCTTGTTTTTGGCGCTCTTAGGCAAGCCTCCACACGGTTTCTACGCCACACACAGTACAGTATATCCTACTTTTATTTTTTTTTAATCTCCTACCAGGGTCAGAGTGTTCAATATTGATGACCCCAGTGAAGAAGAATGGAGGCCACCTGAGCGAAAAGCTCCCTGCCCAGGCCCCAGAGCCTCGGCTGCAGGAGAGAAGTTAGCCGCTTCCAAGAGAACCTCGAAAGCCAAGGAGCCTAAAGCAGCCAAAGTGCCTAAAAATGAATCAGCGCTGCGAAAATCTGATGCCAAAAGCAGGGCACCTAAAGGTAGGGCAAAGAGGAAAAACAACACCGACGAGGACAACATGAATGGAGGTGAAAGCAAAGACATTAAAAAAGAATCGGCCAGTCCGAGAGCAGCAGAGAGTGGACCAAGTGTCAGAGCAAAAGAGGAGGTGTGACACACACACACACACACACACACACACAAAAGAGCTCATCATACCTGTCTGCATTTTTTTCCTTACAGAGGGTTTCATTTACTGTGTCAAATGCCAATGAAGGCCCATTGTTTGCTGGCTGGACAGCAAAGAAAGAAGAAGTGGAAGACTTCACCTTTGATGAACCTGCCCTTAAGAAACAGAAGACGGGCGCTGACTGGAAATCTGCCGTTCCGTCAAAAGAATCACAAGCTTTGGAGAAAGGGGACCTTAATATGAACTGGGACACGATAGAGGTACAGAATTTGTCTCCGCAAGGTCCCGTATTGTAGTATTTTCTAAAAGTTTGAAATAAGTCTCAAGAAATCCCACAATAGTGTATTGGAAGTGTGTTGTCCAAAATCAAGCCTTACTACCCTAATGATAACACTGCGTTTTGTGTGTCTGTACCTTTTAGTGCTAATGAGCTGTGTGTGGGCTTCCAAGTCTTTCTATTGTGCGCTTTATCCTTTTTAAATACACGCTGTATCTCTGTACTTGTCCAATATAATACTTGCGATATATCACATAAAACAACGCAACATGAAGGGGTGGGGCAGCAGGACACAGACATTGGCAACGCTTGTGTAGCTATGTGAGCTACAGGGCCGACACGACAGTCACATTTTAACAACAACATTCTGCTTGCTTATCTTAGTCGCTAAAGAAAAATGAAAATACCAAACTTGCAGCGTCCATGTCTGTAGCTTACTGAAGGATAGCAGAGGCCTTATTTACATTTTTTTTTTTTTTTTTTTTTGGTGTGCATATATCGCATCATTTTAACATAATGAAAAAGTCAGTGTTGTGTGACAGGAGACCGTTAGTTGTTATTTTCGCTTGCGTTACCCCATATCATAACATCTTTTACGATTGTATCCTGCAACTGCATTCATGACATCTTTCCACTCAGGTGCTGTCCACCCTCACGTGCGTGGAGCGATGGGTGTGCGGCAATGTGGTTACCTTACTGCGCGAAGAGAACACAGTGCCTTTTATGGTGCGCTATCGCAAGGAGATGATCAACCACATGGATGCTGATGCCGTGCGGGACGTCCAGCTGGTGTACGAAGAGCTATGGTGAGTAATCTTTAACTGGAATGTTTGGGTGGGTGGCTATAAATTAGGTTACAGTGTTCCCTTGCTACATCGTGGTTCACCTTTCGCATTGTGTTCTGTGTCCTGATTGGCTAAGGGAGAACCCACGCATTGTGTTCTGTGCCCTGATTGGAGAAGGGACTGTAGACTGTTGTCAATCAATCTCCTCCGTGCCTTCCTGTGCAGTACAGAATGCGTTCAGCTTGCCAAATTTACATAAATGGTTGATTGCTAGCAGTGTGACTCTGAAGTGCTATATCAACACCCACAATGTCGCCGAAACGTTCTGCACCGTCAAAGGCACCTGCGGTCGCACCCAGGAGGCAGAGGAGGAAGAAGTAGTTGCGGCTGTAGGGTGCCATTACAGGAGGTGGAAAATACGACGACAGGAGCAATATGTCTTAACAAGGGTACAAAAACACTATTGTACAGCGGAACGGTGCCAGGACGATGAAGAGGCACGGTCGGAGTGCGTGTCACTTAATAATTTCTTGTGTCCAACCTCGTAGGTTAATCATTAAATTTCAAATGAAGATTTGAACTTTGAGTGTTTAAACAAGACAGAAATGTGGGAAGGAGAAAAGTGTATAAAGTGTATGGTGAGGGGTTTTGCAGCCTTAAAACATACAGGGTATATAATAATTGGAAAAACATTAAGTTGGCTACTTTGCAGATTTCACTTATTGCGGGTTCTTTTGGGAACCTATTTGATAAACGAGGGAACATTGTATTATTATAATTAGTTTCCATGTCTGTAGTTTCCCCCAAATGCACAATAATTGTTTCCAGCCTGCATTTTTACATTTGGCCACGCGGTGGTGCCAACGGACAATTTTTTTTCCTCTACTGACTTTTGGGTTGGATTAGATAAATGGACAGACCTGATTATACTATATTACAATGTTACAATGCATGTTACCCGCTGTGTATGTTGTTACAGCTTGCTGGCAAAGAAGACTCAGTCTGTGGTTAACACTCTGAAGAAAGATGGGGTCCTGACTACTGAACTTGAGCAAAGCCTGAGGAGCTGCCGATCCGCTGATGAACTGGATCATGTGGTCAGAGTTTTACCATTTTCAACAAATTATATGGCTGGGAAAAAAACTTTCGATGTCAAATTCATGTTTCTTCTTCTGTCTTTGCAGTATACTCCTTATAAAAAAGGCTGTAAGGTGACCAAAGTCCGCAAGGCCAAAGCTCTCGGCCTCGAGGCAGCTGCCACCGCTCTCATGGAGTCTCCGCACAATCTCGATTTAAGGACGTGGGTTAAACCTGGAACAGAGGGTAAGCGACATGTACAGTATGTTAGACCTCATAAGTCCATCCATACATCCATTTTCTGCACTGCTTGTCCGCCTTGTAAATCCACAAGTCACAAAATATTAGTAATTTTAATTTAAATTTATTTCTGTGTGCATCAGGTCTGTCATCTGTGAAGGAGGTGGCTACAGGCGTGGAACATATTTTGGCCTATACAATAGCCAAAGACCCTGAAACACTCAACTTTGTGAAAACATTGTGAGATCACATTCACGTGCACACATCTGCACTGTAGTCTTTTGTCCTGTATTGCATATCTGCCTTTGTGTTAATGTCGAGGTGCGAGAACAGCGCGGTGACTCTCCACTCATCGGTGACCAAGGCAGCCCTCAAGGAGAAAGAAGAGCAGGAGAAGTCGGACCAAGACCACAAGAAGCCAGGAGTTCAGAAAAAAAAAAAGCAGGACGTTGACAAGTTCCAGCTCTACTTTGACTTCACCTGCAACATCAAGCGCATTCAGCCTCATCAGGTACGGTAGTCCACCTCCTAATTCACTGCAGATTAATTAACCAAAATATATTTCATTGAGTCTAATCCAACAAAATTATGAACATTATGAAACAATTACACTCATAAAGTATTGTACTTTGAAAGGGTGCAGTTGCACAACATCACGTCTTTTCAAAGCACCTTCCGATGCTGGAAAATGACTTGGGAGACAGCGCCTACTGCTGGATTCATAGCTGCAGCACTTTTCCCCCCCCTGCATATACAGAAGCTCCATTAAACCACTTTAAGTTACAAAAAACCCAACTAATTTTCATTTTAAAGGAAGCAAAAGAAGCACAGAAATATGCGGGGGGTGCGAATGCTGAAATGCGAATAGGTGTTGGTCTTCCGTACTGGTGGTTTTACAAACGTTAAACACTCACTGGCCATGTGCCAAATTATTAGGTACACCTGCACATTAAAATGAATTCATAGGTTACTGAAAACTAATAAAAATGTCAAGAGACCCTCACTTTGAAATCCTGGATCCATACCTGCACCATTTTAATGAGTTCTTCTGTAGCCCATGGATGTCCCAAAATTGTTTATTAATTTAGGTGCAAGCAATGCTACATCCTTGGAAGAAGTACCGGTAATTAACACAACCCAAAACCGCAGTATCATTTTAAGTGAAGACTATTTCTTGTGTAGTAAATATTATTATCTTGTGCAGACGTAGGGGTACAGCTTAGTCCGTTGTCTGTTATTTAAAGGAGTAATTTTTCAGTTAAATTAAATCAGAGGACATAAGCGTTTTGAGTTTCAGGACACATACCCCCATACCAACACATGCCATCTGTTTGCCATCGCTGCCTTCCTTGTGCATTCCGCCGTCGAATGCTAGCCATGTCAAACGCAGTTAGCCTTCCCCGTCTCCCCCATTTATTTACCCCCATCACCACCACCTTCCGTCCTCCCCTCTGTCCCCCCAGTGACTGGTGGGTTACTCAGAGTTGGTCCTGGGCCTCATGTGTCAGCACAGCTCCCATCACCCGCCGCCGCTGTGCCACACAAACACTTTGTGGCAACCAGGCTTTGCCCTACAGTCTTTAAATCACACACACACACACACACACACACACCCACACACCCACACACCCATGCTCACATCCAGCAAGTCCCCCTCATTCTCTCCTCTTAACATATGTGACATGTCCCCTGCCGACATGCCATTGGATTAGAGCGCTGTGACTGACAGGTGTTCTCCGGCTGTGACAGCTCTTGCTGCCAGGCCCACAGGCGGACCTCATCACTAGGAGAGAGAGAGGAGGAGAAGGAGGAGGAGGAAGAAGGGAGAGTGAGCCCAGATGAAGGAGGAGAAGGAGGAGTGTCCGTCACTTATCTCCATCCTTCCCTCCTCCCCTGCTGACTCAAGCTCAGCTATACAATCCCCTCCCTCCCCTCTCCCTCCCGCGTTTGTGAGTCTTTTAATTCGATGACTCGCTTTTGTCACAGAGTGTTAATCCACAGACCGCCGTGACCCTGCTAGCTGTCGGACTGCGGCTAAAATGAACCTTTTCTAGCCGTCAAATCGGCGGGAAGCGGGAGCAGGTGGGAAATGTGTTTTGACAGGAGGCGTGCGCGTGCATGCGTGTGTTTGTGTGTGAGCAGACACTTGCCGTTTGCATCATCGCATTTTGGTAAACCCCAGCCCAGCCGCTTTCTTGGAGGAAACGATGGGGGCGCCTTAAGAGAGCAAGAGTAGAATAGTTGTGCCTTTATCAATTTAGTTGGATTAGAAAAAACAATTGCCATTTTTAAGACAACAGCCTTAAAATTATATAATGCAGTAACTTGATGTGAATTTCACAGGCTAGATTTAAATATATTAAGAACCATATTGCAAATTAAATTAAAAACTAGATTTCATTTTCATTGATTTGCCTTGCATTTAATTAAATTTGTATGAATTCTCTTGTACAAAGGGCCTATTAGGGTCACGCTGAAAATAAAGTGTGACAACAATGAAGTCATAGTTTTGAAATGAGGAGTAATTTTAAAATAATTTGACAGAAGGAAAATGTAATATTGAGTGAAAAAAGTGCTGATGTTCCCCCAAAAGTAAGTAAATTATTGTATTATAAGTATGTTTATAATTTAATATGGTCAGAATAAAGTTGCAGTGGCAATTTCACAAAAATAAAATTGTAATTTTGTGAGAATGGAATTGTATTTTTATGCTAAAATTGGTAGCATTATGGTAATCAGGTTGTAATATTGCAAAAAATAGTTCTAATAGTTTTCATTATGTTGAAAGGATAAAGTCTTTTTTTTTTAAATAAATGAAATGCATTTTCTGTTGTTACATTCAGATTTGTTGAAGTTTCTCGTAATATGACCACCTTTTCCTGGAGGGGAAAAAAAAGATTTGCAACATACATGTTTCTCCATAATGTTTCAATGTGGCCCAAATACACCTTTGTGCTATATAAATGTAAATTTTACTCGCTGTCTCTTCTACATTCAAAACTCCATAATGTTATTCTCCTTGTCAAGAGAAACACCTGTATTTATCCAACTAAAAGCTTTTATGAGATATGAGCCTTAGTGAATACTTATTGACTGAACAGTTTGATAATCTAATCAATGATAATCCACTGATAACTCGTACACCCTGTGCGTCTTGAAGCATAATTCTTTTGACATCGGTAAGGACGCTGAGCTCAGACTTAATTCCATCAGATTTGATTTTAAGGCCTCCATTTGAAGTGTACGCATTTAGCTCATAGCTATTACCAGCCGGCACACTTATGCGTATGCCAAGATGGATTTGTGGATGGTGCGCCGGGCTACTTTGTGATGCCACTTGCGCGGCACTAAGCGCACCAGTCAGGGGCTTGCCTGCAGAGGGATTGGGGATAAATGGAACTGTTTCATCAATTAAACATTCCCATTTGATGGACAGGTGCGGAGAAACAAGTTTGTTTTGCTCTGTCACATACAAGCAGCACTTGTTTGATGGTCTTATGTACTGTATACTAAGCTATATATGATCGAAGAAATGTAATTTTCAAAGTTCTTTGATCCCATTTAACAGCGTCAGTGCGTCTGTGGGGTTGTTTTTAGGGGTGGAATATGAGAGTGTCAGAGTGATGGTCAGGGTGCAAACGTTTGGGCCGAGCGGGAGTGGTGTTTGTGTAAAGATGAGTGGGCCTCGCAGGGCCGTTTTCCCTTGTGATGACTGATCCTTACTTGTGCTTGCAGAGTCAATATTTGTCTGGAGTTGCACCATCTCTAGAATAATATTAAATTGCTGTAGTTTATATTCAGAATGGAGTTTCAATGTTTATCGAGTGTGTAATATAAGATGTCGACTGTACTTTTACCCCCACTTATGCCTTCCCCTACCATTTGTGTAGTGAATCTTTATAATGTTTTTGAAATAATGTGTTTGAAATAACAAAGAAAACAAACAAAGCACTGTAGTAAACGTTAACTGTAATAAACGTAATAAACGTTTATTACAGTTAACGTAGCACTGTAATAAACGTTTGATACCACTAAAAATGAAAACAGAATTTTGATATAGAAATGCACGTTAACTTTTTGAATATGGCTTCCCAGGAGTCTATGCAGTTATTTTTATTTAAAATGCTTGAAGTGGGGGGAAAAAAAATTAAAAAAAATAAATTAAATGGTCAAATTCCTGAAAGGGATGTCATGAGACACTCAACCCACGAGACGAGGCGATGCGCGGGATAGGGTCCACGAGACAAGATTTTAACATTCATTTTAAGAAAAGTACTATGAAAATATATGACTGGACAAACAAATTGACGCTAAAGGATATTATTGTCAACATTTTTTGACACCCAATAAACCATTAATGTTATGATAATATATAATAAATAATCATATATCATAATAACACAATATTTCCTTTTAATATGTCGTCTTTCAAGGACCGCACAGTGGTCTAGTGGTGAGCATGTTGGCCACACAGTCACAGTCAGGAGATAGGGAAGACGTTGGGCATTTCTGTGTGGAGTTTGCATGTTCTCTCCGTGCGTGTATGGGTTTTCTCCGGATACTCCGGTTTCCTCCCACATTCCAAAAACATGCATGGTAGGTGACTCTACTGTAAATTGTCCACAGGTGTGAATGGTTGTTTGTCTACCCACCCTGTCACCCGAAGTCAGCTGGGATAGGCTCCAGCATACCCCCTTGACCCTAATGAGGAGAAGCGGCATAGAAAATGGATGGATGGATGTCATCTTTCACTCTGCAAAGTTGTGCAGTTGGCGTTTGTGACATTTATTTTCTCACAGGCAATTTGTACTATCTGTCTAACCTCTGCCCCATTTCTTGAAATGGCAGTTGTGTGAAAAGAGCAGCATTTCTTTTGCGATGACCCTCTGTGAATACACTGTTCTGTTTGTTTGCTGACCAAACGTCTCAGTGAGTGTTGACTCTCGGGACGAAGGCGCTGCATCTCGATGCGCAGTTTTTTCCTCGGTGGGAAAGCTAGGTCGAATACTGTATGTTTGAGTTGGGCAAGTTTATCTTAGTCTACCTGCGTGTTTGGAGGCGAGTAAAACAGACATGCATGCAGGTGGCAATATATGGGGGCCAGCAAAATTATCGAGTTCATTGTCATTGATTGTGTGATTAATTAATTAATTTATTATCGCGAGACAGTTTTTTTTTTCCTATGAGGAATCTTGTCACGTTTTGATCTCACGAGATCTCGTGACACCCCTAATTTGAAATCATGTACTTCACAACATTGCTATCTGATATCAACTTTTTTTTTAAGAAGAATTAAACATGTGCACAGAATGTGTGTGTTTTTGTTTAGTTCAATTATAATGCAGTGAATTATCAATTATTTTCATGATTTCACATTTTTATTTATAACACAATTGATTATCTCTCATCATTTTTAATGTTAAAATTAAATCACATATAATCATGGCCAATTATATACAACTGTATAATATCGATATGGAGTCCAGTGAAAGTTATCTGTCTCAACATTTAGTGAGATTAATTTGGGGAGGAAAAAACCTCATTTAGAAAAGAAAGAAATGCTTGTCACAGGCTCATAACAATGTCTTTTTTAAATGCTTGAAAATTTGGGTGTATGACATTTTGGAGCAATGTCCCAGTTGTGCCATGAACACTGTGTGCTCGCGCTTGCTTGTGTGTGAGAGTGTGTTTATGCTTGTTCCATGGTGTGGATGGATGTGTTGATGACAGTATTCCTCCAAAGAAAGGCTGAGAGAGACAAGGAGACAGATAGCGAGAGGACGGTGCTTGGCCCGCTGCCCTCCCTCCAGGCTGGTGGTGGCTGGTGGACGAATGAATGTAGTGATGATGATGATGACGACGACAGCGGCGGCGGTCTGTCTGCTCTCGTCAGGCTTTGGCTGGTACCTCGCTACCTGTCACTTTTGGCCTGACTTAATGCGCAAACACACACTTCTTGCTGTGTCTCGCATCACCCTTCGTCTCGTATCGCTCTGTGTCTCTAGCTTGTGAGCCAAGCCAGGAAGAAAGTGAGGAACATACAGTCACATGATGGGCTATTTATATTCAACTATAAGTGAAGGCACGTTTTGATGGATGATGTCATAATCTAATTTGCATATCTAATTTGAGGAACAGAATCCATAGGGTACTGAATACCAAAAATATAGCGACGCTAAGTTGGCAACACATCCGTATGAGGTGTGGAAGAAGCTGCATTACGTTGCCATCGACTGTACAGACTTGGAACGACAAGCCACATTCAGTTAGTCCCACTGTAATGTGTTTTATGAGCAAGGGCGAACAAGTGGCACCAAATTTGTTCGTGGTGGGTCGCCACAAATGTTAGTTTATCACGGTTTATTGGTTTTATCCGGACCTGACCGCGATAAGTGAATTTCTGCGAAGATAAATGGAGAATTTAGATAGGTAGAGCATAGAAACCCTGTTTATTTGCTTGTAAATAGGATTTGTACCATTATTAGAGCTCTGTAGACATGAAATAACAGCCCTATGGTCACCTTTACACTTGTATTACTCTATATAGTAGACATAATAGAAACTAAGCAATCTTAGACATGCATAAGATTAATCGCTTAATTAACAAGCAGAAAACCCATGCAGTGAACATTCACACAGGAGCTCACAAACTCTCTACACTGCTAGTCTGATGCTAGCACTCAGCTAACAGTCAACTCTACTAGCTGACTCTACGAGCTACTACTGCAGATGACATCCCTTCCCACACCCCGCTTCCTAAAAGCACACACAACTCACACTTCCACTTCATATCAGGTCTTTTGAATGCGTTATATTTGTATTTTTGTCCATTTAGCCCATTTTATGCTTAAATACTTAATTTAGGTCATGAATAAGTGCAATTTCATGTGGATTTGTAAAAATTAATAATAGACCATATTCAACCACGTTCATTTATTACTTATTGGCGAAAAATAGTGATGGAGTGAGGGTGTGATGTTTGAACCGCGATTTAGCGAGGGACGACCGTATGGCAATATTGTTGAGCAGGTCATGTTTTTTTTTTTTTTAAATAGCGTCAGACATTTTTTACACATGGAACACAGTATTGTGTTTATTTATCTATGTTAGTCTCACTTTTGGGCCTTTGCATGTTGGTAGTTTGTAAAGAGGCAAGTGCTTTGCTGAATAACGCCTGAGAAATGTTATTGCAGTCAAGGCGACTGCTCGCAGCAGCAACATGCCAACAGAGGAGAAATATAAATTTCATTCAAATTCAAAAAAGATGCATTTACCCTCACCCCTGTCATGCCATAAGCTGTGTTTTTTCATGTCGTGTGTGAGGGTGCTGCTGAGCGGTTAATGGTTGTAGCACGAGACGGCGCGTGCCGGCGTTTGTGGGGGGGGCAGGCCCCTCGGTGCTCATCGCTGATGGTGGCACAGCGGTGGCATTTGTCAGCTTGCTTTTTCCACTTGGGCTCCAGATTGACGTCTTGTTTCTTAGCCCTATGCTGTGGCGGGCTAAAGGTTCCCTGCTGAAAAGGTCAGACACTTACTACTGTTTGCTTAACAGCATGTAACAGTTCCTTTGAAGGGGTGGGGGACAATACGCAACACAACAGGCCTGACCACGGGACATACCCCGAGGCTCATCACTTTCAATTGCGTGTGTGTGTGTGTGTGTGTGTGTGTGTGGAGAGAAGGCATTTCAGTTTTCTGTACGTGTGTTTACAAGCTTTGGGGGCACTTGTTTGTAATACGTTTCTTAATTTAATTACTTCTGGCACTTAGGTGGTGTTTTTAACCCTTAATGCTGTTTCTTAGCAGGATTACCCAAAAACTGCTTCACTTAACCTTCAATATTTCTTTTAAATAATTAGCTAGCTTTGGCATTTTCCCACATTTATCAATGAAGGTATACATTTTCTTTGTCATCAACATGAGCTTACTGTATTCGTAGTGGGGGGTGTCCAAACTTTTGCCACTGAAGATTGCATAGAGGAAAAAAATGAAGAATGCCTGGGACCACTTTATATGATATTTTTCCCCTTTTGTTTGCTCTAATTTCATACTAAAACAAACTCAATGTAGATTTTATGTTGTGAAAAATATTTAAACAAAAAACAGCCACTTCTCAGTTTAGTCTTGTTGGTGACAAAGCTTGTAATTGTTCTAATGAGAGGCCATGTTTGTGTTTAAAATATGCCATTGGCCAATACAAAATGAGCTGCGACCCACACACTTGATTTATTGTATTAGCTGCTGGAACATTAATGGTTTCTTGTGTCATTATTTCACATAGGTAGGAGGAACAGAATCAACAAGTTTAATATTTAGGTGTTTGTAATTCTAAACAACATGAAAGATGCATTAAAAAACATTGCCTTGTCACTTGAAACAACTGACGCTGCGTTAATTGTGTATGAGAAGCTTCACGTATTGTTGTTCTGTTCTGTAAATAGGTTATTGTAAAGCGTTAATCAGAGGGATGTCTTCTTTTTGTGTTATGTGTATTTCCTTGAATGTATGTGCACAGACTTTGGCCATCAACAGAGGGGAGAGTCTGAAGATTTTGACAGTGAAGGTGAACATCCCTGACAGTGTAAAGAGTAACTTCACCAGGTGGTGCGTCAACACCAGGTCAGACAATTAAAATGCACACACTCTTCCAACACAGCATATCAAAAGACACTTTCATTCAATCCCAGAAATTTTTCAAAAGACAGCTCCTTCAGTACAATTTTGACTGATGTTTCAAGGCACACAGAATATTGTGTTCTATGGCTATATAAACATGGAACCTACCACAAGAAAGATTAGACTCCCGTCTTTCATCACAAAAAAAAGTTTGTTTCTACCTTTTTCCGTTCTTTTGTAATCAGCAACAACATACGTAAGTTTCAGGAAAAGATCAGTTGTTGACTATGAAAGCGAGAAAAACATCTTCTTGTGAAAAGATACATTTCAAGCATAACTTTCACTTTGACACAAGTATTTTTTGCTTTTGTGACAGCTCAAATAGCTAAACAACTATACCAATATAGACAGCACAAAAAGGGAGTTGTTTTACATCAGAATAAAAATTTATTTACAAATATTACTATTTACAGTTTTCACATTTGGAACTGAACTATGCGTGTGCATGTGTGCTCGTGCGTGCGTGTGTGCATGCGTTAAATTTTCCCTGCAACGCGTAACCTTTTGCACGCTACACTCCTCCACACTTTCTCACTTCCTCCTTCCTGTCATGTGTGATTCTTCCATTGACGTGATCCCTACCTAGCTCTTATCAAATACACTTCTTTCACTTTGTGGCCGTTTTTATGGCTTAAAGGTGCTCTGAAATGTTAATGCATTCGTGGGGAGTTGCATCATCACCTTTTTTTGCCTTTCCTGCAAAAAACATAAAAGACGTATAAATACGTTGTTGGGATCAGGCGTTTGGGATTATAAAAACGTATAAATACGTCTTTGGTATTGAAAGAGTTAATAAGAAGAATGCCAGTAAAACTGTGTTGACATAAAATGTTAACCTTTTTTTGACTACAGATGGAAACCAAAGACGTATGCTAGAGAGGAGCATCACACGCTCATCAAGAGTTCAGTGGAGGATTCTTTCAAAAGGCTTGTTTTGCCTTTCCTCACGAGGATGTACAGGTACATGATGACAGGGTTCCTATGCAAGTACGGAAAAGTATGTAATATTATTTTATAAATTTCCAGATCTGGAAAAGTATGGAAAATGGAAACTCAAGTATGGAAAATATTCATCTTTCCAAGACTGTTACCACTGCTCTGTTTTCTAAAAGCTAAAATTATGAATAAGTAAAAAAACAACTAATTAATCCATCTGTTTTTCCAAGGCAGCTCAGACGTTATCCTCCTCCATCCCTTTGTATGAGCTACATTACCTAGCTGTAATGTCCTGGAAATTATTTGGTGACATAATGGCATACATATTCAGAATAACTAAAACACACGATTCATTCCATAATTTATTTACTTGATACTAGGGCTGAAATTGACGATTATTTTCTTAGTTGATTAATCTGAAGCTTGTTGTTTTGATTAATTAATCAATGAAGTAATTAATTAAGTAATCAGTTAGGCTAGACCAAATGAATATGAACCAAACACAACCAGTTAGTGGTTTGGTCCGCAACATGTAAGTCAAAGGTAATGTGTGAGAATATCTTATTTTGCCTAAAACACAAATACAGTATAATAGGTCTGCTTTCATGGATCACGAAAGGAAATTTAAAAATATTCACAAAATGTATGGAATTTAGAAATGTCAAATTTGTCGGAAGCCTCTGCTGACACTCATCTGTGTACCATACTTTTTTGTTATTACATCATTATATAAATTTTACACTTTTTTTTTTAGAACCAAACTTACAACAGTAGCAGAGAAGGAGTCAGTTGCCATGTTTGTACGAAACCTACGGCAGCGCCTGTTGGTGTGTCCAGTTCGGGGCTGCGTCATGATGGGGGTGGACCCTGGCTTTGCGCATGGCTGCAAGCTGGCAGTCCTCTCCCCCACTGGTAAGACAACACTGGATGAAGGTGTATACATTTTATAAATGCATATATATATATATATATATATATATATATATATATATATATATATATATATATATATATATATATATACACTGTACAGACTGAACTCAAAACTGGAACCAGCGAAATGCAACCAGATAGAGATAAGTGACGCATGCAAGCGTATTCAAGAGTCTAATTGCATGCTGGAGTATGACAAATTCATACATGTTGGTGCAGGTCTGCACTAATATTGAAAGGCCTGCCTGCCTCTCACACTCCCCCCAGACAAGGGGGACTTGCTCCACTATTTGAGAAGCACTGCTTTAAGTAAACCTAGATAGAGGAGCTGTCCATGTTTGTCTTTTAGCCTGTCCTTGTGTCTCTGCTGTCAGGCCAGATTCTCCACACTGACGTGGTCTACCTGCATGGCTCCCGCAATCACCGAGAGGCAGACAAACTGCGCCATCTAATGACAAAATACAGGTACTGCTGCAATTGTATCATCACTGCCACCTGTGTTTTTTTTTTAAGGACATCTAATCTACTCTGGGTATTACTACCAGCATATTTGGAGATGATTTGTTACCTTTACTGTATGTCACTCATTGATCCCCTTTGTTGCAAACACTAGTTGCAGCAGGGTCGTCATTGGAAATGGGACGGCGTGTCGTGAGACTGAGTCCTTCTTCGCTGACCTCATTGCCAGGCGCTATTTTCACCCACTGGATGTATCGTACTGGTAAGCTCTCCCATCCGGTGCACGCCATAGGTTGTCTCCAGTCACTCTTGATACTGTCAAGTGTTTATTGTACATTTTGATATGTTCAGAGCCTTCATTGAATTAATATCACTGAGAAGCCTATAAAAACACAACACTTTCTGTGCTTTTTTTTTTTCAACAACATGCACTGCTGCACACCACTTTATCTCTTCTGCTACTTGAACGTCCCACAGGTACATTACAGGGGGTTAAGATAAGACAATTTGTAATACTCCTCACATATTTTCAAATCGGCACTACAAACATTTTATTCCCTTTTTGGAGCTTTTATTCAATCGGGCAATCTAATTGTCACCAAGCCATAAATAGCAAGGACAGACGTCTTTCACAACTTGCCAGCCCAAACATTTTGTCAAGATTACATTTTTATGCTCTGGCAGGCTACACCTGCATAATCTAATATGATACAACTGCTCTGCTCCCTACTGAGAGCCGTTTCTAATCGTATCTGTTTCATGTAGCTAAATGAGTCAAAATATTAGTAAGGCATCTCAGTATGATAGCATAGTTCTATATCACTGTAAACTATAACTCCAATAATGATACATGAATGCTTCTCTAAGCTATATTCAAAGTTTAGACTTGTATTAGATCTCCTGAAATTGTGCAGATGTACCAACAAGAGACTAAGGTGCTGTTTGCCTTGGTTAAGTACTGCATGGGAGTGCTAACTTTTATCCCACCCTCTTCTTGCTTTATTCGCACTAATTTAAAAAAAACCCCTTGAATTGTGACAAATACAGGAATTTATGTGTTCAATCTGTTCTTTTATACCACTATATGCTAGCTGGCGGTGTTCTTGAATTTTTTGGTTTAAAAAAAGTATAATTTGGAGCGGAAGAGTGACAGCACCTTTAAATAGATGAACATATATAATGATTAAAACTAGGGCTGACAAAAACAAAGCGTTAACGACGGTAACTAATATTTAGTTTAGTTAAATTTTTTTGCGTAATTAACGCACACGCATCATGGCAAGCCACAGCTTTCTATTATGACGACAGACAGCGGCACAGTGGAGCTCCCCACAGAGTCACACAGTGTCTGACGCTTTTATAATTTACCAGAATACATCAACAGCAGTGGATTTCCAACACCATATATGTATCTCCTTCCCCAAACAAACACATTTTTAGTCCATTCATTGCAACAACACTTCGTCATTGTCACGAGACAGAGTGCGCGATGCGTTCACGGACACTCCGACGTCACAACAACGTTTTTATTATGCGTATATGGGGTGGTCTAAAGAAGCAAAAAATCAATAAGTGGATATTCTTATCACTCACTTTGTAACTTACTTTTGCTGAATTTAAGTGTGCTTGGAAATCCCAGAAAATTCACTCAAAACGTGATTACAACTTAAATGACGTGGTGTCTTTGAATGCAACTCCTCATTGCTCATAACAACACAGTTAAAGTCTGATTAAAATATTCTGCTATTAAAGAAATTCATGTTAGCTAAATACATTTCCAGACATGTGTGCCATCTCTTAACTTGATTTAAAGTTAATTTGTTAATACATACAAGTATATATAATCCTACATTTTGTCATTTTGCCATTTTGTCATTTTCAATAAAATACTTTCAATAAAATACAGTAAAAATGGGCATATTTCAGACGTGATAATGGTAAAAGTTTAATTTATTTTGAACATGCATACAAGTTACATTGGAATACATCACATAGTACAATTTACTGTTCTACATGTCCAAAAAGAAGTAGGAACAAGCAAATCTTATTTAATCCTCAATTGCAATACATTTGTCCATTTCCCGTATTCGAAATATTCTCTTTGCTAGTTTGAAATGCATAGGAAAATGATAAGGTAACATAGTGTGACATAGTGATTAATCATGATGAATTAATTTGAAAACCCTGATTAATCTGATTACATTTTTTAATAATTTGACAGCCCTAATTAAAACATAACCATGTAAAGAGTTTGTAGTGAGGAAAGGGTGAGTGAGCAGAGGTGTTAAGAATGTAGAAAACCCAAAACATGGAGGACAAAGTGTGTAGGAGAAGGAGAGAGATAGGGAGTGCGAGGGAGAGGGGTGCAGGCGAATAGGAATGTGTCCCCCCCAGTGAATATTGTCTATTAAAGCCATCTGGACTTTGTTTCACTTTGGGCCAATTAAGGAGACGCTTTGCGGTCCACGTTGTCTATAACCAAGGCCCAGTCCACACTTGGGCATACTACACCGCAGGAGTTTGGTCCAAGCATAATAACCACTGGTCTCACTTTGCTCCGTCTCGCTCTCTCTCTTTGTATTTGTTGACTTGGGGTTTAGCAATGGGACCGCAGCCTGAAACCATGTAACCGGAATTTGTGTCTCAGGGTTCATGTGCGCTTCAGCACATGAAACACCTTTTGCTCTAATAGCTCACTTTGCGTCCTGTTTTTAAGAGCAGACTGTGAAAGGGAGGCATTATTACATTATTTTGATTATTTTGATTAAAGATGTAGCTCCTGTTGAGTCGCAAAAAGTTTCACCGTCATTAAAAAGTCTCTCTTGTTCCTTCTTCTGCGACTGGCGCTATTTAGACTTCAGAACTGGTACGAAAGTTTGGGACATTTCCTGATGTGGTTCTAGCTTCACGTGTTGTTTTACCCAGCAATAGTAAAAACTATATCATTAAAGCACTTGCAAATTTATATTTGCAATATTTTCCTACCATGTTAGTTTGCTTTTAAGAATTCAAATTTGACTTCTCCCGAAATTATTCTTCATTAATGATCATTTAGGGGCCAAACACAGATTGGTTAAGTAATTAATTTGCCCACCTTCTTTAAACAAGACACCATTAACGTATCCGGAGGGGAATGCTGCCCTGCCAGTTTAGACTACTATACGGTCCCTCAGTGGTGGATAATGATTGGGGTGCACAGCTCCTTTGGCGCTACATTTGCCGCTAACTATGAGCGTCTTTCTCCCCTGCTGACTGACCCACAGCCGACCTCGGCGTGCCTCGTTACCCCAGCAATAAGCAATGATGTCAGTGACATGCAATAATAACTATGCATGCGAGATAAGCAGCATGAGGTCTTCGGCTCGCTGGGACTTCCCTCATTACAATTATGTCACCATGTTTTTCTGGAACGCTTTGTGATACTGTGCTTCACTTATCAGCCATAATTTTAGGTACACTTGTACGCAGTCTTAATGGGCGGGTCAATCTGATTGTACATTATTACTGTAAATGATGTCTCATAGAAGTGCGTCCATGCCCTCCACTCTCAGGCCTCACCATTAGTCCATTAAAGGCCGCAGCTTCATTTGCACCGTCTGCTTCCTGTCTCCCAGTGTGTGTCGCCACCCTCTCCGTCTGTCCTTCTGCTTCAGTGCTCAGCTGGAATGATGGCCAGAAATGGCAGCCTGTGGGCTATCCTTACTTATATGTTTGTGTGAGTTTTGTGTAGTTTTAAGGGCCTTTAAAATCAACTGCTTGTATGCAGTCAGGCAAAAAAAACAAACAACTTCAAAGGATCTTGTTTATATTACGGTATTAGGAACAGCGCTGTGTTATGAGAAACAGCTGATTCTTTGCATGCCCATTCCTTGAATAATGAACGTGTCGTTCTAATCACAGTTTCGTTATTAAGTTGCTAGACGTAGACTCCTTATCTCGCTGTTAGGCTTATAACACCTTTTACATTACATGATTATACTTGAACAACTTCTTGAGGAATGAGCAGTGTCCCGCAGGACATTTCGCAGCATGGGCTATTATTTCTCTGACAAGGTCTGTCTGTGCCCGCTACGGCCCCCTTCTGCATCCATATTAGCTTTCTTCGCCGTGCAGCATGGCCCCCAATAATATGACGACCTCCTGCTGGATGTCAGTTTGTGACACACCCGTAAAGAAGAGCGCTACTTTTTTTAACCTGTATGCTTATTGTGTGTAAGTGTGGGTGTGTGTGGCTCTTTGGTGGACCAGCAGCATGACCTTGTCTGTCATTGTGCTTTAGCGCTGACTGGCAGAGCACACTGGCTTTGTCAAAGCTCATAAAACCGCTCTTGCAGTGCAACAACCGGGGCAGATGTGCCTCTGTGTGAGTCTGTGTGGGTGGGATTGACGAGGGGTGGGCACTTTCTGAATCTTTGTGTTGGGCTAATTGGTAACGGACGCACATGCTCAGCATTGTGCGTCCCTTCTCGCTCCACCAATACTTGCTAAAAATGGATTGTTTGGAGAACATCACCCTAATTGCAGTAGCCTTTAGAGTTTGACCCCCTTACTAGATCCTATTTTATTTCTTTAGTTAATTGTCTACATTAATGAGCATTTGTCTTCATTTTCTTCCAAAGGAAAAGAACCTTTTCACATCGTAGTTGCTGGTGTCATTCAGCCCTGGTTGCAGTTTTCTTGGCACCGCAGTGGATGGACTTTGTGTGTTAGCGTGTTATCGGGGCTGTGTGCAGAAAGAATGACAAGTTGACAGTGTCTGGCCCTAACAAGCTGATGCTAATGATATCAGAGGGCAAAAATATGGCGGGTGGAGGGGTTGCGGGTGTGGGGTGGGTCAGAAAGATCTTTGGGCAATGGTGATGATACACACACAAACATGAGAGCTCCAGGCTGGTAAAAATGACTGATTTCTTGACCACTTGCTCTGTGACTCCTGAAGGCAACAGGCCAAACGACCCTGATAACCTCCTTATCCTCAACCTTGAAAAAGCTCTTTATGAATAATCTCAGAAAGGCAATGGAAATGCACTCATTTTGAATTGTAGCATATTTTTCTACTATATTTGATACACTTTGTTTTGTGGATTGGTTACGTTTGATTTGAACATGGACTGTCGTCGTCATGCCTTTGCCTCAAGTTGTGCCCCAGCTTATTTTAAAAAGTGGCAGGCCATCTCTCTTTCAAAAAGTAGTCATCATCCTCTCCTTGATTGGCCCAACTGTCCGAGAGCGACACATGAAGCTGCAGGACGACACATGCCCGGAACTGGAACTGGAACGATACGCCCTTGACCGCGTCACCCCGCAGCACACTCTGGGATGAGATCTTTTTTTTTTATATTGGCTAGCTGATGGAGCTGCAGGACAGCCGGGTGCAGACTGTATTCATGACTGCGTGTGAAGGCGACGGTGTGTATCCTCTGACACGGCCTGTGTCCGGGCTGGCTCCCAGGGGCCAGGCTGAGCGAGTGATGAACATGCAGTGGCAGGACCAGTGTGCACTGTGAGCCCGATCCAGGCACGCGGGCCTCACCCAGGGATTCAGAGAAAGTAAAACACAGGGGACAGGAGGCACGGGAAGACTGTGTTTGCTGCATCTTCATTTCAGAGGAAGGTTGTATCACTCAATGATCAAAAGGAAAGAAATATTTGCAGGACCTATTGTCACCTATTGGCCGTCACATTTTCCATATTCTACTGAGCAACCAGAACTGAGTACCACTTCTTGCAATATGTGTTGCAATATGTGTGGCTATATCGCCTTATGCTCCATTTCTGTGATCATCATCACACTTTTTTTTTCTTTGAACATCTCTGCTACCCTTCTGTGGCGGCATCACCAAAATGCACTCCTGTGGAGTTATTCTTTTCTTGCCTGATGCCTGTGCGTCTTTATTGGCATATTTTTCCATTTTTCTTTTGTCATTAATGTTACCTTATTGCAGCGTTTGCTATATTCTACTGAGCAGCCAGGACAAAGATGCATACCACTTTTGTTGCTACGCTACCACTATGTGCACATCTTAACTCATTCAATCCCAGACATTTTTCAAACGACAACCCCTTCAAGTAGCGGCCATTTTAGGCGATTTTGACAGATTTTTCAAGGCATACAGAATATTGTGTTATATGGCTATATAAACATGGAACCTACCAAAAGAAATATTAGACTCTCATCTTTTATCAGAAAAAAAGTTTGTTTCTACCTTTTCCCGTTCTTTAGAAATCAACAGTAGAACAGGTAAGTTTCAGGAAAATATCACTTCCTAGCAAGAAAAGGGAGAACAACATATTTTTGTGAAAATACATATTTCAAGCATAACTTTCACTTTGACACAATTTTTTTTGCTTTTGTGACAGCTCAAATATCTAAACAACTGTACCACAACATAAACAACACAAAAAGGGGTGCTTTACATCAAAATAACCCCCCTCTCCCCACAATTTGTCTACAATGAGTCCCTGTGACATGCCATATGTATGTATGTTTGGTCTTTAGTATATGTGTGTGTATGTACATTTGTGTGTGTGACACACATAGGCCTTTACTGCAACACGATTGACATGACTGTCTGTGAGGCTTTGCTCTTTTCAGACGTTCCTCACACTGGCAGTTGGAGTTTTTGTGTGTGCGTGTGTGCCTGCCTGCCTTCTAGCATCTTTGCTAGAGACTGACGGCCCTTGACACCTGCCATTTGGACGCTTTTCTCTGTGAAAAATGTCATCGTCTTCAAACCCGACGTGTGTGTGTATGTGTTTGAGGGAGAGATGGAGAAAGGAGGCATCCCTCAATTTGTGTCCCTGAGGTGAAGCTTTGCAGCTGACTGAACAATGGACCAGAGCTGTTTGATCAGCCGGGACAGAGCAACTTGTGTGTGTGTGTTTGTTTGCTTTATATGAACACGTTTTGGAGTGCTAATTTGTGACCTCACAGCTGCTTCTAAAACACTTGGAAGAGGATGATGCCAATCGAAGTGAAAGGAATTTGAAAAGCCAGTTGTGGTAATGGCTTAATTAATTTTGAATGTGCATACATATTACATTGGGATACATCACATATTACAATTCACAGTTCTACATGTCCGAAAAGGAGTACGAAGAAGCTTATTTAATCCTACCTCATCTTTATTTATTTTTACCAATTGCTATTACTGTACATTTGTTCAGTTCCTGTATTCAACATGTACCAAGTACCAATTCTGAAATAACATAAGAAAATGATAAGGCAGTATAACAATGTGGTACAACAGGAGTTAAGGTTTGTAAATAAAGAGAAATAATGTATATAACATTCAAATAAATTGTAGTAAATACAGTATATAGTAGTAAGTGATGAAGTAAGTATAGTGACAGAAGCATAGTTGATGAGTACAAACAATGTAATACTTCAAGTTGTCATAAGAAATAAAGAATAGAAGTAGAAAGTGTAATAGACATAGCATTGTATGTACACTGTGATTCAGGATTCTTATTTTGTAAACATCAACTGCTTGTACTGTTTGTTGAAATGGCTCATCTTAGCACATTATTTGAGTCCTTTACTCAATCTGTTCCATAATTCCATACTACATACAGATATAATGAAGGTTTTTAGCTTTGTTTTAAGTTTAAGTTTTCCCTAAGGTCATATTTTTCCTTTTAGGTATCAGACCCTGAGTATTTCATCACTCTGCATACTCTTATTGGCTGTTGCTATACATATTTATTTTTATTTTGTATGTTTTTTTTTTTTTTTTTTTGGTGCTTTATCTTCATCTGCACTGCGGGCTCATGTCAGAGAGAGACTTCTTTTCACTTGATTATCCATCTGTTCTACATATTGGTAAAGTACAAATTGTCTTGAATTTTTTGCATTTTGCCTTAGTCAAAGTTAATAATGCATGACAAACATCTGTTTTATGAAGGCGGTAGGTATCTATGAATTAAGCTGTACAATGTATATTGGATTTTCAGTCTTGTCAGTCTCTTCTGCTGCTCTCTAGTAGTGCCATCACTGGTATTTTATAGATTTGGTCAGGATTTTTCAAAGGTGTCCAAATCTTGAAATGGTGGAGTCAATCCCAATGAAGAAATTCAAAATAACAGACCCAGTGTTTAAATTAAAGTGATAGAAAGTTCAATTAGTACCAGTCAGTCACCAAGATGGCTGTGACTTGGAGTTAAATATTGATATTAACAGTGACGTCTTTAGGAAAGACGGAAACTTCAACTTCACTTTTGTCCTCTGTATCAGATTAGTCAGTGATATCATTGCCCCTCGTCTCTTCTGACTGATCTGATGCACTGTGTGTGATTTACATCAAGGCTATGCGTGCACTCTCCCAGGCTCTAATGAGGTATCAAAGTGTTTGTCCGTCTCCTCCAATGTTAGGCTTCTAGAAGGCAGGGGTCTGTCATTTTGTGTGTGCATCAGGCCCAAGGCTGCGTCCCTCCAAAGACCACCAGTCAAAGAACAGATAGTGGAGCCATCTTGTGACTTTCCCCTAGGGTGACACGGGGGTCTACTGGCAGGCCTGTGTGTTTCCTCCGTGTGTTTAGAGGTTAAGAGGGCACGAAAAATGATGGACCCCCCCTCCCTCAATTCTACCCCACAGGGCCTCTAAGTCATCGCTTTACAAGCAGAGGCACCCAATGACTTTGGTGTGTGTGTGTCAGCATGTCAAGCATGCATCCACGGAGCCCTTAGAGCTGGCCAGTAGACAACCTTCTGCTGGCTGCCAGGCTGATGCCCTCGCCGTAACGACGGCCAATGATGCCACGGCAGTGAGGGCCTAGAGCTGTATCTGTGACTGTGCCGTTACCTTGCATCCCCGCTGCTGGCCTTAATTCACTTACACATGATAAGGACTCTAATATGCTTTGTGATATCTCTTCGTCATTTGCACCTGTCTTACTCATTCTTGATGGAATTAGGTAGGTTTCTCCGACCTCTACTGACCAAACCGGAGTTCATTCTTTCTATCCCGCTGACCTCACATGCAGCATTCCCTCCTTCTGTATCTTTGTGGAGATATTTTTAAAATTTATATTTAAAAGACTCTTTCCTGTCTCATCACATTCAGTCATCTTGGTGAGTGTGAATGTCTTGTGTCGTGTGTTGTTGGCTTAATGACCAGCTCTGATCTGACCCCTTTGAAGGTCATGTGCCAGTGCTCGTTAGAAGCGTCACCATGGCGATATGTCAGCTGTCAGTGCGATGGATTGGAAGCTGACAAAAAGAACAATGGAGCAGTGTGGGGGGTGGTGGTGATGGTGATGAATAGGATACAATGACGATGAGTGAGCATGAGTCCTTTTTTAAATTGTGTGTGTATGTGTGTGATTGAAAGAAGGTCCATTCTAAATTGTGGACACTGAGGAAGCACTAACCTCATCACGTTGGAAGGCCCTGAGGACATCCACCCCCCTTTTATCCATCAGAACGACTATACAGCAACATGACAGCTTAATTGTACCTTGGTGGCTTGATTGTGTTTGTATACTGTTTCTATAGACCAAATATATTTATTTATCAAGTTGTCATCCAAACATAATGATCATTAAATTGTTTTAGAAGTTCTTTATCATGAATGTAATATCGAGACTTTCTCTACAGAACACTAAATTACACATGAATTCCCTACAGCTTTCATTCATTCATGAATGAATGATTCCCTACAGCTTATTTTAGTGTGTGTTTTTGTTCACTGTGTGTGCTTGTAATTTTAAAACTTACAATATAGCATTTCTCAGATGAAAGAAATCATTGTCATCTTATCATTGCTGTAGTTTTTTTTGCATACAGGTTTGTTTAGAATATTTTCTTTGTAATTTTAAAAATGACTTAAAGACACGTAAAGCTCATTAACTGCCATCAAACTACATTCCCTCATGTACAAATGTTATCAGATACTTGCAGTGCACCGCAGTGACCGCTAGATGACAGTAGTGTCACATGAACAGAGATGACACTGGAGGGGTTCATTACGCAACATCCCAAAATGTTCGCTTAGCATGCAGTCAAAGCAAGAGGGTTAAGAAGAGCAAACGATTCTGAATCTTAATACTATAATGGATCTTAATCAGGCCACATCTTGCGGTTACTTAACATCTGCATTTAGCTGAAGAAGAACCCTGAAGAGGCATTTAAGACTTTCTAATTGTTAATTAATGTGAAACCAGATTTTGTGGTATTTTTGTCCGTAATGTCAGATTTTAGAGTTGAATGAAGGAACATGTTGGACTTGTCATCTGCTTCGACTATGTTGTCTTCCTCGCCTCTCAACACCTAAAATTCCCTATTTGACTGCTCTTCTTCCTCACTAGTGTGTCACTACTATACAGTAGGCTACATACCTGTATGGTACTTATATTGTCAAAATGTTTACACTTCATCTCTTGTGTTGATGAGCTTGTCTTATTTTCCCCCCACACAAGTATTACCAATGAGGCTGGGGCATCTATCTACAGTGTTAGCCCTGAGGCCGTCAAGGAGATGCCAGATTTGGACCCCAACCTGAGGAGCGCAGGTAATGCTAACTCAACTACCATGGTGGATGACAATAGTGTGGTACGTCAACAAATACAATCAAATATATAAACACCAAACTTGTGTTTTTCTTTCATTGGCTGAACTCAAAGATCGAAAGCTATTTCTGTTACACAAAAAGCCTATTTCTTGCAAATAATGTTTGCAAATTATTACCCAATATAGTAGACATGATAAGCAATAAGACATAATAATAACTCACCAGCATTGGGAAAGTTGCTTGTTGTAGTATTTTGAACGTAATGTGGGTCAATCGCGCACGGCATTAAAAAAAAAAGATTGACATCAGCCTATCATCCATCCTCAATATGATGTTTGTTATTTGATTGATATATTCATGCCAGTCTGACATGAATCTGGCATACATAGACGTACACTACCGCTAGCCAAAGACGTTAGCTTTGTTTACATCAAACTGCAGACGACCGAACCCGCTGGAGTCATGAGCTGAAAAACGGACTCAGAAGGGGAGAGGAGCGCCTCCGTCAGTCAGCCAACAAAAAACGACTGGCTCGAAAAAATGCATTGGAAAAGACACCAAAACCAAGCACCTACATCTGCAACAGTGACTGTCACTCACGTATCGGGCTATACAGCCACAAAGTTGTCGTAATCCCACTATTCCAGCTCAAGGTGCAGATCCATAGTCTTCCGAGACTGACGGATGCCAAGGAGGAAGAACAATGGTTTTGAAATTGAGTGAGGAAGATGGACAAAATTGGCAGCCAAAAATGTACCACTTCCACATGGAGTAATAGGCAACCTAGAAACGGTGATCATTTATTGATTCATTAATTTGTTAAAAACTGTTATAGCGTGAGGGAGTGATATTCGAACCACAATGTAGCGAGGAGCATTCCTGCAGTCAGGATGCCTATTGCATGCTCCCCCAATACTTTAGACATGTTGCACATTGTGGAGTGGCCTTTTATTTTGGCCAGCCTAAGGCACACCTGTGCAATATGCATGCTGTCTAATCAGCATCTTGATATGCCCCAAGTGTGCTCACTAACATGGATTTAGACAGATTTGAACAATATTTGAGAGAAATAGACCTTTTGTGTACATAGAAAACATTTTAGATCTTTGAGTTCAACTTGTGAAAGATTTGCAGCAAATTGTATTGTATTTATATTTTTGTTGAGTGTAAACGTGTCAGTACTTTTACTCGCACTTTTGTGTATAAAATGTAAGTAAAGTTATGCAGTAATTCTATAGATTGTTTTGCATTTGATTATATTTCCACTCTAGCAGAAAAAAATGCCACTTTACCACTGAATATCTGGCTTTGCTATTAGATGTTCTCATGTCTCTGTGGCGTTCTTCCACGTACTCCATCACTGAAAACACAGCAGAATAAAAAAAAAAAACCCACCATTGCCCAGAACAAATGTTTCCAACAGACTTCCTCTATAAAAGCCTTAAATCAAGAGAGGCGGAATTATTCCTTACCAGTTTCCTGTGATCAGCAGCACTCTTTTTTTTTTTTCTTTTTTTTTTTAACCATTTAGCCAGCAACTGAATTTGGACTGCAGCAGTGACACTGTGGTAATATACTTTAACCTGGCCACAGAGGGGTGCTGGGACTGCTCTGTGCATGGCGCTTCCATCTCTCCCACCTACAGTTGTAAGATAAAGGACACCTATGGTACAGGACAATATTTTAACTAGTCAGCAGGAGGACTGTTTTTCTGCTCACTTCTCCTCTGCTAACCGCTACCCAGAGTCCAGAATGGAACAACACAACATGGGAGGGAGGCTTGAGATGAAGAAGGCCACTCTTTAGTACCCTCCCCAGTGTTTTACCTGGTTGCCATAGGTGGCAGATCAGGTTAATCCACCCTGTTTTCTCTTTTCAGATAAATAACGACACCCCAGCAAAATGATGTTGCTTTTTTTTTCTTTTACTGTATTTGTTATTTTTACATTCATTGCACACTGGTCTGACAGCGCCACCTCTCATACTTTTATTTTTCTCTTGTACTTTCAGTAACACAAAACTGTAGTGCCCATATATTTTTAATAAGTGCTGCAAGTTAAGATGGACTCCGGAGAAAGAGGATAGGAGCTAGCTTTTGGTTGTGCACTGAGCAAGGGCAGGTTTGAAACTCCATTCCTGTCTAAATATTATCTCAGGCTGCAGCCTCCCACCACAGCGAGAAAAGAGAGAGGAGAAGCCATTGATTCCAGACGTACTCCTCCACCGTAGCACATCCTTCTTTTTTTCTGCCTCTGCATCTCATCATTGCTAACAAAAATGTTGCCACAAACACTAACGCCACGCATTGTCACAAGATACACAATTCAGGTGTATTATGTTGAGATTGAAAAGTAAGGAAGGACAGTAACTTAAAAATAACATTGTCTGTGTGCTGTTGTGATGTCATGTAATGCAAGTGTTTGTTATTGTATATATATATTTTTTTGTAAATTAGTCTTATCAGCATCGTCGTGGAAACATATATTTGCAGGACAAGCAGACTAACTAATGCCTTCAGACTCAGCCCTGCTTTGCTATGAATGTGTTTTCCTTATTTGCACGTGGCTGAGTTAGTGCTTCTAAAGGTGTGTGTCTCCCACATCTATCTAAATAACAGATGTAGCGGCTCTAATTTAAAGCCAGCTTTAATTATTATTGGTTTGCAGGAACGATGAAATTGAATTTGGCTTTCGCCTCAGGCCCACGCTGTAAGAACATTTGCATTTTCAGTAATTATAAATAACGCAGCTGTGAATATTCAATAAGCACCGTGGATAGTTCAAGTTCATGAATCTCAATTGATGTCTTGTTGTCGTCTTATCCGCTTGTCTGTGTTTGTTAACAGTGTCCATTGGAAGACGTGTCCAGGATCCGTTGGCTGAGCTTGTGAAGATAGATCCAAAACACATAGGCATTGGAACATACCAGGTAAGCTGCACTTACATGGAAAATGTTCTAAAAAAACACATTTGATACATATCCTGCACTGCATATTTTACCATAGCTGTGTGTACGCCACTACTAATGTGACTGTGTTGATTAGGCCGATAGTATTTTAGGGAAAACAGAGAAACTAGTAATTGGTCTGTTTAATTGATAAATTGACATCAGGGAATACATAGAAGAAGAGGCACATACACAGATCAACTTTAGTGGAGGCCTGTGTCAACAGATGACGTTAATGGTGGCTGCAAACTTGATTAATAACCCTGAGTGACGTACGTTTTTGCGTGTGTGCATGCTACAGTATGTGTGCACCGTAAGTTATTTCACAGCACTTTTCATCAGGCCACTCTGCAGCCATCTTGGAGGCAGACAAAAGTGACAGGAAAACAAAATCATGCTTGACAAACAATTTTCTTTGGCTTGACTAATGGATTAATTGTGAGTCATTGCCCCTGGGGATCACGAAGAAGTCCCATATTGACTTTAGGGAGGGAGGGGAAATATGGGGATTAAGACAGGACAGCAGATGGTGACAAAAGTCAGTGGAAAAGAATGACAGGAACATTGAAGGGTCAGTGCAGAGTGAAATTTGATGAAAGTCCATAGGTCATATTGTGTAAGTGCCTGTGTGTATGTGTGTCTGAGTTTGTTAGGTCACAGGCCTGCGTCTCTCATCACATGGCTCTCCAGGGTGCCTGGGGTCCAGCACCTCCCACCCTCAGATCATGTGACTAGGTCAACAATTGATAATATACCCGGGTAAATAAACCCTGGGTGCTGACAGATATGAGACGGCACATCATTCTGACCTGTGAGCGAGTGCTTTCTACATGGTGTGTGTATATTTAAAGCCCCTATATGTCAAAGTACTGTACAACTTTGCGTAAAGTTATGTTTTTTTGCAAGTCCTCCTGTGTGGTTTGTGACATTCTAAGCTCTCTTTATTGCCCATAAGGCCCAAAAAGATTGAGGGCAGATGTAACTCTAGCATCGCTGGCACAGCAGGATCACTCTTTCACTTCTCCCTGCTTTAGCCCCGGTTGAGTGACAGCTCTGAGAGAATAGAGGAAATGAGCTGAGGGCGAAAAAAGTGAGGACCATTAAAATCAGATTGAGCTGAACGATTGCTATGGGAACAACGTTTTTCACTGCTGCAACGCAAGCACAGGCTAGATACTTTTTCAGACATCAACGTCCACACAAATTAATTTTTTAAAACATGGTCACCTATAGCAAAATACATAGAATCATCAGAAACATTTTATGATCATATAATCATTTCAACAATTTTAAGTTTCATTGATTTAACCAGAAACTTATTGGGTGCGGCATTTGGATAGCTTCATCTGTCAGTCTCTTGTAGTTTCCACATGCACACACACACACACACACACACACGCACGCACGCACACGCACAGTGCTGAGTAAGAAAACATGGCCTGCCTGCCGGATATTAAATAGACTGCCACTGCTCCCTTCATTTATGTTCGTACCATCCTCCGTCTACCGAATTCAGAATTTCTTGTCTCGGCAGTGTTAGATGTAGTTATGTTTAGGCCAAGCCAGATTTGTGAACTGACCATTAGGTTCCACAAGGGGAGATGCTAAATTTACGCGCTCTCTGGTCTTAGCTGTGTGACCTTTAAGGCCACTCCAACAGGGGGTGTGTTAGACATAGTTCCATATAGGCTTCTTTGGGCACGTTAGATAGCATGACCAGAGCAGACTACTCTGTTCGCTGTATTTGCATCACCTTACTTTTGGCCGTGCATTCTTCTGTTATCACAACCTTAAGCGTGGCAAAAGAACTTCTGACCAGAAGTGCCTCGAACTTGCTCCTGCACCCATGTGGAAGACGAGTCCCCGCACTTGTGTATCATTCTTCCTGGTACATTAAATTGTTCAAATTGAGCTATCGTTTCCGATACTTATTTGGAAGCATTAAAGATAACAAACCAAAAGCGACAAAAAACTTTCAAGGAAAATTTCAGGATGAACCTAAAATGCACTGTAACCTTTGCAGATTAACATAATCTGACCTAAACTTTTGAATGTCCAACTGTTCAATGTTTCTGGACTTTTTGCACAACTTGCTGTTCTCTAACAAGGAGCTGAATGGCAAAATTCACAAAGGTGTGTGGGATCCCTGAATAGACCAATACATTTGCTGCTTCAATTTGAATTGGAATACAATCGTCCCTCGTTTTTTTGCGGTTAATTGGTTTCGGACCCGGCCCCGGGTCCAAAGTGAACCAAAGTGAATTTCCGCAAAGTAGGATTCAATATTAATAGATGGAATATTTTTGTAGAGCATAGATAACCTGTGAATGACTTTCTAAATGCGTTTTTTTTAACCATTATTAGAGCCGCGTAGACAAGAAATAACACCGCTATAGTCACATTTACACTCCTATTATTCTTTGTTTATAACACATTGTGCAAGGACATGCTATGTGCTCAACACAAGTTATTTCAGAGCACTTTTCATCAGGCCGCTCTGCAGCCATCTTGGAGGTAGACAAAAGCGACAGGAAAACAAAATCCATTCATCCATCTATTTCTATGCCGCTTATCCTCATTAGGGTCGCAGGGGTATGCTGGAGCCTATCCTAGCTGACTTCGGGCGATAGGCGGAGTACACCCAGGACTGGTCGCCAGCCAATTGCAGGGCACACACAGACAAACAACCATTCATATTCACATTCATACCTATGGACAATTTACATGCTTGACAAACAATTTTCTTTGGGTTGACTAATGCGTTATGAGTAGTGTATCTGAAAGGCCCTTGTGCGAAGGGCAAGTGAGTGTGTGCACGCCTAAGCGGTGCTGCCTTTTTTGCGTTCTTTGAATGATCGTGCCCACAGGGGAGACAAGACCAGACGGAAAGAGAGGTAAGAAATTGGGCGTTGACAAAGATTGATGGTTCCGTCCTCCAATTTTTTGAGGCGTGGGAAAAAAATCTTTTATCAATGGTGGAAGCTGCCAAACGTAATCTGCTACTACTTTAACTGTTTCCGCATTATCCTGTGGGTGTAAGAGTGATGAAATGATGAAGGAAGTGGATACATGAGTGATGATTAAATAATTCATGCCATTCTCATTTTTTCTATTCATTTATTGCAATGTGTAAAATCACTTTAGCTGTGCTGTTGAGAGGCTGCTTAGAAGCAGCCGTTCAAAGAGGATTACTGTATTTTATCTATTTGTTGTTGATCAAGACCGTGGCATCATTTTGTCTCCCTGCAAGTTCTGGAAAAACATTTTTGTCTGCAAAACACCTATGCTTTGTAGTGTTGGGTACATGCAGGTACTAAAAGCAGCCTTGGCAACAAAACAAGTAAAACAAATAAGGTTAATGTAAAGATTGCACAGTGCGTTTCAATGAAGAGCCACTAGGTGCCAGAATATGCCTGAGTTTTGCTAGACAGACTTACATGTATCTATTTTTTTTCAAATACCTGGAGCAATTAACTTTCATATGACCTTTACATTGATCAAATGCATTGCAAACATTATTCAGTATCAACAAGTAAAGGTTTCCTATATACTGTCTAATACAAATGTTGTCCATTCTCCTGGCCCTTTTTTTTTTTTGGAAAGCATGGCAGTAGTTTGTGATATTTAAAATCTGCACATCTGAAGTCCACAAAACTAAGAGAACTTAACAGTTGGCCCCTGCAACATGTACAGGCCTAAGGCTCTTCTTTGTGTCTGCAGCCAGCCTGGCTCCAGCAATATTCCAGTTGCCAAACTCATCATTGGTGAAGGGTATTTTAGTCTTCTGTCATCATTGTCCATCAGCACATCACAACTCAGCAGTTTACTTTCTTTTTCCTTTTTGCTTTGTCTTTCTGCTTCCCTTTATTTACAGTTTGTGGCTATTTATCTAATGTGATATTGGCAACCGCTGTACAGTACTGTATGCGGTTTTCTAGCAGGACAAAGGCAAGTATTGAAGCTTGTTTTAGTTTACACTATACAGTTTATCTCAGCCCTGATGTGGTAACTGCGGCATTTAAACAGTCAAGGTGCAGACAGAAGGTCTGCCTTGAGGTCTGTGGCATAGGTTGCCTGCCTTCAGCTCGTTTGTAACCAATCAAAATACCCACTTGATGATTTAGATAAAACCAATGACTCTGGCAGAGCTGCCGACTCTCCTGGATTTTGCGGGAGACTTACGGAAATTGCACTTGTCTCCCAGCATCCCCACTGAAGTTAAAAACCTCTTGGATTGTGATGTGTTTGCATGGATATGAAATACTTCAATTTGATAGTTGCTGGATTGCACACACCAACTCCCAGCACACACCCAGCTTTGCTCTGGATAGATCTAGTATGAAGGAATAGGGCAATTATTAATTGTGAGGAATGTCATTTATCATCGGCACTTTTCTGTACAAGTCATCCCTCGCTACAATGCGGTTTGGACACCTCGCCCCTCTCTATCGCGTTTTTTCACAAAGTAATTAATTAGTAAATGACCGCTGTTTTGTGGTTGACTACGGCCTATTATTAGTTTTAAAAAATGCATATTTAAGCAAATTGTACTTATTCTTGGCCTAAATTAAGCATTTTCAAGCATAAAAATGGTTAAATGAACTAAAATACAAATTGAAGGCAGAAGAAGCATTCTAATTGTGACTGTTGTACAGAATTCTACATTGGCCACTAGGTGTCAGTGTTCGGTGAGACAAGGGCGAGATGTGGTCACCAGAAAAGGCATTTATTGCAAGTTGAAATTATCTCACAACAGGCACAATAATAACACAGGCTACCGTTGGAGCCATAACCCACGACAAGCTAAAACTCGACTCTGAAACCCCAATGTCACTTCCTGTCCTCATCTGTCTGCCCGCCATTAAGGGTCCGCTAGGAAACTCATTTACTGTGACACACACGAACGTGAGTTTTGTTCATGTCTTTAATGACTTATTTACTTATGTCTACTATATAGGGTAATACGACTGTAAAGCCATTTAACGCCGCCATTACAATACCTTATGTTTACGTTATCTCTACGTTATCTTTTTAATCTCCAATAGGTCTTTTTTTCCCTCTGATTATACCTACTACAGTATATTGGGTAATACAAATGTAAAGGTGACTATATGGGTGTTGTTTCATGTCTCGAGGGCTCTAATGTTAAAAACCGTATTTACAGTGTAGAAGATCGTGAACAGGTTTTCTATGCCATAACTATGAAAAAATTCAATTTTATTAATATTGAATCCTACTTCGCTGAAATTCACCTGTCACAGCCGGGTGTGGAACCAATAAACCGCAATAAAAAACTCTCCTGCTCTTCCCATTCAAGTCTATCCCAGCTGTTATCTAAAATATACTGTACAGCAGGGGTCACCAACCTGTACCTCAGCAGCTACTAGTAGCTCACCAGATGATTTTGAGTAGCTCACCAAGGGGTCAAAGAATATTTGTTTAAACTCTTAGTGGTTATCTATATAAGTGTTCAATTCAAACAATATGTCTCTATTAAATGACAAATGACCACAAAATTGCCAAAAAACAATGACCACACTGTGTGAGTGGAGAACTGCTTTATAAATAAAGTACAATAAATAGTATACAAATAGGTCACCTCACCTTTCTTTTTGTCAAAGTATCTCTAATAGTGATGCTAGTTGGAGACCCCTGAAGTAATGCATACAGAAGAAAGATGCAGATGAGCAAAAAGATTTTTGTTGTTTTAATGCAAAGTGTGAGTTGTGGATACCAACACAGCTTATTCAATTTGTTTGGGTTGAAATAAGCTATGAAAATAAATGTTACAAAAATGAGTAGCTCTCTGCCTTTTTCATTTTGTCAAAGTAGCTCTCGCAAGAATAAAGGTTGGAGACCCCTGCTGTGGCTGCACGGTGGCTGTGGTTAGCATTTTGGCCACACAGTCAAGAGACTGGGAAGACCTGGGTTCGAATCACCGCTTGGACATCTTTGTGTGGAGTTTGCATGTTCTCCCCGTGCATAGGTTTTGTCCGGGTACTCCGGTTTCCTCCCACAAAACATGTATGTTAGGTTAATTGGCGACTCAAAATTGTCCATAGGTATGAATGTGACCGTGAATGATTGTTTGTCTATATGTGCCCTGCGATTGGCTGGCGACCAATCCAGGGTGTACCCCACCTCTCGCCCGAAGTCTGCTGGGATAGGCTCCAGCATACCACCCTAATGAGGATAAGCGGCATAGAAAATTGATGGATGGACCCCTGCTGTGCAGTATATACTGTAATTTACACACCGTAACATACAGGCCTCGACACTGGTTTAGCATGTTAAGACATCTTCATGCACAAGTGAGGAAGGAAGTAAGCTGTCCAAGAAAATGATAGAGAAAGAGAGTGTAAATGAGGTGTGGTATGTTCATTGTGAAGGGTGATGCCCATCAGTCAAACAATACAGTGCCTTTAGGTGACGGGAAGCTGGAGATGAGCAGTAAACTGGTAGATAGACGTAGCGATACAGGATGACATGCTCCACTGGTACATTTAGTGCTTACTGTAAACCGAGGAGAGCCCCATGAGGTCTTCAACTGTCTTGGATGTCATGACACACTGAATGGGTTTAATAGGGCAGAACCTTCCTGTTTGCTGCACTTTTACCTCTCTTCCTTTCGACAACGTTGGCATGTTTCACAGATTCTTTTTTTTAAACAAATTTTCTCAGTTGTCAGTCATCAATGACCTCTTTTTGTGCTGTTGTTTGACTGGTTATGTAAACAAGTGTGGGCCCAAAAAGGAATCACACACTACAGGTTTAAGTCAGTTTCAATGGAGCACGTTTTTTGAGTGTGTCATAGGAAGTGTGCTATTCTCACCTACTCTAACGTTTCATTAAGAATGTGAGAACACTTCATCGGTGCCATACTGCAGGTGAAGGCTCACCTCTACCTTTTTTCTCGTGTGAAAACATTCTTCTCTGGTGTAACGTTACAGGTGATTTCCTCCTCCACTCTGCTAACTCTCCCTTGACACCTCCCTCCTAGTGGATCCCCTCAATTGCAGTCATAAATCATTCATTTCTCCTGCATGGGAATGTCTTGTTTGTTTTATTGTCTTCACTTCGCCTCCAGCTGTGCTGCCTCTCAGGATCCTTCTTCATTAAGCATCAAATGGTTCTGTCATCATTGGGCATGGACGTTCGGTCAGTTGCCTTCAATGATTGGGGGAATTAATGCCATTAATTTTAATTGAACTGCCAACATGTATGCATTTTTTGTACTTGGCACGCATTTTGACCCTTGTACACTTTGGAACATTTTCTTGCATTTCAGTTTCACACACCGGCTACACCGGATTGCTCCTCCACGTGCAAACTCTGTTTGCCTAACGTGACACGCACCTCCAAAAAAAATCTAACCTAGTGTTGACGTGATGCGGACTGTAAAGCTGTGATTGGTCATTTCCTGTGCGTGTACGACTTGTTCAGTACCGCCCACCTCCGTGAACACGCTGCCCTTCAATTTCGGATTATCATTTGCAATAAACATGACCGTTGTAATGCATCGAGTAGTTCCAGCTGCAATAACACTCCCCTTCTTTCTTTAATTACCACCGTTCACTTGCGATGAAGGAAGCTAACAAGCTAAATAGTCCAGAGTTGTAGCTGCTCACAGAGCTGACATCATGCCACATGCTCAAGCCTGGCGAAGAGCTATAAAGCAGTAGTGTCCAAAGGGCTGCCCAGGGACCATTTACGGCCCGTGACTTGTTTTTTATTGGCTCGCGGCACATTGTAAACATCAAATTAAGAAAAAAAATGGGAAAAAAGTACAGCAAATGGCATAATGTAACAAGAAAAACCTGAAATACCAATAATGAATAATACACAAACACAAAGCTTTGTTTTAAAAAATATGACTTAAAAAAAACCTTTTTCCCAAATAATAATAAAAAAAAATATATATATATATATATATATATATATATATATATATATATATATATATATTGTAATTGATTTATTATTTTTTATTATAACTATATATATATACATATATATATATATTCATCCTTGTTTTTTCAGTATGCAGCCATCAGTGGAAAACATTTGGATATCCCTGTATAGACAGCATTGTGATTCAGAAGAAGCATAAGCCACACTTGGGCCATAGCAATGAGGGTGCAGTGGTGGTGCAGAAAAAAACTACATCTAAACTTTGTGATAATAGGTGAAAAAGCTTCGGTCTTTGATCGTTTTCTTCACATTTTTGCTGTTATTTTCCCTAAGAAGCAGTCATAAATCCTTAGATTAATTGACTGAGAGACATGTATTGATATCGCAAGACTAGCAACCAGATGACAGTGCGTCTCTTAAACATCGCAGTAGTCTGGGCTGCCGGCAAGAGGATTGTCGCGCATGCGTCAATAGTTACCAAGTTGCCATAGCGACATAGTTTACCAAGACTGAAGACGAGAGTGGATGTAAATAGTAGTAGCTTACATTATTGCAATCTAATTTATCTTATTTATTAGGTGTTGTATAAAACTAAGACAGGAAAAACATCAAATTTAAAAGCACTACCTGAACACAGACCCACCATCCACCAATACGAGCCTGGAGTTAGTCAGCTAATCCTTGAGCAGTTGCTGAGGTATCAGTGTCCAACTCCTTGGCCATCATCAGACTTGATATAATCTCTCCTATCTTTTTGCTCGCCACTCTGTCTTTCTTCATAAGGAAAACATTCCAGTCCTTTTTGGACGATGTTCCCAAATTTATGTTGGGCTGGTGGTTGAGACGGGTTCAATTAGAGGAACTTTATCGATTGCCAAACTAAACATTCACTGTCTTTACGCCCGCTGTGCGCTCTCCATCTGTCAATCAGCTCTCTGATTTTTTTTTTTATGTTTCTTTTTACAGTAGTTGTCAATCAAATGTTTCTCGGTGTGTCAGGATTTGCTTTGGCCCAGCTGCCGTTAATCTCTTTTTCAGGATGAAATTTAATAATCCTCCCAGGGGACGTTGTGCCTACAAGTTTTGCCTAAATTCTAGACAGAGAGATATATCAAAAATATGTTTTATGAAATTCTGTTCTGTGAAATGGAGCTTACTTGTTCTTTGTATCAGTTTTCCTGCTAACATATAATTGTTTGTTTGTGTGTGTGTGTGTGTGTGTGTGTGTGTGTGTGTGTGTTTCCAGCATGATGTTTCATCCGGAACTCTGAAGGCGGCTCTGGACGCTGTGGTGCAGGAGTGTGTGAGCTTTGTTGGGGTCGACATCAACATCTGCTCTGAGACTCTGATGAGGTAAATGACACGCTCAGGTCAACAAAAATAAATGACATACATGCACATGCCTTTTACTCAAACGCACGTAGACAATCTAACACAGTACAAACAAACATGGTATGAAACGAGCTGGCGTTGGGCTGCCAGGGCCGCCATCAGGTCATCTGTTTACTTGTCTGCTCTGCAAGTGAGCTTTTTTCTAGCCCTGCCAAGAAGTCATGCTAGACACACACGCACACAAACTCTTACAGACGTGTTGATGACTGAGGTATTATGTGGAGTGTTGACACAGCAGCGTGTTTAAGATTCAGTGAGTCACAGGGCTTCAGATCACTTCTCTGTATTACTCAGACAAAACTGGACAAATGCCCTCCAAATTGGCTTGATTTGTCTTTTGTTAATGTGTCCGTTTTGCTTTGAGACATACTGTAGTCTCATATTTTATTTTGTTACACCTCACACTATGATTACAATTTAATGCAGAGTCTTCAAATAGTTTAATTGAGGCATTTCTCTCGTTTTGCTGTTGTCTTCTAGGCACATAGCAGGCTTAAGTACGAGCAGAGCGCGAAATATCGCCGAGTGGAGAGAGCAAAACGGCCCCTTCATCAACAGGGAGCAGCTCAAACTGGTCAAAGGCATAGGACCAAAGAGCTACCAGCAGTGTGCCGGC
Organism: Dunckerocampus dactyliophorus; assembly: GCF_027744805.1. NCBI lineage: Eukaryota > Metazoa > Chordata > Actinopteri > Syngnathiformes > Syngnathidae > Dunckerocampus > Dunckerocampus dactyliophorus. Next base: position 4,510,063 of record NC_072832.1, on the reverse strand, counting down.
TTCATCAGAATTAACCAGAAAACCATGCACAGGTACTGAGCCCTTTGCTTGAGGTAAAACACAATGCCACATTGTCATTATTTGTGGTGTAACGGTACACTGTAATCATGGGGCGTTACATACCTGGGGTTTAAAGAGCATGGTTTATTTGAGTTTGGGTACAAAGGGAGCAAAATGCAAAACATGCAACTGCTTAGCTTTTCTGTACACAGCTTTAATGATTTTAAAATGAAACTTTCTATTTGGGAAAGTGCAACAATGCAGACAAGTGAAACAGTAACAGTGTGAACAGTGTGTTTCAACACCCAGTTGAAGTACAGCCTTACAGTAATAGTTCCCCATCTTTATTAACAATACTCGTACACTGTTTTTGTCTCACCTAATTATTTTTTTCAGTTTATGCATTTCACCAGGAAGATCCAAGTGTTCCCAAGCCGGAGGGTTTGTAGCTGTGGCTTCTTCTTCGCAGTCCAAAGGCTAGGCTGCACTGTATATTGCCAGACAGTTACACTTTCTGTCCCTCATTTAGTGTGTAGCCTGTGGGAACTGTCTATGTACTGGAAAATCAGAATGGATGTTTTATTATTTATGCATGTATCCAGAGGCATTCTACTTTAGAGGTTCGTAAATTATGGCTTCTTAATAGGATTTTATGCCTTTGTCATGTCAACAACAGTGCCAGGTCTGCCCCTTATCCAGCAGCCCCGCATAAACCAGCAGCAAAGAAGGTCAAAGGAAAGTCCAGTGCCATCATACCAACACATTTCAACCCTCTGGACCAGACCTGCATACACCCAGAGTCCTACGATGTGGCACAGAGGTACAGTACATCACATACACAGGCACACAGTGACGCACAGACACTAGCCAGACATTAGCCTCTCCCACAGGCTGAAGCATGTTTGGGCAAAGATGGAGTTGATTTGGACTCTGTCTCATATGGTGCTGCTTATTCTAGGGCAAGGATTCTTGATGTGATTTTCACAGAGTCGCTTTACACTGTTGGTGTTGCTCGTTACTGTGTCTTTGTGAGCGTCTGTCCTTGTGGGAGCTATGATTGTTAGCAGGGCTGATGCAGCCACCGACAGCACGTTGAACAATGTGTGTTTCATGTGGCATGGGTAAGTGTGTGTGGGATCCCACTCTGTTACAGCTGTGGTCACTCAAGTGTGTTTAGTCTACATACATTCTGACACTAAAGGCTCCGATGTGCCTTTTAATGGCCTCAATGCAAGTTTGGCTGAATGTCTCCCTATGCATGTGTGTGAAGATGATGCATGTATATTTACTTCTCGCCAACCAATTGATCCCCTTCACTTTCTCTCTAACCAAATTCAGTTTTTAAAAAATCTATTTCGATCAGAAAAAAATAACACATTGCCAAGTATTGTAAATGTAATACAATATAAAATAACTAATATTTGTCCACAACCAGTTGTTAAAGAGAGAGCCTGGCTGAACTGCATAATGCAGTATAATACAATATAAAACTGATAGGAAGGGAGGATGATTTAAGAATGTGTCTTTGTCTGTGTGAGTTGTGTAAGGAATATCATTTTCATCACATTAGGGAAACGGGATCCTTCATAACTGGTCACAGCCCACACATCCCCCCTCGTAACTGAATACAACACATACACAGGGATGAACATGGAGGCACAAACATAACTTTGTCTAGCCTTGTGTAACCCACATTCCCTCTTATACACAAACTTTAAAAAAATGAAATTTTATATTAATATGATCAGTAATGGAGCTGGTGCTACCCCTAAAATATCAACATGCAACAATTGAGATCACACAGATGTTTAAAGGTATGCATGCATTCATTTCTGGGGAATTTTTTTCACTCACTTTTTTCAATGTTAGTAGCTCACAGCAGTGTGTGAAAATAATCCTCCAAATACAACATGACAAATGATACAGGAAGCTAAAGAAAACAGTTGCAGTAAATAAAATAAGTATGGCAAAAATGTTTTTACACAAATAAATGAATAAGTTTTTAAAATCTGCCATAAAAAATAGCAAGAATCTACTTTTCTCCGTAATGTAGCATGTCCTCGCAGTGGGCCCGCTGCCGTCACAGCTGTCTCATACATATTTGTACACAAGCCGTGTCCCCTTACATCCGCACTTACATCCCTCGCTACTGCCAAATAAGCATTTCTCAACGGCGTTTTCTATGAATCAACTTTGTGTGTACCCACCTGTTCAGTCCATCACTGGGGCAGCGGGTGGGAGTGGGTGGGACAGCTGGGGAGTCTGTTTGGCGTCAGGCTACCAGTGCGCGACATCCATCATAGACACCACCCAGCTGGTCCACGCTCACACACACACACACGCACACACGCACACGCACGCATACAGGCTAAAACATTCACATCTATCACCAGATGTGGAAACTGTCAATGTAAATTCTATACCAGGGGTCGGCAACCTTTACAATCAAAGGAGCCATTTTTTTTCTTCCAGTAAAGAAAAATTGTCTGGATCTGCAAAACATTACACAGCTTAGAGACTTTAAATGTTGTGAGAACAACAGAATTCAACTAACAACTGCATTGTTGCCATTTCTCCAAACATGCAGTATCTGCTTTATGGGACCTATAAAAAGTGTCTGGCTGGGATTTCAAGAAATTACTTCAGGATCAATAAAGTATCTACCTAACCCAGGGGTCTTCAACTCTTTTATCCTTCTACTGTGGCTCCAGCTGGTTTATGCTTCCGTGTAGTCTTTACAGTCATGAGCACTTTCAAAGTCCTGCGTCGGAGTTCAGCATGTGCGATGCAATTCTCCGCCGAAGTGCGAGGGGCATTGTTTTCTTGTGAGTCAACTTGGTAAGAGACCATGACACTGGTAAACTCTTTTGCTTGTTAGCGTCCTTTGTCACTCATGAAAAATTACAGCAACACGCAGAGTGGTACTGGAACTGGAACTAATTGGTTACAACAGTGGCCCCCAAACTTTTTTTAATCAACACACTGGTTTGCAAACCTAGTAGCTTTGAACAACACCAAATTAAACGCACAAAATTAATACAGACTCACCACTGGTACGAGCCTGGAGTTTGCACCATAGTTGTTTGCTCCGAGACAAAGTGAAAGATGCTGCCACAAATATATATATATATTGTTTGCTCCGAGAGAAAGTGAAAGATGCTGATCTGAAATCTGTGGAGAAGGTTTCAGAAAAGGCTTAATAAACATGCCAAATTGCCAGGTGGCAACAGGTGTGGCTCTTCATGCCACCAGGAGGAACAGAAAGGCAATGTGACAATATGCTTAAGGAAAATATATGTCTAGCATTACCTTCAATTTAGTGGTTAAATAGGTTTTATGGCTCCGAGGTTTTAATTTGGTGAAAACAGGCCCAAATGACTCTTTTGATGCTAAAGGTTGCAGACTCCTGACCTAATCTAACCTCAAAGTCGGTAAGTATTCTTTCGCTTTGTTGTGGCTTGTGTGTCTCTTGAAACCTGCCAGTTGGAATTGACTATACATTATATCCTCATCTAGCTTTGCTTTTCAATGACTGCTCATGTAGTTATTTTGCTGTTTACATGCCAGTCGCTTTTTGTTCACCATTAAATGTGTGTCCAGTGTTTCTGGTATCCCAGTGTAATGAAACATTTTATTCTGTACCTCCCTCCACTCCAGGTTTCTTTGCCTCATTGGTAGCAGTGCTAACCACATTGGAAGTGCTGAGCTCATACAGTGTGTAAATAGGAAAGTTGGCTCCAGCAGCGTCGAGGAGCTGTCCAAAACGCTGGGCACCACACCTGAGACCCTCCAGCTCATCATAGACGGCCTCACGCAGCCTCCCGGGTTTGACATACGCCAAGGTAGGTCCTTTTCGGTCTTCCAGACTCACTTTTAGTGTAGGGATATGTCATCTCTCAGCATAACGTGTATTTAACAAAATAAGTTGTCAACCCAAATAATGTAAGTGGGTTTAAAAACAATGGAAAGTTCACACTTCCAGACTAGTCACTTAAAAATAAAATCCTTTCCAAGGCTTTTTACCAACGCCTCCTTTCTCATGGTCTCATGTGGGAACACACCAAAGGTATCCATGCAAAAATGAAAGAATGTTCCATCAAAAAAATCTCACATCAAATATCTTTGGTTGCAGAAGACCACACTTGTCCTCAGAGTCGTGTTCAGCTGAGAAAACAGACGAAAACGTGCTGTTGTTAGCATTATTGGGCCCGGCTGTATCCTTGGGCGCAAGTCTTCTTTGTTTTAAAACTACAGAAGGGGAAAAAAGTGTCTCATGAACAAGCTGCATGGAAAGATGTTTGGAAGAGAATTTGCAGGAAGCACGTGTAGAAGAGTATTTGGTTACTTTCCGAAATGTAATACCCTTTGTAATGTCTACCATGCCCCCTCAATTTCCCTTGTCCTTACCCCCCAAAACAGCTGAGCTAATTTGATGTCATATTTTAATCTTCTTTCTCTGCCATCTCCAGATTTTGGGCAGGAGGACTTTAAGCGAGGCATTGTATCCATTCATGACCTCCAGGTGGGCACAGTCCTGACAGGCCGGGTGGAAAACACGTGTCTGTTTGGGGCTTTCGTAGACATCGGCGTTGGCCGCGCTGGTCTCATCCATAAGAGCAACATTACTTTGGATAAACTGCCCGTCTGTCAGCGCCGCCGCAGCCTGGCGTTGGGACCTGGGGAGAGGGTGGAGGTCCGGGTGTTAAATGTGGACGCTCAGCGGGGACGCATCGGCCTGGACCTGATCAGGGTTCTTCAGTGATTTGCACTTTATTAGTTTTCAGGAAACGTTCATTTTTCTAATAAATAAGAGTCTCTTATTGGACTACATCTTTCATTCTACATTTTTTCCAGTTATGAAGGAATAGCTCCATGATGAAGCCATAAGAAACAGGACATGTGGATTGATGGAGGATCAAATGAAGACAGCCATTAAATAAAGTAAAAACACATAGACAGAGGGACAAGTGTAGGTTAGAATTGGAGATTCGAGGCGGAGAGCATGCGTTTATTTTCTAGACTGCAGCAAAGCCTGGAGGCTTTTTAGGCATGGTCCCAGACATTATCCCAGGACACACATGCTAATCAGTTGCTTCAAAATTAATCCCAGGCTCCCCATTCACATTATCTCATTTGTTTGTTTTTATAAAAGCTGGAGTAAATAGAAGATGCAAAAATATAATATGGTTCAGAGAAAGCCAGAGGTCCCCTGTGCTGAACTTGATTCTGAATGCAGAATACCTAATCACCGTAAGGGCCTCCGCCTCCCCTTGGGCTACAAATAGAATACATTGTAGTCGCACAAACACAAAGAAATATTTGATCAAGTTTAATCACATGTGGCACTTTGCTTTCAGATGGGCTGACAATGCTCGACTTGCGTAATATAGCCACTATTTGCACAATCATTTCTTTTTAGAGAGAATTGCATTTTCTTATCTGCATGCCTCATCCTGTTTTGACGCTAACTCCCTTTGACATTGGCTTGTACACTCCTGATCAAAATCTTGAGACCACTTGATAAATGGCAAGAATGTGCATTTTGCATTGTTGGATCTCAAGAAGGTCCTAAGTCGAGCTTCAGAGTGCAAAAAGAAGAAATGGGACCTTGGAAAATAAATTGTGAGCGGGCAATTTATTGAAAAAATAAAACAATTTAACTGAAATAGGCTGTTCATCACCTGATCAAAAGTTCAGACACGTTTTTTATGGTCTTCCATTCCATTTTCTATATCGCCTGTCCAAGACTTTATATTTTGGTTCATAACCTTCAGTATCTTTTAAGAAATGAAAAATGGCCTAATGTCTTAATGCATCCAACATCAGCAGCAATGGCACGTTTGTCATCACAAGGTCATGACATTGTGACAGAAAATGACATGGAGTTTTCAATACATCAAGAAATTGCCAGCTCCAACTTGTTTGTCTCTTGCTCCCATTTCTTTTTTTATTTTGAAGCTTAAACGCCAACAGTGCAAAATGCACATTCTGACAGTTTTTTTCAACTGGTCTTAAGATTTTGGCCAGGATTGTACTGTTATTTGTTTTGATCTCAAGTAGTGCAGTTTGACTCAATCTTTTGGTTCAGTCTTCCTTTCTTGAGAAGAGACGTGTTTACAATTGCATGCAGCGTCACTCAGCATCCTTCCTGCTTTTCTCGCCTTTCATTTTCCCTGCCTGTCCTAAATGTTAGGGCACAGATGGGACAATCTGGCGGCCTGCTTTCACCACCCCTCTGAGTTTTACTCAAACACAGAAGAGCAGTAAGAATCGGTAACGGCAGGAGTATGTTTGTGGTTCTCACTTCCCACCTACGGTACTTTCAGCTTTTTGTGATCCAGAGTGAGATTTGTTGTTTCAAAATTCATGTGTATCTTTCAACGTCACATTGCTTTTTAGGTTCATCCTTCTCTCTAAGAGACTTACCACCTGCCTGTGAAAAAGAAACACACTAATAAAACTTCTAAAGGCTGAAGCTGGACACATCCAGTAATAACAAACACCACACTGATGATATGATCAATGCCTTTTCCAGAGTTGCTACAGGCGGATCTCCAGCCGCAACACTTACACAGTCCATAAGGCTTAAGAGGTTAAGATCCAATACAAGATCGCGCAGGGAAAACCTATTTATTAGTCGTCGAGTGTATCGAGACCTTAGGATTTAATAAGACCCGCATTTCCATTACAGTCTTCTCTCGCCACATTGTGGTTGGAATTTCATGGCTTCACTCTACTATGGTTTTTCAAAAATATATTAATTATAAATCATGCTGTTTTGTGGTTGAGTATGGCCTATTAATTTTCGAAAGCATCAATTTTAAAGCAAATGTTATTTATTGTTTGCTTAAGTGAATCATAAAAATGGCTAAATGAACTAAAATACAAATATAAGGCATTATAACAAGATGCATTCAAGTTGTTGCAGTATTTCACACTGGTCACTGGGTGTCCGTAATGTTCAGTGAGGCAAGCACCAGAGTTGATCGCCGAACAAGGCTTTTATTGCAGGTTTAAATGATCTCACAACAGACAAGATAATAATAACATAATAATAAGCATAATAAGTAAACCGACCTCCCAACGTCACTTCCTGTCCACACGTACAGAGCACATTTATTGCAACACATACGAGCACAAGTTTTATTTGTGCCTTACATGGCTCATTTTCTCTGGTTATATCTACTATATTGGGTAATGAGTGTAAAGGTGACGACAGTATATGGGTTTTATTTAATGTCCAGAGAGCTCCAATAATGTTAAAACCCGTATTTAGAAGGATGTAAACAGGTCGTTTTCTATGCTCTGTGAAAAATATTTATAAAGAAGGAATTCTACTTCACTTAAATTAACTTATCACTGTAAGTCTGGAACCAATAAACCGTGATAAACGAGGGAGAGTTACAAAAGAACTCCATTTGCAGTACAGGTACTTCTACAAATTTGCATGCATTTGAAACTTATCTGACAGCTTACGTTATTATGAAGCGTTCAAAATTAACTCTGAGGAAAAAGTGAATTTTTTTTTTTAACAGAGCCTTGTTTGTTCCCTTCCCTCCAATTATTCATATAATGAGCACCCAAAAATGTTACTCTGTGTATAAAAAAAACTGAATAAGGTAGGTCAAAGTTGCTGCTTCACTGTATTCTTATACTATACATCTGTGATGTACCTGTGTACATGTTTGCTTATATCGCTATTTTCCACAGTTTTTTGTCACTTTTTTCTGCTGTCGATTGACACCTGAAGTCCTGTTGAGAGAGAGAAAGAGGGACGAGGCTGGAGGAAAGATGGATGGAATGAGGCAGGAAATGAAAAGGCTTTCTCCAGTTTCACTCCCTGTGACCTCATCAGTGTGATCATGGGTTTTATGAGCTTTCCCTCTTGACGCCCACACACCACCTTACACGTGCCAGGACACACACACACACACACACTTGTGGCCATATATGTTTACTCCACACGTCCAAAAGACCACAGAACCTGTGGTTTTGTCGCTCTTTTTCTGTTGCTTAAAATCAGGTTCTTGAAGAAGAACGCATCTCTTAATGACCCATCAGTATGCTTCCAACTTTGAGGAAGGCTCTTTTCTATTACCAATGCACCAAGCAAGTCCATAAAGGCATTCTTGGAAGGGTTTAGTGTGGAAGACACCCTTGAAACACCTCACAAATGTTGGGTGAATAGACAACAATTTGACAACCAAGAAGAGTGGAAGTGTGTATGCAAACCAATAGATGCAACTTTTCAGTTTGCTTTTGAATGCACTTCCAGACCTTTCTACTTGCCTGTGGCTAATTTTTAATGCTTCTCATTGCGTCGTTTAAGAAAGTGATCAGTCCTCGCCGTGCGGTTATTTCAACATTTACCAAAGCACTATTGTTAGATTTACAGGGTCGTAAATTGAGTATATGTTTTCTCGCCATGTCTATACGTGTCTGCAGGCGATTCTCTTGCACGGAAAGCTCATGTTTTATACTGCCGCAGTCGCCCGAAGAGAACTAAAGTAGAGCCATTCACTTTGAGTCAAAGTGTGTAGGTGGGATGGCGATGTCTTGCATCTTAATTAGTGGGATCAGCTCATGCAGCACAGTGGAAGCTGCCAATGGTAAATGCAAATAATCTGGAAAATATCGACTAATTTCTAGTCTGTATATGAAAGGGCTCTTGGATTGGAACACATTTGGTTATGGTTGTGACATCATGACTTTAAACTGCAGACTGAAGCATGGACATAGATTCGAAACAAACGATGGAGGTCTTCCAGCTTTTGGTGGCTCTTTATTCCAAAAAGATAACTTTTGTTTAAGAAAGATGTCTTTGGTGTTCTTCCCAGGCCATTCTTCTTTTTCTTCTTTTGTTTAACCTGTTAGGCAACTTAGCCATGCAGTATGTGTAGACAATTCTGTCGACCAATCAGTGCATTGCAGTATGTTTAGGTACCGACCGTATTGCTGTGGTTAGTAGCCCAGTAGAAGGATGCTAAATAGTGGTGTAGTGTGGTTCTTTTGTTTTTACTTTACATTCTGGTCTCGTTTTGTGGAAGTGTGGTTTCAATAGCTGACAATTTTCTTCGGCTTACCTTCCTGTTGCGGAAGGGATGTAGGACTTCTGAACCGTGTGTAAACTGATATTCTTAGGCGTGAGATGACAAATATCTACTTCTTAAACCAAGGGCATCCAACTTTTGGTGGCTCTTTGTTACAAAAGGATTCACTTTGTTTGAGAAAAGATTGATTTCATCTTCCTCTCAGTCCATTCTTGTCACATAGCAGTGACAATTCTGTCGACAAACCTGTGAATTGAAATGTGTTTAGGTACTGTATTGCTGTGGTTAGTAGCCCTGTAGAAGGATGGTAAATAGTGGTATAGCACGCTTTTGTTTTACTTTACATTCTGGTCTTGTTTTGTGGAAATGTGGTTTGGATAGCTGACAGTTTTGTAGGGCTTACCTTTCCAATGTACAAGTAGGAGTTCTGACTGTAACCATGTCTCAGCTCATATTGCGATGACAGATATGTTTCTTAAACGAAGGGCATCCAGCTTTGGTGGAACTTTATTTGAAAAAGATTAGCTTCATTTGAGAAAAGATGTCTTTTGTCTTCTCCCCAGCCCTTTCCTGTCACACATAGGCAGGAGTGACAATTCTGTCGACTACTGCTGTGGTTTGTACCCCAGTAGAAAGATGTTGAATAGTGGTATGGCAAAGTTCTTTGTTTTTACTTTACTTTCTGGTCCTGTTTCGTGGAAATGTGGCTTGGATAGCAGACGATTATTCTAGGGCTCCCCTCTAGATGTAGAAGTCTGAATGCTCAACCATGTGTAAGCTGATATTTTTAAGAGCGAGATGAAAAATGTCTACTCCTGTACTCCCACCCCTTTGGCTTCAGTGCATGGTTAAACACACACATGTCGCTCCCTCCAGAGTCACACAGTGAGATCCCGTCAGGGACAACAAGGCCTCTTCCTGTTCCCGGGTCGTGACCGTGGTTGGTGGCTCAAAGTGATTGACAGCCGAGTGTTTGGGTTTAGTCTGCCGCCTCTTGGGATTCAACGTAAGGCAGTTGCTTGAAAGGCATCCAAATACTTGGCCGAGAATTCTCCCACACAGAGATGTCGTATCAGAGAGGTGGATGTGCATATCTCACATACATATCTCATGTCCATCCCACGGGGAACCCCAGTCTGAGACCACGGTAACGTTGTGTCTGGTGGGAGGAAGGAAGTCAGAGCTTGGGGGGAATTCACTTTCACTTAGAAGCTGCTAAGAAATGAAACAATCCAAGAAATCACTGGATTATGATGATGATTTATAAATATCACATCTGTGCAGAGTGGCTGTGGAATTTCTGATGATTTAATCCCCAGAAACTTGTCATATTCTTCATTAAATGTATGGACTTTTTCATGCTTTCCATGATCTGCTTACTGCATGCCTTATAAATCAATACAATGTAATCTTATGCCTTGGCTTTGACATGTTAAACATAAACTAAACAACTGTAGTTGGTAACAATTACACTAGAATCTACCACTTTTGTGTTGGCACTCTCATGCACTCAAGCTGTAGCTGTTAGTGCAGCAGCGTTTGTAGCCTGTGTGGACCCCTCAGGGCAAAGACGAGGGTTTAGCGAGCTTTGGCACTTGTTTGTTTAGCTGTGTGTTTTTTTTAGCAAGCGCTTAATACCGACGTGTAATAGTTGCTTTGAGTAGCATTAACGCACGTGGGAGCAATTTCCCCCCCTAATGCAGATTACACAAGGAGTCAGGCTACCAAAGTTACACTTGCTTGAAATGGACTTAACCTCCTGTTGAAATCTTATAGTGAGTGTACATTTTTAATTGAGTAAACGCAAACTTCCAGAGGCTGTGGGGCTGTGTTTTAATAGCGTGTTTTGTAGGCAGAATAGGTACGTCCCATTACGTGAGGTAATTAGCTGCCTCTTTTCAGCAGTTTTTATATTTTAAGAACACACAGAAAAGAAGACGTGTCAGGTCAGGTCTCACTGAAAGGATTGTTGCTGATGGGCAAAATTTTAAAAAAGTGCAGTTTTCCTTTAAGACTTCCGATTTGCGTGAATTATTTGACATTTTTCCCATAGGAAGTAATTCAGAGGCCCCACAATAACAAGCAAAGCTACTGTATGTTAGCTACAGTGCTAACATTACACTACAGTCACATTTTCACAGCAACATCAAGCTGGGTCAGCCAGTTCTCTGGGGATAAAAACCCAAAAGATCAAACTTAAACCTTACAGTCTGTAGCTGACTGACATAATTGGCAGATCTTTATTTTAAGATGTGCGGCGAAGCCCGTTTAACTATGTGGTGGGCATCTGATAGGGGCGAGTCAGAGGCGGTATCATGTTGATGACAAGGAAGGATCTTCCTTCATTACATCAAATAAAGTGTTTGTGCACCTCTTCTCTCAAAAGTGGAGGGAAGATGATAGCTTTTTCTCATGTTTGGTGCTCATAAACAGGCACTAGGGACGCATATTAAAGGGCTCATGACATTAAAAAAAAAGTTAGAAAAAACTATTAAAAAATGAAAGTACTCATTTAATGAAACATTTGTCATACTGCTGACATAGATAAACATGAAAATGAAACTATAGGAAATGGGACTGAAATTTACTTACTGGGACTGACAGGTCGACTGCAAGATAAGCTAGAAAGACGAGTGACTGCAAGCAATTCAGGTCTACAACACTTACGGGTGACACCCAT